>NW_017728950.1:57465076-57506660 GCF_001723895.1 Crocodylus porosus | reverse complement strand
TTGGAAAATGTTGGTTTTTGGCTTTCAATCATTATTTTCCTGTAGTCAAAAAGATATAGCCATTATTCTGTTTCGGAGAACTTGGAGGCTAAGTGTAGACAGTCAAGAAGCCTGAGGCTGAACCAATTCAATCTGCACAGGTTAGTTTAAGATGTGTAGATTATACTGATAAGCAAGTGAACAGACATTTACCTTTGATTCTGGAAATGCAGCCATATGCCTGCAGTGGCTCAGGCCAGAAGATGTGGGGTGCGGAGCAGACAGCTTGGGCCAAGGGTAATCTTCCCAACCTGCAAGTAGGGGTTTGCAGGAGAAGTGCAAAGCATCCTGGGATGCTGGGAAACTGAGTGAACTTGAATCTGGAGGGGATCCGGGGTAGAAGTATGATAAACCAATTTACCCTAAATCAGTTAAGTCTGGTAGTACATTCATCCAGATTTGTTGTCAGTTGGTTTTGGCCATTTTGAAAGCAGTTTATGTGCAATGAAATTCTGTTGTGTTACAGATTTGAACTGGTTTCTGATGATTTATACTGGTTTAGGTATAATTTCCCTCCCTAGCCAGAAAGCTCATACCAGGTCCAAATAATTTTAACAATATGGATTCGTATTTGAAATTTCTGGGATTCTCTTATGGATCACATGCAGGTGTTTGCATTCCTAACAGTGCTAATATTGCACAGCACTCTTAAAAAAATAATCTCATGGCACCCTGGTTGAAAATCACTGGTCTATACTGGAGCTGCTCCTGCTTTAACTATGGCAGCAGCTCTTGAGAAATTGAATCCCCTGCTGGGGTTCAGAAGAAGCTCTGCTGGCAGAAGGTTTTTTTCTGCAAGCAGGGTTACCTGAGGTCTTCCCAAATACCAAAAGCCTACTGTTGACTGATGCCAAATGGTTTTTGCCAGCATATCTATGTTGCCTCTGGGTTGTGATCTTTTACCACTGACAGTGAATATAAGTATGCCATCAGAACTCTGCATTGTAGACAGGACCTAGGACATAGAGGTGTGGTACTGAGTCTAAGCTCACTCATAATTGCCAAGTCTAAGATCATAGTTATAACGCTTTAGTGTATGCTACGCTGATGGGTTAAAGCTGAATGAACTGTAACCTGATTTACTAAAGTCTCTTTCTAAAGGTGTTGATCTGTGTCTACATTTGTGATATTAGATTGTTAAACTAGCTGATTTGAACTAACTAGGCTGAAAAAAATCTCTAGCATTAGTCAAGATGAGGGCAAAAGGAATGGCTTAGTTTGTAATTTCAGAAAATGGTAGGTTGTGCCAGCTAGATGATCCAAGTGGCCCCTTATGGTACTGTTATCTACTAATAACAGAAACAATCGCAACAGTATTAATAAGTACCGATCATCCATTCTGTTAATGCTATCTGGAGCACAAATATGAAGAAGTTGGGGCAGGGTGGCACATTTATAAACTCACTTGTTTAGAATTATGATCTGTCATAGGCTATAGCCTACTTCATTAGATGCTTTAGACTTCATAGCATCTGACAAGGTGAGAAGTAGCCTATGAATGCCCAGGCCTCTCTGAATAAAGTAATCTATAAGGTACCACCCAGCCTTGCCTTCTGGTTAATTTCAGACTAACATGGCTAACTACCACTCTCTACACAAGTATGAAAGCAGGAAGTCTAAATCTCTTCTCATTTATATTTAATTGAGTATCCAGAACCAGGTCTGGAAGAGTTTAAGCAATACCACCTCATTTATAATGATATAAATGTTGTTTTCCTGATATTTCTGGATCTATGAATACAGTTTCCTATTTATCCTCTCAGACAAAGTGCCCTTTTAAAAACAGTCCTCAGTAGATTGATTCATTTATTGCATTCTAACTGAAGTAACATGTTGGATTCCCTTGAAAGAAATGATATTTATAATATTATGTAACTTGAATGACCCAGCATTTTTATATGATAAGTAATTTCAAGTGGGATTCTGCAAATAAATTGTATTATAGACTGGAATTAAGTTAGCCGACTATATTTTCCAACCCATGAAGCAGAAAAGTCTAAGATTGCATGTTTCCTCTTTCTTTGGATCTGTTTCATGTTGTTCCATTTGTTGATAATCCTTTGCAAAACAGAACTGACATTTGGGGTCTGTTGGAATTACATCACAGAAAAGTGAATACTTGAATTTCAGTACATGCATTAGTTAAAAAAATTTATTCAAAACAAATCTCCTGAGGCCCTGACTCTAGCTTTATATCTAGTTTAACCATTCATCAGCAGAGGGCAATATAACTTCATATATTTGTATGAAAGTATATCTTTTTTAATTTCTAACTCTACTGAAAGAGCACCTCTACATGTAAATACTGGGAAGATGTATGAACTCAGTGATGAAAAATCAATGAGCTGTAGTATTAGTGATCCTTATAGAGGGTCATAAGTCAGTATGAAGTTTCTATTAGTTGAGCGCTATGGGAGGGGCTCTTTAAGTTCATGAAGAGGCTGATGAACCTGGACCTCTATGAAAAAGATAAATTTTACTATGACTTGCTTGATGAAAATGTTTGTTGAAATAGGGTTTTTTTGGATGCATTTTGTATTATTGTGTTATTGAATGCCCAATCGTCAAGCGGGTCTGAGGGCAGGCTTTATGCCGACTTTGGCAGTCCTGTCTTGTGTTCGCTTACATGCTAGTACAGTGTTAAAAAGTGCTCATGAGCAGAGGTAGCGTATTATACAACTTGTGGTTATAGTTTAAATTACCTACAGTACCTGAAGGCTGGTTAAAAGTGAAACTGCTCACCCCAGCGCTGGGGATTCAAAGCTCCATTTCAGTATATTGGCTCTGTTATAGGTACTGTGGTGAAGACTAATTTATGTCTTTAGTAATGAAATGGCTCTATGCAGGCCAGGGCCTTTAGAAATCTTTCATCATTTTATCAGCATATTGCAAATTCTTTGTAAGCCAGGGTGCATATCATGGTACTTTTATGATACATCTTTGATTTCTACATTGCCATATTTAAACGAGTCATTTAAGCTGTTGTTCAGCATATTGCAGAAATCATATCTGCATAGGTACCTAGCACTACATGATACTATGAAGTTTAAAAAACCTGGCTTGTTGCAATAGGAGCAAACAGTATAACTATGTTAGCTCAGAGTCTCATCTGATTTAAAATACCCTGCTTTTTATCTAGGCACCTCACTCGCAATCCATATTGGTGCTGGGAGGCATCCAAAGTCTGAGTCACAAGTTCTTTAAGGGATGTCAGAACATGCCTTGTGATTGTGTGATGCTGAGAGCATGTCTACAATAAAGTAGGAGGAGGAAATGATTGCAGTGGTGCCTATCTTTTGTCTATAGTCTACTGGTAAGAGCAGTTGCCCAGAAACTTGTCAGAGATATGGGGGTCTAGGCCCATTTCATCCTGCAAGGATTCAGTCCCTTCTGCTTCTCAGGAGAGTGTCCTAACCATGGACTGTGCTAGGAGGGTCCTCCCCTCTAGCTGCCTTTTTGAAGTCATCACATAGGGCTGCCAAAAGTGAGGGTTATGGGGCCAGAAGGCAAGCAAGTGGGGGTGTGATTACAGCCAAATGGTGCAGCTCTCCCCTGGTAGGAAGAGACCTGGATTCTGATCCCTGCTTCCAGAATTATTTCTAGTTTGTAAATAATGTGGTTATATATTGTAAAATACATGAACAGTATGGAAAAGCTTGGACTGGATAGCTTCATCAGGAGTAGTGAAGGAGGTGGTGCACTGAGAATGCAGATCTGACTTCGTGAGCAGTTGTTGCTACTATTGGGGAAAAGGTGAACACAAGCATAACCAAAGTAAATGGAGTTGTGATGGGGAGAGGGGGAAGCTATGATTTATATAGAGCACATTTCTACTTTTGGTTGTTCTGGTTTCAGAGTTTCATAGTTGGTAGGGTTGGAAGGGACCTGAGCAGATCATCAAGCTGAGCAGTTCAGCTGGTCATTTCCTGATAAAAAGGAAGTGCCACTCTTACAGCCCTTCAGTCTGATGCCTGTGCTTCAGTTTAAATTCAGACAGAAGTCTTGCCTTATTTGTATTGGCTACAAAAAGGCGCCTCCCTGCTGAGTAAGCTCTCACTGCTGGGGAATCTACCCAGTGAACAGGGAATTGATGTTGATTTGTATCAGCCTTATGGAAAGCAGTACCTATATTTTAAGCATTGTGAAACATAAGTAGAAGCTCCTCGAGATTGATTGGCTCTTAGTCTCTCAGTGCATCAGTTTTACTAACTCGAAAATGGGAATAAGCTTGTTTATTAATCTTGGCAAAGGACTTTGAGATCACTGGATGACAACATAAAGTACTTGCAACGTAGCCGTTTTTATTACCCTAATTTTCATGCACATAACTTCCTAATTTAAATGTGCAAATCTAGTATTTGTATTTGAATTGCCCATTGTCATGCAAACTGCAGTAACTACCCACATAATTTAGGGATAAGGTTTTGGAGATTAAGTCTCTGCTGTCATAGTTTCTGTAGGATAGGAAAAATGCTTTTTTTTTTTTTTCAAAGCATTATGGACCATGCTTTACACAGAGCTATACTTAACTTACGGTTCATGATTTTATCGGGTATTTTAACAGATTCCTTATGTAGAAATAAGGGAAGCTAGTATAGCAGACCACATGCAAGCCCATTGAAGTAAGCATCATTTTTCAAAGATTTCAGTTGGTTTTGGATGAGATTCTGTATGTCAGCCAACTGTCAGTGAGCCCCCAGCTGCCCGCTGTCCACAGTTTTTGCAAATCAGTTTTACACAGTTGCTAATTCTATAATATATAACTTCTTTATTGTTTTCAGTTCTTGTAACTGTCAGTGTTTGTTCCTGAAGATTGATGTGGGGAACGAAGGAGGATTGTGAATCGTATCAAATATTGCTAAGTTTTTTTTCCCCTTATCCTGAAAGTATCTCATGAGCCATGCCACATTATAAACTCTGTGTTCTTTGGTACAGTAAGGGGCTTTGGCTGCTGGAGACTATGCAGATAAAACCTGTCTTGTTTAGCAAACTTAGAATAGCTGTTATAGTGCAGTCTAGGGTTGAAAAGTTAGTGTGTTATGGGCAGATATATCAAAAATTCCTTCTATCTCTTCTGTCACATCAGGTTTTGTTAAATGAGGAGAAAAAATCTAGGTCATTAAGACTTAAGTATTTCTCTTCCTAACAAAGGATTTATTAGTCAGGTGCTTTATATTAGCATCGCGGTTTTTAAAATGTCTTCAATATTCCTTATTGTTTTTTCCACCCCCCTAAACAATTAAAATATAGAATGTTGTGGTTTTCTATACTGGAATTTAGACTTAAGTAAATAACTAGCTGCTTTATTTAGGATTTGAGATTAATATTTATTTTTATGAAGAAGACAAGGTATTTAGTAGAGGTAAAGAAAAACTTACAGATAATTAGAGGGGTGTGTGTGTAAGGGGGGGTAGCATGAGATGGACAGTTCATCTGTATGTGTGAAATCAGATGTTTGAAAACAATATTTTCAGTTTATGAATCTATTCAAAGTAAAACAAAAATACTGGGGGGGCAGGGCAAGCAGAGTCCGTGGGAGGGATTGGGGGCAGGTGGCATTTATGGGGAGATGGGGGGACAGGGAGGTCTATGGGAGAGATCAAGAAGCTGGCAGAGTCCTTGGGGGGGCTGTGGAGGGATCAGAGGGGTTGCTGAGGTCAGGGGGGCTTGTGGGGTATCTGTGGAATAGCTTGGGGTGATTGGGGGCTGTCTTCCTTGCTCCTTAGGGAGCAAGGGCTATTAGCCCCCTGATCTCCCTCACCCCCAGATGAACAATCCTCCCCAGTGAACCAACCCCCTCAATCCTGCTTATCCCTCGCCCATCCCAATGTATTTCCTTGGCTTCCAACCCTGGCAGACACCAGTAAAATCAGCACCAGGAACAGTTTGCAGATGCGTAGTTTGGTGGGCTTAGGGGGCTGGCTCGGGCCCATGGGGGGTGGACCTGGCTGGGGAAGGTCTGGTTGGGAGTGTGGGGAGGACTTGGGGGTTAAAAATAGCCTGTTGCCAGGGAGGGGGTAGGGAAAAGCACAGCCCTGGGGCTGGGGCCAGTGGCTGGGCTTGAACTGTCCAGAAGTTCAGTTAGATTGGTTTCACTGGATCCAATCTAACTTAATGCACCTCCAAAGTACAGTTAAATTAGATTAGGTCAGCCATTTTGTTGACCAGTTTAACCTTCCTGGAACTTCTTGGCAGTTCACATGTAGATTGACTTAACTAGGGATCTAAGTGCAAAGTCCATATCTGGGTGAACTAAGATCTAGTGACCATTTTTAATGTGATCTAACCTCCCAGCCTGAACATCTGTGTGCACCCCAGATGATGTCCCCAACCTAGATGTTGCTGTGCAGCCAGAAAGAGGGAAGAAACCATGGCTGGTTTCTCTCCGCTTCACTAAAAATTAAGCCTTTTTGAGGTTGAACACTGCATTTAGAACAGAATACTTATTTTCATTCCAGTACTTTTGCAGAGCTTGAGAAATGCTGCATGCCAATCTAAGCCAAATCATATATCTATTACTGCTACCTTAAGAACTATTTGTTGCTGTTGGCAAAAGGCTGACAGTGTTAGTGACACCACTTATAATTAGTGTTCAAAGGATATTTTAACAGGAGGGATTATTCTTATTGAACCAGCCAAGAAGGAAGGAGAGGCTGGATGAGATCACATCCTATGCAAATTGGAGAGAGGGGGACAGAATTTTTTTTATTGATACCAGGAGACAAGTAGGGGTAACGTAGCCCCTTTGTCTAACCTACATTATATGTTGCTGCACATATTTTTACACACCATCAGCCACATTGTCTGCCTCAGTTTTGGTGGGGCAACATCATTATTGTATCTATATCTGTGATATTCACCTAATATGAAGGAAAGACTTTTTAGAGCCACAAACCTACAAGTCTTTAGAAAGGGGAGATTAGATTGATCAAGACAGAAATATGACAGCCCAATACACAGTTTTATGTCACACCACAATATTAAGCTATGGTAATATTAAGTAATGAATAATTAATAACATCCGTTAATATTAAACAATATAATACACCTCACGTGAAATCAGTCATGGTTTTGTGTGCAGAGTTTGGTTAAATGGACTTTATGTATGGGCTCACCTGAGGCCTTGGAGAGCCAGTATAGCTGTTGCTTCAGCCTTTTTGTGTTGGCAAGGATTGCTGTCACTGAGCATGTCTACACATGCATCTGATCTGGGATCAGTTTACTTATGAATAATGCTCACGGGTAGATGTCTACACATACAGGGAAGTGGAAGCAGATTTGCTGCTAATGGCAGCAAACTGCTCCTACTTCCTGAGGCCCAGCAATGGGCCCCTGCTGCCACCAGGGTGAGCTGTAGGCTCCCCCTGGGTGCTAGCTGAGGGACTGGCAGGAAGCACTGAGCTCTCTCCTGGCTGGGGTTAGGACATTACACCCTGCCCTCTGGGGCTGCCTGCTACCAGGGCAGGGAGTTCCTGGCCCTAGCTCACCTGATCTGGGTCATGGGGCTGGGACCTGCCCCTGGCCGGGATAGTTCCCAACACCCACTCCACAGTTGCAGGAGGGGGGAGGCTGGGAAGCATGTTTCCCACTCAGCTCCATGCTCAAGGAGCTGAGTGGAGAATAAGCTCTCAAACCTGTTTCCCACCCAGCTCTGCGATCATGGAGCTAGGCCAGAAACAAGCTCCCCAGCCCCTGCCAGGAAGGAGCATCAGGGCTGGCGATGGGAGATAAGGATCTTCCAGCACCAGCCCCATGACCATGGAGCTGGCACTGCAGATAAGGGTCTTCTAACCCCCCGCTTCTGAATCATGATGGCAAAGTGGAGGCTGGGAGATAAAGATCACGATAGTCATCTCAGAGCAGGGTCTTGGAGCTCCCTGCTGCTAGGGCCTCCTGGGCTCCAGTGGCTGAGCCTGCCCAATAGCAGTTAGCTCCCAGGGGCAAGGAGCAATATCCCGCCCCTGGTGGCCAGCTGACCAGGAGCAGATTTGTTCCTCATCAGGCATCAACACACGTGCTACTGCGCCGTTAGTAGTTGATAGTAAATTTGTTACTTGCATTTGCAGGTAGTAAATTTACTTGCAATTAGCCAGGGTTACTGCACCATAAGCATGTGCACGTGTAGACTACGTGCAATAGTTCATCTTGTGTAGATGTGCCCAGTGTGTTTTTTCTACCCGGCAATTTTTGACCTATAAATGTTTATAGCTGGGAGCCTCCTTAACAGTGTACCTTCCCACTCTTTTTGACATACTCTGTTTTGTCTAGGGAATTTCTATTTATTTAAGAAGGGCATAAAATGAAAAACAGGTGTTAATATATTACAGACTTTCTTTTGATTTGTCTGTCACTTGCAGAATAGTAGTGGGAATCATTGGCATAAACTGAACCCAAATTTCAATTATGCATGTTTCTAATTATATTAATAATTTCTGTTTGAACTTTACGGTTGAACACTTTAAATACTGGATGACTATTAGTTTGGTATTATTTCAGACTCAAGTTTAGAAAAAGGATTAGGTTGTATCATGTTTGTCATATTTTCTAATTTTAATGATGTCCACATTTTGTGACAGCTGATTAAGAATGAATTTCCAATTCAAATTCTCTTTTCTGCCTGAATCTATTAGAGCATGTTAAAGAAATGTTATTTGGTGCATGTTCTCTGAGGCTAGAGTCAGATGTCTTTTTTTTTTTCTTTGCTGTCTTAATGGAAGTAATCTCAACCCTGTTGGGTTCCTTCCTGGGCATTTTTGAATCAAATTATTGCTCTTAGAGAGCAAACAGGTACTTGGGAGAAAATGGGCAGCTTTTTACTCTATTATGATGAGGCAGAAATGAGAACTCCTAGTTGTAAATTCAGCACAGTTACTGAAGAAAAAGATGTGAACAAAACTTGGCGTTCCCTAAAGCCGGACCAGTCTTTGCTAATTTTTGATAATTTATTCAGTTTTATTTGAAAATACAGTCATTGTTATATGAAAAATATGAATATGATATTTGAATGTAGGCAATAAATTATGAAGTAATCAAATGAAGTAATCTTATTATTTTGCTCTTGTTGCTGTTTATTATTCTGTAACCTTTGTTGTTTTTAATTCAAAAGGAACTGGTAAGAGATCATTGAAATAAGAGCTCACTAGCTGCGAGATTATTGTAGATTGTGACTACATACTTAAATGAGGTAAGGCTTTGTCAGCAATAGGTGTAGACACTAAAAACATAAAAACTTCAACATATGTTACACTACAATATTGTTGGATGTGGGACAAGAAGAAACAATGATTTAAAAAAAAAGGCCCCCAAAAAACTTCTACTAAAAAAATTGAATGTTATCCAGAAATCAGTTAAACATGAGAGTCTTTTAGCAATGCAGTGTTTCTCCCAAGTTGTAGAATATTTTTTTGGTAATTTGCTCTTTAATATTAATTTTAGTCCAAATAAAAATGTTAATCTAAAACTTGTCTTAAAAAAAAACCAACCCCCCCAAAGCCCTCCACAACACCTAAGCATTGTGTTATTTTAACTAACCATGTGTTGCTATGAATTAGGTATTTTATTTTCTATAAAAACAAGATTTATTTTGCTCATATATATATTTTACTTGCCAACAAAATTCCATTATAACCAGGTTTAAAATAAGCAACAGGACTGTGATTATGTATATGTATGGAGCTAATAGAAAACTATTTGCTAGAAGTGTACTTCATGATTTAGGCTTAAAAATGAAAATGAGAAGAAATATTAAACCAAAAGCAAAATAAGTTATTAATTGAAGAATATTGAAAACTTGCATGCACTCAGACTAAGAACATTTTAAAATTTGTCATGAAACAGAATTTCAGAAGAATATAATTTCTGTTGAATTCAAACATCATACATCCTGCTATGCATATGTGGCATGGCAGAATTCACGTTGTTTGAGTGAGGATAAATTGCTCAGATCGCAGTGACGCCATTATTTTAATGTCCGCCAGAAGCCTATTCGGTCTGTATCTGGGCTGTTGACCTAGTGGCCCGTGGACCATATGCAGCCCCCCTGTATAGTTAATGTGCAGCCTGCAGGCTCCTGTCTCGCTGCTACTTCTCCCTTCCCTTCCCCCAGTTGCTCATGTCCTGGCAGCCAGGAGGGGGTTGGCGTGCCTGAGCTGCATGTGTGGCAAAGAAGGGAGTCAGGTTGTGTTGCAGGGGAGTGGTGCACACAAGACGGGGGTGCTGGGCATATGGCAGGAGGAAGCAGGACTGCCTATGCTGTGAGGATGTGGGGAGAGGTGCGCTTCCCATATGGCAATGGTTCTCAACCTTTATGCATCAGGACCCATTTGTAAACATCAATGGCTCTCCAAATCGAATCAAAGGACCCTTTAATCTCTCTTAATTGAATTGGAACCCTCCGAATTGATTTGGAGAGATTTGGAAAGATATGGGGATTCGGACATAGACACAGCTTTAAATGTTTTTTCTACATACCTCTAGGTAGCAGGCAGCTCATAAGTGCTGTGATGCTGGGGTGCATGGATTGTTCCACAGAAGTATGGGGGGCTCCCCAGCATGCTGGGCAGCAGACCCGCAAGTGGACCAGAAGCACCTCTGGTCCATGTCCAGGTCTTCCTGGGAATGTGCGGGAGGACCCCCCCCTGTGGCCTGCTGGCTTGGTGACTGGTTCCTCCTAGGTCTGCAGGGGCATGTGGGGTCCCCCTGCAGCTGATTACCTACCAGAGACACATGGGGGGCTCCCCCCGGAAAAAGTATTTCTGGGTTCACCTCCTGTGGGACACTCCATGCACCGCAAAATTGCAGCAATCACAAGCCGAGCCTGCTACCTCAAGGTACGTAGAAAAAACTTTTAAAGCTGTGTCTATGTCTGAATTGCTAATTTTTCCGAATCAGCACTGAATCTTCAGATTCGGATTTGGCCAAATCGAATTGGGGACAGGTGATCCGAATCAACAAATCACATTGCTGCCCCTGATTCAGGCCTAATCTGAATAAAAAAGGGCCCGCTTCACAGACCCCTACTGTTCACTATATATCTAAGCTATGCTGCTTACAGAAAACCACATAATTTAGCTCTATTCCACCTAGCCCTGGTGTGTATTTGCTCATCTCTGCAGGCTGTTTATAAAGTGGAGAGGGGCACTCATCATTGTTGGCTTTAGGAGACCTTACACCCTCAAGGACAGGGGTAGAATACTCCTGTGCTCTTAAGTCTACTGTGGGCCATGCAAGGCAGAGAAAAAGGCTTTTCAGGTTCTTCCCTTACAAACTCTGTCTGTCATAGCCACCTTCTTGGTTGACATTCAGTGGATTGAACTAGAGACCTTCAGACACAAAAGCATGAGATTCTACAGATATACCTATAGATCTAGGGCTATAGAGTGGGAGGCTTTAACAATAGTGTGCATGTCAGCATGGGGAAAGCAAACATGGTAGCTTATGTTCAAGAGTGAGTTACCTTGTCCATATAGGATCCAGCAGAATCTAGGTGCCCTGTGTCCATTGGTGACATGTGACTGGAGATGCTGTAAGGCAGGTAAGTGCTCTCCAAACCTGTAACCCTCTGTATGCATGAGCTGTTTTTAGGAAGCACAGAAAGAACAGAGAAGGAAGGTCAGTTTCGAGGGGATGCCTGCTAGTTTTGTGGCTTTTCCTCCATCTTTCTCATTTCCTCTTCTCTGCAAATTCTTCCAAGTGCCTGTGGAAACTATAAAAATGAGAGAGAGCAAAAATTAATTTAAAAAGTGAAACTCAGAGGGCAGGGGGAGAATTAAATAATAAAAGAAAGCAACAATGAGGTAAGAGGAAGAAGAAAAAAATAGGAAAACCAGATTCATCAGCAATACATATACATGGCATGAGGCAGTATGTAAGTGAAAGGCTTTTTGGGTTTTTTTCCTTTAAAGCAGAGATTTTTACATGCCTGCATGATCAGGTTAAGCAGATGCTAATAGAATCTGTGAGTCTATTTGAATAGTACCAGTGAGACTGGCTTTGGCTGGAATTCCTCTTTTACAGTTTTCCCTTTCATTGTTTTTTTAACTACCCAAGACTGTGAGTTCACTGAACTTCATTGCATGTTCTTATTCCAAAATCTTGCTCTTATGTTTTCTCCATGATCCTTTTTTAGACTAGAAGAAAACAAATAGTGTCTCCAAGAATAATGTTGTTGTTCTTCTGCTTTGTTTTCCCTGTCTTTCCCCATTCTGTTTATATCTGAATTTTTGTCTCAGTCATCCGCCTGTTTTGGGCTTGTCAGAAGAAAAAACAAACAACCAAACCAACCAAAAACCTTTCAAAGTTTATGCACCTATCCAAACAATAACAAAGAAATTGTTCTTTTTTCCCCATTTCACCATCATGTTTTCTTCTGTTATTACCAAGTGGATATTTACAGTGGGTCAGCAATAATTTATTGTGAACCATTTTATTAAGACTTCTTAAAAAGCCAATTTCACAAACCTGAAGAAACGCATAGGGAAGATGCAAGAAGTTTTTGGTTGGTTGGTTTGTTTGTTTTTTGTTTGTTTGTTTTCACCAGAGTGCTCATATTATTCTGAATTCTTTTTTAATGAAAATTACATATTTGATGTAATGAAAATCTGATGGAAGCACGTTTATTTTAAGGCACATACTGCATAGTGTTTTGTGCAGAATTCTCTTTGTATAATCTCTGTGCCACAAGCTATATACTCTGGCTTTGTTAGTGTATTGTTTATCACCCTTTTTTAAGGAAGGATCTTCATGGTGCAGGGTGGATCTAATGTGTTTCTATTTGGAATTTGGAGCTCAGAACAGGCAGACTCTAAGAACTGCTATTTCTTTAGACTTGAGTTCTCTGTGCTGCTAAAAAAGGAATGTGAGAAAGGCAGCCAAGTATGCTGCTTTACGTTGAGAAAGACCTAGGAAGAGTAGCAGCTTGAGGTAGGTTTTCAAGTGACTGAGGTCTCAACAGACCTTTGGATAGGGACCTACCTAAACCACAGAAGGAGTGTTCTCCTCAGCGGCTCCTTTAATTTTGCTCTTTTTTTCCATGTTCCCCTCCTCTCCCCACTGCTGATTGGTGAAGGGGTCCTGTTGGCCCCATTGCTTACTGCTGATTGGCTGGGAGACACAAACTGTGATTTTAAATATGATGCAGTTTTTGCCTTTTGGTGATCAGGAGCAAGGGTTGCCTGGGCCCCTTGGCTAATCAGCAGTGGGAGGCAAAAACCACAGCATATTTAAAACTATGGTTTTTGCCTCCTGGCCAATCAGCAGCGAGCAGTGGGGTTGCTAGGGCCCTCTGCCAATCAACAGTGGAGGGTGGGATGTACAGTGAAAAGAACAAGATTAAAGGAGCCGCTGATGTCCTAATTCTGGAAAGCAGAGACATAAAATAGGTGGTTAGTTTTTTGGGATTTTTTTTAAATGAAGAGAGAAGAATGAACTTCAGGTTTCATGTGTGATATTGTAATATTGGTATCGCATGTAATCTTACACTGAACTCCAGATGCTACTGATGCTTTGTATTCCAGCTTCTAGCAAAGGTTAAGATGACTCTGATTTTTTTTTTTGCTACTAAACATGCAGTAAATCATCACAGCTTTATGCCTAATATTCCAGGAGTAGCTCTCAAGTAGCCATTGAATTTGTGGCTAGAAAAGCAGAGAAAAAACAAAATTCCAGGGAAGAAAAACTGGCAGGAACTGAATACTTCAAAGTGAAAATATTCTTGGGTCATCTCATTTTGTAGAAAGTTATGCATTCATTGTTGAAAAGCATGATGTTAGGCAGAGTATACATCCCTCTAAAAAGTTAAAAATATGGCATATTACACAAAGGATATGTAAGAATAAATTAGAATTAGAGTCCTTTGCATTTTTAAATGTACCAAAATATTTTGCTTGTTCCTAGTGCTGACTATTGGACTTGGAATCCTTTTTGTGGAGGTTCCTGTATTTTCTCACATACTACAGGCAAAGATTTTTTTCCTACAAAAATCAGCCCTCATTGTTGGGATGCATCTCTTAAGCAGGGAAGCTGTTTGTTGTGTCCAGAACTGAGGTACCTTGTTTTGATTCTTGCTCCAAAACCAGCTGCCGAGCAGTAGCATTGGGAGTCTATTAACGGCTCGTTGTTTTCCACAGATGTTAATCATCATCTCTTCTTTCCAGTGGTCCGGATGTTCCACTAATCAAGCCAACCTTTCTTCTGGCAATTCTGCTATCTGCTGAGTACACCTAGTCTCTCTCCTATTTCATAGCCTCACAGACTTGTTAGCTCTGTTCCTGCTCTGTGCTGCCATGATTATGGAAAAATGTTTTTCTTCATTCTGTTTTCCCAAAAAACAAGGTGTGTGTTTTATTTTGGGACATCTTGTATGTAAGAAAATACAGTACTTTGTACAGAAAAACCCAGGAGTGTTAAAGGTAGTCTGCAATTTTTAAAACATTCTCCTTGTTACCTTCAGAAAGAGTGCAAGAAAAAATGTCCCTGATGCTTGAGGGCATGTAGTATAGGAGGAATTGTCCTGTGATGTTTAGAAATTTCTTGGTAATATTTTAACATTATCAGTGCATTTCCCTCAGGTGCCTTAAGGAAGCTAATATTTACTTCTTACAAAACTCTGATACGGTAATCCAGAATCCTCTTTCAAACAGCTGCTGGCTTTTGTCATTCAAAAAAATGAACTCTCTCATGGTGTGGGAAGAGTTGCTGAGAAGGTGAGATGAGGTTTGCTCTGGGTCAAAGGTTAATAAAGGTCTTGTGGTTGTTAAATATCTGGGTGCTTTTGTAAAAAACAATGGAATATGGACAAACATACATTTTAATCGCCTTAAAAAAAGAGAGAGCGCTGCTGTTTTGAAGTGCCCCAGCCATTTTGACCCTGAATAAAGCAGGTTTAAAGTTGAAGTGGTTTTGGTATATTTGTATCACTACAGAATCATGTAGGTATAACAGTTGCATCATGTATCAGTATATTTAAATATCACTACAATTGCCGTGTCTGTCTGTACTCTGTGTTGTGATGCTGCAGGTTCAGGATTTAGTTCCTACTGATGATTCATTTCTAAAAAGGAAATTGCATATGTATATGCATGCAAAATCTACATTAACAGAAGTGAAGCACTCAAGTGTTAAGAAACGATGAAATGTTATGCTGCTTTAATTCAGAACCTTTTCATGCATGCCATATGAAACATCTTTGACGTTTTAACATGTCTTTAATTACACGATCACATAACATTTGTTCACAGGATCTCTCCCTTGTCCCTTGCAAATAAAGGGAACACAAAGGAGCTGATTTAAGATTGCACAGACAACTACAGACCTGGTGTGTCTAACTTTTCAGAGTTCGATTTGGCAATCTAAAACATTCTTTTGACAGTTTTTTAACATATACAATACAGTAAGAATTTGATTTGTAACTATAATAACACTTACCTATTTGTCTGTGGATTGGTAAAAGCATATAGAAAATGAAATGTTTTTACTCAACAAGTTTATATTGAATAACAGTTAACAATGCTCTTTGTTTAATGGTGCTTAAATGCAGCTGGAGTTCTGAAGCTATAACCTCATTGCTAATGCATGATAATCATGGTACCTGCAAGACTGGATTTGATCATTGTCTTCAAATATATATGTGCACAAGACTCTTCACAGTGCTTATGTTTATTATTTTATTATTACTTTACCTACTTCCTGCTTGCTTAAATGCAAGCCAAAAAACCTCTAATTGGGACATTTCCTTTCTTTCTTAATTGTAGAAGCAGATAGACCAATCATTGAAATACTATCCTTCCGAAGGGAGCCTTCTCCATCTAGTGTTCCCTTCATTCATTCTACATGTAGGTAGCAAAGCTGTGTTCAATGGCTAGTGTGGCAAGAAAGAAGGTGCTAACTCTGGCTGCTTCTGTGAAGGACCAGACCCTCCAGTGGCACAGAGGATTTTTGTTCCCAGTAGAAACATAGGCAGCTTTCTTGGTTTGAGCACAGGAGAACTTTGTAATCACTCTTCCAGTCTCTAAAGGGTTCAGTAGGTGGTGGATCAAAGACCTCAGGAAAAGTTTTTGTCCAAGGCTTCTGGTAAACTGTGTAAACTGCTGGGCTTTGAGTGTTGCATTAATTTAAATAAGGTGTGGATGTAAATGGTTTAAAGTCATCAGTGAGACTATTCCTTTCTCAAATCCTAATTTGTTTAACACTTAAGGAAAACTACTTTGAGAATACAGTGCCCAAAATAGAATTCTTATGCGTAGTCCTTCCAAACAATAGAGAGCGACTTAGCTGGCCAGGTATTGTCACAGCATCAGGGTGCAATTAGTTGTTTCTTTTTATGCCTATCACTCCCTGCTGTCAGATTTCAATTTCTTCTTTTTATTACATTTTTGGCTTTACTCCATATTTCATATTATTACGGTATTGCCTAATTACAAATATTATCTGTCTATCTAGTTGTTTAGCTGTCTATCCAGTTTAACCATTTTTCTGGCTTTGCTTTCCTTTTTATTTTGGATGCCCACATCCTGTTTTTCTGGCTGCTTAGGTTTGTCTTGAGCTGCTACATACTTTCATACTTTCTTATGCCACTGGATACATAAAATGCATTGGTTATGCTAAGAATTTTGATAAAATAGATTGCTGGCCTACAGGAGCAACGCCTTCTCTGAAGTGCTTTCAGTTGTGATGTGTCCCTCTTTTTCCTGGGTTGTCAGAGAAATGCAGTACAGGAAGAAAACTTTTTCTCTGTGCTGATTTTTAGAAGACAAGATATTTCTCATTTCTGAATGGGCAGCTTTGAGGCTCGGGTCTAGAGTTTTGGTACCCTTCATGACCGTTTTTTTTTTTTCCAGCATCCTATAATAAGGACATTATGAAATCAAGATGGAAACATATATCTTTGTGCTTTTTAGCTTTGTGAACAAAATCGCATTACAGTTGTTAGCTTGCTTTGAATCAGTGGTAGCTATATCTGTGATCAGCATGGGGGTCACAGGTGACAGAAAAAAAACCCTGATTACATGAAAATTTAAGTTTTGTTTTATTCTTGAAGAGCCAGTGCTCATGCACTTCACTTATTAAGAGAGCTGCATAGTGTATGCATTTGGGAATGATTCTTTTCCCAGAGTCTAGCTCAGTTCACCAGTTGTAAGACATATTCATGATCGTACTTTTTTATTAGATGCTTTGCAGTAAGATTAGGCCACTCATTTTCATTTTCGTTTTTGTTTTTGTCATAAATAAGAGTTGTCTTGAAGAACACCACACTGAGAAAAACAAATCAAATCCCTCTACACAGAGTGTTTCACAGAAAGGGGCTTGTAAAATGTCAGCCTTCAATTTTGAAATAATCCATGTATTTTGATTCGTCTGCACATCAATTAAAAGATGTTCCATATTTTTTGTTATTTAAATAAACAGCTTCATGCTAGGGAATCTAAAATTGAACTGCTGCAGCTCATCAAGATTTGTACAGAACATTTGGTCACTATGAATAATATACAAAAAACGATGTTAAAAGAATGGTAAGGTTGCAAAGTCAAGTCCTCAAAGATTAAAATATGCTGAAATTCAAGACTCTCTATAATTTTAATTTGGTCCCGCTGTGTATATACATTGTGGCACAGTCTTAATTACACAGCCATAGACTATTTTTTCCATGGAGCCCTTGCTTGATTCAGTGAATGAATAGTTGTTAAATATTTCTTTTTTATCTTCCTCATTCAGCATGTGGTCCAAGACTTGCCTTTTTGTGCACCGTCCAAACCATGCTTTGTATAAAAAATTACTATTTTCCTCTTGGACATTTCTGTGGTACTCTTACCATAGCATCTAGGTGTTTCATAAACATTAATAAATGTGCAGGCTGCAGGCTGTGCCCAAACAGAGATATTGGGGCAAAAACATTTACTAATTTTGGGTGCCCAATTTAAGGCACCTACCATCTGATTTTTTAAAAAAAATTTTTTTTAAGGAGTACTAAGCTGAATATGAGCCAATGGTGTGCTGTGGGCTATATTAATAGGAATGTTGATTGCTAGTCAAGAAAAATGATTCCTTTGCTCTGTTCAGTAGTAGTGAGGCCTCACCTGCAGTACTATATCCAGTTTTGGGTACCACACTTCAAGAAAGACTTGGACACGTTAAAATCTGGAAGAGAGTAGTAAAAATGTTTAGAGGTCTAGGAAATATGACTCATGATTATAATTGGAGAAACTGGAAGTATTTAGTTCAGAGAAGAGAAGACTGTGGGAGAAGAATGTGAATGGAGTCAGGGTGGAACATTACATGTACATCTCCTAGCATACATCTTGTCTTGGCTAATTTTACCTTCTGCAGCTCCACACAGCTTCTGGGTGGAGGAGGAAAAGACTAAGTTCAGGACTCGAGCTTTTTCATGTTGTTTTGTCTACAAAGCAGTTGTACTAGTGCTTTACATGGAGTATTTACATGGATCTTCATCATTTTTTATTTGCAGCATAGTAATATTTCATGAGCTGAGGCTAGAATATTATGTTTTAGAGCTTACAGATAAACAAAACATACTATACTTTTCTGACATGCTGTTCAAAAAAGAGTGAAGCAAAATAGAAAACTCAGAAATGAACTGAATATGTAAAATGTCAAATGAGTTATTTTTAGAATTTGCAGCACTCTTTGATCATCACTTTCAGTGCTAACTTTAGTGCCATATTCAGATCAGAAACTACGAAGAAATAGTATATTCTGCAGCAACAAAACAGAGATATTAGAAGTGAAATAGGGAAATAAGCAGGCAAATAATATACGCTAAAACCTAATAAGTGGGTGTGCTTAGTTTTCATAGCAATGTGCAAAAGTGTGGTGTAAAAGAGGTGTGTAGGAAATAGAGCACATTTTATCAAGACATGATTTCTAATAAAACCAGCCATTACTAATTTTATAAAATATGAATTGGCAATTTGTTTTAATTCATTAAAGTACTTTAATAATTTTTCTTATGCAAATTAGTTCTGCAATAACAGACATTGATTTTTCAGAAGAAATGGATAGGAGTACTTTCGGGGAAAATACTGTCAATTAGATCTGCTTGCATAAACTTTAAGTCGTAATGAAATTTTGTTTTATTTTTGGTTGCAATGTGCATTGTTTTACTGTGCTATACATCTATATGATTAAAGTGCATTTTAATAATGTCAGAATCATTTTACTAACTCCACCTAGGTTTATATCTATATTTTGTTAGGTATTAAAAACCCAGGACTTGTTTAGTTATTGTGCATTGACATCAATGGTAATGGACCACAGTTGTTTGGTTGCTCAGCTTATAGGAAGTTATTCATCTAACTGAGGAAAAGGGCACATGATGCTCTAACAGTGTAAGTTAGAGTGTAGACCTATGCCCTGTCAACTACTCTGCTTCAACTATAGTGCATTCTTATCTTGTGCTTGGTGTAAGATAGCTTGTCCCTCAATGAAACTGGAGTAATCCATCTCACATTTGCTGTAGGGGAGAAACATGCACATGTGAATTTACTGTGGAATAATTGACATGCTGTGAGTTCATACCCCAGCTTACCTTTTCTGTAACTTTTTGTGTGCCCATATCCTATACCACTGCCAGGTAATGGTGACCATAATGTCTTGCAGAAAGATAGTCAACTTGTAGTCTTGATTGTTTTTAAAATAATATGTTTTAATTTCAGTTCAGTTTCTGAGTATAGAACTGGAATGAGGAAATAAGAATAAAAAATGTTAATTTCAACATACTTTTCTGACGTAAGTAAAAATCATCAGGGATATATGAGGGCCATACAGTATTTGAGATTTATGTAGTAATTATTTTTTCTCCAAGCAGGTGCTTTTTTATTGGACATAAAAGTTCTGGATTTTAGAAATTACAATATATTTATGCTTGTTTGCTGAAACAAACATCCTATTTTTTGGAAAGATCAGTTATACATCTGTACTGGACTGAAGAAAATATCTTAAAATAAGATGAAATATTACATAAGTAAAACTACCTGAATTTATTTAATGGAAATTATTCAGTTTACTAGAAACCTTCTGTATCTATTGATTTTAGTTGCAGTAACTATAAAACTATAAGCCTGTTTCAGGTTGATAAAAGAACAAATAATGGCAGGTATATTTCAGTGTCTTGAATTAGAATGCTAGAATCTAAAATGTAGTGATATAACTATATGCTGTGGAAAATGCATCAGATGTTTCAAAGTTACCTATAGGATAAAGTGATGAGTAGTCAGAGTTATTAACCTTCCATGCAGCCATGTTCAAGCAGATTTATTAATAATAAATGTTTATCTTGAGAGGTTACTCTTAGAATCTGGGGAATGTTGTGCTAAAACCCCATTGTATGTATTTTCTGCTATAGGAATGCTCAGGGGCAAATCCAGAGGGGGTGTACTGGTAGACTTGCATCCCTT
Source organism: Crocodylus porosus (assembly GCF_001723895.1). NCBI lineage: Eukaryota > Metazoa > Chordata > Crocodylia > Crocodylidae > Crocodylus > Crocodylus porosus. Next base: position 57,486,213 of record NW_017728950.1, on the reverse strand, counting down.
TTTGATTTCTGATCCATTCAAAATTTAAAGCCAGCAGCCAAGTGGGAAGGCCATTTCTATTCAAACCACCGGTGAGGGAATCAATTGGCGTAATGGCTCATTATTGTCTGCTTGATCCCTTCTAAATTTCTCTTTCCACAGGTGTTAATGACTTTCTTTCCTTTTAAATGATTTTTAATGGTTCCATTACTCCAGCTATCCTTACTTTTGCAATGTTGCTGTCTGTTAGCAGCTCTGAGTCATGTAGCTCCCAATTCATAGCCTTGCAGAGTATTTTTTTTAGCTCTAGCTAAAAACATTAGCTCAGGTGTGGAAATATTAACTAAGATGAACATTAGCTAAGGGAAAGTATTCACTTTCAATGAAGCATGGAAGCACTGTCCAGATGCTCAAGAAGGCTTGATTTTGTTGTATTAATCTAAAAGAGAGACATGCATTTAACTAATGACTCCAGGACTCATGAAACAACATCTTTCACTTATTTTTGCCTAGTTTCTTTGCTTTTATATATGACATAGCAAATTAATGCACATTCCAATATTTTTTACTTTAATCTTAAATTTTTAATCTGCCTCTAGGTCCCTACTTATTAGTGAAGCTTCTAGTTTCTTTTTAACTAGAGAAAAATGTGTGTTGTCCTAGATGTGTGTACCATCCCACCTACACCCCACTTTTCAAAATCTTCAATCTGTCCATGGGAATACTCATTAAATAAATGCACAGAAATATCATGCCAGCTCTTGACGCTAATATCACAATCTATCAAACTTGCCTGAAAGTAAGAGCTGTCAAGAAAGATGTTTATTACAACTGTGATGTCACTAGCTAGTACAGTAGGAGTTTTACAGAGATGGCAATAGTTGGAGAGCTCAACTTCTCACTTTGAAAGGTTTTCAAAACTAAATTAATTTTAAAAAAATGTACAGTGACCCTTTCATGTCAGTGAATAGGCTGAACATGGGTGGATCTCCTCCCATGCCAGCAAGCAGATATTGGGGTATGCAGTGTCAGACATTGAATAGGCATTCATTTCTAATGGAAATAGAAATGTTTTGGGATGAGAGAGCTGTATAGGCATTCAGCCTGCAACTGCACCCTCTCCCCTGCTTGATCATGGTTTAGGGAAGTCATGAGAAGCAGTGGCTGCTCCAGTCCTGTTGCTCCAGGGGGAAGTGAAGTGGTGAAGAAAGACTCCCCATTTCCGCCAGACTGCGGACACCAAGGTCTGGGGATCAGGCACGCCACGCTCATCCAGTAGACCAGTTTAGAAGAAGACTGGATCATCAAGCGAGAGCTTCTATCTGCTCCTCAAACTGGGGACCCCAGTCTAAGGAGCTGACAGTTAACAAGGAGTGGCTGTTTCTTTTCTTGGCTCTCGATGGCTGGGAGCCAAGCTGAGGTAGCAGTGCACCCTCCCCACCCACTCCTCAGACTGGGGACTGCAGTCAGGGAAATGGATAGGGGCATTGCCTCACTGCTACAGTCCCCTCCCAGACTGGTCTGGGAATGGCCTGGAGCAGCAAGGCAGTGCCTTTCTGCCTATTCCACTGAAGAGGTGCAGGAAACATTGTCCTACTTTTCACTCCCCTCGTGCACCAGACCAAGAGGGGATTGTACAAGCGCTCACTCCTGCAAGGCAGTTTAGTTTAACTTCTGCTGCAAACTTGGAATATATGTATACTTTTGTATTACATGAATGTATGTTGTGACGCCGTTTGGTGAAGCACAAGATTGTATTTCTTATGTGAGAGGGGGCAGAGTGAGGCTTGATTGTGTTATAATCTTTAATGTTTTGTATGCATATGAGAGAGTAAATCTGGCTGGAAGGTTTAGATTAGGGGAAAAAATATTGAGCAGCTTTCTTCTGGAGAAACAGTTCCGAACTTGGACAGTATACCTAAAGTTCTTGTTGCTATTTAAATACTTTCTTATCATTTCTCTATCACTTTCTCATTGTTGTTTTTTTTTTTCTCTCTATTTGAATAAGTATGTAGCTAAAGCAGTGCGCTGGTATCCATTGGCAGCTGTGATGATTCAGATAAACACAAGTTGTTCACGTCTGTTGATTGAAAGCAGTGGTTTTCAAACTGTTAGGTAATTAGGACCCATGGAACTGGGTGCTCCGCAAGAGGTTATCAGGGGTTCTGCAAAGAGATTGGGGGTAATGGTAGAGCAGGCCTGGAGGTGGTGCACCGCCATGGCTGGGCTGGGTTGCCTGACTCCACATCAGCCATTAGGAGACAGGATTAGGGCTTCTGTGCCAGAAGAAGTGAAATGAAATGGTTCTGTGACTTCAGAAAATTTGGAAACCACTGTATTAGAGCGTTACACTGATTTTACATTTAGAAGAATAATATTCTGTGTATTCATTAATGGTGATTTTGACACATTCAGAATATTATCTTTTCAAAATAAAAAATCTCCATTGAGGCAAAACTTGCATTCCCTCATTTCAGAATCACTACAATAAAACGATTTTGAATTAACTGAGGGAAAGGTGCCTGTGAAAAAAACTGTTTTCATACTATGTGTTTTTCCCATTCTGAAAATGTAATAGCTGCAGAGTGGAATTGTATCAAACTTTCAAGGAAAGGAAGAGTGCAGTCCAAGTATTCACTGAAAATTTTTATCTGGAAGCTAATTTTAGGGGACACATCTAAGCTGGTATGAATGAAATGGTGCGTCTACACTAAGCTGTGAATCAATCTATTACTAGCTTATGCTTTAGTAATGTTAATTTATAAACAGATTAAATGAGATGTTCTGATTTCATCTGCTACAAAGATTGGGACACAGTTTTTATCGGGTATTGTCAACAAGAGTAAGGAGAGGAGGTAAGGTTGGACATAATGAAAGTTAAAGATCTTCTGTCAGAAGAGTCTAGTGTATGAATAAGAAGTATTTTAGAAAGAAAAGAAAATGATTGAGAAAAGATGATGGCTGTGGGATGCATTGAAAATTGATATATTTTCTAATAGAATTTGGATTAAATGTCCTAATTTTGTTAGAGAGATTTCTGCTTTAGGACTTGGCTACACACAAAATACTTGTCTCTCAAGAATTGAATGAAAAAGATATGCATTACTAACCACCTTTTAATATGGATATTTCTTAGATTGGATAATTTAAAATATATTTGAGAATTTGTCCTTGATATTTTGCCACTGGTTTCTGCTGGATTATTTTTGGCTAGAGGAATTTCTTTGATTTGTATTAAGATACAATGTAGCCATCAAAAAGCCATATTCTAATACAGACATGGTCTGTTAGAGGTGTTATACCTAGTTCATAAAAATATGACACTGATGACTAGATAGAATCCATTTAAAGGGTGGGAAATGGACTCTGGTATTTACAGTTAACATTCTGGGTGACTAGTATTAGCAGACAGAACCTGTGCTAATATGAGATAAGTGCCTCTAAATGCCCTTTTTTCCTAAGCAATTCCCACTGAGTATTTCATTAGCTAATGCTTTTTACATGTGACATGGGTAAATCCTAGTGTTGCCTTCCTATCTAAAATCAACTCTTAATTACTCCACCGGGTGATAGTGCTCATTATAAGATATGAGAACTGGTGGGAAAACAGATTTTATTCAGGCTGTGCTTGGGTTTATACTCACTGGAGACAAATTTATACTTTGTGGCTATGTTTGCATTTAGAAAATGAGACAATCGTAATCATGATTGTAAATGCTGTAGCTCAGCTGGGGATCACTGCTTAAAATCATTTCTAGGTCAGACACTTAGTTCAGACGGTCTTTAAATATGTTTTTTCTTAATATTTAATGAATTTTTAAAAGTTTATGAATATCCATTTTCTAGAGCAAAAAGAACATGTGGTTTGTAAATATTTTTTATGCCTGAACTTATATATTTTTTTATTTCTTGAAAAAAACAAAGCAAACAAACTCTTGAAAGATGCATGTAGCATATTTGAGTCATACCTGCATTCTATTAGAAATTTATCTTCACAGTCATAGGAAGGTTATGTGTAAGTTGTACATTTCAAAGGAGCACGAAGAAGTGAAAATAGTACAGAATTTCAGGGAATGCTAGCATTCTGCCTAAAGCATTCAGATAAAATTCTGCTCTCAGGGATCTTGAATACAATATTTTGAGTTAACGTCAATGAGCCTTATATTTTTATTTACAAAGTTTGGTACTGTCCAGGTTGCTCCTTCTACTGATGTGTGTTAGCCAGTAGCTGTGCCCAAAATAATATTGTGCAGTGCTGTGAATTAAACAGCATTTGGTAGCACATAGTGTACTATTTCCTGTATGAAGTCTGCATAGTACACTCTTTTGCTATGCATTTGAAGCACACTCGTTCCACTAGCTTAGTCTTATAGGTGGTTAACAAAAATGCCCTGGAAGATTCCAGAATTTGCCCAAATAGCATTTTTCCTATGGAGAATAGCAGAGGAATAGATCACTGCACAGGTCATTATAGCTATGTCCATATGACCCCTGGAGTGAGATCAAGAACAGTGCTGAGATAAACTCAGGTGCCTGAGCTTGCAAATTAAAGTATCTTGGGTGCAAATCTGAGTGGCCCTGAGTGTGCTCTGCATTGCTGGGCTCTGGCTTTCCAGCTCTCATGTTCAAGACTATTCTGCCAGACACTTGAAAAAAAAATCTACTATACCTAAATAGCAGGGTTGGGAACGCACCAAGTGTGCATGACCTGGTGGGTTTATTTCTTGGTGGCCCTCCTCGGCTCACTCCAGACAGACATGCAGATGTAGCTGGTGTACTGCATCAGGTGGAGAGGAGGGTAATCTCTGCATTGTGATCCTTTGCTATAAGACTTTTCTTAAGAATATGTAAAAGAGGCCAGTTGTATTCCTGAGCAGTGGTGGGGAAGTATTTTTTAATTGAATCCCTATGCTACAGACTAATTAAAGGACCCACCGTGAATCTCAGGGCTGTCTGAGGGGGCATCCTCTTTCCATTTGCGATTTTAGCTCTTAGTTTTGTTTTTGTGACCAGACCAGACATTGTATGGCCAACTAAACCACCTTCACAATACGAAGATTAGCCTCAATTATACAACCGCCAGGAAGGCGTAGTCTATTAGTTACCAGCAGAAATATGCCTTCTGTTTTTTGTGAATAGTGTCACTGAAAGAAACCAAGCAAAAAGTTTAATAATTTCCTCCAACAAAAATACGGGAATGATGGCAAAGCAGTTTCACACCAGTTCCTTATCATCCAGATATTTTGTTTGTTATTGTGATTTGGTTGCAGTGAGGCAAAAAGGGGTCCTTCAGCTAGTCAGAATGGTAGAGTGGCAAACTGAACCATTCAGGACTGTGGTATTGAATTGTTATGATGCCTAAATATTGAGGAATTATCAGAGATTCTGCTGACAGGGGCAGCAAGAGAATGCAGCTGATGGTGTAGCAAGCAGCTAACTGTGTTGTCTTCTCTTTAGGCAGATATTAGCTGATACGCTATTTATTAGGCAACTTAACTCAATTGGGCAGATGGTATTAGGAGTCCTCAACCTCTCCAGGCCTTGTGTGTTATAGCTGCCTCATTTATCTACAAGAACAGGCTCCTCTGGTGGTAAATTCTGCCTATATGTGCAGAATGCTCCCCAGTCTTGTATAGATGCAGATGGCAACTGGTAGTGGGCATCACAGTTCTCTTTTGGGGTGGATTGTCTGAGTAGTATGTCAGTCTTTCATTGTTTACCAACAAGATGGTTTAGACTAGGGATTTCTGGATATGAAAGATGAGTTTAATGTAAAAGGCTTAGATCTCAAAGTTCAAAGTCAGGAACAGACTTAAACCTGTGGTTTAACTAGTACAAAATATCTTGCTAAATAAGGGAGGGTTACGTGCTATCCCTACCCAGGCAAGCTTGCAAAAGCCACCCAGTTTGAATCTTCATTCAGGTTGTTGCTCTGAAAAACTGCATTCCCATATGGCTTATGAATAGAGGGAATTCAGTCCAAATACTGGGTCACCTTTTTAGGCTGCAAGAACCAGTTGGTGCCTATCAAATCCAGCTAAAACTGACTTGATTATATGGTCCGAGATAAATGCAATATAAGAAGTAAACAGCAGCAATCATTAACAAATAAGGGTAGCATTTGGACAGTTTTAATGATCTATGGTATTACTAATGCAAAAGTAAAGTGGATCAGGTTATTTATAAGCCCTTAGTGGACATTTTTCTAAATTTCAGTCAGCAGAATTTGGCAGCAGTCAAAATGTTTTTCAGTTAGCATTCAGGAGAATGTAAGAACTGAACTAGTAGAGGAAATAGAGATTGGTACTGAGCAGTATAGGCATGGCTATCCATAAAAGCTTTCTCAGCACATGTTTAATCATAGCCAGTGTTGTTAGGTCTTTTGACGTGGAGACAGAGGGTATAGGTGGGTACCATCAGTTAATGATAATAAGGTTGATGTCTTTTACTTTTTAAATGCTTTGCAAATTTTCTTTTGCTGACAAATCTTAACCTGGCTTTTGCTTCACTGCTTAGGTATCTTCAAGTAAATATTTGCCTGAAAAATAAATAGGTCTTTTATTGCATGTTCGATAAGATTAGTATGGTTTCAAGAAGTTGAACATAGTACTCTTTGAAATAAAATACTATTTTAAGATACTACAGATAAATAATTTGGAGGTTTATGTCAGAATACTGGAATGCTTTCCCACTTAGCAGCATGACATGACAGCACAGGAACAGAAGACATTCTACCAGAAAATGAAATCTAAATTTCATCCTTTGGAGAGGAATCACCAGTATGAATTTATGCTCTACATACATTAACTCTGACAGTAACAAAGCAAATCTGCGTGATACTGTGCTGTAAATTGTGTTCAGTTACCACCCATTGTTGTCATCTGTAGTGGAGTATGTGATGAATACATTACATGAAAGTTGTGATAGAAATCATAGCACTTTTCCAGGTCCACCTCCACAGGAATTGGGTCTAAACATAGTTGGATTATTACTGCATTTAAAAAAAAAAAACATTTTGAATTGACATGCATTCATCGGGAAACCTGGAAGGAACTGGTTAAAAAAAAAAAAAAAATGAAGACCAGTCAGTATGCAGAAATAGATACTAGGTATATATATTTTATTTGTTTTGTCACAGATTGGGTGGACAATTGGGTTAAAATGAGCAGAAGACATGCTTTCTTTCTTGAGGGTTGGAGGGAGTCATGCTGCCATGCTTCTCTTCCTTGTCTGATCAGTGAACTCTCTCCTCCTGTTTCTGTTTACTTTTATCACAACATATTAATTGCATGTACTTTTAAATATTGACACTTTAGAGCTTTAATAAAATATTACGTTCTGGAATATTTTTGTTAAAGCTTGCCTTCTCTTATATAATGTGTTCCTGGACATCTTCAAAGTACTGATTTCAAAATTCAGAGATTTACTTACATTAGAAAACAGAGAATTTATCATCCTAATTACAAAGTGTTTCTTTTTCTTTAAGAAAAGACGAGTGCCATAAATCATGAGTTGTAACAAGAAATGAACAAATGTAAGAGGATTTTAAATTTAAATGTAGCTCTTCTCAGACAAATCGGCAACTTGCTTGGACACCCACTAAAACAGATGTTGTTGTACTGCCTCAATTCAGAAAAGGAAGGAAGATATTTTTGTCAAAGAATCTTCATTTATACTGTCCTAAAAGAGCTATACTGCTGAGGTGAAAAGTTTGTGTGAAAGAGACCATTTTTGCTTTAAAGACTTGCCTCCTGGAGGCAATTGTTTTATTTATTTCGCTCTTTTTTATACTTAAGATTGAAATTCATTTCTCTTAAAAATATTATATTTTTATGGTAGTTCATGCTGCTTACATTTCCATATCTGCTGAAATACCCCTGCTGACTTTCTGAATGCATTTTTATTTTAATTTAATTATTTTTTAAATCTGCGTCTGGCCTGGATATAGCTTTCAAAATGAAGCATAGCTTCTTTTTCTTTCTTTCTTCTTTTAAAAAAAAAAATAGTATTTCAGTTAGGCAAAGTGCCTATAATAGCTGAAAAAAATGCTACTATTTTTGGAGGTCCTGGAAGATGCTGAAAGTCTCCTAAATATTTTTTGACTTTTCCTTTATATAAGAACATTTTAACTGTAATACAATAAAGAGACTTCTTTTATATTGGGTCACTTTTTTCTTCTTAAAGTTTGTATGCGTTTGAATCATAGAAAACAGACCAAGACCTCTCTATTAGATAATAGGTGACTTTTATTGATGCACAGTGATGGCAGATAAGAATAAAACAAACAATTCTATATCTCCCAGTCTTAGGGTTCACAGAGTCAAGGTACATCTGGCTGGTATGTGACCTTCACTCTGAGGTTCTCTCTTGAATGTCAGATGGAGGTTGGAAGCTGAGGCCCACCCCCATTAGTGGGGTGGGTGAGGTGGGTTCGTGGTGGACCTTCTATCCACAGTAGCCTTTGGCTGTCTTTTCGGCAACTCTTTGCTGCTCTGAAACCCCTCCTTTTGTATTCTTTCTCCTCTTTGATGACTCTTCATCTTTGAGCATCATTGATTAGTCTGCCTGTGCTTGTCATACTGTCCATGTTCTGTCCCGTCAACGTATTCCTTTGTTTCACAAACCCATCACATGCACACATCTTAATTTGGGCTTTTTCTGGGTCCCCTGGTATTATGATCCAGCTACTAAGACTGGAAATCCCATTTGGGCAGTGTGACGTGGCCAGTGTAGCAGAGTTCCTTGTCTCATGTTATAGAACACTGTGGTACATGTCTTCAGTTTCCCAGCCTGTGTGCCTGCTTGCGTGTGTCAGACAAGGTGGACCTTGAAGAAACTGTCACAAACAGGATTTTAGAATTAAATTAACCCTTGCCATTGCCCTGGACCATTGTTTTAATGTATATCTACTTTACCTACAAGCCAGTTCCCAAAAGCAAACCTCTAAATACCATTTTTAGTTGTCACTAACCATTGAGCCCAGTGATCCAGCCAACTTTCTATCTGCCTTACTGTCCATTCCTCCAACCCATACTACCTTAGCTTGCTTGCAAGAATGCTGAGGGAGACCATGTTAAAAGCTTTGCTAAAATCAAGGTCTACTGCTTCTACTGCTTTCTCTGCGTCCACAGATCCAGTTTCCTCCTCATAGAAGACAATCAGATCGGTCACCTTGGTGAATACATGCTGACTGCTTCTAATTACCACCTTCTCCAAGTGCTTTGAAATGGATTCCTTGAGGACCTGCTCCGTGATTTTTCCAGGGACTGAGGTGAGGCATTCAGCCTCCAGATCTGTAGTTCTCCAGATCCTCCTCCTTCCTTTTTCTTAAAGATGGGCATTATATTTGCCCTTTTCCACTTGTCTGGGACTTCCCCCAATTGTCACAAGTTTTTAAGATGATGGTCTGCGGCTCTGCAGTTGCATCAGTCAGCTCCCTCAGCACCCTTGGATGCATTGCATGTAGCACCATGGACTTGTGCACATCCAGATTTTCTAAATAGTCCCCCCCAACCTGTTCTTTCATTACTGAAGGCTGCTCTTATTCTCCCAAAACTGTGCTGTCTAGTGTAGCACAGCTACCAGTTGTGCTTTGGCCTTCCTGATTTCATCACTGCATGCCCGAGCAATATTCTTATACTTCTCCCTAGTCATCTGTTCAAGCTTCCACTTCTTGTAAGCTTCCTTTTTGTGTTTAAGTTCGCCAAAGAGTTCTCTCTGCTAAGCCAAGCTGTCGCCTGCCATATTTACTATTTTTCCTAAACATTGGGATGGTGCGCCCAGTAAAGTTTTTCTGTAAAATACAACCAGCTCTCCTGGACTCCTTTACCTCTCAGACTGGCTTCCCCGGGGATCCTGCCCATCAGTTCCCTAAGGCAGTCAGTCTGCTTTTCTGAAGTCCATATTCTATACTCTGCTGCTCTCTTTCTTCCTTTTGCCTGGATCCTGAACTTGATCATCTCATGGCCACTGCTGCCTAAGTTGCCATGCATTACTACATCTCCCACCGGTTCTTCCCTGTCTGTGAGTAGCAGGTCAAGAAGAGCATGGTCCCTAGTTGGTCTCTCCAACACTTGCAGCAGGAAGTTGTCTCCAGCGCTTTCTTAAAACTTCCTAGATTGCTGGTGTGCTGCCGTATTGCCCTCTTAGCAGATGTCAGGGTGATTGAAGTCCCCCCATGAGAACCAGCACCACTACCTGGTCTTCACGTAGAAAGTATCTTCAGTTTGTAGTCAATGGAGGCTCCTTCCATACAAGTTCTTTCTTTTTAGACTCTCAACAGACCTGGAATCCTCATGAAGATCCTCACAGTAGTGGTGGCTGATTTAGGAAGGCGCAGAATTACAGCTTGTCCTGACCTAGACAACTGGCAAATGTAATACAGCTCTGTTGAGGGCATTCAGATAATATTTGAATTGTTCCACTAGACTTGTTTCACATCCTAAGACTTATTGGCAACCTAAATTTCAGTCTTAGTCTGAAAGCAGTGACCAGAGTTTATGGACCGTAGGTCGGGCAGATCTTGCCTTCCTTAAAACTGAGTCAAGTCTTTGCTGAATCTTATTGTATCAGTACAATTCAGTGACAATAGTCAAGGAGTTGCATTTTCCTCCCACCCAGCCTTCTTTATCCATGTGATGGTGAATGCCAGATTTCCCCCTAAAAGGATGTAGATATGGTTATATTTTGTCTGTTGTTTGGGAAGACATTGCTTAGGTAAGGAAATAAATACTTCTATGTTGATCCAGTCCTCCCTCCCTGCATGGAAGGAGCCCGCCAGTGTTTGCCTGTTTCTTCCGTCTCAGCCATCATTGACAGTCATGACTGATGTCTCCCTGCTAGGTTGGGAGACAGACAGGTCTTGAATAGAAAGGTCTTGTCTTTCAAGAAGACAAAACTGCAAATTGATGTCAGGGAGCTCAGGCAAACTGCAGATTTTGCTAGGCATTCTCGTATCATTCGGGAGCATCAAGTCCAAACTATCGTGGATGACACCACTGTGTTATTTGATATCAACAAATGGGAATGCAGAAAGATAGTCATCCCTTACAGCTAGTGAGTGCACCACCAGAGGTGTCAGCAGTGCACCTCTAACATTCTTAGAATACCTGAGTGGGCAGGCTCTTCAGGTATATCTACTGACATTGCAAGTGGGCGATTAAGGATATTATCCTACAGGATGTTTTCTGAGACTGGGCTCATCGAGTGATCAATTTTTTGTGCCTCCAACATCGACAGAAAGTGTCAAAATATTTGCTTCAGAGTGGACACGCTGTCCAACAGTTTTCTTATTCTGTGGCCAAGGAAACTTTAATGCCATTCCATCTATTCCTCTAATTCTGCAAGTGCTACACAAGGTGAGGCAGCGCAGTTTAATCCTGCTGACCTCAGTTTGGCCAAGACAGCAGTTTTTGTTTTTAAACTTCCTTTGTATGTCTTTATGAATTTCCATGATTTGTCTGTTGCTTTTACGCCTGCTCTCCCAGAATGTTAGGCAAGAGGCTTTTCCAGATACATGCCATATGTATCAGTTTACTGCTGGCTTACCCTTGATGATAGGAAGAGCATACTTTTCTCTGACCAGAGAAATACTTAATACATATCAGGAAAGACTTTAGCAGATAAATGAACTTGGCTAACTATTTTTTTAGCCTGGTAATAATGCAAGGCTTTCCTCTACATAAGGTCTACCTTCCAGCCATTTACATTGTCTGCAAGAGATTGAGTACAGTGGCTTTCCACTTAACTCGGTCAAAATGCACCTAAAAGTGATCTTAACTCACTTCCCACTTGTGATGGAAGGTCTCTCTGGCTTCTTTTCTTGAAGAATTCAAGTAAACTTTCTTTCTTTAGCCTGAGGGCATTCACCTGCTAAAATTAAAAGCTTGTGGCGAAATGGGATGGCGTGAGAATTTCTTTAGAAAAAAGGTTTTAAAGAATCTTTTATAATGGAAGCGTAGGCTACAAAATATAGGACTTGCTAACAATTTTTCTTGCAAATGTGCCTGTGTTATCTCCAAATACCCTTTATGACAAAACATCATGATATTATCTCTGGGTTATATTTCTGAAGCTATATAGAATTACATTTGACTATATTTTCTGAGTCTGGTGGAAACATAAACCAGAATGTGTAAAAACCACCCACAAACACAATCATCAAAGGAATGATTTTTATTTATGAAACAAAATTTAAAGTTTGTTGGATAATATGAGGATGAAATTGATGTTTTTAACACGGTAACTATATTATCACAAAAATACATAACTGAAAGTTTGACATTTTATGACGTATTGTAAAATTCACCTAAGTTTAACGTGTGTTGTTAAACTTAACCAGTATTATGCTGAAATCATTAAAATGAATAAGGGGGTTGACTCATTACTTGGTCATATTCTGGTTATATATGCAAGCAGGGCATAACACCATGGAACTGAACAAATGTTGTGCTATTACTATCCATTCAGACAATTTCCTCTATTTCTGACTAAATTGCAAAAGTCTGTACAAGTCCAAAGATAGCTGAGTCAAATCTTGAAAATTTACAAAGTATGGTTTTCTCCAGTTGGAGGAAAATAACCCTTGTGAGTGTTGATATGATTTCTCCCTGTCCATGAATGGGAGAATATATCCCTGTGGATGTACTGTGTACTGCATAGAAACTTAGTGCATATGGTTTTCATGGATTGTTAAATGAGTGTTATTTTAGTTCCAGTTGCTGTCATGTACATTGACTTGCCATGTTTTGCATAACAGAACATAATGACTGCACTGTGGTTAGGAATGATTCGCACATTTCTTTTTCTATTTTCCTGTTCTATATCTATTAAACAGGGAATAAAATGTTAGGGTTCAGTGTGCGCTTTCTTGATTTTAAATTAACGTGTGTTCATGTCCAGAGAATATTTACATAATGTTGAGTAAATAAATTAGAGAAAGTCAAGAGAAAAGCAATGAAAATAAGAGACATGACCAGTTAAGAAAGACTGAAGCAATGAGCTTTACTTTAATTGAGAAAAGAAAGAAGATTGAAGGGAGATATCTTCCAATATGCAAAAGGTTGTTATAAAAAGGACATTTCTAGCTGGCTATGCATATTACATACAAAGTAGACAGGACTTATTAAGATAATAGAGGGAACCAAATTAAACTAGTAATTGAAAGAAAATCTCAACCCTAAACATGTGTAGGGTGTGGGAGACTGGAAGGTGCATCTCTGTGCAAGTGTAACATAGAGTAAATAAAGTGGAGTTTAATATGCTGGGCCAAACTCCATCCTGTCCTAAGTAGGTTCAGTTTCCTGTAAAGTCGATAAATAGGGAGCCTGCTTATAGAGAAGCCTACAAACTGTTGCTGGAGGTTGTGAGACAAAGGAAGCTGCAGTGGTTTGGATACATCATGACAAGGCTCTACACCCTTGCCAACACCATAATGCAGGGCGCAGTGGAAGAAAAGAGGTAGACCCGAGAAGAGCTGGGGAACCAATATTAAAGACTGGATGGGACTTTAAACGATAGAGTGCACAAAGCTAGCCAAACACAGGGCAGAGTGGAGGAAGATTGTGTATAGAATCTAAGGTACCCCAGTGGTTGCAGCAGCATTGGGACTGACCTGATCTGACCTGATTCATAGAGAAACTAAATATAGTCCATTTTTTTGCAGTGCCAGATGATGGCATTGTATTTTTTAATAAATAGGATTAATTGATATCCTTTAATTGTAAATAAGATTTGCAGAAAAGCATTAACAACATTCCTTTGTAAAGTAGTTTGAGCTGGATTTAGTCCTTTCTCTTCCACTCAGCAGTTTTTGAGGAAAGAATGCATATCTATTATGAAGCAAATTAAAAACCTCTTTTTCAATGAAAGAAGAAAATTGGAGTTTGTCAGCTTGATTTGATGACCTGTGGTACTCTGTTTATTTAATAGTTTTGCTTATTAAGCAATACTGCATTTGGGCAATATAAATGCTTTTTCTACTTATTCTGAAAACATTGTAATTAGGCACTTCAGAAAGGATTAATCTCTGCTCTGTCTTTATTAATGGATTAATGTAACGATTTTCTTTTCCTGCTAAGAGAAGTATTTGCAATCCTTGTGAATCTGAAATCGTTCAGTCCATCATGGGGTCTAAAAATGTATTTTCATCCTCTGGAATCAAATAGGTTTCTGTGTTTTAAAACATGTAAAATACAGAAAAACAATGATTTTTCATTGAGGTGGAAAAAACCTCCAGAAGTGGGATTTAGTAATAAAAACTATAGTTAAGAGAGATTTTAATTTGACCTCAGGAAGAACATTTTTAATATGAGTCTTTTAGTTTGGGTTATTTGTGTGAATATATGTAAAATATATATAACAAAGGAGAAAATATTTAGGTGTTCCGAGCACATTGAGTATGAATACTGAGGATATACAGAAACTTGGGACTCAGCTTATGAAGTGTATATAATGGAATCTACTGGTATATTATCCAAAACGCTGTTTGTGGTTTGGGGGTATTTTTTATAATCATCACATGGGGAAGTTGTAGTTAAATTACTGTTATGATCAACCCAGCATTACTGTCTTCAAGGTTTTCTTTGCCCTTAAATACTTGCTTCAAGACAGTTTTCTGATTTGAAATGTACTTTATCTTCTGTCTATGGCTCAAGCTGCTTTAGAACTCGTATCTTATTTAGCTCATCTTTTTGAGGCTGCAGGTTACTTGTTTCATGTATGCTTAAGTAAACCATATAGTATGTCATGCTCTTTCTCAGTAGGTGGTTTTAGAAGATCTTAATGGTAATACTTCCTAAACTGAAACTTTTACATTTCTTTTTAAGAAAGATTTTAGGGAAAAAAAAATGGTTGAATGGTTGAAACTTGATTTAAAGTCTGGAATTTCCTCACTATCTCATTTGTTAATATTAATAATCTGAATTTATTTCTTAGATTGTCTTATCTCTTATTTTTTCAGACAGGGTTCCTTGGGTAAAAATCTGATATCTTTTATTAGACCTACTTGGATAGTTGGAAAAATTCTTCTTTGCAAGCTTTTGGGCACAAACATTCTGTCAGGCTGAGGAAGCAACTGTAGATGCTGTTTCAGCCTGATGAAGGGTGTTTGTGCCCAAAAGCTTGAAAAGAAGAATTTTTTCCAACTATCCAAGTTGGTCTAATAAAAGATAGCAGATTTACCCAAAGAATCATATTTTGTCAAACTCTTTTGTTCTTTAGTTAGTGTTACTTCATCTTTTTCCCCCCTACAAAATATAAATAACTGTATTCTTGTTTTGTTTTCCTCCTTATGTTCCATTTCTAGTATAATTACTAGAAATTATCAGTGTAATTATCAGTTAAGTAATTACCAGTTACTTTCTTTAACCTCAGATCATTGCACAATTCCTAAGAATCCAGACTGGCTTTTGTTGTTAAAGAAAAATGAAGCAATTTTGTCTTTGAAAATACTCTACTTTAATCTCTAGTACAGCTCTGATTCCTGAGAATCAAGCTGGTGGACAAAAAAGTTGCTTGCATTGATAAAGCTTTTTTTTTTTTTGGTTGGCATAAGAAACCTACATATGTTATTTTTCACTTAGCAGACAGTGATTTGATTCCCATCTGCCTATACTCTTCGTGGCCAAATGTAGAGAAATCTGTTTGGACTGATGGTATTCAGTCATCCAGACTAAAATGAGTGAAAGATTCCATTTTCTAACAAGGTATGTTAGCTTTTCCCAGCTCTGGCAACATTATTCAGGTTTTTTGTGATTTGCATTGGGTAAAAGCTTAAGTCAGCTATCCACTGACTGCATTTTTTTTATTGGGCAAATATTTTGTTTAATTCCAAAATCGATCTGTTGCTTTGCTGATCCATTTCATGGTGGTGTTGATTAGCATGAATGTAACTATCTGCACCTGATATTTGCAAGCTGAAGCTTCTAGGGGTGATGACCTTGGCACCAGCTCTTTATTTGTAATACTTTGAAAACACGTGTGAAGGCTGCCTGGCACATAGCGACTTAGGAATATTATGTCTTGCCCTGATGCATTCAGTAGTTTCCTTGTAGATTTATTGTGATCATGAATCCTTTAGTGTTCTTTTTGCTGAATATAACCTACCAACGTTTTTTTTATAACACAGCTCAATAGATTGCCAAAAGCCTATTTCATATTTTCCCTTCAGAGCCTTGTCCACGTTAGTCTGCTTTCCAGTCATCGTTATCACTGATTCAGCTCTATGACTGGTAGGAACAGTGAGAGCTTCAGTGTAAACAAGCTGCTAAAGGCCATTGACATTTTTACCACTGTGTCATCTAAACCTGCTGTGAACAAGGTCAGTGAACTTGATGGTGAAATTGATGGCCATTTCAGGAACTTTGTCAGAGTTCATATCATAGCTACTTCTGTGGAGTGTATTGGTAATAAGATTTTTCAGGGAAAATTGGGGATGAAGGATAATAGAAACATTCTGTTGATTTTCTGTGGTGTAGCCTGTGTAACATCCTGTTGTTGGAGCCTAATGGTAATACCCTTTTGTCCATCTTGTGATTTTGGAGGAGGATGAGATAGGGCTGTCTTTATAAGAACTCCTTAACTGGATAAAGAGGGGGTGGCAGTTTCAAGTGAGGCACTTACCTTCCCACAAAAGGCCAGTTTACATTCTGAGGAAATTAGGTTTAGAAAAGTTAGAGCATCTTTAGAAAACTCACATTTTGAAAAACAATTCTTGTAAAATACAAGCTTGAAGAATTGTATACAGCAGAAAACATAGCCAAAACCTCACTATTCTGTATTGTAAAGCTGAAGTTGGATTTTCAGTAAGATTGGGCTTCATGTAGAAGAAATGTATAGCTTGCAGTAGAAGCTGTACATATTTTTGGTTTGTTTTGCCCTAAAATATTATTGTGTTAGCACTAGTTCATTGTTTTAGTAAGGCAGCAAAGTTAAAATGCTTAAGACAACCATATTCACTTGCTTATATTTCAGGGATTTTGATTTACTGCTTATAAGGTGAAATCAGGATTTGTCAACTTGTAGTACTTATCATGTGTACAGGTTGCATTTAGATATTTTTGAAAGAATGAGTCTAACATTGATTTGTAAAGATGAATTTTACCACAGAATCAAACACTTTAAATCAGTTAAAACAATTCTCTTTCAATTTTTTTGTTTTGAGTAATTTGTATACAAACTTTACATTTTATTGTTACATAAAAATGTATTTATCTATATGACAGATCATATTTTGACTGGGCATAATAGTATGCAATAATGTTCCATTCAGTAGCCAGTAGGTCAGTGTACATTGCAAAGGTCACTCTACAACTCTGATTTTTATTCCCTTATCCTCCTTATCTTCTGAAGTCTTAGAAAAAAAATTCAAAGTTTTTATCTATTGGAGCCTGTGTTGCATTAAGCATGTGTTTAATATTGTATCTGCCACATTTATAAGTAATATTTAATGAGTATATCTTTTCCTCCCAGTAATAACTAACTATGAAGACAAGCAGGAATGGTGGTCACATTACTATACTATTTAATTTCTCCATCTTGCCCTTCATCATTTATTGTACTGTAACTGTGTTCCATCTTGAGAGAAGTTCTGCAATTGTTCTTCCTTTTGTCTTAGAACGGAAAGTTCATCTTCTAGGAATTGGTCTTATAAATTATGAAGAAGATTTAGTGGCATACATCTTATTGCTGTACTACTTCAAAATATGCGGGTATATGATTTGGGCTTTTTTATTGTGTTGCTGCTGAGATTTAGATAAGCTTGAACCTTTGGGAATTCACTGATATTTGAATCGCAGTAGCTTTACTAATCTCTCCACTATATTTCATATTAGAATCTCTCCTTTTTAAGTGTTTGGGTTGCATTTACATTGAAAAATATTATGCTACAACTACTGTGCTTTCAGTCTTGTATCTTAATAATAACGTCTCTAGGATTCAAAATATGTCTTTTTTTTCATAGGGATAGCAAAATCAGATTGCCAGATTTTATTATAATTCTCCATAGAGCAAAGCTGATTATTAAGGTACAGCAGGCTGTGTATGTGAGATAGTGTAGATTAATGTGCAGATTGGTTTCATAGTGAGGTACAAGGTGAAAAGAGTCCCCGATGCATGAATTAAATTTAATCGGCATAGCCACATAGGGTGTGTTTATGCAGGAGAATGAATGTGTTTTGTAGCATGGAGTAGCACAGGCTTTAGTATGTGCTAGCACCCAGCGTATAAAATAAAGGTGCATCGATATATTGGTTGCATAGCAGATCTGCACCAATAAAAGGAAAATTAACATTATTGACTCTCAGCCTTTTTTGGCCTTTGTAGATATAATATCACCCATAAATATAATATGCCTGTTGGGGGACAGATTGAAGCTGTCATGTTGAGAGAGGGAGTGGGGCAGTGGGTGACATTATCAGCACAACTCAATGCCCCCACCGCTGCTGGATGGGTAGGGGACTCCCGGGGCAAAGGCAGCAGAGTGAAAAGCCCTTGGCCCACAGTGGGCAGCCTGCCTCTGCCCTTGCCCTGCTTGGCTCCACTCCCAAAAGCATCCCCGTGCTTAAAAACGGTGGCAGTAGCATGTGAACAATAGCTCATTTGATGAGCTTTAGTTCAAGCGCCTGTGTTGCCATTTTTAAGCATTGGGATGCTGATCTCCTGGATGAGCCACCCACAGTTCTGTCCTGCTCCTCACCCCGGCCCCTGCTTCCCACTCCAGCCCCATTCACCATCCTGGTTGGGCGGCACCCTCAGCCTCTGCCCTACACCATCCGTCCCTGTGGGGGCTCGATCTGCTCCCCCGCTCGCCTTCCCCTCCCAGACTTACCTGCAGGGAGCTGCTCTCCATGCTGCCTGGCTGCGCTCCTGTAAATCGGTTGTCAGCTTGGTATCAGCTGATATGACTGAATAATTGCCTATTGGTATAGGCAAGAAAAACTTTATTGATGCACCCCCAATACAAACACTTTGAGGACCTTGGATTGCTGTGTAGTGGTTGCATGTCCTAAATCTTGAACCACTGGCATTAGGTTGGTTGGGGCTGCCTTCATGCCAGATGTGTGATTTCCGCATGAGAACTTCTACTACCAAGGCCAGTAATGGTATCGGCCAATGTCCGTTTTTCGTCACGGGGACTGGATCGGTAACTAGCCCTCGGCTCCAGGCTGTGTTTTGAACGAGTTGCATGGCTTCATCTGAATCAAGAGTTTCGTGTCCTGCCGCTACCACGAGACGGCCTAGCCAAACTATAAGAGTTTCATCGGGTTGAATTTCTGTCTCTTTGTGGAGCTCACTCATTTCCATCTGAGTCCTGGGACGAGTGGTGGTGGTAGTTTGTGTGACACCACCTGCTTGAGTACGCTTGCATACGGTGATGGGCAAGGCTGAAGTCATCAGCTCTTTTTCGCCAGCTTTACTTTCGGTTTTTGTTAGCGGCATGTCATTGAGCTCCTCTGGGTACGGTGGAGGCGGAGCGGTAGGAGGCGGAGCATGGTCCGGCCATGGAGTGGGCATGACTACGTCTGGTGATGTCAGATTGTCCTTCGTTAGCGGGGCGGTGGCGGGAGGATAGGCCAGCCAAGAGGTGGGTGTGGCTTTGTTCGGTGATGTCTCGTTGTTCGCCGTCAGTTCCTCTAGGCTTGGGTATTGTCTCACTTTTGGCTCAGTTCCAATTTCTGGGCGTGGCTTGTTGTCGGCGCTATGTTCGGGCGTTGGCTTCTCTGTTTGTGTACCGGCATCTTTTAGTTGCGGCTTCTGTTTTTGTGCAGTGCCATCCTTGGGCGTTGGTGGAGCATTGACATTGCCCCGGCAAGTTCCCATAGGAATGCATTGGGTTGACATTGCCCCGGCAAGTTCCCATAGGAATGCACTGCACTTTACCGCCAGATCCTCAGCGGTCTTGCTAGCCGTACCCAGCTGTGAATCAAAATTCGCGACCTCGCGCAGCAAGATAGACACAGTACGGAATACAACATTAATCATCTTTCCTTTGTCCCATTTGGGACCAGTCCACTTTGTCACCGTACGGCTCTCTGATTCTAGGGCTTCGCGGAGCTGCGTCAGCAGTTCATGCCCGCGTGAGTCGGGTGGCAAGATGGGGCAGTTGAACTTGTCGGGTGGGGTGCCCTCTCCCCCTTCCCGTACATGGCGGATGCAGCGAGCAAATTCTTGAGTGGGTGTTGGGTTCACCGCGCTGTCAGGTTTTACTCATGCCAGAGACAAGTTCTTGACCTCATCTCTGGGCCGAAAGGTGACTCCATCTCGGCTCATAGCACATCCGAAGGAGCTTGGCCCCAGTTGAATGGCCCACTCTTTGCCTCCTTTGTCTCCAATGAGAGACATACCCGGTGATCAATGAGTTAATGAGACCATCTGCTTGGTGGTAAATAATGTGCACCCATAGATCATTTGAGTTCGCACAATCACGGTCTCCAGCACGCCACGGACAGTGACGTATTAACTCTGACTCTGTTTCACCTCCCCTGGATCCTGTTCGTAACACCATGTTGCGCCCCATACACCGGCGCACCCTTGACCTGCGAGCCTGGGTCGGCATGACCGGCTCGGCGCGAGGAGGGGGATTTATGACCGGGCAGGTGGGTGATAACGGTGAGCAGGAGTCAGGATGATTTAAACACAAAAGATTTATTTTACTTACGCTTCTGATGGCTAGAGCGTAGGCAGTGGAGTTGATTTGTTCATTCAGTTACAGCATGCAGATATCATGTTACCCAGCATTTACAGGGTGGGTAAGATGGTTGCTTCCGAGCGATTCATATAAGCCGTTGCAGTCTGCAAATTGCTAAGAGCTCTTGATAAGAAAGATAATGTCAAAGGTAAAGAGATAAACGGACCGGTAAGACAAGACCGGGTACGCCAAAAAAAAATAAAATAAAAAAATACGTAGGCAGAAGAGCTAATATTCATTGTGCACAATCTGTTCTTCTTGAGTGTATACACAGTTCTCCGTTCTCTGTTCTCTGCTCTCTGGTTTGGGCGGAAGTTCTTTCAAAGTTTTACTTTCCGCAGGTGACCAATTACTATATGCCAATTATAAATAATTAATGAGTTGGCACTTGTGCTTTCTTTGTTTGCTCAGGTTTCATAAAAAAGGGGGGTTATTTTTACTTGGGTGGTACTGGTTCTGTTTGGTCATAGGA
>NW_017728950.1:57448968-57465065 GCF_001723895.1 Crocodylus porosus | reverse complement strand
TTAAAGTAGTTTCATTTTTATCTAGTCACTATGGGTACCGATATCTCTCGTGCTGAATTGTCAAGGCCAATTTCTCTTTCTAGTGTGGGAACTTAAGTGATTTGAAATGAGGCACAGATAGGGGTGTGTATATGCAACACTGTTAATACAGAGGGATAAATTACAACCATAGAGTTTGCTGTGTTAACTTCTGACCCTTTTGTCATCCGACCTTTTGCCATCAGCATCTGAAATCAAAGACTTTGATCTTTGACAGATACCAAGGCAATCAGACAAATACAACATGATTATATCAGTTTAAGTTAGATATTCAAAGAAGGAACATAGAGGGTGGGCACATCTACATGTGCAGTTAATTCGACTGAATAAACTCTGGCACAGTTTGTGTCAGTTTATTGCTCCTGGATGCTGTGTTTGCACATACACCTGGGACTGCACATTGAGCCTAGGTCAGAGCAGTCCTGGTTGGCAGGGGGTCTGAGGGGTCAGCCTGTGAGCCTGGGACTGCTCTGACCTGGCTCAGTGTGCTGTCGAGGAGCTGGCTGGGGCAGGAGGATGCTGTAGTGTGGCAGCCCCACACTGAAGCACCTTTGTGTTCCAGCCAGCTTCATCAGCATCTACGCTTGCACTGTGGTGGACTAAATAACACTGCCACAGGGTAATACTTGTGTTTGCAGGTACTAACCTACGGCAGCATTTCTTAGTTTTCTGCAGCCTAATAGGGTAAAGTCTTAGTGTAGATGCTGAGACTACTGCAGAGCTGATTAGGCAACTCCATGGTAAACACCTTGTGTAGATGTTCCAGTGTATACATTAAACACTCCTTAACCGTTTAATCCTTTTGCCAACTTCCTAGTCTTTCTACCTTGTTAAATTTCAAGGTGGACTTTACCAACAAAAAAATTGAGATTTAGGGACTTGTGGGAGTTAACCCTTTTCTTCTATCTTGAGTAGCCCTACACCTCCAACCCAGACAACACTATATACGCTGCAGTGGGCAGTGTGAATGTATCCTAAAAGTGCTGTTGGCTTTGTTGGGAACAAGAGCACACTGTTGGCTCATGCTCAGCTTATCATTTACTGTAACCCCCAGGTCCTTGTCGGTAGTACTGAAGTCTAGCTAGCCAGTCCATACTTGTGCATGCAGTTATTTCATCCCAAAGCAGGACTTTGCACGTGTCCTTGTTGAATCTCATCTGATTGTTTGTGGACCATTTTTCTAGTTTATCCAGGTCATTCTGTCTTCCATCGTGTCTGTAATTGCAGCCAACTTGGTGTCATCCTCTAATTTCCTAAACAGCCACTCAATCCCGTCATCCAAATCATTAAAGAAGATGTTCAACAAAATTCTGTACAGGTATTTTTATATCCCTAGGTAAATGGCAGGTCTGTAACTGCTTTTGCACATTGATTAAGAACTCGAGTTTAAATAACCACATCTTATTATTCTTGTTACAGGGGAAGAAATGCAAGATACAAGAGATGTGGTTTAATTAGGCTGTAATGTTATTAACTTATCTTTGAACAGTCACAATATTTCATTTGTTTCAGGTATGATTCCTTTAATCCTTTTAATTCGCTGTGAGCTGCCATCAGCACCCTGACCCTTCGCAGCTGGTCACCAACCCACTGCTGGAATCCCACTGCCCTTTTCACATACAAAGGTTAAGGGCCTGGAAAATGAGAGAGTTTCCTTGCTCTACCACATGCTAGGACCTTGAATCCTTTTCAGTGCTTATTTAGGAGATACCTTCCTTAAGTCCACTTCCAGTTCTGCCTTTCTTATAAAACCAGGACCCCAGTAAAACAAGTAGCTTCATTGGGCATCTGCCAAATGGAGGCACCAGCAATTATCCAAGTTCCTAGTTAGTTAACATTCCCTCACCAAGACTGGCCCAAATATACCAGATCATTGGTCAGATAGTGTGCTGAATTGTGCATGAATAATTCAAGTACAAAAATATTTATCAGTGGGTGCATCTACATGTGTGCTTTACTGCATAGTAGACTAATAGCACGACAGTAGGGTGTCAGGATCTATCACATGCGCTCATATTGGGAAACAGTACTATCTTATGGTGGACTACTTTATTTTTATGCGAATGTACAATGTTCACTTTAGGTGGTTGCTGTCAGGCTGCCAGAATGTGTAAGAGGGACATCAGCTTTTCCTAGAGCATGACTGTTTCCCCCCGCACCCCAGTTCATAACTGCTTCTATCCTGAGGCACTGGCTGTGAACTTCCAGGGTGCTTGGTCCTCTCAGCTGGGTCCAGTGTCTAATACTGGGCTTGTGGATCTCTAGGTCTCATTCCATTCCTCTTGAAAACCATGTTATAATGATGAGCTCAGGGTAGCTCCATAATAGCTGCCTGCAGCGTTTCCTGGCCATCATAACCAATCAACTCTTCTTTGAGTCTTTCAGAGAACTACTTGACTTCAGTAGGGCTGAATCCCATCTGCTGGTCTTCTCTGGCATTAGCTAGATTTATCTTTTATTTGCCATTTTCCAGACCTGGCATTGGCTACAGGTAAAGTACAGCAGCCAGAGACCCTACTTTAACTTCTTGACTGGGAGAGAGACACAGTCCCATCATATGAATAAACAGCAACATTTGCACATTCATTCATTGGGACTCATTCTTGAGTGGCTATTAGGATTCAGTTGACTCGTACCACTTACTTTGCTTATCAGCTAAAAACCCTTTAGTAAATTTAAGGCCATTAACTCTTATAACATTGCTTTAAACAAATACTAACTATATATTAGATGACAATTATAGGATTTATTAATAACTATAGTGTGACATCAAATATGTCCATTTCCACACATTTGCTGAAAATACTTAAAACTGGGCTATTAAGAAAGTTTAACTGTCCCATGCTGGTTGATTCTAGCAGATTCAGCTCTCACTAGCAAAAATGCCCCTCTTGCTCTGTTTTATCTCCCTATGTTTCTTACTACAGATTTCACTCAATTTTATTAGGATTCTTTAATGTGAATTTGCTTTTATGCAATGAGTATATTTAGACCCATAATTCGTTATATGCGAGGTAAATTTGCTCTTATGTGATCAGCATAGATGCCCCCCCACCCAAGTAAGTCTGTTGCGGGGGGGGAGGCACCATGGCTCTACTCACCCAAGCTCCAGCTGAAGCGGCCCCAGGAGCAGTTGGTGCCAGCTGCCTGCAGCCTCTGGAGCAGCCCAGGAGCAGAGGTGAGTGGGGACAGGCAGAGCATGGTGCAGCCGAGTGGTTGTAGGCAGCTGGTGCTGCCCGCTTCTGGGGCCACTGGGGTGAGTGCCACTCTGTTCCCTCTGCTTTGCTGCCTTTTGCAGCCCTGGGAGTGGCACCCCACCCCTTGCCTCTTCCCTAGTCCCAGGCTCATTCTCTCCCTCCCTCACCTCCATGGGGACCTATCTCTATTTGTTACATTGTAAAGTGGGTTTGCTTTATGTAAATTTGATTTATGTGCCATTCTCTGGGAACCCATGTACGGAATAAATTGAGGGAAACCTGTATGTTATCTTCAGTTTGAGGGTTTTGTTTCCTAAAAATCAATGAGATCTAACCTTGAAACTTTTACATGCCTATATTATTTTTCCCTAAACACAACGAGATTTTCTTAACTTTACTACAATATGATTTCTACCCAAGAGCCTCACATACATACTACATGCATCTGAATGTTAGCTGCCAGTTGCCTGTGTCTTCTAAACCCAATCAGTTTCCATGATGGACAATCATGTAGTTTAGTTACCATCCAATTTATTCATGCCCTGGTCTTCTCCATGTGTGTAAAGGACTCAATTTAATCTCTGGGTTTGGTCATTGTAGTTGGCTCCCTCCTCAGTCAGGTACACTCTTTGGGGAGTGAAAGTAAAGATTCAGGCATGGTAATTTTCTTAGATTGTCCAGGCCTCTTGGTCAGCTCCTTAAATCTAACTCATTTATTACTAATATATATTGTTTTTGTCTCTAACTCAGTTTTCAAACAAGTCAGCTTAGTGGTTAGGGAGGTGGTGTGGAATGTAGGTTCTTTGTGCTTATTTTACTGTCAGTAATTTAATGTACAAGCCAAAGTACAGTGGAAGTTAATAGCCTTGCATTCTCTCAAGAATCCATCTGTGCTGCAAATAAAAGTGTACCCACATAACCTATTACCATCACAGGTGGTTCCAAATCCTGGGCTGCAGTTACCTAGTGGCAGGTGGAGAAGGGGTTCGTGGCATGCCTGCTCTGGGGTTCTGTCTCTGCCTCTGGATTGCACGTATACCTCTCTTGTTTTTAGGATGAACAGTATATAAAAATTCTCTATTAGAAACAGTAGCTTTATAACTTCTGTATGCATATATGTGGCTTTTTAGATCCTCAGGAAGGAATCTTATATATAGTACTTCTTATCTGTCACATTTACCAAGTTTTGACTGGGGTACTAGGCACAGCAGCACACCAAATGAAGGCCTTCAGTTCTTCCTTTTCAGGCTTGAGTTTCCCCTGTAGTCCTTGCCACAACAACATTACACTGTGCTTCATTTTTCCCAACTGCAACTGGGGTCTTAGCTGCAGAAACCATGAACATGTCACATCTCTCATTTTAACTGAGGGTGGGAGTCTTACATAGCATGAGAATAGCTGAATCTATAAGGATAGGGTTTAAGTAACAAGGGCCAGTGGCTTATGGACTGAGCCATACTTTTCCACCCACCTATTCAAGTGATGCCTTTCCTTCTTTCCAATTTTTTTCCTTTCCTGTGGGCAAAGAGAATACTGAAGAAATCGCTCTCTTTTCTGTCAGTCCAGGCAGTGCCTTTGTGGGGTCTGCAGTTTCTCTGAATAATTATACGATGAGTGCTTAAGTTTTCCAGGCAAAAATATTGTTTCACCAGTAAGTGCAGACTGCTTGTAGTGTATGACTTGACTGAACTTCAGTGAATTATGCCAAAATACAAAAAGACTAATTAAAAATGTTGTTGTGCAAACAATATATATATTTTTTTATTTACTGTGGGGAAAGGTAAATTTGCTCTTATGTGATCAGCATAGATGCCCCCCCACCCAAGTAAGTCTATATTGGAGAAAAAATATTATAGATAGATATGGATCAAAACTACTATAATTTCAGTCATATGCATGTTCAGTTGAACACCTGTTTAACACTGCTATGTTTTAAATTGGTACAGGAGAAATCTTCACTCTTGTCACTTAGATGCTAAATGAAATCTTTTGAGTAGGCTTTCAAAGCTAAACTCTTCATTACTATATTTATTGCCTTTCATGGATGATGCATTTTACTGTGGTCATTTTTAAAATTGGTATTTGGCTTTCTTTCACTTCCTTCCCACAAAGATATACAACCCATGAAATGTATGTATTTATTAAATAGACCTTCTTGAGATTTTTTACCTTTAAGTGTAACCCATTTGTCTTCAACTGTTAACTAGTGACAGTTTAAAATTAAATGTATATCATACCGAAAGAATATGAAAGTTCGCCACCTCTTTTGAAACTATAATCACTGCCAGACAGATGTTATTGGCCTGTAAACCTTGTGGGAGAGAACTTTCTCTAGATTTTCTTCTTCATGACACGGTGCAATTGGGTGAGGCTTTTAGAAATTTACAAATGGGGGGAAAGTCAACCATTTGAGAATGGAAAGTTTTAGGGTAGTGGTTTGTTTTAGTTCTTACATTATATGAGCTCCTCAAGCAATAGTATTCACAAAAATTAACATTGTGAAAAAATAATAATGGTTTCTGGCTCCTAGAATAATGCCTTGTCACGGGCAACCTCTTCCCCAAATATAGGAAATAAAGTCTGTGATTTTGCACAAACATTTACACAGTAAAAAGCACTGAACATTCAGTGTATGAGCATTTTGTACAGTGAGTTTGTTTAAATATTGCAGTAAATTTGTGTCGGTCACTGGTTGATCATGATAATGATTTACCAAAATACAAATAAAATGAGCTTGTTGTTATTTGTTGCTGGACTAACAAGACCTGTTAATTGCTATTATTTACTAATTGCAGTTTGATTAGTTTAAATGTAAAAAGCAAAGTGTTAGGGAAAATTTACTTGACATATACTAGTAATAGGGTTAAATCTACTTGCAAGACATTGATAGAAAGAGGAAAGCATTTTTTGAATAGTGGTGTCTTAAGAGGAATTTCAGCTTATCACGATGTAACCCTGCTTCAGCTCTTAGGAATTAGTGATGGTTGTTTACTTCTTTCTTGAGTGCTGTCCTCAAAGAGGGTGTTTGTTGCTCCCAAATGTTTTCTTACTTTTAGAAAAGATGTATTTCTCTGTAGTTATTTAGAACTTCCCCAGAAAAATCTGATCAGAAATCAGAACAGTGAAGACCACCTACTTGTATTTTGGAGCAGTTTTAAAATACTTTAAGCCTGCTGATTCATTCAGTTGGTTTTATACTTTAAAAGCAATACACATTGCAAATTGTACTAGAACCTAACAAACTCTTTAAATTTGTGTTTTGCCTCCTGGATTGCATGAGTTATATTGACAAGTTCCTTTATTTCCCCAATAATCTGAACAGTCCACTGTTTAGTCTTTCAGTAAAAATATATATTTTTTATATATTGTTTAAAAATATTAGGTCACTAACTTAAAAACAGGGCCTTTGTAAGGCTTTCCAGGGAAATATGAGAATCTGTATCAAAAGATACCATATTCTCACATGCAATGCACCCCGGAATAAAATATGTACCTTGATTTTGAAAGGCAGAATGAAGAAGAAACTATCTTTCTTTGTTGTAAGTAACTGAGTAGCAGCAGCTAGGAAGCCAAGGCTGCTCATTGTTCTGCTTCCTGTGGATTGTTTTTTGACTTTACTTTTGTTGGGTGAACAGGAGAGACTTCTCTTACTGTATTTCCTTGCATGAAACGTACACTGTAATTTCCAGCAGCCATTTTTTGGATAAAAAAATACGTGTTGTAGGTGAGAAAATATGGTACGGTTCCTAACTATAGTCTGGAAAACTAAGGAAATAAGACGGAAAACTAAGGAAATATATGTTGTGGTTCTCTTTCTTGGTCATATTCAAAGTTGATTTTGATTAAAAGATCTCCTTTATGGGTGCCTGCAAAAAATGAATTCTGTTTTGCCTGCTGTGGGAATCGCAATTGATGACCCAGTATGCTTATCATTTTTTGTTAGAGACGATTCCAGACTAAGCTAACTTGATGTTTAGATGATCTTCATCTTGGATGATCAGTTGTAGTCCAGTTGTGCCAAACCTCCTTTAATTCTCTTTTAAATGTTTAGCTGCACAAATAATTCATCTTGTCCTTGTATACCATGAGATGTGGAAATGTAAACACAGTACAAATGTGCCAGGAAATTTATATTTTTAAATATATGAAATAACTATATAAATAGCATTTATAAAAGCAAAATATCTGTTTTTCCAACATTAACGAAGTACACAAATGCAATTTCAATGTAGATTTTATTATTAAAAAATAATGCAAAACTGAGTGAGCAGTCAAGTAACAAGTTTAAAAAAACCCCCCTCTGAATTCCTAAAGGTAGCCCTGGAATCCATAATGACACTTCTAGTCTGATAGTAAACAAATATGAAGCACCCCACAGCTGCTGCTGCATACTGTGTCACATGAAAGGGAGGTTTGTTCAGAAGTATCGATCTAGGAGTTGAATGTTTTGAATTTATTTGAAAATATTGACCAAAATAAGCTTTTATTTTTGCTATTAGTATGATAACTGTCATTTAGTGGAAACTGATTTTTCTTTGCATTACTTGAAGGCAAAACATTTCAGCTATAATGACAATCCTAGATTGAAACTTGATTTTTCATATATTCAAAATATTTCATGAAAACTTGGGCTTTCACACCATAAGTACTTCTTGGTAGCTTATGGTGTGGAAAAAGTCAAATTTGCCTTACTGATATCATGAGAAACTTGTATTACGTTTAGAATGAAGTGAAATAATGTACTGCTTAGGGATCAGGTCTTTGGCGAATAATTTAGAAGTAGTGCAATAAATAAATCATTTTGTATTTTCCTGACATGAGCATTAACTGGTGAAACCTAACAGTGCGCATTAGACCCTGGTCATACCACTAGAAACCACTTGGAGGTAGGGTGGCAGGGGAAGATGCACAGTGAATCTGAAAAGATTGTTCTTTCAGGTATCATGTTGTTACTGTGGTATATATGAGATTTTGCAACACGCTAAGTTTAGTGTCCTGGAACTGTATGTTAACCGGTTTGTTGGAGAAAGGCATTTCTTCTCATTTCCTGGGCTAAGTACAGACTGTCAGAAAGCCTGAGGCTGAATCAGTTCAATCTTTGCAGGTTAGTCTAAGCTGCATTTTTTTTTAAACTGAAGTACTAGTGAACAGACATGCACTTTTGATTACCAGGAATACAGCCACATGCTTACAGTGGCCCAGGCCAGAAGCTGAGGGGTGCTAGGGCATGCTTCCCTGCTCTGCTGGATAAGA
The DNA here is from genome assembly GCF_001723895.1 of Crocodylus porosus. Classification (NCBI taxonomy): domain Eukaryota; kingdom Metazoa; phylum Chordata; order Crocodylia; family Crocodylidae; genus Crocodylus; species Crocodylus porosus. The sequence goes on along the minus strand of NW_017728950.1, from coordinate 57,456,576 downwards.
CAACTTGGGCCAAGGCTAGCCCACCCACCCAGCAAGGGGGAGAGGGTTGCAAAGCATCCTGGGATGCTGGGGGACTGTGAGTTAACTTGAATCTGGAGGGGATCTGGCACAGAAATTCAATAAACCAATTTAACTTAAATCAATTAGGTCTGATACTATGTCCATCCAGGTTTGTCTTCAACTGGTTTCAGCCACGTTGAAAGCAGTTTCTGTACTAAACCTCTGATGTTGTGTTACAGATTTGAACCAGTTTCCTATCACTTATACCAGTTTATGTGTAACTTCTGTCACTAGCCCTGATGTTGATCAGCTTCAGTGTACATTCTACAACAGCAGCTTGGCTCAGCCTTATTATTATCTTAAGATGGCAGAGCCACCAATGTTAGTAGTGCTAATATGTATATATATAAGTATGTATGTGTACGTATATGTATATATGCTGTGAGTGAGTATATATGTGTGTGTGTGTGTGTGTAGTGAAAGTGAATGGTGATGCTTAATACCTGTATTTCTTTCTAAGCACTGTCACTTACCTTCAGTGCCATCAATAGGTTGGCCAGTAGAAAGCTGATTTGTCATTTGTCTGTTTTATAGGGCTTCTCAGAGTCACTAACAATATGTTGAAACTAAAGTTATTCATGGGGAATTTCTGACTTTTTATAAAGAATAAAAGGCAGAAAGTAACTTGAATGCTGTTGCTCCATCTTTTAGGTGGGCAGGTTTTGGAAGAGACCCCATTTTAACAGAATTAAAATGGGTTCTGGTTGAGAACCATTCAGAGTTTGAGTTTAAGAGGTGCACTTTGCCACCTCTTTATCCACATGTTGTAGAGCAGAGCTCTTCATTTACCCCTGTGTAGGTGACTGTACCAGAAGATTAAGTGAAAAATGGATGGTAAGTCAGACATTAGTCTATAGAATATTGGCAATGTGGCTTATAATTCTATTTTAGCATGGGGCATATGGAGGAAGTTGTGGGGCTGTTGTGCATTATGATTGCAGACATCCCTAATGATTCTCCCTCTGAAGCTAACTTATTCTGATTTAAAAATCTGGTTTCACCAGATTCTGTTTTCACCCTTGTCAAACAGTTTTTTCTTCCTTTTTTTTTTTTGAAGTAGTGACAGCTTAACTGGTTCACCAGTTACACTTAACTGCTAAGCTAACTATCTCTGAAAGCAGCTTCTCTTGTAAGTGATTGCCAGAAGTTCTGCCACCAGTGATACCAAATCATAATTCAATTCAATTGTTTCTGAATTTTTAGTAGTTGAAAAGTGCAGAATATAAAAGCCAAAAAGGATTGAAAACTCCATATTGAAATCTGGCTTTTTTTTGGTGAAGACAAAAAATCATTTACTAAAACTACAAATGAAAAATTGTCTTTTAAAACATCTGGAATTGGATTTTGGCTTATATTTTCCTTCTTAGCTTAATACAAATAGCTTACTCTTATCTTTTTGTATATGATACTCATTTGTGTGACTGGTGGTAATTTTCAGCACTGTTGTATCTCTTGCTGCAGGTTGCCACATTTCTGAATAATAATAATTTTTCCTACAAATAAGAACTTGGATCTAGATATTAAAGAAGTATTGTAGATTAGGTTTCCTAGACAGAAAGAAAGAAAATGCATTGGTTCTGAAACAGAATACATTATCTTTTTTTTGCTGTATCAGTAGTTAATTGCTATTTTGATGTTGTTACTTTACTGATGTTATGGAGAATGCAGTGCATTTAAACTTGCATCATCTTTACTCTCTGTGACTCCCCCTCCCCTTGGTTTTAAAAACATGATAACATATACATCTCCCAAAGAAAGGAGCAGTTTAAGTAGGGAAATGACTGGGGTAATTTAATCTGTAGTGACTATAGATGCAGGAATATGAGATGCTATGATATTTTAAAATTAAACATGCTAAACTTTGTTTTATTAAGAACTTTCTGTAAAAAGGTATTTTTGTGCAGGATTCTGAGTGGACGGTACTCTTTAGTTTCATACTTTTCCTAAAGGGGCCTTTATTCTGGAACCCACAACATAGAATCTCTGCTCTCACCAGCAATCACCCTAAACGCACCAAAAAAGTTGTGATATACAGCCAAACCCTCAGATACCATCAAATTTGCCCTGAAGAGAACACCTGGGATTGCCACCTCACCAATCTTAAAAAGGCTTTCACCCAACAAGGACACTCCTCCAGAGAGAGAGAGAGCACATTTGAAAGAGCCACCCTGATACCATGTGAAGAATTGCTACAATACAGAAGAAAACCCCCCACAAATCGCACACCGCTGGTTATGACATATCACCCCTCCCTTGAACCTGTATAGAAAATCCTCAAACAATTGCAACCCGTACTAGAAAGAGACCCTAATCTTAAAAAGATCTTCCCAGAGCCACCCATCCTAGCCTTCAAACAAGCACCGAACCTCGCTAACTTCATCACCAGAAGCAAACTTCCTCAAGCCCAGAACAGACCAAAAGTATCCAGACCATGCCATGACAAGAAATGCAAAACCTGCCAACACATCTCCACCACCCCCACAATCATTACACCCCACAACAGAGCCATCAGTATTCCTGGATCTTACAGCTGTACCTCCAGAAATGTAATATATCTCATCCAATGCACCAAATGCCCTGATGGAAAATACGTAGGAGAGACCAAACAACAACTGTGCACCAGAATGAACACACACTGGAAATTTATCAAAGACAGGAATACCCAATTACTGGTGGGGGCACATTTCTTACAAGAAAACCACTCTCTCTAGTCTCTGTCCTGATCCTCAAAGGGAACTTACCAAACACTTCCCAGAGACAAGCCTATGAACTCCACTTCATCAGCCTCCTGGATACTAAAAATCATGGAGTATATATATATATATATATATAGGATTTATGACACTAACCTGCCTGACATCTGACTCTCCAGGTACCTCTCCACTATTCATCCTGCTTCTCTCGCTCGCTTGCTCTCTCTGTCCCCCTGCCCCCCACCTGTCTCATCCACTGACTCCTCAGTCTACATCTTCACTGACTACCTGTCTTGTATGCATGCCAGCCCAGCCTCTGGCTTCTTTATTTTTCATCCCATCCAGGAAGAGCACACACCAACTGCTGAAACTTCCTTAGCCTGACGAAGGGAACCCGAAAGCTTGCTTAATAATTGTTTTCCAACTATTTAAGTTGGTCTAATAAAAGATGATATCAGATTCACTCAAAGAATCTTATCTGCTCTTATATCTGATATTTATCCTCTGGGATGGCAGTTTTGCAGAAATAAACCTTTCTTCATCTTTAATGAAAAATCCACAGAAATGTGAAATATGACTGAAGCTGCAAGTGAACATAAAGATACCAAATTTGTTAGGCTACAGCAACTACCATTAAGTTATAATGCTATGGTTCCATTCACTGGCTTACTTTAAAAAAAGACAGAAAGAAAGAGGACTTCTGTGGCTGAGGAGTTCATAAAGGAGAAAATTCTCTTGCAAAAGCTAGCAGGATACATGACCCGCGTACAGTGACCAATCTGTTAGATCTGTAAAAAGAGGTAAATGCAATTGTTAGGTGATAATGGTAATAGTAAAATTTCTAGTAGAGATAGGAAAATATTAATGCCATTGTACAATACCGTGGTAAGACCTCATGGGATCATAGGAAAGTAGAGCCTGAAAGGACCTCACAAGGTCATCTAGTTTAGCCCCCTGTTCATGTCAGGATTCCCGGTCAAATGTCTGTCTAGCCTACTTTTGAAAACTTCCAAGGATGGAGATTCCACAGGTTCCCTAGATAACCTGTTCCAATGCTTGGCCACCCCCATAGTTGTAAAGTTCCTCTTCATCTCCAATCTAAATTTCCTCTGCCACAGCTTGAGGCCATTGCTTCTAGTCCTGTCCCTTGTGGTCATAAAGAAAAGCCTATTTCTGTTTTCTGTAATTACCCTTTAAGTATTTGAAGACAGTTATCAAATCCCTGCTCAGCCTTCTGTTCTCCAGACTAAATAATTGTAATTCTTTCAGCTTTTATAAATCATGCTTCTGAGTCCCTGAATCATTTTGGTTCCTTTATGCTGGGCTCTTTCGAAACTGTCCACATTCTTCTTGAAATGCGGGCCCCAAAACTGAACACAACACTCCAGGTGAGACCTTACCAGTGCTGAATAAAGCAAAAGAATCGCTTCCTTTGATTTGCAAGTGACACTCCTGTTAATACAACCCAGGGTGTTGTTGGTTCTTTTGGCAACAAGAGCATGTTGTTGGCTCATATTCAGCTTATGGGTTACTGTAATCCCCAGGTCTTCCTATGCAGTTCTGCAGCCACTTGATTCAGATCTGATTGTTTGCAGACCATTTTTCTAGTCTATCCAGGTTATTCTGGATCTTGGACCTACCCTCTGGAATATTGCAACTCCACCCATCTTGGTGTTGTCCACAAATTTGCTAAGCTTTCACTCAATCCTGTCATCCAAATCATTAAGATATTAAACAATATCATACCAAGGACAGACCCCTAAGAAACTACTCAATACCTCCTCCCAACTACACATCAAGTGATTGATGACTACTGGTTGAGCATGGTGATCTAATTAGTTACGTAGACACTTTTTGTTTAGTCTGTTTTAATGAAAATGTCATGTGAGATCAAGTCAAAAGCTTTGCAAAAGTCATGGTATAGCTTATCTAATGCTCTTCTCTCATCCACAGAGTCTGTTACCATGTCATAGAAAGAGATCAGGTTGGTCAGGCATGGCTTGCTCTTGGTAAATTCGTGCTGGCTGTTCTTGACCATCGTGTTCTCTTCTTGTAGGTGCTTCACAATAGATTCCTGGAGGATCTGCTCCATGATTTTACCAGGTATTGAGGTCATGCAGGCTAATTCATAATTCCCCACGTCCTCCTCATTCCCTTTCTTAAAGATGGGTACTATATTTGCCCTTATCTAATCATCCAGGACCTCACCTGACCTCCACAAGTTCTCAGAGGGGAAAGCCAGTGGCTCTGAAATTTACCTCAGCCTGTTCCTTGAGTACCTAAGGGTGCATCCCATCTGGCCCTACCCACTTGAAAGCATCTACCTTCTCTAAATAATACCTAACCCGATTTATTATTTTAGAGTGTTTTTCTTTTTTCCTTATATTTGCTACCAACTGCACTTGTCATTTGGTAGCTGCCTGTATTTGTGAAGATTATTTCAAAAGAGATATTAAAGATTTCAGCCTTCTCTGTGTCATCCATCATTAAATTGCCTTCCGCATTCCATAATGGATTTATGTTTTCTCTGGTTTTTCTCTTTTGACATATTTGTAGCTTCCATTTCTATTTCCTCTTTGTCTCTTTTCAGCTGCATCTCAAATTGTGCTTTGGCCTTCTTAATTTTCTCCCCGCAAGCTGGTGCAATGGTTGTGTTTCTAGGGAACAGTATAAGACAAGTTTCCATGTTTTGTAGGATTCTTTTTTGAGTTTTCAACTCATTGAAGTGATTTGCTGTTTAGCTAGGCAGGTCTCCTGTTACACTTCCATTGCAGTTGGGGTAGCTGGCTTAAAAGGGATTCTTTAAAGTACAGCCAGATCTTCTGGACTCCGTTTCCCCTCAGTCTTGCCGCCCAGGGCATCCTGTCCATTAGCTTCGCTGGGGAATGGAGACAAAATCCAAAAGTAAGGAAAGAGCCTGGGGATCTCAATAAAAAATTAGTAAGGAAAAGGAATAATGGAAGCTTTAGCAATGTTATCAGGGAGAGGATAGGGCAGTCAGCCTTGTCTGCCTATGTCCTTAGATCAACACAAATACAACCTATACCCCTATAAATATTATAATGAAAATTAAATCCACCATTACACAATTTCTCTCACGAACCCCCCGAGATTTCTTGCATACACCCAGAAGCGCATGTACCATAGTTTTGCAGCCCCTGCTCTATATTGGATATCACATATTGTACTGTTGGGCAGAAGATGCACTGGATTGCAAACTTCTAATGTTATATGCACAAGTGTGTGCCCATAGTCGCAATGAGGGTAAATGAACCTTTGAATGACCACCACTACCAGGCCAAGCTATGCATAACTTGGTTCTTTTAGTCCTTTAATGCCACCCCTCCTTCTGCCCACCCCCAAAAATAAAGATTTAAAAAAAAGAAGAAAAAAAAAGGAAATCTGATGTTCTTGACCTGCTTCTGCGGGTTTTGACGCTCTGAAGTGCTGTTGTTTTTTGGCAATCCTGCAATTATCAGCCTTTTCATGGGTTATTAGTCTTCTCAGTTGCCTGTGCAGTTGGTAGTGTCCCTAAGAGCAAGCATCTTTGGGAAAGTTTTGCTGTACTTCAGTGTGCTGCAATTTACACCCTGCCAGGAACATTCCCTTGGGGGTGTGTGGAGTGAAATAGCTCCTCTACTAATGCCGTGGAATACAAAAAAAGCAGCCTATCGATTATACTTTTCTTTCTTTGACATACAACTTTGAAGAGGTGGGCTGTTTTACTTAGAGTGTACAGAAAAAGTCAAACTTTGTCTTTTGTAGTTTTCACAAACCTTACTGGAAAAAAAATACTGTAAGTGATGTGTTTCTCATTAAAAAATATTTAGAAGGTCTCTGATTGTTTTCAGTAGGAAACATCTCTTGTGCTTGTGATGAGGCAGAAAACATTATTGGTGGCTAAGGGTCCATTCTTAATTTTTAATATATTTTCAACTTAAATTTATCATTTATTTGTCCTACCCTTGAAAACAGCTATACTGGTGTGACAGATTTAACCAACCAAGCTCCATTGTGTCCTGGGGCTCGAATTCTCACTTCTGATTGGTGGAGCCAATCCACCAATCAGAAACAAGCTGGAGAAAGTGGGTGCCACCCTTTTCCTGAGGGGAGTGGGAGAGGAGTTCCCTGACCTGATTGTGAACTGCATCACAGCGTGTCTGCCAGACTTAAGGGGTGGAGCCACTCAAGTGTATAAAAGGAGAGCATGCTCGGCACACTGGACAGCACAGTGAGGAACTCGAGTGGAACCGGGAAAAGCTAGGGAGAACTGCCCCAGTGGGCAGTAGCCCTAGGCTCCTGAAGGCGCTGCTGGAGGAGTCACCGCCGGAGCCTTGGTCCTGGGAGCAGGGAGAGCCTGCTTGGGCTCCACTCGATGCACACAGCAGTGCATGGGGCCATGAGTCCGTGGCGGCTTTGGTCAGTCACTTTCAGTGTGCAGCTGAGCACCCTGGTGCATGGTGTCTGAAACCCTGGGAGTGGTGCCAGGCCACTTGGGTTTGCCACCCCTTCCCTGGCATGAGGCTGGACACAGAAAGCACCAGTAGGGTGCAATGGGAGTTTAGGGGTCTGGGTTTTGGGACCCGCGTGAGGTGGCCCAAGCCTCAGCGGAAGGCAGAAGACAAGGTCCGGGTTTTGGGACCTGCATGAGGTGGCTTGAGCCTCAACAGAAAGGCAGAAAGCAAAAACCGGTCATCGGGACCTACGTGAGGCAGCCTGAACCCTGATGGAGGACAAAAGGCAGGGTCCAGGGCAGCACAACAAGGCACCCATGCCTCTGGGAGATGCCTCCCGGCCAGAGCGCCCCAAGGGATGACGAGGTCGAACGGTCACAAACTCCTGCAAGACCGTTTCA
>NW_017728950.1:57435745-57448957 GCF_001723895.1 Crocodylus porosus | reverse complement strand
CCCAGCTGACTTCCTGCCCTTTGGGCAGGGGGCTGGACTCGATGATCTCCCGAGGTCCCTTCCAGCCCTGATGTCTATGAAATCTATGAAATCCTTGGATTTGTGAGTACCCAGGGAACAGGTCCCTTTCCCCCTCTGCAGGAGGAGGGGAGATGTCAGGTTCTCCACCCTAAGGGTCTCTGCCAGTAGGGTGTGTGGGTAAAGGGAGGGAAGACTTGCATCTCCCATGTGGTAAAGAGTTATATTATATGTATATGTCAGTGTTGTTACGATGTTAATGTGATTTGGGTTGTGTTATCCAGCTGATGTGTGAATATATTTATAGATATCTGTGTTTGATTGTTTAAGTATATTTATATGTGGCTATTGTATATATTTATTTATTTATTATCGCTATAGATTTGTGAATATTCATATTGAATTTTATATTAATAGTTATTCTTTTATTTAAGGATTTGGATAAACAATAATACACTTGTATACAGTTAAGTGTTTTGTCCTGCCTGGCTCTATAGAGAAAAGAAAGAATTGGTCTCCAATGGCATACCCCTCTTACAGCAGTCTTGTCTGACCATCCCATCCCTTCCAGCTGTGGGTAGGGCTACACTGGTCTCTAATGCCACTTACATTGGCATATCTGGGTCCAGTGGCCTTACCTTGCAAGGGTTCTGAACACCTTCAAATTTAATTGAAATGAAGGAAAGCTGAAAATAGGTGGCATGTTGCAAGTAACAGTTTGCATCATGCCTTAGGGCAACTAATCAAAAAGTGTATTTCACAGTCTGTTCGTCTTCCTTAGTATAATTTCTTGATTGGACACGTGAGGGCAAATTGCTGCTCCTTTGACAAAAGGAGTGGCTGTGGCAGAAGCCACCATCAAACAACCCTTTCCCTCCTTATGTCAATTCCTCCTGTGAGGTAGCTAGTTTAATGTTTATTGCATGCTTCTATTAAGCATTAATTCTTTAACTGTACTTTAGTGGGAGAGAACAATATGGTATGCTCAGATACAAAATTCTTAATTCCTGCATAAACATATGGCAAAGAATTATCTACTTAAAGATGGAACAATGTGATAATAATTTCGTAGAGTGACATCTGCACGATAAAACAACATGCTGATCGCATTGGAAAAGCAAACACAAAAGTTTTATTTCCACTATTCTGACATCATCAGAAAACCATTATCATCCCTCCATGGAATGTTAAAATTTAATGATCTAATTTAGCCTTATCACGTGTAGCCTAAATAAAAAATAACCCTATTAAGTATTCAAAACCCATGCTGAACACAAGCCTTTTAAATACTATACTCTAAAAGTAGAGAGCTTAACACTTATGCATGTTTTGTGGGAAATGTGCAGAAAAAAACCTAGTAAAAAAAAAAAACAACATTGGTCATTTTATAAGTTAACTTTATTGTCATTGAAAACGTTTGCTTGCATACAAACTACTTTTCTATATGCAACTCAAGTTATTTTCTTGCTGGTTTGGGCATGATGTCATAAATCTATGTTTGACATTAGGCTCTTACCACAAATAGGATCATGATATTAAAAGTACAGAATTATGATGTTGCAGCAGTAGCAGTTGAGAGGAGAAATGGGGCTTTGAAGGGACTGTGAATGAATGTTGGATCTGAGTATAACTAAATTTGTGGACAAATTCAAGATAACAGAACCAAGATAGCTGGGAGGAAACATGTTCTTTGAGTTAATGCAAAGACCTGGCAGCTTAGAGACTTGGGTTTTATTCTTTTTAATATTAGGCAATCAGAAATTTCTGCCTCAGTTTTCAGGTCTGCAAAATGAGGATAATACAGGAGATTGTAAGCTTCCATTGATGTTTTGAGATGGAAATGCTACAGATTATGAGATGTAATTATTTCAAGAAAAACCACAGTAAACAGACTAACAAAACTATTTAGGAAAAAAAAGCTTCGGGGAATAGAATTATATTTGATCCTGAGATATCCAGGTTGTAGCCATAGTGGTCTGGAGGAAAAAGCAATTGTGGCTCATGGTAGAGGTGATATCTTTTATTAAACCAATGATATTTTTGCAAAAACATTTATTTAATTGCAAGATTTGGGGCACAAACAGTCTAGGGTTTTGTGAAGCAGCAAGTATTTGGATTTGGCTGATTAGGAGGGACAATGATTCGATTTGGTGATTCGAATCACTGTCCCGGTTTTGATTCGGCAGATTTGGAGATTCAGCCCATGAATTAGGCTGAATCTCCTCCAAGTTGAATTGGTTACCAAAGCTTCGCACAGCCCTAACAAACAAACATCCTTCATCAGGTATTGGAGAAAAGATTGTAAAAGTTACCTTGGGTAGAAATGAAAGCTCATATTTCATAGGATTTCATAGATGGAAAGCTCCTCTGGGCAGGGCAGTTCTTAGCCCAGAGGATTTGATTCTGATGTTTTTGAAAAATTTCCCTTTACCATGCAAAGTTTTTAAACATTTGTATTGCCATAAAACAACTAATCTTTGATAAGGAGAGATTTAATGAGAGATGTAATGACTTTTTTTGCTTTAATAAAAGAAAACAACATTTTTTGGTATATAAAAAGGAAGGCGGGGAGGGGCTCAGTTGACCACAGTATTTCAAATGTGGAATAGTAAGTCTATATCAGATGCATTTAATGTAGAATCAGAACAGCCAAGACTGTTTCACATTGATTTTTTTTTTTGTTCTGTACTTGTAAACTTAGTTTTCCCCCTTCAGTTTACTCTGTCAAGCAGCCACAGAGGATGGCTTTTGCGTTTTTTAATGGACAGCTACTGCTGTTCACATTCACTTTTTTCTGAAGGTAGAATATACTGTATTTCTGTATATTTCATTCTTGACAGTTAATAGATCACAATAGGAAGGCATATTTTAAGGCATGAATAAAAGAACTGCTGTATCGTGATTTCCTTTTACACATCTATATTAATAGTCTTTATTTTTGTTAGTGTATAAAGCATAAAGATGCTTTTTTGGCATCAGAAAGTCAGTTGGACAGGGTGAGATAAAAAAAATTGTCTTACATTGGCCCTTACTGTCTGCCAAAGGCCTGCCAAAGGTTTGAACAGATATTAACTGTTCTATTTATGGCTGATTTCATGATAACTGCAGAGATGTACAAAACATTCCATAGAAATATAGCTGAGTTCAGGAAATGAATACACATTTGAAACAGATATTTTAAAAAACTTTTTGACATATCCAGGGTGATTAATGGACTTCTAGTGATTAAAAAAAAAAGCAACTTACATACAAGACCATTTGTTGAAATTCATCAGTTAGCTCAATGCCAGCTCTAATGCAGCTGTGTATAGATCTGTGCAGAAGTAGAGCGATACTAGAATATTCCCTTGTATTAAATGTAAACAAAAAAACTTCTCTAAAGTTAATGCCTGAATGTTAGAAGGAGTTTTTTTTGTATAAGATAATGAAATCAAATGAGAAATAAGCCTTTTTTTGCAGATAAAAATCACAACAGTGTCAATTTCAACCTGTTAAGTACAAAAGTCTGAATCTGCATGGATGTGGCAGACATAATGGAAAAAAATTTTGATATCTAAAAAAGGAAACAATTTATTTGTTCTGCTTGCCAAATGCTTTATTAAAAAGGTTTTACTTAACTTAGAAAAGTGCCTTATGATAAGGAAGTTGATTATTAGCTAAGCATTTTAATGTCCTTGGGCAGCTAACTTTCCAGACTATCCATCCTTGCTTTTGGCTCAAACCCCCATGAAGTTGGTTACTGTTGTGTCTGGCTTGCAGGAGACTTCATAGGTTTACTGGTTTTTGTGGCTACAGAGGTTACTCTTTTTCTGAGCTTGAGGGTGGGACTGGGGGAAATATCCCTCTAGGGTCAGCTGGGAATGAGTGCTGTTACAGTCCAATTTACCGCTTTCCCAAGAGGGAGTCCTTGTCTTGTTCTAGAAGATGGTGAATGGTAGGAATGCTAATGCCATAGGGATAACAAATAGCATTTCCAACTGATGGTGCTGGCAGTTCTGGCTGTATATAAATTTTAGCTGATCCTTCCTCCTTCCTAACCTTCTGCCTATTAAGAAAATCCAACAGTGATAGAAGGAGGTACTACTCTTGTAACATTCCACTTAATAAAAAAAACAAATTAACCTGTTCCATAACTGACTAAACCACTGGCATAATGCCTTTCAAATGTTTTAGCTCATTAAATGTCTGCATAGACAACAGTCAATGTTCTTGCTGCAGAAAAATTAACATTTTTTTTTTTCTCAATTTGGGTACTGAAATCTGACTCTAGTCCTGTGTCAACTTTATTGAAGGCCAGATGTTAGCTTAGAATTGACGTGGATGTTCAGAATTATAATGTAAAATTGTGAATTGTAGTTGTCCAGCACAGGCAGTGAGCAAGTTCAGATTTTCAGAGACACCGAATAATCAAAATTTAGGGGAAAAAGTTCATGTGCATTAAATCTCTTCCTTAGTCAGCCCTGTGGCTTTTAACTGTGGAATTTTTTAATTTACCAGTATTACTTGATACATTTCAGTTAATGCTGTGCATATGCATTTTTGTTTTGTTTTGTATCTTAAAGCATGAAGAATACAGTTCTGTTTAATTATGGTAATATGTTATGTTCCATATTCAGTCTCAGGATAAAGGCAAAAATGAATATAATTGCTCCTCACATGTTTCTAACTTTTTTACTGTATAAGGGAAAACATTTGATACCTCCTATATATTTGTTAGCTCAGCTAGTTTGAATTCTTAACCTGTCTGATTTGGCTGATGTGGCTTCAGTGACATTCCAAATAGTACTGCTGTTCATAGGTGGTGTCTATATGTCCAGTCATGGCACAATAAGATTGCATCAAAACTTCTGTTTTATAATGAACCAGCGGTGTGGTTACAAATACTTTCACACTAAAGTTTTTTTCTGAACACTTACTCACCTTTCCTGACTTAGTGATGACAAGCCTGTGTTCTTGGGCAATAATAGTAAGCTTTCTTTCAAGTAATACCAGTTTTAACCCTCAATAGAGTTTAGGTTGCCTCAGACTATAATCTGATTTGTGGTTTAGTGAGCACAAAAATAATGAGGTAGACTTTGTCAATATAATTGGACACCCAATCTGGTTAGCTAGTACTATTGAAAAAATTGGTTATCAAGGGAGTCCAGCCAGAAACTTAATGGGCCTTTTCAATTTCTGTACATTATTTTCTATTTAGATACTAACATATTTGCTCAAATATAAGATGACCCCCAATATTTAGATTATGTATATATGGAACATTTATAAATTTGTTATATTTTTCCAGGTGTATAGAATATAGTTATTGGAAGTTTAGCCTTGAATTTATCCTTCTCCCACTGCGACATCACGAAAAATAAATCAGGGATGATCAGGTGACCCCCTCACTTTGCCCCCCCCCCCAACTTCTTTCCCTTGTAGCCCTTCATCCCCCCTGCCCTTACTGTCAGACCCTGTTCTCCCTGAGCACATGGAGGTGAGGAGCAAACTTGAAAACACTGACTTTGAAATTCATATGCCTCTTTGGGTGCCCATAGACTTAGTTCATCCAGAACTGATGCATGCTACCTTTTTGAATTGCTGCAAGTTTTAGCACAGGTACTATAAACACACTTTTAAGTACCTACTGACATATAGTACAAATTAAGCATAATATTATTCTAAAGCCAAAGAACTCATGATTTGCCTTACAGTTCATTGAGTTGGGTCCCAGCAGAGGCCATAGCATTTCAAGCCATGGTGACCCAATAGTACAGCTTAGTTTCATAGTTCCACAGTTGGTCGGGTTGGAAGGGACTTGAGCAGATCATCAAGTCCAACCCCCTGCCATGGGCAGGAAGGAATGCTGGGGTCGAACGACCCTAGCTAGCCTCCTTTTGAAGACCCCCAGGGTAGGAGCGAGCACCACTTCCCTTGGAAGTTGGTTCCAGATCCTAGCTGCCCTGGCTGGGAAGTAGTGCCTCCTGATATCTAACCTGAATCTACTCTCAGTCGGCTTATGGCCATTATTCCTTGTTACTCCTGGTAGTACTTGGGGGAACAGGGCCTCTCCCATTGCATGCTGGTCCCCCTTGGCTGGTTTATAGACGGCCACCAGATCCCCCCTCAGCCTTCTCTTGTGGAGGCTGAACAGGTTCAGGTCCTGTAGCCTCCCCTCATAGGGCCTGCCTTGCTACCCCCTGATCATGCATGTGAGTGGCTCTCCTCTGGACCCTCTCGGTTCTGGCCACATCCCTCCTGAAGTGCGGCACCCAGAACTGGACACAGTACTCCAACTGCGGCCTGAACAGTGTCATATAGAGGGGGAGGATCACCTCCTTGGACCTGCTTGTGATGCATCCGTGGATGCATGACAAGGTGCGGTTAGCCTTCCTGACTTCGTCCTCACATTGGTGGCCCATGTTCATTTTGGAATCAATAATGACACCAAGATCCTTTTCTGCCTCTGTGCTGATGAGAAGGGAGTTCCCCAGCCAGTAGGTATGCTGCTGGTTCTTCCTCCCCAGGTGCAATACCTTGCACTTGTCAGTATTGAAACCCATCCTGTTCTCATCTTCCCACCCCTGTAACCTGTCCAGATCTAGTTGTAGCCTGTCCCTCCCTTCTAGCATGCCCACTTCTCCCTACATCTTAGTGTCATCTGCAAATTTGAACAAGGTACTTTTCACCCCCTTGTCCAAGTCACTGATGAAGATGTTGAACAGTGCGGGCCTGAGGGCTGAGCCCTAGGGAACCCCACTGCCACATCCCTCCAGGTCGAAAATGACCCGTCCACCACCCCTCTCTAGGCACGGCCCTCCAGCCAACTTTTGACCCATCTGACTAGGCATTGCTTGGATGCTTTTGGTGAGCCATGGGGGCTTTTTAGAACTCTTGTCCCCTTTGGTCCGTGTTGGGATCGTTACCCTTTGGGCTTGGAGGATCATCTCCTTAAAGAACGACCACTCTTCCTGGACTCCCAACTCCTCTCTCCTCCAGGACCTCAGTGCCTCCCTGACCAGTCTCCTTACCTTATTGAAATCTGTCCTCCTGAAGTCCAGGACTGCTGCCTTGCTGCAGGCCTTTGACACCCTGTGCTGGATGATGAATTCCAGTAGGCAATGATCACTTATTGCCCAGATGGTCAAGAACCCACAGTCCACTCACCAGGTCATCGCCCGTGGCTAGGACCAGATCCAACAAGGCATTTCCCCTGGTGGGACTGTGCACCTCCTGGGTTAAATAAAGGTTCTGTAACTTGGCTAGGAACCTATGTAAGTGGTCAGACCTGGCTGACTGCTCTTCCCGGCAGATGTCCAGATAGTTTAGGACATCCATGATGACCATGTCCCTTGACTTAACTGCCTCCGTGAGCTGGCTGGAGAATTCCCAGTCCTGCTCTTCCCCCTGGTTGGATGGCCTTAGCATTTATGTATACTCCAGATACCGCCTATGAGGAATCCATATGCTAACACTCATGATGTTTTTGTCATGAGTCCTGGGAACCTCAAAATGTATGTGCTGGTGAGATACAGGGCAACCTACTCCTGCTCTACTTCATGGCTGGTGGGGCCTCACTGGTCATATGTGCAGGCTCAGAGAGGGGGCAACAGAGGGATTCTGGATGAAGTGTTTAGGGGTCCCATTTGGTGATGTTTACCGGACACTTAAGGCTGGTGAAGAAACTGTCATAATGGGAAAGAAAGGCACAGCTCAGCTGTGAGAGTGGAGAGGAAGTTGGAAGGTATTCAGTGTAGTGGCTCAACATGACTTGAGAGTCAGCACTGAGGGGGACTGAGCACAGTGGGCACTACCATATATCTTATTCAGATAGGCTACGCTAACCAGGGGAATTACCATGATGATGGTTTCATTCCAGGTGGTTTTACTTACCTGGCGGTGGAGTTACCCTTCTTCTCTGCCTGGAATGACTCAGCGTAGTTGGAGGGAGTGGGGCTGTCCCTTGCACTGTGGGCAGGCTGATGCCTTCAAGAATCTTGTCTATACAGTTTACAGTGATAGGGGATTGGTCTCAGGTTTTCCCTCTAGCTTGCTCCTTCAGCCTTTTGTCTAGGGGCAAGCAAAACTAGGGGGCATCTGAACTCCAAGGCTTGTGGCTTTACATGTAAGATGGTTGTCATAGATTTTGGAGCATCAGACCTAAGAGTCTGGGAGGTAGAATACTTGCTGATGGTAGTGCCGGACAGACTTGAGTGATTGCGCTCTGCTCAGTCAATAGAATTCAGAACTGATTTGGCTGATCTGACCTGAGACAGGAAATGTAAAAAAAAAAACAAAAAAACCCAGGTAAGATTCCATCAGTATGTTTGCCCAGTATGGACTGTATGTTTTATAGCCATACTCGGTGTTGGATGCATTTAATCAACTTCATAGTTGGTTTCCATTTCAAAGCACATGCTACTTTTGGCAGTAGTTTAATGGTAGACAGTTTATTTAATGAGGTTTTTTTCTGTATGTGAACATATGACAAGGAGCTTTTTTCTTTATGCTAATTGGGGGGGTGGAACCTTGTCTACTATTTGAGTCATTTGGATACATTGCATCAAATATCCACTTAGTAAGATAATAAGTTGATGTTACTCTTAAATACTTAATGCATTTTGTAATAATTGAGTGCACAGTTAGGAACTGAGAGTCATCTTGTTTATATGTAGTACAACAACATTTCACAGAAAGCTGTACTATCTGTACCACCCATATCTTATATTTGCTTTCTTCATCTATAACATTTGTTAGCTGGGGAATCATGATTCCAGCAATGGTTTCAATTTTCCAAAAATATTGTCACATGTTTCTTGAGGGTGTATGATGACACTGATTTATTTGTTGACAAAATGCTACTTGCTAGAAGGGATTCTCACTTCATGTTGGTGAATCTTTTTCTTTTTGTGAAAGTATCGGTTAACAGAGAAGTAGTCCATTTCTTCCAGAGAATTTAGGACTGTTGACAGCATTACTACAGCATCTGTGTCAGTGTGTGAATGAGTAAATGAAAAAGAAAGTTTCCAATGTGCGTTATTTACATGCAGTTTTTATCTGGTGCAGAGTCCTAGAGGATTTTATAGTTTTTCTTCTTATAGTCTCTCATTCTCTCCATTTAGAACTTAATATATATACTATATATGTGTACACATGTGCACATGCACACGTACACACACACACGTACATCCCCCCCCACACACACTCGATATATAGATATAAATCTTCCAGAGAACCTATCAGAAATGTTCTTCCCTTTGGCAAGGTGAGCATATATGTTGCTCAGCCCAAAGCATCTCAGCACAGCTCCTTTATACAACCAGTGTGGGTGACTGCAACGTGACAGGTGTTCCTCTGCCTGTACTTGGAAATGAGCATTTTCTCTTCATTCTGGCTGGACTCTTTTGTTATTTTATGTTAATAAGTACAGAAAACAGAAAAGAAATACAGCTTAAAATCCTGCTTAAATACTGACACCACAGAATTTTATTGATTAAGTAATAGGAATGACAGACACAAACAGGTAGAGCTCTCTTAAAAAAATCAGATGCTGAATTACTTTTGTATGGTATCACATTAGAATCTCTAGTATGTGGTTACAGGGGAATGTGTTCACATGGGTATGTTATATAACTTCCAACAAAGTTAAGAGATTTCCTTTTTGCTACTTAGTGTCAAAATTGAAGTTTGATATTATTAGCAACATAAAACCTAGCAATAGGTTATACTGCTCTTCCTGAAGGTATTCTTTGTCTAGTTGACTTTAATCAAATTGTAGGTTGTTTCATGTTCTAGTAACATTACTCAGAGAATTTCAAATGGCAGGAAACTGCATTAATCACTAAGACATATATCAGGTGACATTGTTTATGACATAACATTGTTAAGTATATAAGGTTTTCATTATTGCTGGGATTTGAGTTCTCTATAAAAGTCCAATAAATACATTCATTAAAAATATTATATTTGCATCCCTTTTTATACTGGAAAACTGAGATGGCCTCCTTTGTTCCAGAGACATGCAGGATTCACTAATGTAGAATTTCCAAATAAGATTTTGCATTAAACTGCAGGCATAGTAAGAAACTATATAAAAATGAGACCTTGTGACATAGTAGATTTATTCCCACTTAGTATATTACAAATCATGTTAGGATATTTGTCTAAATAAAATAATTTTCTTTCACTTTTTACTGTTGTTAACCCCAAAAAGACAAAGAAGCTTGGTAGGAGGAAGGGGAAGCAGCTATATTCTATTCAGGCTTGTATTTCATTAACAGAATAGATGATTAGGTTTTTTCTGATAGCATATTCATATGTCAGAAAGAGCATAGCCTGCCTTTCAGATCTAAGATAAGAGTTGAGTTTTTGGAATTTTGAAGGAAAAATGCAGTTTTAGTTGTGATTTGGCAGCAAGCATGGACAGGAATTGAGCAAATGTGGTCCAAAAGTTACTAATCCAACTGCAGAAGTATAACAGCCGGGGTCTGCATCCTGCGTGGCAGCTGTGGTGAGGCCTGGGCTGCCCATGGCAGCTGTGGTGGCTGCCTGTGTTGCACTCTTTGTAAGTGGGGGTTCAGGGCTGTTTCTGTTGTCCAAAATGCAGTACAGTCTTTTGAAAGGACACTTGGTTAACTTCAATACAAAGTTGTATCTGGTCATGAGAGATTTAAATGTCTTTATGAATTACACTTTCAAACAACCTATGCTAAAAAAGGGCACTGATGCCCAAAAGCTTGTTCAACAACTCTCTCAGCCATACAGGCGGTACACTAAAAGATATCACAGAAAGCCTTGCTCTTTGGACTTTTAAACAAAACTTCTTGGCTTAATCAGGGAGATAGGTCAAGAAAGTGCTTGTTATTTTAAAGATCTTCACGCTACAGTCTGTTAGCTGGTTCACCACTTTTGTACGCTGGAATCTGGGTTGAAATAATTAACTTTGGGCATCCGGTATTTCAAGACTCGCTGCTCTTATTTAATATCTACAGTTGGAAAAAAGGAATCTTAGGGTATCTTTTCATACTAGACAAATTATGTCTCATCACTTTATCTTCTGGGTTGCCAGCAATTTTGTGTCCATGATGAAAATTAATTTCCCATTCTTCATTTTCTATAACATATGCCTTTTAGGACATCCTTTCTTTGCCTGGGAAGGGATTTACTGTAACAATAATTTGACAGAGTGGTAAGTCACTTTGGTTTTGTTTTCTTCAGTGTGCTTCCTAAATTGCATTTTGGAATGTCTGGTAGTATTAGGAAATCAAATGACAATTATGAGAAGTTTATTTTCAATACAAAGCATTTTAATTATCACCACGTAGAAATGTTCTTATCCTGTGTAAGTGTATCAGGAAGGTTTAGGGTTTAGTAGAATGACAAGTTAAGATAAAAGAGAACAACCAAATTAATTTATTTGTAATAATTGTGCTACAATTTATTAATTTACTTAAAAATAGAATATAGAACTCTCATAAAAAGCTCTGAATGTCATCACAATAAACATTAGCTATTTTTATTTTGGTATAATAAATAAAAAAATGAACAAACCCAATGCCAGAAGATAGCCTTAAGTAATCAAATAGAGGAAATTAGGTTACCTCAGCCTACAGAGAATAAAAAGAAAAACTCTGCAAAATGTTCTCACCCCCAAATCACACTCGGGCATCTGCTTTCATTCCATGAATCTACTTGCATCTGTCATTCAAAAGATTTATCAAATAATTCTATTAAATGTAGTTCCAGTTTTACTTTTGCACATATTCTATAGACATGGACTTTTCAAAATATAGAATGACTTTAAGGACTTTAACAAAAGTTTGTCAGAAACGGTAATGGGACTTTTCCGGCAACTGGATTTCCTTGTCTCCTTATCTTCTTCTCAGCAGTCAGTCCTTCTTATTGCATTTGCTATGACTGTTGGTTTGATATATCTATCTAGCTAAGGAAATAAGTATTGGTCAGAATTTCTACATTTGGAGCAGTTTTGTGAATCTCTTGCTTGTACTGAAAAATAGTCCATTACTCCAGGAGTGGCCACTCTGAAATCTGTGTAAGTGTTGATGGAATTAAGCACTACTCAGTAACAGTAGGGAGCTCACAATCTGTCTCTTTACACATGGGATATTTCATTACATTTAGGATGTTTATTTCCCCTTCTAGCCAATATTGGCTAGAGGTATTTGTATTCTATGTCCCTGGTGCAGGTAGATATTAATTTCTTCACACTAAATACTAACTGCACAAGGCTGGGACACTTCTGACTTGTAGGCTAGGGACAGACATTCAGAAAGTCTGAGCCTGAATTGATTCAATCTTTTCAGGTGACTCTAACCTTCAGAGACTATCCTAGCAGGGTGCAGGTCCTGGGGCAAATCAGCCTGTGCAGGGCCTGAGCATGAAGAAACTGGTGGGAGGGGAGGAGGGTGTGGTGAGTGGCCAGACATAAAGCTGGCAGTGGTGTGGAGTCACCAGCACTAGGCGGGCTCTGCGGGAGGGGCTGCAGCTGCTCTGCCTTGCTCCTTGGGGCCCAGGGCGGTTGTCCCAATTCGGCCCCCTAAGGGCGGCCCTGCTCACCTGCCCAGTTTGAACTGGTTTGCAAGTGCAGAGAAATTCCCTCTGGATTGAGGAAATGCAGGCACATGCTTGCAGTGGCTCAGGCTAGAAGCCAGGGGGTGGTCGAATAGCCCTCCCTTTCCTTCTCTAGTGCTGAGCTGAGGGGGCTGTGTGGCCAGGCCCTGGCAAGACACTCTGGTTAGGGAGGGGTTTAAAACCCCACCCTGCCTGCACCATCCCAGGCTTTTCCCTGCTTGCTGCTTAGGGGCCGGAGTGTTGCCAGCCTGGCTAGCACTCTGAGGCAAAGGGGAGTGTGGAGTGCATGCATCTGTTGATGATACTAAACTTTTCAATCTCCCTCTCCCTAATTCTTCATACTATCTGCAGCAAACCTGACAGGCGAGTCAGCAGGGGGCTGATAACACAAACTTATCACAGCCCATCAACAAACCTAAAGCTCTTCTTAAACAGCTTTTTCCAAGGAAGGAACAGAGGGACATTACTAGCTGACCTGTGGACTAGCTCCAAAAAGCCCTAAGTGGACGCTGTCTGCCTTTGTTCTGTCCCAGTGGGAACATGGGGGCGCGCGCGCGCGCACACACACACACACACACACACACACACACACACACACACACACACACACACACACACACACAC
>NW_017728950.1:57432291-57435645 GCF_001723895.1 Crocodylus porosus | reverse complement strand
CACACACACACACACACACACACACACACACACACACACACACACACACACACACACACACACACACACACACACACACACACACACCTCTCCAGCATTAGCTAGCATACCACATGCTGGCTAGGGTCTATGCTGGGAGATGGGA
This sequence comes from Crocodylus porosus, assembly GCF_001723895.1. Taxonomy (NCBI): domain Eukaryota; kingdom Metazoa; phylum Chordata; order Crocodylia; family Crocodylidae; genus Crocodylus; species Crocodylus porosus. The sequence continues at coordinate 57,435,500 of NW_017728950.1, read as the reverse complement.
GGGAGGGGATGGGGATCCCTGCAGCAAGTGGCTGGAGGTTGGTGGGGTAGGGCAGAGGGAAGCCAGGCAGGCCCTGCTGTGCCTGTAGTCTGTGCCAGAGCTCTGGCTAGGGAGCACAGGGGCAGGGCCGGCCCTGCTGTCTGGAGCAAACAGCCTAGCCCAGCCCAGCCCAGGGCTGCAAAGCATCTGAGATGCTGGAGAACTCTCTGGTTTAATTTAAACCAGGAAGGGGTCTGGGACAGAAGTTGCATAAACTGGTTTGACCCAAATCACTTAAGTCTGATAGTACATTCAACCAGGTTTATCTTAAACCAGTTTCAGCCATTTTGAAACTGATTTATATGCACTGAACATCTGTTCTGTTACAGGTTTAAACCAGTTTCTGATCACTTAAACTGGTTTATGTGTAATGTCTGTCTCTAGCCATGAATTAAGGCAATGATAAGGTAATTTAAGGCCTGGGAATAAAATGTCCATTGTCTTGACCTCAGGGAAGCCAATCCAAGAGTACTTAAAAATACACTAGAAAGGGACTTAAAAGAATTATGTAGTGAATTAATTTAGCATTTCCACTGTGCAGTGTCTAGTTTTATGTCCAAAGGAAAAGTCAATGGTAGACTTATAGATATTAAACAAAAGAATCCAGAGGTAGTATGTATATTTCAGTAAGGTAAGCGATATGATGGAGTGTGAGGGCTTGAACTGAATTAGCAAAAAGGGAGGCTTTTGGTATACTGGGCTATTTTGTTTTTATTTATTTTATTATATATGTTGTGCTGTATCTGTAAAATAAATCTTGCGTAATGGTTTAAAGATTGAACCTTGTAGATGGGTGTGATTAGAAATACTTGTCCAGTCATAGGAATAAAGAACATTGTCCAAATTTTAGGTTGAAGAGATTATTGGCACATGAAACTTTCAGCAGTATAAATTTGTATCTAAAAACTCATTCTTTTTACCTGATAGAATTGTAATCTAATTTAGATAACACAATATGGTAGACAAAGGAAAAAGTGACAGGGAAAGAAAAGTGGAATGTATGGACAAACGTTCAAATTCAAGTGAGTTACTGGGAGCAGAGATGTACTGCAAGACAGCTGAAATACTGTTATTCTCCTTGGGCCCACGCTTACCTTGCAGTAAGTGTAAGTAAAATCGGGACAGTTGCACTCAATGATAAGTTTTCCCAGTGTAACTTCCATTTAGTGTGGCCCATATACTCCTGTGCTACCCCATCAAAATAGCCATTGGCAAAAATGTTGATATGAAGAATTAATTCCTGCTTTATCTCTACTTTGCTTTAAAGAGTAAGCAACTTGCTACTGACCCACACTGGTTGTAGATTGCTTACCCTTGTATATTGATTCAGGTGCTCTCCTTGGCAAGTTGGAGAGCTTCTCCATTCTTTGCCCAGAATAAACAAATGGAATAAAATTCTAAAAAAGCATGAAAAACAGAAAATAGAAAATTTTAAAACAGAGAATAAAGTTAGGCTGATAAGATGACAACCCAGGGATAGGACTAATCAGTGAAAAGTAAGGTCTAGCAAGTATTTCTAGAGGAGATGTATGCAAGAACACATTTTTTTGTGGAAAGATACCTTTGTACTAGATATCCATGATAAATATAAGAGAAAGAGAAAGAAGTATGAGCCTGAGCTGAATGGGTCAGGAGCAGAGACAGAATCAAAATGGAGAAAAACAACTAAAGACATCAAGGTGTTCAGGCGGTAAGAACAGAAATTTAGTGAATCCCAGTGGAGATGTTAGTAACAAAGGGGACTCATTAAAGGACAGAATAAAGGTAACACAAAGGAAGGATGTCAGGATATCAGCAGGGGATGTCCCATTGGCAATGCATAGGGGGTGCACATGTGTGCACGTGCACCCCCTGAGATCAGCTGTGCACCCCCTGGAAGCCCCAGTTGTGAAACTGGAAGTGCCAGCTGAAGTGCACTTCTGGTTTTGCCTTTGGCTCAGTGATCCGCCATTGGGGGACCCCCCCTTCCCCGTTGGTGATCTGGTGCCCCCTCCAGGCTCGGGAGGCACCAGTTACTCATTAGATGTCCACAGTAATACTATAAGTCTAGCAAAAGTTTTCTGATGCTGAATATGGATCTCTTTAGCTGGAAAAGCTTAAAGTTTTAGAACATTATAAGCAAAAAGAAAAAGTGTCAAGATGGAAACAGTCATTTATTTTTACCACAGGCATGGCAGAAACTCCTGCTATGGTTTTCCTGTTTATTAATTCAGTATTAAAGAATCAATTTCTCCACTTATTAGGACTTTACCAAGTCTCACGTGATTCCTGGCATGGTCATATATAGTTCATTAGTCTCGTTTTAAACATAAGTTATTTTAACACACAAGAAAATGTAGATAAATGGGGACACGTTAAAAAAATAACAGAAGGCAATAGAGCAATATCCTATCCAGTAGATTAGGATATTAGGTCAGTTTCTCTGAAATGGCAGTCTGAATAAAGGGCGTTCAAAGAGAGATGCATGTTGCCCCACATAGACTTAAAAGCCCCCTTCTCTGTTTTATTTCTCACACATGAAATCTCCATCTCCTTAACATCTACTATAGTATGTCTTCATTGCTTCTCTTGATCCTTGGTGATGGCTAGCTTTCTCCCTTGAGATACTTCAATGGTTTTTATATCTGCACCCATTATTTATGTGGATGGAGTACAAGTTTTTGGGCCATCCAAACAATTCAACGTCCTAACCACAAGGCAGTGTTCTTAACAGATGAGTTATAGAAGAAAAAAATGAAAAGAAGTGCATAATTATAGAGTGAGATTGTTAGAATTGTCTTCCATCTGTGGGTGTTCCTGTCCTGTGCTTTCCTACAGTTTTGACATTTTAAAGGGAATGTTCTCTTCAATAGCAGAACATAGTTCTGAAAGGGTTGATTATATATATTTTTAGGCTCGTGAATCTGGATACACTCTTATTTGGACACAGGTGACATTACATTACCTGTAACTGGGAACAATTAATGATATTTGATTTTAAAAGTGTGTGTGTGTGTATTTGTTTTGGTTGCGTACTACTAAATGTGTTGGGCCAGGGACAGACATTCATTAGATGCAGGGGTAGCAGTGGACATAGTCTTCCTGGACTTCCAGAAGGCTTTTGACACTGTCTCTCACCCTGTTCTCATTAAGAAACTGGGGGGCTGTGGTGTAGACACCCACACAGTCAA
>NW_017728950.1:57405573-57431461 GCF_001723895.1 Crocodylus porosus | reverse complement strand
CCAGTATTCTTTCCTGCCATGGCAGGGGGTAGGACTAGATGATCTGCTCAGGTCCCTTCCGACCCTAGAAACTATGAAACTATGAAAAGCCTGAGCCTGAACTGATTCAGTCTTTGCAGGTAGTTTAACCTGGCTAGGCTAAATCATTTTGTAACCATACAGATGTTTCAGACATGCTGGCACATGCCTGCAGTGGCTCAGGCTAGAAGCCAGAGGGGTGCTAGAGCAGCCCTCCCTTCCCTTCGACAGGGCTGAGCATATGAGGGCATGATCAGGCCTCGGCAGACTTACGGAGGGGTCTCCCTTCTTCATAACAGCATTTATCAGCTCTGTTATCAGCACTTATCACCACATCAGAAAACAAATCTCTCTCATTAGTTCAAGCTCTTCTTAAACAAAGAAGGAACAGATGGACATTACCAGCTTGGCTGTTGTTTAGCTCCAAAAATCCCTAAATTGAAACTGCTGTCTGCCACAGCAGGGACTGTAGCCAGTATGTGGTCTGTTAGCTAATGCTGAGGTGTCTGTGTAAGGCAGAGGGGATGGGGGATTCCTGCTTAGCAGGGAGTGGTGAGGGGTGGGGGAGAGCAGGAGGAAGCCAGTCAGATGCTGCTGTGCCTGCAAATCTCTGTCAGAGCTGCAGCCAGGGAGTAGACCAGGGGCAAGCCCTGCTGTGGAGCAGAGAGCCTTGCCCAGCCCAGAGAACATGCTGGGATGCTGGGGGTCTGATTTAACTTAAACCAGCAAGGGGTATGGGATAGACATTGCATAAACCTGTTTGACCCAAATCAGTTAAGTCTGATACTACATTCAACCAGGTTTATCTCAAACCAGTTTCCATCCATTTTCAAACTTTTTTGTGCGCTGAACCTCTGTTCTGTTACAGGTTTAAACCGGTTTCTGATCACTTAAACTGGTTTGTGTGATGTCTGTCCCTAGCCTTGGAGAGAATGCAAATCACTTGCTCACGTTTTTAATGTAATATAACAAGTCAGCATTACAGTTTTATTTCTGCATGCACTTAAAATAACATTAAATATAATTTAGAAACTTAAAAAGTGAAACATTTTTTGCTCTGCATAACGGAATTTACCAAAGGAACACTTGCTTTATTGAAGCTTGTACAGATGGATAATTGATATCAAGGGTTTCTTCAGCAGTGCCTACAAGTTGCCAGAAGGTCAATGTAAAAAAATATATCACTCCCTGATTCTAGCAGCAAAGAATGGTTATTGTTATTAAGGTGTCTTAAATCCTTTTCTCATAACAAGCAATACTTATCAAACACTTGGACTATAGGTAGTCTGCAAAATGAAATAGTTTTGGCTACATAAAGTCTACTTTAAAATTCCTTACTTGTTTGTGGTGCTTTAGCAATTCAAATGTAGCAAGCTTAGCATATAACAGCACAGAGTCTCTCTTGCAGATGGCTTGGTGACATCATCTAATCTTAAAAGAATTAGCTCATTCCTGTGAATTTATCTTGAAAGGAGAAATATACTGAATATGCCATGTTACCAAGAGAACAAATTATTTCTACCAGTAACCCACTGGTATTCTTCAAGAGGAACCATGAAAAGTGAGAGAGAATTCATATGGTATAGTGCAGAGGAAAAAAACCCTTACTAAACAAGTCTTAAAATAATTGAGTAGGCTAAGATTATGCAAAACTAACTAGGCCTTCAACATAGCTAATACAGTTTTATTGGGTTTTGCTTAATCATTTAACTGTACAGACTTCATCCTGACAAACATGGAAGCTAAAATGGGTATCTAAATAATAATACAAGAACTAATAGTCTTATACTCTAAGTTCCCTATGATTGTAAAAAGAGCAAGTAACGATAAGTGAAGCAGTCTGTTCTATTGTGCCGTAACTGCAGATTTAGAAATAAAGATATAAATTGTTATAACTATATCACTCCTAAGTGCTAGTTTAGCATTATGGAAGGTTTAATTCATTATAAACAATTGGGAAAGTATTTATAAGACCAGGAGCTGCTTTAACCTCTTCTTTAGTATACTTTTTTTTTTGGTGGGGATTTATACAGCATACACTGGATGATGCAGGCCTGATTGTGGAGTCTAATTGCTGTACATTCTTTATGCTAGAAAACAGAAAGAGACTCTTGGGCTGCCTACAGATGTCAAAAAAACCCCAAAACATAATGGTGCTTTATGTTAAGCTTGGTGTGCCTCTGCACCAAGCACAACACGTGCCTAGGAGAGGCATTGCATTAGTTTGACCTGGCTCACCCAACGTCTTTATAGATCAGGAGCTTCAGCAGGCCTTTTGGTGCATTTATCTAATAGTGATCATTACTCTTTCAGTAAAGCGACAGGGTTTTTTTGTTTGTTTTTTCACATCTGTCAGTGCCCTTGTTGATTTCTCTTGACTATCATTCTTACACAAGGTTTCCCATGGTTGTGCACAGGAATATTTGATGTACAATTTTGGATTGCCTTTTGATCTCATTGCTACATCTTAAATGCTTGTATAAAATAACTAAGGCCAAAGAGATCCACACGAGGAGAAAAAAGTATTAAAACTTCATTTTTGTTTATATAAATATGGTAGAATTTAGCTATAAAAAGAATGAAATTTTAATAGGAAAATATCCTATTCTTGTTGGCAAATGCTACTACATAGCCACTGTATAAGACTGTACGAAAGCCTCCAGCTAGTTGAGACTCGGTATTAATTCTCCTAATATTTTTGTGTAAAGTATAATGAATATTAATGTAAGCATGGGCACAATTTTCTAGCAAATATTTTATAAGCTACTTTTAATTGAAAGACAAGAGGTACAAAGTGCTAAAAAAAAAAATATATTCTTAATACAGACCATCATACTAGAATTACAACAGAGAAATATCATCTACCTTCTAGGCAAATAAAAATGTTATAGATCAAGTATTTGATTTTCAGTGTATTAAAATGCAATGTACTATACTACACATATTTTTATTTCAATTTCTAATCTAGCAATTTTTCTATTGAAGGGATTTGATGTTTGCGGTAGAGTATCAGACAAATCCTTAAGTCAAATAAATCCAGTACTTATTTTTAAATATGTAAAGTGCTTCTCAGGGTCAGTTTTTAGTCACAGGTGTGGGTGTTTGTATACGTGGCAAAAGGTGCATTCAGTAGCTAGCAGCCAATGAAAAGGAAGTGAAAAAATGAATAATTAAGTCCCTGTAACAGGGGGCCTGCTCGGGACCAATCTCCGTATGGCCCACCAACCTGTTCCTGGGCTAACCACCCGCGTTCTTGTCCGCCACGCCTTGATGTTAATTAGTTAATAGATGTTACTATCAGGGCCCATTTTCTGTCCCGATGCCAGGGGGTGCCATCTGTAGTTCTGTTCCTCTTCTACACCGCAGCCCAAGCCTCGCTGATGGCATCTTGATGTTCCTTAAATCACCGGCCCCCACACTAGGCCCCAGAATCCTCCTATTGAACCCCACCTGGATTCTTCTTCTTCAGGCGGCCTTTTCCGCTGTCATACCGGGCAGCATAGCTCCCTGAGCTGATTCTTCTTCAGGTGTGGTCCCCCCACCAGGACCTTCGGCTCATCTAGGCCTGGCCCACCTCCAGGCCAGTTGGGACTCCAGGCCCTCCGCTCTTGGGCATCCCTCGTGGTGGGCCCCTGGCCCTTCGACCCTTCCGGTCCTGGCACCAGCATGGGCCAGTCAGGGGAAACTCAGACAGGCCCTGAGTCAATGGCCCTTGGAGGTACTCTTCTTCATGGGGTCCATCCTCCAGACCCGCCAACAAGGGGTAATTCACCTGGTTAGGGGGGGCTAGGGGTACAGCACCCCAACCCACCTTTCACCAGGGTGGTAACTGGCTTGGCATTTCCTGGTGGCTCCCGCACCACTGGGAGCCCCGCCAGGCCACCCACTCCTGGCATGGTGGAGTTTTAGGTCGTACCCAGGACCAGGAGCCTCCTAGCCTTCATCTACAGCTCCTCCCTTACCTCCAGGTGATATCAGCAGCCCTCCAGCCAGGCGATGTTGTTGCCTGGCCTCTAGCAGCAGAACTGCCTAGTTTATATGGGCAGCCCTGACTCTAAAATGGCTGCCCTAATCAGGTACCTGGTGGCTGCCAGCTCCAGGCCCTTAAAGTGGCAGGCACCCACAGTGCCCTGCCACAGTCCCCAATGCAGGAAGGTACTTAAGCCCATGTCTGATGTTAAGCATATAAGTACTTCATCTGAAGATGTTGGAGGTACTCATATGCTTAAAATTATGTACATTCTTAGGGAATTTTCTGACCTGGGAACCAAGGCCTCTATTGAGGAAGGTATGTCAGCATAAGTCTGATTCAAAGAATATGAATAATCCCATTGCCTTCAACTCCAGTGGGTGTATCTACACATGCAATTAATGCAAAGCAATAAACTCTGGAGTACTTCAAGCTGGAGTACACTGCTCCTGGGCATAGCATCTACTTGTGTGCCCTGGATAGCAGCACTTTGAGCAGGAGCAGATCAGGCCCAGGCTGGAAGCAGGCTTGGGGGGTCAGCCCTGGGCTCTGGGTAGTGATATCAGGCAGCGGAGGGGCTGGCTGGGGTATGAGAGTGCTGAAAGTGTGGAACTGTGTGGCTTAGCAGTAGGCAGGGGTGTGGCCCCCTACTGCCTGGGCTGACCAGGTGCAGTTTCCACCCATGGTCACCATTTACACAAGCATTTGATCACAGTAAATAACTCCCCTGTCAGATAATACTGTCCTTGACAGTACTATCTTACGGAGGAGTTAATTAGTTTACCGAACCTAATACCAGCACATATATAGATGGTGTTGCTTTACTGCGGAGCTAATTAGTGTACTCTGTAGTAAACTACATGTGTACATGCACCCAGTGGGTACATCCAGACATGCACACATGCGGTATGTGGTGCCACATGCTGCACTTGCTGCTAATTTGTAGCGTGGGGTGTTTTTAGACACTGGGAGATCCCACAGTCATAAAAATCTGCACTAGGAAAAAGCAGGGTGATGCACTTGGAAGCAGCAAGTGCTGTCTGAAACTGGAGCCTGGCCAGCAGGGAGCCCAGCTGCCTGCCAGGCTCCCTGCTGCTAGATTGCCACAGCTGCAGCCCCCAGAGGTCCCCAGGACCACATGTAAGGCTTCTGGAGCCAGCTCAGGTGCTGGCCTCAGCTTCCCCTACCCCACCTGGGGCAACATGCCATGTGCCAAAGTTTGCATGCAAAGGCATACCCTAGGGACAAGTGGCAGTGGCACATTGTGCCCCTGCTGTGTTTTCCTGATGAAATACATGTTGCTGCTTGTGGGGATGTGCCCAGTGTGTCTTAACTTTATTACCTTCCTGAATTACAGCCTAACAGGAGAAGTATGTATAACGTAGACAAGCAAAAAATCAAAACAGTCAGTCTTTGCCAGTATTCATTTTGTTTCAAGTTATTAAAAAATGGCATCCAGGTTACAGAAATGTCTTTTGACCCAGAATCTCTCAAGTAGTAATTTTCTCTTATTGAAAATACGTCTCACATGTTGTTATACCAATTAATTAAAATGGATGAAACAGTTTTCTTTTAATTCACTGCTATCAAACACCTTCAGCTACTAATAAATGTTGTTTGGATTACTTCCCTTCAAGCTGTGTTTTCTTTATAATAGTAAAACTAATAATAACACCAAAGGATCATGAGGGAGTTCTAGTCCCATAATTATTTTGATTGCCATGGTGATCTTTGCTTGTAATTCTAAGCATCATGTCAATTTTGCTATATATGGGTAAGGAATTCCTTTTCCCACAGAAACTTCAGTGCTTACCACACTTAGCATTAACTGCTCTTTTATCTATATTCAGTATAAATTTCCAGTAATACAATAGCTTATTCACAGAATTACAGGTGGCAGCAAATGAGATTCTTTCACTTTTCTGTCAAGACATTTCAATCCTGAGAAACCTTACCCATGGGTTTGCCTCTGAGACTGTTAGGCGGGTGCCAGTTGGGAGGCGGTGATGTTTCTTGTCTACTGGAAAAATCTTACAATCCTACTAATTTTGCGTAGGCCAAAGACTAGGTTTTTTAAAATTGTTGTCAGTTTATCAGGCAAGTAATTTGTAATTCTTTGATTACGTATAAAACATTTTTGCCTTTCTAAATATAGTGAGATTTTTCTAAAATGTCTTTGAGCTTTGAAGATACTTTCCTCAAGATTTAAGTATTTTGGCAGGAAATTAAATGTCATTCTGCTCCTTTCCCAAAAAGTTTCTTCTGGAGAATGTCATTCAGTTTCACCTCAGAAAGAGATGTTCTCTCACACTTTTCTGTCTTGAAAGCAGGAATCCATAAACTGTCAACTACACATCAATCAAATGGGAAATAAAACTTTTCAAAACACAGCCCCTCACTCCCCCCAGTCCTGCAGATTATTTATCAAAGCAACATATTTCTTTCTTGGCACACTTCAGGGAAATAAATATCAGTAGAAGTGCAGCATGTATCTGCATTCATTGTCTAATGCAGTGCTTTCAAATCTTCTCAGCCCCTAATGCCTAGAAGCTTAAATCTTGAGTATTTCCCACCTAGTGATAATACTTCTAATTAGTGCATTGATAGTGATGAAAGTACCGCTAATATTCTGCTGTTTTATTATTTAAATAATGATCAGCCTTTACCTCCTTTCAGAAATGTATATTTTAAATGTTTAACATTTGCTGTCTGTAGAATTCAGTACTATTATAATACTTGATTGCTTTCTGTAAATAGTCTTACAACCCCAGCATAAAATATTCAAGGATTACTGGAAGAAGGACATTACAAGATGCACAGAAGACATAGTTTATTACAAATCTTCTTTTAGAATATTGTCATTCCATCATTGGCTGCTTTTTTCTTGAAAGACTTACTTCTTCAATAAATCAATGGTAGCTTAATATTGGCTGTTTTCCAAACTGCTAGAAGACTTGATGTCTAACAGCGAAGACACTAATCCTCTTAAACTATTCCTTAAGCAACCATTTGTCATCTCCATGTAGCAGCTTTGCTTGAATTCAAAGGGATTTAAGTGTAAACGAGGGAAAAACTTAGTGTCACTTGTTCTCATGTAATGAATTTAGTTCTTAATGATGAAGGCTATTCCAGTGGACAGTCTGTGTACCTATCCGGTATCCAGAAGCACCTTCCATGCTTTTCTGCAAGTACTTGGTGTTATCGATTGGTGACTTTCTGAGAAGTTCAAATACAAAGTTCAGAGCTGTGTACAAGAATACATTTTGCACAATGCTTCTAAATAGGGGAAATAATCAATTCTTTTTTCTAGGCAGCAAAAACCATCTAGGTGTTGCCTTAGCAGTGCTGAAATAGTCATAATTTTTGGACTGTTTTGTCTTCTCCTCTTCTTTGTCTGTTGGTTCTACCAAAAAGGCACAGTTTTGAATAGTATATTGACACAGGCATTTGGGTGCTTTGCAGAAGTGCCCAATAAAATGAAGTGGGAAATTTACTCAAAAGGCAAACTTTAAAAATGTATGTTTAATTGATATAATTCTGCAGTTTTAAGAAATTAAAATTGATAAATACCCATTAAAAATGTGAAACCTTTCAAAATAGTCTCCGTGAAATCCTTTTTTAATATGAACTGCTCCTTTCCTCCAGTATGTAAGGTATGGTTTGGTTGTAGTTTTCTACTGTTTACTGGTGATCTTGCTTCTTTGGAAACTATCATACAGAAGTAGGTGCATGTGGGAAATAAGTAGAGTTTTAGAGAACAGAATACTGTGCGAGGGAAAGGACACCCAATCCCAGCTCTGCCTCTGGCTTGCTGGGAAAAGTCTATGCATACCCCAGTTTCACTTTCTGTAAAATGGGACTAATGATAAAGACCTTTGTTAAATGATTTGCTTTACTGATGGCACTGATGAAAAGTGCTACATAAGAGCTGCTATTACTATATTTATTCTAATCCAGGAAAATAGTTTTTTTCACCAGTCAGCATGGGGGTGGGGGAGCTTTGGCTTAGATCTGCGTAATTGCCTGGGCGAGTGGCAGCTCAGCCCTGGCTTTGGTCCTAGGCTCAGAGCAGAAGTCATAGCTGAGCCTCCACCTGCCCCAGACTGAAATGGCTCGTTTGCAGGAGGAGGGAGAGTGTGGGCAGGGGTGTCAGAGGGAGGCTGTGGAGTGGGGGTGTGGAGACCTATAGCCTCCCCCATCCCCACCCCTTGCTCTTTGTGTCTGGTCACCATCCACCGTCTCATTCTCTGTGCCCCCTTATCTACTTCTCTGGTTGTGGTGCCACCAGCCCCAGCCTGGCCCAGTTGAGAGCTGCTACCACTCCTCCCAGCCTGGGCTGAGACTGCACTGGTGCTGACTGTGCCAGAGGAGAAGAGCTACAGCAGATGGTAAAGGGGGTGGGGGGGTTGGCAAGGAGTGCAGAGCAGGTGTTGGTGGGGGAAGTTGGGCTGACGTGGGGAGCAGGGGGTGGGGGAGGCAGGCAGTAGGGGGCAAGGGTTGGGGGAGGCAGGGAATGAGGGGCACACACAGGTAGGGGAGAATGTGTCAGGGGACAGGCACAGGCATGGGGGTGTGTGGCAGGGGGCAGCACTGCCACAGGGGACAAAGGGCAGGGGAGCAAGGGGTGAGTGTCTGACCCCTTGCTTGCTGCCACTGCTTTCCCCTGCCACACTGTGCGTGTGTTGGGGGGGCAGGAAGGAGGAGGGTGTCTTAAATTCAAAGTTGTCTTGGATTTGGGTGTAAAGATGGTATTTCATAATAGTAGAATAATGCAGTGTTAGTAGCAACCAGTCCCAGAACATTTTCTTCTCCCCCTTTTGGAGCATCACAGAGTGGGCTGCTGTGATTCTAATCCACCCTGTTTTGCGATTCAAAATGCATTAGCATTTCTGTTGGAAAATGTAGCCGAGCATAATGTAAATTCAGAAATCTTTCCTGGAGTTGTTTGCTTGACATAAAAATTAGTATGACGTGTATCACACTAAAAGACTTCAAAAGACCCAAGGAATTGCATTATCTTCTGTAGAGAGAAAATAACATCCCTGAGTCATAACAACCTCAAGTAATGAAAGAATGCACATTTTCTGTGCTTCGTTCTGAGATCTGGTCAGTAAGAGATTTTCTCTCTTCCCCCGTCCCCTCGCCCCACCCTACTCCCCACCCCAGTGGATTAGACTTTGGTTGACTCTACCTAAAATGAAATGTAATGGCAAAGTCTTTTCCTTTGCAGGAGGTGAATTTCTACAAACTAGTCTTTAAGGTTTTCTTTTTTCACATATTTATGCCAGTTTGCCATAAGGGCTTAAACGTTTGATTTCAGTGCAGTTCTGGCTGCTGCTTGAAGTAGTTTCCTATTCAGTGTTTTTTGTATGTGTACTTCTAAGGAAGTGAAAGAAAAGCTGGATATTTTAATACATTTCTAATCTCTTTTCTATTATACAGCTTATTATTTTCAAGGAAATGAAGGATTGGATAGAAGTGGTAGGTGGATAGAGTAGAATGAAGACAAGAATATGCATGCAGAACATTAATACTGTGCCAATTTAGCTGTCAGTCACAAGCAAATTTCATTCCATCTATGATTAGGCCTCTAGCTCAGTTAAAAAGTCATGATAAAGTTAATCACAGAGGACTAGTAAGTCAGGTTGCGCATTGCTAATTATTTTAGCAATTGTTGTTCACCCAAAGTGTTACATTTGCGTTTTGGCCTGGTGTCCCACATCAATCAAATTGTTTTATTGGGTATAACATTAAGGCATTTTACTGCTTTTCAATTTTGGAGAATCAATTTTTTTAGCCAATAAACTTGCTCTTAGTGTGAATGGTTTATGTACTGCGGGCATATTGATTCACTTATTACAATCTCCCAATATAAAGATTTTTGGAGCTTCAGGTATAGTAAATTTACTTTGAAGATCATATTTTAGCATCTCAATTATTTCCAGCAAAAAAGAATCCTCTTGCTTGCTATTTATTTATTTCAATTTGTTTAAAATATTCCTGTCCAAATCCTTCTAGACTTGTGCAAGCTTTATCAGGATAAGCAATTTGTATCAATGACCAAACTAAGTTGAAGTCCTTGGTTCAGGAATTACTAGATGAAATACCATGGCCTGTATTATGTAGGAGGTCAAGCTAGATGATCTTCACAGTCTCTTATAATGTAAAAAATATAAAAACTTCTTTCAATTCTCCTTAAAAAAATATTATCATGCTGCCCTCTTACTCCTCATTCCCCATTTTGAAAAAGCTTGAGAACAAAGATTGATCTAGCAGCAAGACTAAAGCCCACATGGTGCTTCTCTGTTTTCCATAATGATCTTATACTTGTGTTGAAAAAGGCATGGCAATAGAGTGGAACCATGTAATATCCCATATAAAAACCCCTTTGGGCACAAGAGCAGTTACTCAATGCTGTCCTCTGAGGCAAAGTAATGGAGCTACTCAGGGATGAGTCAGTCTGTGCCTGTGAGGTTCAACAACTCCTGCTTAATAATATCAGAAGTAGATGGTAAATTTAAAAGATGCTTGCCTTTTGCCCATAACCAATAGGAGTCCATCTGTTAGTGAAACTAGTGTGATTTCTGTACTATGTGTGAGTTAATCTAAAAATAGATTTTTGTCAAGGAATCATGGGGATTTGAGGTACAACTTCTATGTAATCTCTCCCTGTCTAAAAGAAGCAAAAAGGAAAATCGAACTTCTAGTGGACTTGGAATTGTTTTCAACTCCAGGGTTTCATCAGTTCAGCTTTTTCGTAACAAACTACAGCATTATCAGCTTTTGAATCATAATATAAATTTCTGTTTTCTCCCCCAGTGCACCTGCAGGAAAGATATGGTAACAATATCCATGGATATCTTTGTGAGGAAATTTCAACCAGACAGATATCAGCTGTGGAAACAGGGAAAAGATTTATACACCATTGATCATACAAAGCCCACTCCTGAAACAACACCTGAGGTAAAGGCCTGGTTGCAGAGAAAAAGGAAAACAAAGAACCCTCCCAAATGGTAATCAGAATTCTTTATCCTCCATTTAATTAAACTTAAATACGTTGTGTATTTCTCCACTTTTTTTCTATGCTGCTTTCTCTGTCATTCCACTTAAGCTGTTCATTTATTCTAGTCACAGTTAATTTGTATCTTCTTATAACTTAACTATGAGCTTGGGGGCAAACAAGTTTTTAATTCATAGTGATTGTATTAAGTGAAAAATGAATTCATTTTACAGCACGTAACAAAAATGCATAATTGAAGTTGATGCACATGAAAAGCAGAGCATTCTTAATTCTTCAAATGCAGAATTAAGGTTCTGTTCCCTAACATTTTCAATATAGTGGTGGTTTTGTCCAACATTGCCAGCCAGGACATCTTGAAGACAGTAGTTGTCTAAGTGCTATCTGTAGATTGACAGGTGGCATTCATATGAGGCTACTGGAGAGTCCCAGCAGCTGTTTACGTCCTCTTATAACAAACATAGTCTTCATAAGCTTGTAGATTGGATGTTCTAGGGAGAAACAAATGCTTACTTTCATAAATCCGACTGTGGTGTCACCTTAGAGCCCTGAGTTTCTCCCTACAGTGCTACCACATGTCCCATGGAACAGATGAGGTTGCCCTGGGATAACTCCTTAACCCAGCAAGCCTCAGCTCCACTGCCCTTATGCAACACCCTGCAGTTGCAGTGACGGATTCTCGGCCAACCCAGGCAGCGACACCATTTGGGTTGTGCAATAAATTATACCTCTCCCCGCCCCCCGGTTTCAATGGAAAGGGTAGCCTGAAGTATCACTTTTCCAGAAATCCGTCTTTTCAGAGGCAAGCAGTATGGAGACAGAACAACAAAAGGATTTATTATATAGGATATAATTCTAGCTAGACCCTAAAAACCGTTCAAGGCAGCCCACATATTAGCATTATTCTAATGCTGATGAGTCAGCAGAATCCTTCAGAAGTTTCTGGCTTCTCTGGCTTTGTAGCATATCTCTGGCCTGATGGATGATTTTGCTTCAGAGGAGTTGATTTCCTCATTGTAGGTAGGAAGTGCTTTGAGACCCAACTCGTGCGTGTGTGTGTGTGTGTGTGTGTGTGTGTGTGTGTGTGAGAGAGAGAGAGAGAATAATTGACTGTAAATGTGCATGCCTCAGTCCCCTGGATGAACCATTTCCAAAATTAGGAATGCATACATAGACAGTATGACATAACCTATGCAGTGATAACAATAACGTAAAGGGATACAGCATAATGTATCCCTTTACAGCGAGACCACACTTCAGAACAATAAATCAGAGGAAAACATTAATGACACCCTGCAAACCCCCAAAACATTAAGAGGGTCCATGACATGGACCTGGCAGACTTTTACAGTTCTGCTGCTTATAAAAGTAATGTTTGCTACATGTTAGCAGCAGATTATAATTGTTAGTGCAGGCTCTACTAGCAGAATTGGAAAGGCTATTTTTTCAGATTATCATTAAAATATCAAAATTTGACTTTTTAAATGCTTCTGCAGCATCATCCAGTCTTATAATGCAAATTGTATAGTTCAGGAAAATGTTTCTCTGCATAAAATGCTCCTATTTTGTTCATAATTAACATGATTCTTATTGATTTTTTTGGATTCATTATTAATTTGATATATGATTGAAAAAATAGTTGGCATGCTTGTCATAGGAGGGCACAACTGGATAATATTTAGACCTTGTATGTCTTTCTCCATCCTCAAATGATTTTATGAACATTAAATAATGAAGGATGATGCTCCATTTTGATTATCTGTTGGCAAGTGCATCTTGAACTGTGAATAGCCTCCTTTTCTTTTCAAGTGAAATGCTTCTCTTAAAAAAGTGACATGATAGGGAACTGAATCAAAATCTTATCCTTGGGACAAACATAACAGTGGAAATTGTGTCATATATACAGTAGGGACATACCAATTTGTTGCATAGACACAATACTTAAGTATACAGAGTAATGCCGCACTTACCAAGCAAGCTTTTAAACACCCCCAGTCAATTAGTCCCCAGACAAATCACCTTGCAGTAGATACCAGTGTTTGGGCTGGAGCATGGCTGCAACAATGATGTCCAGTCTTCACTACATTTTCTGAAGTTCAGCCTTGTAGTCATTCTATTGGTTGGATCTCCTCTGCTGAATCTAAGCTGCTCCTTTAGACCATTGTAGCCTGCTCCCTGTGCTGATCCCCTAATCCCAGGTTCAGGTAATTTAAGGCCTACTTCATCCCAAAAGTGGGTGCTCTTGCCTTAGCTGCTGCATGTCTCCCTTTTCCAGTCCAGCTTCAACCCCACTGCTGTACTACTCTGTCAGTGAGGGATTGGATTTTCTCTCCATTTTATATTCAGTCAGGACTTTGGGGCCAGCTTCCTTACCTGTCTAAGGGGTAGCCCTTAATCTGTCAACATTCATGAGGTTAAGATTGGCCTTTCTTCATGGTTGCAATTTGCATAGGAGTGGGAGCTCTTCACAAGGTTCCACATATGGTTTCACCCAAAAGCCTCATCCTTCAACTAGAGGATTGTTCTGTATGTGTGAGAAGTTCATTTTCTTTGCCAGGCTCACCCTTGGCTTCGTTTGAGTCTTGCAGAAAAGATGCCACCTAATGTGAACTGTCCAGGAGCCAGTGTTGGTGGGGCCCAAAGCGGGGTGGCAGGAGAGCAGGGTATGGGCTGGCAGGGGTCTATGGAGCCAGGCTGCACTGCACCAGCAGGGAGAGAGGGGGCGAGGGGAGCAGGCCTGGTTTCACAGAGCCCCTGCCAGCTGGGACCTTGTGCTCCTGCTGCCATGCTCACGCCCAGCTTCTGCATGCCCACTCACTCCCAGCCCCACCACACAGGCGGGGATGACTGCAAGCTCCCATTGCACAGCCCCAACCCTGCCTGGGGATGACTGCAAGCTCCCCAGCAAACACTGCCTGGTGTGGGGTGGGGGAGGGCATTTTCATCTGCCCCAGCAGCAGTTTGTGCCCTGCTGCCACTCAGCCTCACAGCCGAGCCTGGAGCCAGCACAGGACCAAGGCTGGTAGTGGCAGTGAGGAACAAACTGCAGCTGAGCGCAGGGGAAAAGCAGCTTCTCCCACTGCTGGCGCTCCCATGGCATGTGCTTGGAGACCACGCAGGGCTGCCTGTGCCTGCTTTCCATTGCCACAGCTGTCCTGTGGGCGGCAAGGATGTGGCGGAGAGGCAGGACAGCCCTGCATGGGTTCTGGGTGGCTGCATATAGAGCACAAACACACAAATCAGATCAAAAATACATTTTTAAAATCAAATTAAAATGTATTATTATGGGTGTTTGATTTTTAGTATATAATTTGTTTGTTTTTTTCCCCCCCTAAGATGGCAAACACTCTTCCCCAAAGGAGTACATCCAGGGCCAAGGGGAGGGACTTCTGGTGGTAAAGGTCAGTGGTTAAGGGGGTGGGTTCCGGTCCCAAGATGGCGACTATGGTGCGGAGCACCTGTCAAAGGGCGAGGCTACCCATGTGGCCCTCAACAGCTTGTCAAAACTTTGTAAACGGCCCTCTGCCTGAAATAATTGCCCGCCCTTGGCTTAGACCTTTTGCTTCCCTTCTTAGGTCTCCATTACTAATTGATACTAATAGAGGTAGATTTATGTCCTTAGAATGAAAATAGAAAGTTTATTTGGTGACAACTTTGGTATAAGGTGTTGATGGAAAATGTAGTAATTTTGATTCTGGGTGTAATATAACATTCCAATAGAGTTGATTAAGAGTTAGAACTATCAGCTACTGGAATCTTTGTGCATGTTTGCCGGTGAAATTAATACTCATTCATATGATATTCTGCCACACTGTAGGTTATAATGTCTTGGCAATTGTGTAGGAGGTAGTAGGTTTGGGAATTATATCACAATGATAGCTAGCTGGCATTTCCAGCACTACAATACTATTTTTAGGATTGCCACCACAGAGAGAAGCAATTCCAAGGAATATGGATTGGTGGAGGGTAATATATAGCTCCTTAAAGGGTGGAAAAAAGAGTTATCAAATTATCCCTGTTTGTGACTTTTTAAACACAAAATGCATGGCCCTTTGTTATAAACTGTATTTGCTATAGGGGGAACTTCTCATGTTACGAATCACTAGTTTGGAAATGTACTAAACCAAACTTCTGATGAAGCTAAATATTCAGCTAGCATACTGTAGTACTGTACTATACAACACAATTGGACTTGAGAGCCAGTTTGAGGATCTTGCCTTTCTATTTTGGGTATGTAGATTTTGACCCATTTAAGACTTTGGGGACGTTGCCAGCAACCTTACTCCAAATTTGCTCTTTTGTGCAAAAGCTGTGCTGAAAGCTGTATGTTATCTTGACAGATTACCTATATTGCCATATTTTCTCACACACATCCCAAACCTTTTCCCTCAAAATTTGACCCCCAAAAATTGGGTTATATGTATGAAGTGGGAAGGCTGGTTTTCTACCAGAGATAGAAGCACCCTGCTTTGATTCTTGCTGCACAGTTAAGTAGCTATGACCTTACTATTCAGGCAGCTAAAGCAATAAGTTGACTTAACAGCAGATTGTTCTTCACTCCATAGATGTTCATGATCATCTCCCCTTTTTAAAGATTGTGGAGTTCTAGTAATCAAGCTAATCTTTCTTTGGGTAATTTTGCCTGGCTGCTCCTGGTCTCTCTCCTCCTGTTTCAGTGTCTTGGAGACTCTTTAGCTCTTTTCAAAATCATAGATCTGCCAGTGTAGCCAGTCTTTTAGCAGCAGCCAGGGTTTTAGCTTTCACTTAAGCAGGAAAGGGAGGGTGAGTCAGCAAAAGATTAAACTCTATCCCTGCTCTATTTATCCATAACTCTGGAAAAATATTTTTTTCTTCATTCTGCCTTTCAAAATCGAGAAAATACAGCACTAAGTGTTGGAGCTAAATGTGGGGAAAGCTTTTTTTGTCCGAATATTCTCTTTTTTCAGGTGCTAATGTTAAAATTGTTGCAAATAATTTTCTTTATAAAAGGTATATATGGTTATGCAAGGTCAGTTGGGCAAAAGGTCTAGTTTGCTTTAAAAATTAGCCAAATTTTGGGGCACCTGAGCAGGTTTTATCATCATTATTTTGATTATTGAGGTTGGTCTCTCTCAGATTCTGAAGAATACTCCACCAAATAACTAAGTTCAGACATTGGTTAAGAAAGAGTTACCTGAGGTGGTTCTAGTTTTTATAGTTTAATAACTTGTTCTAAAGAAGTGTGATAAAAGATTAGAAGGTTAAATCCAATCAATTGTTAATCTATCACTTAATAAATTGTAAACACTATCTCAGCACAAAAAGATGAAAAATTGTCAGTTTTTTACCACTTTAAGCAGGTGAAAAGGACATTTATATTGGTAGACATTTTATCTTATTCAGGACAGACATTCTACACTGACAGCAATATCTCTTATAACAGCTTCCAGCATACCAGATCTCGATCTAAAAAGCTTAAAACTCCAGAGGACGAGAGTGTATCAGCTATGGTTGTTGGTGCAGAAATCATACCCACTGAAGCAGCTACAGATGGCTTCAAGGTCAATGAAAAGCCAGCAGAAAAAGTCAGGCCGGAAAACACAGAGGTGCCTTCTGGGGAAGAGGAAAACATTAGTAGAATGCAGCTGGATCAACATTTATTGGATAATTTTGAGGTCTCAGGTGAGATAAGGACTGATTATGTTTCACTTGTAAGTCATAGGCGGTTGATATTGGGTTACCTTAAATCTACGGATGATAAAACAAACATTGTATTGCTCCAAGTGGCATAATTAAACGTGCCTATTCAGAAAGTTATGCAGGGAAGTCAGGTAAGCTGCAGCATTGTATCAGATAGACATATGATTAGAATGAGAAATTACTTCAGTTTCAGATGCTGAGTCAAAAGTAAGACATTCAAAATTATTTTTATAAAAACTGTTTTTTCTAAAAGAAGGACAAACACCACTATATATTTTTAATGAATTCTTTTCATAAATTGGCACATATTAGTAAATGAAAAACATACATGGGAAATTACAGTAAGTCTTTTATCCACTGAAACAGACTGTACGTAACATAGAATTGGAATACAGTGTTTACACTGAAGTAAGAAACTAGTTGTACTTATAAAAACAAAAAAAAGTGCACAAAATCTCCCATTTCCAAGTATACAGAGGTTTGCTAAGGTACCTCAGGGATGTCTCCCAGCATGTGTGCTTCCTCTGAGTAAGTTGCACAAGCAGTGGGTCAGCCCAGACATGATCATTTTCTACATTTTTCTTATCCTGGTTTGATGCTGAAGCCTGTTCTTGGGATTTAATTCCCTGTACTAATTCTGAATTTTTCTGTAGTCATTCTTGTCACAGTGCTACTTCAGCACATTCTTAGCTCTTAATTAGTTGATTTAGGTTTGGCACCAAAACTGCGCTTCGATGAAAATAGAGTATTTCCTTTAGGCCCTGGCATGCATGTTGATCATGCTAATTGTGCCTGTAACAGGGCAGCCTGGCCCTTTAAGGGGGCAGGCAACTGTTGTAGGAGGCCAGCTTTGGGTATTTAGGTAATAAGGAAGTATTCCTCTAGGAGCTTAAAACCCCAGAAGAGAGAGTAGAGAGCAGCACAGTTTGCAGGCAGGAGGTAAACTAGAACCTGATAAGTTTGCTACCAGGAAAGGGCTACACTAGTGTTCTGGGCCAGAGTTAAAAGGTCCTCCTGCTGCCTGGAGAATGGCCAAAGGCTTTTTTTGCTAGTTTGTTTGATGTAAGGACTGAGTTTTATATTTTAAGCACTGGCTGAATTTCTTCTAGGGAAGCAGAGCTAGGGTTACCAGTTCCCACGCATGCACGCACTGCACAAACTCTGTCTCTCTTAGCTGGGAGTTTGCCAGGTCCCGTGTGCAGAGCATGTGACCCCTGATAGCCAGTCACCTTGCCCGCTGTCCCCAGCCCCAAGCAGTCCCAAGCTGCTAGTGCCCAGGAAAACAGAGGAAGAGCAAAAACCTGGACATTTGCTCCCATTTTAAAAACTCACCCAGACACAAGGACGGGGGCAAAAAGAAGACATGTCTGTGAAAATCCAGATGTCTGGTAACCCTGAGCCACCCTGCAAAACCACAGGCTCACTAACCTGCTTATGGTGTCATAAATGGCAACATCACACATTCAGAAAATTTATCGTGCTGTAAAGTGACAAACCAGCCACAAAGATATTCCATATAAAACACAAAATGTTTTTATGGCATCATAAATGGAACATGAGGCATGCTCGAACACCTCAATGCTGACCATCAGCTGATGGTTAACATCCAAACTTGGGATGAGCCCTGGGTTCTGTAAGCTGTCCAGAGCTATCCCAGTCCTGATGCCAACAATCACTGACTATTGGCCCCAACCCTGACCCCAGACTTCCCTGGTTTTGAGAGTACCTCTAACCCAAACCCTGTGGATTGGCATCTGAGAAATTTTATGCCACATCCCAAACACTGTGCATCCTGTTGTGCACATTGGGCATAGGACGACGGCAGTGTTTGGAATGGGATAGAATTCTCAGATCTCAATTGTTTCATTATTTTAATGTCTGCCAAGGGCTTTATTGGCTAAATTTAACAATCTTTGGCTATACCTAGTTGCTCTTGTTATGTGGGAGTAACCAGCACAAGGTGAATGTCCAAATATGACATTGGAGAGACTACTGATGCTTATAAGCATGGATTGAAGATTTACTGTGCCCAGCCTAATCCTCATTTTCAGTCGTGCTGAGCACCGGGAATTTAGATGACTCATAGTACTGAAAAGCCACTCCTTGGCTAGGTGTAACGCTATCAACATTCAGTGGGTGTACAAGGTTTTTAACATGAGGATCAGTCTGTTTGTCTTTGGGCAAATAAAAGATGGGTATTTGGGCCTTGCGGAAGGAGCTCATTGGCATACACAGCAGGAAGTTCAGTAATATGTTGCCTGTATGATTCTGGGGCAACATATTGGTAAATTCTACAGATCTTCATCTTAATAAGAGCTTCTTCAGAAACCGAATGTTTGAAAGCAGTTTCAGATTGCCAGAAAAAAGAAAGAAATCTCTTCCTTTATCTCTTAGATGCAGAATTCTTCTTCTCCAAATTACCCAGGCCCAGTTCCCAAAATATGGAAATCTTAATCAGGGTTCGAATTACTCTTTGACTCTAGGGGGAGGAAACGGGGTCTTAGTTTGGGGGGGGGGTTGATGGGGGCGGATTTTGTAAAAATTCTATTTCTAAGATACCGTATTTCACAGTGTATAGGTTGACTCCTGGCTTTCTGATTTGAAGGGTAAGGATTTTCATAGGCATGGTGTATAAGTTGCAGCTGGGCTTAGTGTTTGGCTGGCGCAGCCCCATCCCCTGTGAGTGGAGCTCCTGGTGCCACTTGCAGGAGAAGGCGCTGTACCAGCTGAGCATCGAGCCCATCTCTGTCCCTGTCCCCATGTGGGTGGTGTGTCCCCAGCCAAGTGCTCAGTCCAGTCCCATTCTCTGTGCTACTCACTGGGGCTGGGGCCGGGCTCAGCGCTCAGCTGGTGCGGCCCAATCTCCTGCAAGTCGTGCTGCCAGTGCTGCTCACAGGGAATGAAGCCTTGCCAGCCGAGCCCGTCCCTGTCCCCATCCCCTGCGAGCAGTGCCAGGCTCATAGGGGTTGGGGCTGCACCGGCTGAGTGCCAAGCCTGGCCCTGTCTGCTTTGAGTGGCACTGCTGAATGCCAAGCCCAGTGCCACTTGCAGGAGGCGGGGCTGGATTCAGTGCTTGGCTGGTGTGGCCTCATCTCCTGCAAGCAGCACAAGGGCTTAGTGTTCAGCTGGTGTGGCCCCATCCCCTGTGAGTGGTGCTGGTGTGTCCCAGGCAGCACCGCTCACAGGGGATGGGGCCACGCCAACTGAGAACCAAGCCCATCCCCACCCCTTGTGAGCAGTGCGGGGCTTGTTGCTTGCTGCCTGGGCCAGTGCTGAGTCCGCACTGCTCACAGGATGGGGATCGGCTTGGTGCTCAGCTGGTGCAGCCCCATCCCCTGCGAACAGTGCTGCCTTGGCAGGGGATGGGGCCACACCAGCCAGGCACTGAGCTCAGTGCCCCTCTTAGGGGATGGTGGTGTAAGTCAAGGTTGAATTTTAAGAGTTAAAAATTGGACTTCAGACCTCAACTTGTACACTGTGAAATATGGTACTTTTTATATAACATTCTGTATATTACATATAAATTATATTGAGCTGGTGTGGCAGAAGTATTTTTATTACTGTCCCTTTAGGATACGCTCTGCAACCCACCTTGGGTTTCATTCCATGGAAATGACACCAACCAGACTATTTTAATATTCTTTGTGTAGTGCGCATGAAATGAACTTTCAGCAACACTGAAGTCTAAAATTACTCACTCCAGTTGTTCAATTTTTATGTCAGTGGTGCTGTTTTCCTAATATTCTTAATATTTATTGCATACATTTATTTAAATATCCTAATTTTAAGTCATTATTTCTTGTTTATTTGCAGATTCTTTAACAGCCAGAATAGGTATAAATTCAGTGCAATATGCCAGCCATTTATAAATGGGTATTTCACCAAATAGTCAAAGTTTCTGTAAACTCTCAGAATAATTGTGCAATGTGAATATTGATGACTTCAAGTGATACAAACATTCTATGTCTAGCTGTTCAAATGGAGTATGCCAGTAAAAAGAAAAACAAGATTAAAAACAATTTTTTTATGCTGGACATAGAGGAGTAGCTGGTAGACTTTGCACCATGGGTAGCAGACTTGTTCCTAATATGGTTTGTGCCTTTGTGTACTAGAATGGAGGCAGTGGATCTTGAGCCTCTGGCTGTGCAGAGCAGAGTGGAAGCAGTACTTTTTTGCAAGAGATGTCACTTCCAACAGCCAGGTTAACCCTCCTCTGACTCTGCATTCATGGCAGATCGTATGGTAATAGAAGATCCAAAGCTCTTAATTTGGCAGTGGCTGCAGGGCCAGAGAAGGGCTAACCTGGCTCTTAGAGGTGACATCTAACAGCTCCCTTCACAGTAGCAGTGTCTCCCAGGGGAGGGCAGGGGGCTGGTGAGGGGATTCCTGGCCTTGCTTGACTCTGAGCAGTCAGAGACTCGAGCCCCCCTGACTTCACTATGGTGTTCCCTTTTACTGAACACCTGGGGCTTGTGCCCTGCTTGCCTCCCCTTAGTTACGCTACTGCGAAAGTCTGTCACCTTAAATAAGGGGTGCTAACCTGTAGCATGCATGCCACTAGCGCTGTGCAGTAAAGGGAGGTGCTGTGGAGTGGAGCGGAGAAGGGGCAGGGTGCTGCTGGGAGAGGAGTTGTCACTGTCAAGAGCCAGGTTAATCCTTCCATGGCCTTGCAGTCACCACTAAATTCATGGTTTTGGATCCTTGTTCACCATATACAACTATAGCAGCTACATAGCCATGGAAGTGTTAACTTGGCTCTTAGTAGTGGCTTGAGGCCCCCTTGCCTCCGTTCTGTTGCTTCTGTCAGGTACATCTTTGGAGAGGGAAAGGGATACGAGTGGCACTTGGGGATGTGGGGAGTGGGGGGGAGTGTCTTAATTTGATAACAGAATGCTATAGAGGATGGCTATAATGCTATAATGAATGGCAGCCAGTGTTTTGAAACTAAAATTCAATTCAGATAGCTGTGAGAATGATGTATACTACTAATAATATAATGTGAAATTTATTAATAATACTGTATGTTTTTGAATTCTAGGGAACATCGGTTCAAGCTCTGTTATAGGACATATTCCTGAAGTGCAGAAAATAAAAACAGAAACTGAGGACCAGGCAGATTCTGGTGTTGCTTCCTTTACTCCAGAGGATTCTGCTAGGCTGTCTGTACCCACATCTGTCAGTTGTATAAAAGGCGATGACTCTTTAAAATCTCAGAATCGGTCTGTGCAGCCTATACCATGCCAAAAGTCAGAAGAATATGCTTCCTCTGAAGCAGACAGCCTGGAGAAAGAGGAAACTAGTAGTATATCCACAGAGGACTACATCAGTGACCTAGACAGCAGTGAAAGCAGTGAAAGTAGCTTGGAACCTGGAGAAATACTTGGTGTAAAAAGGAACAATGATGGAAATAGTTCAGAAACACCCAGCGTATGTGAAACACATTACATCTCTTTTTTAATATATTCTCAGTCGCATGAAATGGGCATGAGCTTCTTTCTAATATGACCGGATATACTAAAGACTTAAGTATATGCTTAACTGAAGTCTGTGTAAAGTCCTATTGATTTCAGCGGGACTAGAGCACTTGCTTAAAATGAAGTACATACATATATGTTCTCCTGAGTAGGAATGCTTTTCTGAAATAGCACCCCAAAGCTCCTTTTTCTCTCTTGTTTGGAATGTGGGTAATCTGATACAGGTGACACTGAATTGTTTGTTAGTAGCTATGGTAGATACTCCCATTTGCACCAGCTGCATGAGTGGAGAATACCCAGCCTGTAATAATACTTGGAAACTTGGATAGCAGTGTTGCAACAAAATCAAAATGAAGAAAACTCATTCCGTAAGTGCATATGCAACTACATAATTTATTATACGGTTGGAGATTTGAGAAAAGAAAGTTTAATGTCTTAAAATAACTATGGAAAAGATTAGTCATTTATCACAATCTTATACCCCACAAATAGGTGAGGAATGTTGCCACACAATTGAAACAGGACATTGTCAGGTATGCCACAATCAAGCTCTTTCTGCTACTCTTGGGTGCTTATAGACAAGCAGGGAGGTTGCTCTAACACTCTGGAATTCCAGCATGGAGGAGCAAACTCAATTAATGGAGTCTGGAGTGTGGCAATTACCACTCTCTAGGAGCTTCTTGTATCTCGTGTATCAGCATCCTCATGCTTCAGAGTTGTGGCAGGAGAGCTTTAGATTAAGTGCCCCTGCCGCCGTTTTGAAGTGTTGGGATGCTGATACACGAGACGCACCAGGCACTTTAATTAGAGTGGCTCTGAGAGCTGCTCTAATTAAAGCAGCGCCCCCCCTCCCCCCAGGCATCTGTATAAATGCCCCTTGATGCGTTTGACATCCCAAAATGGAATAATCCTGTGGTTAGAAAAGCTATGTCAGTTGTATGCTGTATTACATAAGATATTCAGGGAGATGTCACAAACTGCAGCATCCTCCTGCCATGTGTTAATTGCTGGCAGATGACTAAAGTTACTTCATATCATGTCTGAAAAAAGTATATACAGCAGTTGCAACCTTGTCCATCTCCTTACAGAAGCTTTGTTGTCATACTCCAGAGGGTGTCACCAACCTAATGGAAATAGCTGTAACATTGTCTGGAAACATCTGTGGCTTTCCAGGCTTTGGCAAGATATTTTTCAACTTGTGTAATGATAGAAGGCTTTGAAGCCTTCTTACATTTATCATCTGAATATTCATAAACTAAAATAGAATTTGATTTCTTGGAGGGTTTAGGGCCTAAGACGTGAATCTTAATGGCTCTATATGCCTGCAATGTGTGCCATTCTTTCCCCTTTTGGTGCAATTGATTGAACTGAAGGAAGGTAGAAATACTGCCTGGAGGAAGGATTTTGGCTTTTTTCCCTTCAAAACTGCTTTCTCATAGAAGAGAGAGATTGTTTTACTGTTTTCAGATGTTTTCAATACTGCTTAATTCTCATTCCCTCAAAAGTTCCCCCTTGAGAATTGTGAAGTAGCCATCATCTTGTCTTGTAAATCCACTCTCTTCATCTTTAATTAATATGCACTTGTGGTATTTAAAGTCCTCAATCTATTAGAAAACCTCAGAGCAACACAGGATGCAACAAAGAACGAAGCAGCAGAACAAGCAACTTCGTTAGAGTTTGCAAAATTTTTTTTTTTTTTTTTTTACTGTGGCTGTCATGGAATACATTTTATGTATTTGTTAATAAAAAGATAGTGTTTGAGAAGCATATAGTTAGGGAAGTAATTCTAGACATTGCGAAGGAAGTGTCAACTTTTTCCTGAGAGAATACTGAATCTTCCTATCAACTGCTCCGAAATCTTCCACTGATGAAATTAGTGGGTCCTTAAAGACTTTGGCAATAGCTATGCCCACTTTTGAAAATTTAGTATATTTAGATTACTCTTCTATATGGAGTAAAATCTTTGCATCTTCCTGTTAAAGCATCTGCAGTCATTAGGAAACTCCCATTCTGAATTACCTTATCTGAATTGTCTTTCCCAGTAGGATGCACTTCTTTTGTCCTGAGAGAAAATCTAATTTGGTCATTTTGCTAGCTTTGCAAGCAGGATTTTCCTCAAATTTGTCTAGTTGTTGAGCCAAGATCTTGTGTATTTAGAATTTTCCATAACATTTAGTAGGGAGAAGGGTCTGTCATGAGCTTCCTTCTCAAATTCTGCCTCAGCAAGGTTATTTTCCTTCAGCCAAGAGGTGCATGAAGAATGGGAACATTTTATTTCATTTTTGTTAGATTTACTTTAGTTAAACTATGTCTTTTTTACTCTTGTTGCACAGAAAAAAAGACAAGGAGATATATTGCTTTTTGTAGTGTATACAGAAAGCAATATAGTGAGTTTTGGGGCTGATTTGAGAGCTCGCTCTACTGTTTAAAGGGATATAAACTAATAGGAAGTGAACAAAGATTCGTATTTTGTTCTCCTTGAATCTTTGACAGAAGATCTGAGGAAAACTATATACTTCTCAAGGGCTGTCTTTACATGGAAAAATAGCTAAATTGATTCCATGCCAGCCAAAGTTAACACATACACTTCATCCACATTGTGCTAAATACTGCTTAGCTCTCAGATGGATAACTTTTTGATCCTTTAAAGTATGTTTTAAGACTCGATAAAGATTGCCTGTTCGCTTTTGTTGTTACTTTGAATATAGAGGGAAGGGGTTTGGGTTAGAGAAGGGTTGATAAATGGTCATCTGGAAATATGTGGCCAGGAGATCATATTTGGACTTAGCACTACAAGAACTGCCCCAAGCCCCTAGACAGTGGGAGGAATGTTGTTTTAGAGGATCCCTAAGCAAGATGATGATCAAAAGCCATCAGATGACATTCAGTAAGAGACAAGGGCATCCACTTAAAATTACAGCAGAATAGACTGGATCCTATGGAAGGAGTAACTGTCCAAGGGTATAGGCAGAGGTGTAGGTGACACATGTTAAACTGGTCCACATACTCTGCTGGTTCCCTCCAATGAAAGATCTGATGTGGTCTCATGATTTTTCTAAAAATGAGAATGAAGAATAGCTATGGGGCATCATGGTTGAATCAGATGAAGATATGGCTCTTTCTTTTTTTTCTTAATTACATGAGCTGATGAGGCTTTCTTTTGCTCTCTGTCAGATTGCAGCCATTTTACTGGAAAATATGCTTGGCTTCTCCTTCACTATCTCCAGGGTTAGCATGAATCCCCTCTTACAAAATTAATATTATTTTTAATTTTATAAACAGTGAATTTAGTAAAATTTCTTCTTTATGCACAAAATGCATCATTTCTGTTTTCTTGTGCTGTGATAAGTAGGAGTGTCTTGGAGAAGCAGGGGTGTAGGTTGTAGCCGTGTTGGTCTAAGGACATAGGCAGACAAGGTTCTTTGGGTGAATCTGAGATCTTTTTTAGATCAACTTAAGTAGTTGGAAAAAAATGTTAAGAAAACTTTCAGATTTAAAAACCCTTTGTCAGCCTGAGGAAGTTTCTGCAGTTGGTATGTGCTCTTCCTGGATGGAATGACCCCTCAATTTACATCTTCACTGACTGCCTGTCTTGTATGCATACAGGCATACCTCGGAGATATTGCGGGTTCGGTTCCAGACCACCGCAATAAAGCGAATATCGCAATAAAGCAAGTCACACAAATTTTTTGGTTTCCCAGTGCATATAAAAGTTATGTTTACACTATA
>NW_017728950.1:57399427-57405473 GCF_001723895.1 Crocodylus porosus | reverse complement strand
AACTTTCTCCATATCAGCAATAAGGCTGTTTCGCTTTCTTATCATTCGTGTGTTCACTGGAGTAGCACTTTTAATTTCCTTCAAGAACTTTTCCTTTGCATTCACAACTTGGCTAACTGTTTGGCGCAAGAGGCCTAACTTTTGGCCTGTCTCGGCTTTCGACATGCCTTCCTCGCTAAGCTTAATCATTTCTAGTTTTTGATTTAAAGTGAGAGACGCGTGACTCTTCCTTTCACTTGAACACTTAGAGGCCATTGTAGGGTTATTAATTGGCCTAATTTCAATGTTGTTGTGTCTCAGGGAATAGGGAGGCCCGAGGAGAGGGAGAGAGACGGGGGAACGGCTGGTCGGTGGAGCAGTCAGAACACAACATTTATCGATTAAGTTCGCTGTCTTATATGGACGTGGTTCGTGGCGCCCCAAAACAATTACAATAGTAACATCAAAGATCACAGATCACCATAACAAATACAATAATAATGAAAAAGTTTGAAATATTGCAAGAATTACCAAAATGTGACAGAGACACGAAGTGAGCAAATGCTGTTGGAAAAATGGCGCCTATAGACTTGCTCAACGCAGGATTGCCACAAACCTTCAATTTGTAAAAAAACGCAATATCTGCGAAGCGCAATAAAGCGAAGCGCAATAAAACGAGGTATGCCTGTACCATCCCAGCCTCTGGCTTCTTTACTTTTCATTCTATCCAGGAAGAGCTCACACCAACTGCAGAAACTTCCTCAGGCTGACGAAGGGTTTTTAAACCCAAAAGTTTTCTTAACATTTTTTTCCAACTATTTAATTTTGTCTAATAAAAGATATCAGATTCACCCAAAGAACCTTCTCTGCCTTGGAGAAGCAGAGCACTTGTTAGGGCTCGGTGAAAAGAGGAGGCATGTGTGGCTATTTGGGCGATCGGAGAAAGTGTACCTGCCTCATACCCTGGCAGATAAGAGGGAACAACCCACTGTTGGATTGCCAAGCTACAGGGAATATATTTAAAAGGTAGAAACAAAAAGGCACTTCTCTTCTTAAAAACATTACTTTTTACAGAGATGTGAGATTTAATGGTCCTGACACCAGTCCTCCTATTGTAATAATGCAGAACACTGTAAATGTCTCTTCAGGGTTATAATTGCATATTACAAGCTATATTTAATTTATCAGTTTGGGTAACTGAGCCATTCCTAGGTGGTTTTTCAAGTATTTTCCAGCACATTTGCATGCTCTTTTAGTCTGGCTGTTGCACAGAAGGATATTACTCAGTTACCATTTAAAAAATCCAGTTTTCTTTACTTCAGCTATGTCCATCTTTTGTTGTGGGCCATGTGCTTAATGTAGCAAAAAGTATGTAGCTTTTTGATGCAGTACTTGATATTTTATAATATGGTTTCATAATTCAAGAGACTTGGCTGCTTCTTTTTGTGTCCTTCAAATACCTCTATATTTTCCAAAATTGGGTGCATGCAGTGGTCACAGCTGTAGCCCTGGCTAGATCCTTGGTGTTACAGAACTCTTCCAATGATATACAAACCTTTAGATGTTCCATGTACTTGGTTTACCTACATTCATATGCATCTGTGTCACTAAAATAGCCTGTTTTTTCATGTTATCTTTTCTCCTGACATTTGGAGAGTTTCAGTTATCTCCAGGTTGGTCAGTTTAAGATGAGATGTTTGTACAGTTTGTAAAGAAGACATACTAGGGATGTTCCCTGAACTTCCTTCCCTGGTTTTAGGAGTATTACAACGTAAGATTGCAGTTGTATCTTAGAGACTTTGTATGTGGTTGAACATGCATAGAACCCAGTACCCATAACCAGGCTTAGCTATTGGTCCCAAGTACTTCCCAAAAGTCACCAGGATGCACCTGGGAGGTTGTCCTCTGTGAGTTAAGGAGGATTCTGTAGTTTCTGGGACCCTGGCGAAAGCAGGAAAGGCATAGTAGTACACCAATGACACCATTGTGCTCTTGTACAATACAAATGCGTGGACTGAGATGGACCTTCCCCAAATAGCTAAAAATCTAATAAGAAAACATGAGTGTGAAGAAAGGAAAGAAGGAAGAAAGGTGGGTAAGAGTAACAAAGAAAAGATCACACGATAGCATAAGCTATTAGTTATGGTTCCTGATGGCTCTATAGATTTTTACAGTAACTTTTGCAAATAAAATCAATTATCTCTCTGTGTTGCTCAGCCAAGCCAATGTGAACTGATTCCAGTGTGATGCATTTAATGCAATTGAGTGTTTGGTAGGGATTTGGAAGAGGAGACCTTCGGATGCTTTATAGGTTCTTTGTGTGGTCTGGCTGTTCTCAGTTTTTGGTGGTAATGATGTGATTCCATGGCACCTGTATCTGTGTAACTGATTTTTGAAGTCAGACCAGTCCCAGGTTTCCCCCTCCTTCCCTGAAAGACCTGTTGACATCCTTGATATGCAAGGTTTTGTTTTGCTTTTGAGGACAGGTTTAGTTTGGCAGTCATGTTATACTACATTATTTATGTTTCCTTCTTAACTAAACTGGTAAACTCGAAGTTCTTTCTGGTACTGTTCCTTGATAAACAAGGCTTTTGTGATCTTATTCCCACTCCCCTTTTTCTTTTTTAAAAAAATATGTGCCAATATGATATTAATTATGGACAATGGCATGAAGCTGCCATAGTGAGAACAAACATGGTTGTCCTGATAAATAAAATTTTGCACATTTTAATACCACACTAGTGAATGAGAGGGCATTTATATACATACCTTTTAGTTCTTGGATGTTTTGCTGCTTTGGAGTAGATTTGATGAATCGAGTCTGCTCTGCATGGGAGCTGATGTGCACTGCACTGCGCTGCTTGCAGTTGTATAAGCAACTAAATGCACGTCAGCGTGGAGAAAATGGCAGTGGCGTACTTTTGAACTGAAGCACTTCCAAGGTGTTTTAGTTCAAAAGTGCACTGCCGCCATTTTCTTTGCGGTGGCATGCATTTTGCCACTTGCACAACTACAAGCATCACAGCAATGGACACTTTTCATAGTGCCCGGTGCTGCAACACATGTAAAAATGCCCATAGTGTTTTGAAATGTGTATTAGTTGTATTCTGATATAAGGTAATGTGCTATAGCATATTAATTTCTAGTCAGAGTTGATCTTTATTCAGTAAGTTTTAGAAGTCTATATTCTTGCT
The DNA here is from genome assembly GCF_001723895.1 of Crocodylus porosus. Taxonomy (NCBI): domain Eukaryota; kingdom Metazoa; phylum Chordata; order Crocodylia; family Crocodylidae; genus Crocodylus; species Crocodylus porosus. The sequence goes on along the minus strand of NW_017728950.1, from coordinate 57,402,300 downwards.
CTATTTCATTTAAAAATAAGTTTAAATTTTTGCAAATTTAAATAATGCAAATTTAACTTTTAATACTCTAAACCAAATGAGTAAAAAGTACAAATACATTGCATGGTTTTTAATGTGCTGTTATTCTAGTACCAAGACTTGTTTTCCCAATAATTTTATGGAGAAAAGCAAGTCATTTTCCCATCCTCTAGATCTATTAAAAATGAATTTCAAAGACAAATGTTTGAACTAGAGATGAGAAGTACTTTGCATGCCCCTTAACAGAAGATTTTTTTTGTTTACAAACATTACTTCTTGCACATTTTCTAACTAAATTGTGTGTGGTTTCTCCCTTTTAGTCAGCAGACATGGAAAGAAAGAAAACATCAAAAAGTTGGCGTCATCCTCTAAGCAAACCTCCAGCGCGATCTCCAATGACTCTGGTTAAACAGCAGGCAACAAGTGACGAAGGTGTGCATATTTTTAAATGTTTTTCTCCAATTATATCTCTGTGCCTATATCTCTGAGCCTCTCCACATGTACACTGTAGGCATTACAAAAGCATTGAAAATGAAAGAGCATTTTGATTGTGTAGGAAATTTAAAGCTGCAGAAAAACTGCTTACAAAGATTTAAGCATCGTTGCTGAATCCATGAATCTATTTCTCCTCTTTCACTTAAGTCTTCTAAACACACTGGGGCTATCTTGTAAGATGCACAGAAGAGTATGAAGTAATTTAAAAGGCTGTGTGTAAGAGATAAAAAAATCATTCTAGAATCTCATCTCCTTTGTTCGATTTTACAGCACTGGGCTTCACTAGTGAACTTTACATCTTATCGTAGGAAAGCAAACACAGCTAAGAAATGCCATCTCAAGATTCTCCGAACAATGATCCCACTTGTAAGCCTTAGCTTATAAGATTTATTAGTAGTTGCAGTAGTAGTAGTATTGCCTTGTGATTCCTTTGTTTTATAGTTCTCGAGTTCGAGGATTGCAAAGTGATTTTTCTTAAAAGACATCTGCAGTCATGGTTTGTTGTCTAGATACCTGTGGTCTCTTTCGCATCAAAAATGTTACTGGCATTCTTTGTTTATGTCTTAGATTCTGGCTTTGCACATACTTATAAAACAAAACAATTAAATGGACTGTTCCTCATTTGGCAATGCCCATTTACTTTATTGAAAATGGAGAACAATAACAATAAGTTATTGAGCATATCCCATATACAACCATCATTTATCCTATGCCTATGCTTGCCTATGCTTAAACCAGTAAGCTTCTGTAACATGCAATACACAAAATTTTAAAACTGGGAGCCAGGTTCTCAGTGTATGAGGAGCAAGGATCTAATGGATCTAGTATAGACTCCTTGCAGACAGCAAATTCCCACTGTTCACTCAGGTTCCTATCCTGTGTACAGGACCTCCACCTGACGCAGGAGGTACATGGTCCCACTAGGGGGAATGCCTTACTGGACCTGGTACTGGCAACAGGGGATGACATGGTAGGGGACCTACAGATCAGTGGTCACCTGGGGTCAGTGACCGCCAAATAATAGAATTCGCCATAAGGCATAGATTGGGTAAGGTAACTAGTAGGGTGGAAGTGCTAGACTTTGGGAAGTCTGACTTCAGTGAACTCAGGTGTTTAGCCAATGATGCACTGCAGAGTAAGAGATTTGGTGAGGTGGGAGCCCAGGAAGGGTGCTGTGCCTTAAGGAAACGATCCTTCGGGCACAGAGGGAGATGATCCCGATGTGGGGGGAAAAGGGGGAAAAAGGCCAAGAGGCTTCCTTGGCTGACCAGAGAAATCCAGAGCAGCCTAAGGGCAAAAAGGGGGGCATATAAGCAGTGGAAACAGGGAGAGATTACTAAAGAGGAGTATACCTCTCAGCTCGCAGTTGTAGGGAGGCAGTTAGAAAGGCCAAAGCTACCATGGAGCTGAGGATGGCATCTCAAGTTAAGGATAACAAAAAATTGTTGTTCAGATATATAGGGAGTAAAAGGAAGGCCCAGGGTGGACTAGGACCACTACTGAATGGGCAAAAGCAATTGCTGACAGACAGAGGGGACAAGGCTGAACTCCTCAATGAGTTCTTTGCCTCAGTGTTCCTAAACAAGGGGCAAAACAAGTCTCACAATGGGATTGTAGAGAGACAACAGTAGGGCACCAGACTACCAAGCGTTGACCCTGAGATAGTGCAGAGCCACTTGGAAGGACTAGATGCATTTAAGTCGGCCGGCCCGGATGAGCTCCATCCAAGGGTACTGAAGGCACTGGCTGATGTCATTGCACAGCCACTGGCAAGAATATTTGAGCACTCATAGCACATGGGTCAGGTCCTAGAGGACTGGAAAAGGGCCAATGTGGTCCCTATTTTCAAGAAGGGGAGGAAGGAGGATCCAGGCAAGTATAGGCCAGTCAGTCTCACCTCCATCCTTGGCAGTCTTTGAAAAGATTATTAAAGCTCATCTGTGTGAGAGCCCAGCAGGAAAAATTATACGGAGGGGAAACCAGCACAGGTTCATAGCAGGTAGATCATGCCTGACTAATCTAGTCTCTTTTTATGACCAGGTTACAAAACACCTGGACGCAGGAGTAGGGGAAGATATCGTTTACTTAGACTTCAGGAAGGCCTTCGATACGGTATCCCACCCCATACTGGTGAACAGGTTAAGAGGCTGTGACTTGGATGATTACACAGTCCAGTGGGTGGCAAATTGGCTAGAGGGTCATACCCAGAGAGAGGTAGTGGATGGGTCAGTATCGACCTGGAAGGGCATGGGTAGTGGGGTCCCACAGGGCTTGGTCCTTGGACCGATACTCTTCAGTGTCTTCATCAGTGACTTGGATGAGGAAGTGAAGTGTACTCTGTCCAGGTTTGCAGATGATAC
>NW_017728950.1:57373591-57399052 GCF_001723895.1 Crocodylus porosus | reverse complement strand
ACAAGAAATAATGGCCATAAGCTAGCAGAGAGCAGATTTAGACTGGACATTAGGAGGAACTTCTTCAGTTAGAGTGGCCAAAATCTGGAATGGGCTCCCAAGGGAGTTGGTGGTCTCCCTTACCCTGGGGGTCTTCAAGAGGAGGTTGGATGGGCATCTGGCTGGGGTCATCTGAACCCAGTACTCTTTCCTGCCTATGCAGGGGGTCGGATGCTATGATCTAGTGAGGTCCCTTCCAACCCTAACATCTATGAATCTAAGTATGAGTGAGGGCTTTGGTTGCTTAAAGTTTGGCTCCTGGATACATATATAAGTGCTCAGAGAAAATTCATAAAAAGGCTTAGATCAGGGGTCAGTAACATACAGCTCACAAGCTGGGAACGATTGGATCTAGCCTATGTATCTGGAAAGCTTTTCTTCTGCCCATGTCCATGTTGGGGTGGTGCAGTTAAAGTTGTGGCCGCATTGATGCTGCTTCTCCCTATTCCCCGTCTATAGCATGAGTGCAGTTTCTAGTCAGCAAGAAACTGAGCCAGGCCTGGGCAGTTTCTAATTTCACCTGCTCTGCAACCTGGAGGCAGGGGACATGGGAGAAATGTAGCAGCAGTACAGATGCTGCTTCCAGCTGTGTATCCCTGGCTAGTGTTCCCCACTAGCTAGAAGCTGGATCCACACTGCAACCAAGGAGCAAAGGGGTGGGGAGTAGTGTCAGTAGCAGGGGCACAGTTCCCAGCTGCCTGGGCCTGGTGCAGCTCCCCTTGGACTGCAAACTCTGGTTGTGCTGTAGCCAGGGATTGAGGGGCCGGGGGAATTACCATCTCCCCCTGCGTGCTGCTTATGTAGTGCCGAAGCTACTCAGCCCACACTGGACTAGAGCTGACTTGTTCCAATCTGCAACTTGAAAAGATTGCCAGCTCCTGACTTAGCTGTGTCAGTGATGAACCATCCTACACTTTAAAGTTAGGCATCTGGCTCCAGAAGTTAAATTCACAAACCAGAGTTAGGTGTCTGATTGAATTTGCAAGAACCAGCATGTGGAGCAGGGGAATGCCTAGGCCAGGCAACCAAAACTAAAGATATGAGGTGTCTCCAGTTTTGCCTTTTTCCCAAACTTACATGTCTCCTTGTGGCCCTGGATTAGATGCTGAAGAGGAACTGGGACTCACAGCCTGAAATCCTTGCCAGACTTAGTTGTCTGAAGCTTCCTTTCATATGTGGGCAACCGACTCACTCTTTAAAAAATACTATAAAATTTTACTTTGGCCTTTTAAGTCTTGCTTTCCTTTCCATACAGCCACCCAGCTTCAACCAGAAGCATAGACAGTTCTGCTTGAGAGAAACAGACCTCAGTTTTTATCCCAGGATGTTTTCAAGTTTTTTAAAAGACTGTGTTTTGTAAAAAACTTTGGATTAATATTAAAGCCATAAGTTATAGAGGAAATTCTTTTTATGTGACATATTTAGTTGCTAGTACTAAAAGTGGCCAACTTTTTCTTCTCAGTTGCCATAGATTCATCCTTATAAATTTTTGTAACTGTCTTAATACTATTTTCCTTTGGATGACTTACTTTACATCTACTATTAAAGTATCATTCCTGGCTCTCTGGGTACAGTTTTCGTGTTGACAAGCAAAAATGCTTATAAGGTATATAACAGCTGTTAAAAGCATTTTTTGTTTCAGACATGCAGAAGCAGCTATTGATATTAATAGTTATAAATTCAAATCACATTCTTTTTCATACACTTCCAAGTATCAGAAGATTCCTATTGAAGGAAGACATTCTGAAAAGTTTCATAGCAAGGCCAGAGGGGTCCTTGGCTGTAATTTACTAATATAGAATTTAGAATCTATGGTATCTTTTCCCATATAACAGTTCTCATTTTAAATAAAAGCATATTTTTATGATAAAAAACATTTTAAAAGCTGTTAAAAGAGGTTGAAGGCACACTAGATCTGTACTTTATAAACTAACCTAAGTAGATATTATATATATAATATCTCATGAGCTGAAACTTACTTTATCAAATGCTGTGAAAGGACATGTGCAAAGCTATGTAGAACAAGGAGAGAGAAATTAGAATGCAAAAGCAGAAGGGAGGGACAGAAAGGGAGGAGGGGAGATGGCAGTAAGAGATATGGGGGCAGGGCTGGGAGAGGCAAACATTCAGTCAATAAACCCATGAAACAAAGGAGCTACAAAAATCCAGGTAATGGGACAAGAATCCACAGTCCCTGTTTAAACCACATATAACACAATCCAGTCTGTAGATAATTTCTTGTTCTGCAAGAAAATCAATTTTTAAGGGTTTGCTTCTTGAGTACAGCCACCCTTGGGTCAGTGATGGAATGTCCAGGGAGGTTAAAATGTTCTGCCGTAGGCCTATCTGTTCACCAGAGTGCCCCATGGGATGACAAGGTCGAACGGTCACAAACTCCTGCAAGACCGTTTCAGGCTGGACATAAGGAAGAATTTCTTTACTGTCCGAGCCCCCAAGGTCTGGAACAGCCTGCCAGCGGAGGTGGTTCAAGCGCCTACATTGAACACCTTCAAGAGTAAATTGGATGCTTATCTTGCTGGGATCCTATGACCCCAGCTGACTTCCTGCCCTTTGGGCAGGGGGCTGGACTCGATGATCTCCCGAGGTCCCTTCCAGCCCTAATGTCTATGAAATCTATGAAATCTATCTGTCTTTCTGCAGCACATGTCAGATCAGCGTTCATTCACTCTTTCATGTAGGGCAGTAGTCACCAACCAGTAGGTCTTGATTCACCGGTAGATCTCAGAGCCTCTTGGAGTCTGAGTACCTGTGTGTATGCATGCATGAGCCTCAGCCCAGCAGGTCAGTCCGTGGGGGAGGGAAGAGGCAGTGGCTAGATCGAGCCCCCTGTAGTGAGGTGGAGGTGCAGGGGTAAGTTGTGGGGTCCTGGCTAGGTGGGACTTATCTGCTGAGGAAGTGTGCCCCAAATATTTTTTTCTCCTTCTGCCTCTATCAGCCCCTCTCCCTCCTTCCCTCCCCACAGACTTACCTGCTGAGTGTGTGTGTGGGTAGCAGCATTGCACGATAGATCTTGGGTTGCTTTTAAATGCAAAGGTGATCGCCTGCTTAAAAAGGTTGGAGACGACTGATGTAGGGATTGCCCTGTCTGTCCAGTGTAGACCAGAGGAGCACTATGAGCAAGTCATGGCATATGTAACATTAGTAGAGTTGCAAGTGAAAGAACCTTATATATTATAATCCATGTTATTTGTACCAGTGATGATATGGTCTGTATTTAAGTTGGAGCACAGAAGGGTCTGTTGCAAGGCCTGGTGCCTCACTGAGACTGGGAATTAAGACGCCTATTGCTTGAGAAACCTGTGGCTGATTGCCGAGCCAGGGGAAATGGGGGGGGGGGGGGTCTGCTGCCAAGCATGTGACCCCCCCCCATGCTCCTGTGGGACTCTCCATCTGCCCCACTATCTCAGTGTTCATGAGCCACACCTGGTACCTTGAGGTATGTAGAAAAAACATTTAAAGCTGTGTCTATGGCCAAATCGCTGATTCTGAATTGGCATCAGATCTTCAAATTTGGATTCAGCTGAATTGAATTGGGACAGTGATCTGAATCGATTAATTGAATCACTGTCCCCCAAATTGGGCTGAATCTGAATCGAATACAGCCTGCTTCACACACCCCTAATTACCAGTCCTTAAGATGCTTGGGTTAGCTTAGTGGCCAGCCAAGTTAAGCACGAGAATGAAGCCAGGTCTTGCTGGACGCGTTCCAGTGCTGGTGCTGCTTTTGTGCAGGACATACCCAAAGCCTTCTTGTTTTTGTCCATCTTTATAGTGATTGTTCCCCATACAAGTGTATGGGTCTTGCTGTGTCACATCTCCTCAGTGACAAAATGAACCTCCTCTTCTGTTGCGATGTTATGATTGACAGACTTTTTGGGCTTTGTGGTCTGCAATTTCTTCCATCTATTATCAGCAATTTCTTCAGCCATTGGAACAAAACATGATCTTGTATTTTGTAATTTTTAACTGCTGATCTTGGACATTGTTGCAACTTATGGCTGTTAAATCACAGAAGGTTATTTCTATCCTTCTGGTCTGAGGTGCAAGACAGACTGTCTCAACATATGCATTTTCACACATACTGTTTATTCTTTCCTTACCTCTTTTCAAACATTCCAGACATACCACAGGCCTTGTGTACACACTACTTCTCTTATACTATGTTTAAGTTCTAAAATCACGAGACCAAAAAGGTTGGGTATACTTGTGCTAAGCAATAGGGGATTTAAAATGAATATCTAACTCTGTGGTTATTTATGTGTGAAGTGGGCCACATTCTATTTGAAGTTGGATTCGGCCCAAATTGGGGAACAGTGATTCAGCCATAGGCACAGCTTTAAATGTTTTTTCTACATACCTCAAGGTACCAGGCACAGCTCATGAATGCTGAGATGGCAGGGCAGATGGAGCATCCCACTGGAGTGTGGCCCTCCCCCCCTCGCATGCTTGGCAGCACATCCAGAAGTACCTCTGTTCCACTTACGGGTCTACCTCTGAGCGCATTGGGTACCCCCTGCACCCCCCCTAGCTCAGCAATTGGCCGTGGGGGGACCCCAGGTGCTCCCCCCCCAGACCCAGAAGGCACCAGTCACCAAGCCAGAACACTCCATCTACCCACCATCTCAGCGTTCATGAACTGCCTGGTACCCTGAGGTATGTAGAGAAAACATTTAAAGCTGTGTCTATGTCTGAATAATCTAATCTCTCCAAATCGATTTGGAGGGATTAAAGGGTCTCCTGATTCAATTCGGATTTGGAGATTTGGCTGCCAAATTGGGCTGAATCTCTGCTGAGTGGAGTCAGCAACTGAAGCTTTGCACAGCCCTATTACTTGATATTGGATATAAAATAATAATAACTGATTAAAACATTATAAAGAATATATCATAACAAGGTTAACCTTACCTTAATAGTTATACAGTTCATTATAAAAATAGCAATATAAAGCAATTGGCAGCATAAAGCAATTATAGCTACTGTAATACAACACATTCACACGTGTGTTTAGGCACAATTATTTTCACTGCTGTAAGATAGTACTGTCCCTGACTGTACCATCTTACAGTGGGAAAAATTAGTTTGCTGCTGTCTTAGCAGCATTGCACCTGTACACTATGACAGTACATCATAGCAAATCAGTCTACCATGTTTTCAGGGTATGCCTTCAGGTGTTGGTTGATTACATACCACTATAGCTGTCTTTAATTTATTACAAGCTTTTGATCTATTCAGTTGACCTTTTGAAAGGTTAGTCGAGTAAAGATATGTACATTAATGTTTAAAACTGAAGACTGCAGAACTTTTTTTCAATGGGACACTTCAATAGAATCTGTAATCCCAAAGGAAGCTTTAACAAACTCCAACCCAACCCAACCAAATGAAATGAAAAACTTCCAACTTTACACCATTCTTTCTTTATAATTTAAACAGCTCTGACATGTCTTATCCACCGTTATGGTCTCAGCTGGCCTCAACTGTGCTGCTGAATTGCATGTGGAATTATATTTTCCCCTTGTTCATAAATCTCCCACCTTGTTAAATCCTGAAATCGCTCATCTGTTTGTTCTTTGCTATTAAATTTTATAATGTTGGCAACCATCTCTAATTTTTTATCTGGGTCTCAAATTCACCAAATACAGTACTTCAATTAGCTGTTAAGCATCTTTCTGAAAATTAGAGGCAGCTTAGACCTATGATCCTTATCTCACTAATTTTGCATGCCTTGAGGGGCTAGACTGAGTGGTTTTCAAAAGAAGTTAAAGTAATTTACTCGAAAAGGACTATATTAATATTAGAATTCATCTGGTAAAGTAATTGAAGATTTAAATATGTAATGGGTTGGAGTGAAATTTCTCTATTTAATTAGAGAGTATATTATTTGTGGTTGATGATGGCTCTTTAATGTTGGCTATTGCTAAAATGATGCATCATAAATGTGGACCCCCATTTTAAAATGGATTGTTGTTACCATAATCTGGTTCTACAACGTGGTAATGACACAAACCTGGCAGTGCATCTCAGGTTCTTTTGCCTCCATGTAGCAGGGCTGTAAGCCCTCAAGCATTCTCATTTTCATTTACAGTAGCTGTAGCCTAATTGCAGATCACGGACCTCCTGGCTTTTAGTTCCCCTCCTATTTCATCCTTTCACAGGAAAAAAGATTATTACAGTAGATAAGAGGGTAGGTAACTGGCATAAAAAAGATGACAACTAGCTACCAGATGCACATAGTCTTTCTCATCTGAGGAGCATTACTCAGAGCTCTTGGTGGGAAATGGTGGGCATTTTGTGGGATGAGAATGGTTAAACTTTCTAACTTTTCAAGCCACAGACCAGGAGTCACGTGGCATGACATTTTTTCAGATGCACAGACCCCAGAATTGCTGATCTGTACACAGGGCCCAAGTACTTCTCTTTCTTTTGCAGCTGCATTTAGACTGCTGGGTCCTACTTTTGACTCGTAAGCCATGTGTTATGCACCCCTACTATGTGATATATAGGTTAGATTTCCATTTTGATCAAGATAAGAGTTTTTTTATACTTTAGTATTGCACTCATTTCTCTGTTTCCTTGTAGTCCCTTTATTGGGGATGGGGTACAATTTCCTTCCTTCCTGAGACTGCAGGCAGGGAAAATTTGTCTTTTTTCTCTCTCACTTCCCATTATGTACCACACCAAGTTCCTCGCTTCTTAGGTAACGCTGCAATGGTGACTGTAGACTGGTGGGAAGGCAGCTTGCACATGGGCCATTGAAAGGAAAAGAAATGCTTGTTCTTTGGACAAAGGCAAGGCCTTATCATAACTCCTGTGTCTTTCTGGCACACAAGTTGGAGAGCAGTTGAGTTGCCTGAGTGTGAACCAAGAAAACATCTTTGGTGCTGACCAGAACAGGAGTACCAGCTGTGGAGGCTTTTTTTTTCTAAATGCATACTTGAACATTCAAATTTTCAAGGTGTAACAAGTGTCACTGTGCAAAATACTTTCCATTTTGGAGAGTATCTGTTAGGATTTAAGCCTATCCTATATTGTTATGTAATATTCAAGCTTATTTTGTCTCCTGTCACATAAGAGACTATCCCCAAGCTATCACCATCTGCTGACCCCCTGGTTTGAGTAGCAGCTGCTTTTTCTGTCCCCAAACAGCTGCTACAGCTGTACCTGCAGTTACAGTTACTTATTAGTGCTTGTGCCTGCTGTGAGTGTTACTTTAATTTGAGTCCCTTTTGAATCTGTTGAGTTGAGTCTGATCCAGATATGGTCAAAAGGTATTTCTTTTTAAGGTGTCCTTTTATTGAGGTGTATTATAATAAGGGCTAAGACATCAGAAACCTTAATATGAGCTGTGCAATTGGGGTTTGGTTTATTCTGATCTGTAGCTATTTATTTTCCCCCTTTAGCAGTAATCATTGGCTTTTTTAGCTGGCATCCCTAATATTTTCTTACATTCTTCCTGAATCCTGTTGCTCCCAGGTGATGCTTTGTGTTTCTAGTCTGTTGGGACTAACCAATGTGTTTTCTTTTTAAGCATTCAGGGGCATGAGTGATCCTATGGCAAGGAAGTGTTAGTGTAACTAGGAGTATTTTTAGAACTATATCTTTAGTATACCTGTAGATTGGTTACTACATAGATATAGTTTGCTAACATTTATAGTTATGATGTAGATTTCTTGGGGATGTATATTCTATGTTTGTTAAATGTTGAGGGGTTTTTTAGATAGATGCATATTCATTTGCATGGGGGATGAGATACTTAGGTTCCCAGTGGATTATAATATGTGCAGTTCAGTTCTTTCTCCATTAACCAAAAATCTAAAATGAACCTTAAAATCATGCAAAGGATGTTCGTGAGCCCTGGTACCCTTCTTTTCAGAAGTACAAAATACATGAGTTTCAATGAAACTTTGAGTTAATGAACTGGCCATTTTCTCTAAAATTTTAAGTGATCAAAGGAAGTGGGATCAAGTGTTACTTTTAGCAACATGGGATCAAGTATTACTTTTTCTCAACTCTGCTCTACCCCTCTGCTTCCTCTTTATTCTGGAGCTACCTTATGGGTTTCCCTTATGGGAAATGTTCTGGGCTGACAGAATATTTCAGTTAGGGCTGTGCGAAGCTTCGGCTGCTGATTCAATTTGGTGGGGATTCGGACCGATTCGGTGGCCAAATCTTCAAAACCAAATCGAATCAGAAGACTCTTTAATCTCTTGGAATTGAATTGGAACCCTCCGAATTGATTCAGAAAGATCAATGATTCAGACAGACACAGCTTTAAATGTTTTTTCTATATACCTCAAGGTACCCAGGCGGCTTGTAAATACTGAGATGGTGGAGTGTTCTATAGGAGTGTGTGTGTGTGGGAGGGGGTTCCCCTGCGTGCTTGGCAGCAGACCCAGAAGTGGACCAGGAGCACTTCAGTCCACTTCTGGGTCCACCAGGGAGCACTCTCAGTGATTGGTGCCTCCTGGGTCTGGGGGGGGGCACCTGAGGTCCCCTGCGCAGCCGATCGCTGAGCTGGAGGGATGTTTGGGGGCCCCCCATGTGCTCGGTGGCGAACTCGGAAATGGACCAGAAATACTTCTGGTCCATTTCAGGGTTTGCCGCTGAGCACGCGGGGGACGTCCAGTGCTCCTGTGGGATGCTGCATCTGCCTCACCATCAGAGCATTCATGAGCCACACCTGGTACCTCAAGGTATGTAGAAAAAACATTTTATAGCTGTGTCTATGGCCAAATCGCTGATTCTCTGAATCAGCATCGAATCTTCAGATTTGGATTTGGCCGAATTGAATTGGGGCAGTAATCTGAATCAGCGAATTGAATCGTTGTCGAATCACTGATTCGGGCTGAATCTGAATCGAATACGGCCCGTTTCACACACTCCTAATTTCAGTGCCTCTCCCCTTGCCTTCCCTAGATGTAGTGACAACAAGGTTGTCAGATTTGGGTGTGCCAACAAGGTTGTCAGATTTGGTTGTGATTTTGTGATATGGAATGAGTGAATCCATTTCATGTGTAAACATTTATACTCAGACTTTGATCCAAGTCGCTAGGAGATATGTATCTACATATTCAAATAAATAACAATAACTCAGTATGACTGAAAGGCTTTATTCAGGAGAAGAAAGCTCTAGACTGAAAGAGTAGACTTCGTGGCATTTTTTGGCTAGCTGTAACACAGACATGTTCATTTTCATGTGAGACTCAGATACTTTGTGTGTGAGGTCCTCAGATACTCTGAGGATAGCTGTAGTTTGAGAACCACCTCTAGTATATCAGGATGCTAAGAGAAAGAGAGTTAATAGAAAAATCAATACATTTTTGATGCCTGAAAAAATCAGGTATCAAAATGAATCTGGTATAATTAATTAGGATTATACATGCTAATTAAAATAGATATTGTCCTGAGGAAGACTTGTTCCATTTCCTTTGGCAGTAGTTTAGCTTTTTTTGCTCATAGGATTTCTTGATTGTTGAATTGTAAATGAGATATTTTTTTGTGTTTTATTTTTACTACTGCAAATATTCCTTAAACATTCATCATGATTTGGGGCATTTTCTTCAAAAAGCATTAAGACTGTGTTACTTATGCTTAGAAGTTTTTCATGGTTAGAATTGTTCTTTCACAAGTTCCTATTCCTCCTTGATGTCCTTAGAGTACCTTTTGCACATATTTCTCTGAAATCTTGTATTTGGGTTTTTTTTAACATTCTCTCTGTCTCTGGCTCTGTCTCTCCTTTGTCATACTTGTTTTGGTGGAATTAATGCCTGAAGGAAGACTAGCAATGAAGAATAAAGGAAACTAGAATCAAAACCAGAAAGTACTGCTCACACTGCCAGTTTTGAAAAATAAGTGCAGTAGTACAATATGAGCTGCATGTCACACTCCAAATGTTAATACTTTTTGCATAATGATCCTTAGTTATATGTTCAATTCAGGCTTATTAGCTTGTGGTAATATTATACTTTTATATATAATAGTTATACTTCTGTTCATTTAAGCAATAAAAAAGCAAATTCAGCAGAAATTGGAAGTAGATTGACTCTGGATGCTTATTGATTGGTTACAAGGATTATTTTCTAGCATCATTTGGGCATAAAACCTTAGAATCTATTTTTTGAGTTCAAATTGACTGAAATTTTCACACTCTTCTAAATGATATAATAATAGTTTATAGTTGGCATTCCGCATGTTTCCTCTATAGGGTTTCTAACATTTTCAGTAGGATCATAAGGCCAAAATCATTTTGTTGACTTTGACTGTAAGATAGAAGAATAGAGGAGGGGAAAAAAGGCTGTTGTAAATGAAAAGAGCAGCTCAGACATGAGTTTGAATTAGGGGAACACTGCTAGTTTAGAGTTACAGTAGGCTTTATATTCCAATATCAAGTAAAGAAATCTTTGCTTCCCATGCTACCCATTCAATCACAATAGCAATGTGAAGTGTGCTGAACACCAGCTGGTAGTTAAGTGATATAATGCATATTCAGTAATGTCATAAGCAAGTTAGGCATATTGAATGGAAGGTAAAATGATACCTTGAGATGTGCCTATATCAAAACGTAAAGTGTCAAATTCTGTATCAAAACCCTTTCTTTATCATTTGGCCTAGGAAAGGGAGATTTAATTGTATTCTTCTATATGTTACTCTGGGATAAAATCTATTAACGCTTTGATAGGCTTCTTTGTTTCTGCTATAATTACTGTTAATATGTTGCCATAATACAGGGGTGCTCAACCCCTGACCTGTGAGCCAGATCTGGCCCTCAGTGCCATGTAATCTAGTCTGCAGGATTCCTCATAGATCAGGTTCGAATGAGGTGGAGGAGGCACAAGGTTCCAGGGTGCCATCTTGGCACTGAAGGGGGCAGCACAGGACTCAGTTTCACCTGTGGACTGGCCCTGCACCATTCTTCTGGCCTGCAGGGTCAAAAATGTGAGCCATAGTACATTGGATGGCACAGGCCTGATGGCAGAGCAGTTAAGGTGTCGTGCTGTGGCTTCAGGAGACATGAGTTTAAGTCTTTCTCTGGGTTAGTACTAAAGAGTAACTACAGTCCAGCTATTAATGAGGTAGCTGGTCATTCAGGCTGGGGAGTCAAGGGCAGCTATCCTTTCAGAGGCTTAGCAGTGCAGTTTTGTGCTCTAGCTAGCAGCTGGGCATGAGGCAGCAACAAATGCTGCTTTGCAGCCACCAGCTGTGGCAGTGGCTATTTTGCTTCCATCCTCCAGTTATGCTCCTGCTTTCTGTGTGCTACTGAATACAGAAACTGGCATGCCTTAACCATACTATGAGCTGCTAGGTTCAGATTGACCCTTAACACTGCACGGAATAATGGTAAGAGCTGAGCTGAGTTGAGCTTTGAGGAATGAGCTTGGAAGTTTACTTTTACTGCTATATTGTAGCCCATGAACAAGTAATAGGGAAAACATTTTTTCTACACTTCTCCATGCTGCTTTAAGAATATATTTAAATACCATAAGTGTCTACGGGCAGTAACTATTGATGTATTTCAGTAAGTTGGAAGAAAAATGTGCTACCTAATCTTAAGCAGTCTAAAGTTAAAGTGTTTATCATGCTTTGTAATTTACTTTTAAATTCTAAATAAATATAAAAAAAAAATCTAATGCCTATGTGGTACATGTCATCTTGAAATGAGTGCATTGCAAAGTTGGATAAAAATCACTTTTGTGATTTGGAAACTGAAGCAAGGAGGGAAGAAGGACAAATTTTCCCAAAAAGTTGAGTGCCCCTCTTTAAGGTCTAACTTCTGAAGGCTGCTCTTTGGAAATGATGCGACTTGACCGCTCTGAAGGTGGTGTAGGGGCTTTGGTCCTCAACACCTTCCAAAAGCAGATACTACGCATTTCTGGTTGGATGCCAAAATACCACGGCATTGCAATTAGTAATTGTTTTGAAATGTTTTGCCTAAATGCTTTGCCCTCTGTCACCTATTCATAGAATTATATGTGGTAGCAGAGGCTGTGTACACACAATCAGATGATCTGAGAGAATTCCTCTGAGTTTGTTTCCTGATAGAAAAACTTACCTGGAGATGCCTGAATAGATAGTCTAATACTGAGCCTCTGAAAAAGACAGGCTTGCAGTGCTGATTCTGCATAGCAGGGGGGCCCTGTGCACACATCTCAGTGTACTCTGCAGGTTCCCTCAATCTGCCTGGAGACAGAATGGCAGCAGTGCACAGGGGAATTGGAGCAAAGCATGCTGGGAACTGTGGCCTTTCTTCAAAGAGAACATGTACACATTCATTATCCCAAGAGAAACTCATCTGAGAGTGACTTATCACTGGTTGTTTCCAGATTTTTTTGCTCTCTTGGAGCAGCCATTTTTGCTTTGGGAGAAAAATGCTGAACATCTGTACCCTTCTGGTTTCTCCTGGGAAATCAGCGACTCTTCCAGGAGAAACTGTATGCCTGTACGTAGCCAGAGCTGTCAGTGAAAAAGGGTGGATTTAGAGGGGATGTAGTGGCATAAACACACCCCCTTTTCAGACTGGACTGCGTCACTAGAGACAGAGGACTTCAAGTCCTCAAAGCAGGTAAGAACCCCGTCTTCCCCTCAGATGCCTTGTTAACCTTTCCCCCATTTCCCCACATGCAAGTGTTGCTTTCCCCACTGTCCCGGGGGTGGGCAAGCTCCAGAGCTGTTTGCCAATTCTAGATGGGCTGCATGGGGACCAGGTTTAGCTGGGGATAGCAATAGCAGCAGCAGTAGTGGTGGGTTCACCCCCACATGGCCCTGTCCCCCCCTCCTCCCAGGACCAGGTCTGGGGAGGAAGAACCCCACCTTCTATCAATGCTGTTGCTGCTGCTGTCTGCAGCTGAGCCCAGTCCCTGTGCAGACTGGCTGAAACAGGCAGGAGCAGCTCTGGAACGTAGCCCACTCATCTTACAGTGGGAAAAGCAGCATAGGTAGGAACAGGGAAAAGGGAGATGAGGGGAAATGCTCAAGGAAAAGGGGAGGAGGGTTCTTACCTTCTTTGGGGACTTAAAGGATGTCTTTACATGTGCTCCGGGGGGGGGCACTTTTATTAGAGCTATTAGACACTAGATGTCTGGTCATTCTACCGCTCTAATTAAAGCTCCTGCAGTATCTCGCATATTCAATATCCTGCATTTCAAAATGGCGTTGGAGGCACTTTAACTAAAGCTTGTTTGACAAGCTGTAGTTAAAGCACCCCCACTGCCATTTTGAAGTGTGGGGATGCTGAATACACATGATGTTGAGGCTGCTGGAGTGTGGTAATTAGCACGCTTCAGCAGACTTGATTAATTGAAGTAGAACGCGTTGGAGTAGGTATCAGGCACATGTATAGGTGCCCGAAAAGTCTCTGAAGGCTCCTGCTGCAAGGTCTGCTGGTACTGGTGGGGGATAGGAGGATGGGAGGGGAAGTGTAGCCATCTCTGAAGTGCTGGCTGCTGTTCCCACATGTCCCCTTTTGAAATCCTGGATCTACCATATGAACAAATTCATTTTTGCTGACTCCCATACGACTTGCTATTTGCTGGACCTTGCTATCTTTTTGTACTCATTAAAACTCGTTAACCACTAACAAACTCTGCTTTGTTACAAAGTATTTTAAGATCCCTTGAAAATCTCATACAAATGGTATATTTTTGTCTTCTAAAACAGTGATACAGAACCATAGGCTCAATTATATACTCGTGTAAACTATACATTAAAGTGAGCCAAAATGAAAATGATCTTCCTGTTGAATTATTGCAGCTTCTCAGCAGCCTTCTCATGGTTAGCTACAGAATCACTGGGCAAATTGCATCTAAAGTTTGCCAAAGAGCCAGATGTCTCCTCTGCAAGATTATTTCCCATAGTTTAGCTTCTGTTTTTGTAATTACAGTCCAAAGAGAAAATGGAAAATTATGATTTACATTTATGAAGGATTAGTTCACTGGAGTAGGTTACACAATATTCCACAATAAATGACAATAGCTAAAAAGTATCTTAGTAATGATTGTTTATTAGTTGAACAGTAAGCTTGGTGAGCCATCATCACCTTTCTCTGTCAAGATCTTTAGCTTCTACACAAACCATACTTAATGTAATGTAATTATAATACAATACAAAAAAATGTTGATTAAATACGCTTTTGTATGTGACAGCATTTTGCATGATGATGACAATGGTACGTCATCATTTTCTCATATATAAGATGACCCCCAATAATTAGATTCTGTAAGTGGAAAACTTAAAGATTTCCAAGTATAGAATTTAATTATTGGAGGGTTGTCTTTAATTTGTGTCTCTTCCACTGCTACAGCAGGGAAAATAAATATGGGAGAGTCAGGTAGCCCCTTGGCCCTCTGCCCTACCAATTTCTTCCCCCTATCCTTACTGGCAGACCCTGCTTTCCCTTTGCACATGGAAGTGATGAACAAATGTGAAAAAAATGACCTTGAAACAAACATAGCCGTAGTAATTTGCATATAGTATCCATAGACTTGGTTCATCCAAAATTGATGCATTTTACCTTTTTTGAACTGCTGCAGGATTTACTGCTCAGGTACTCCATAAACCTACTTTTGAGTAGCATTTTGGCATCTACTTGTATAGAGTACCAACTATGCATGATATTAGTCTAAAACCCAATGGCTTATGATTTGCTGTGGTTCACTGGGCTGGGCCCTAGCAGAGTTGTTATCACCATTTCAAGGCATGGTGACCCCACAGCTCAGCACTGCTCAGTCTGTGTGTGTGTACTCCAGGTACTCCCTCCCATTCTCCCCAAAGGATCTGTTTCCTAACTGTGTATTCTTGTCATGAGTCCTGGGATGTTTCAAAAGTTTATATGCAGATGAGCCATAGGGAAATTGTTTTACCTCATTGGGGCTGGGGCCACCATAATCATATACAACAGACTGAGAGAGGGGTAGACAGAGGGGTTTTAGCTGAATGATTTGGGGCCCCCTTTGGTGATATTTGCTAATATTTAAGGCTGGTGAAGAAACAGGAATCATTGGAAATGGGAAAGACAAGAGCAGCTCAGCTGTGGGAGTGAGGAGGAAGTCAGAATATATTCAGTGTAGTGACTTACCATGACTTAAAAAAGAGTCAGTGTTGAGGGGAACTGCACTTAATGGGCACTACCATATATCTTATTCAGTTGGGTTGTACTAACCTATCTTTGTGGTAGGTTCGCATTAGGATATTTGCCTAATATGAGCCGTGTACTTTATAGTCATGTTCTGTGGTGTATTTAATTAACTTCGTAGGCCTTTACCCTGTTGCTGATTGGGGGGTGAGGGGAAGGGGGCCTCACCTTATATTATGAGTAAAGATGATGATAATAATTATAATAATGACAAATTTAACTGCAAGGATAATCCTTAAGAAAGGGTGAGCAATTTATTGTCAAGTATATGTACCTGCTTTAAGAAGTATTTAACAAAATCCTTGTACCTTGTCCCTCTTACTTATTGTTGTACCAGACGCATCAGTTACCTTTCTTTGGCTCCTTGTTGCATCCTCATTGTAGAGCTGATCTTAATAATTTCCCTTTCTGGGATTGCTGTCCAAGGTAGAGTGTCCTTCTCCTTTCCTTGACTTGTCCCACCAATATGAATTTCCTCCTGTTCAGACAAACTGTTTTTCTCACTGTCTCCCAACTTCATTCTGTCTCAGTCTCTTTTACTCACTTCCCCAGTCTCTTTGTCCAACCAATCCAAGTTTTCTCTCTGATGCCCTCAGTTGCTTGTCAAAGATCTGTTTCCCTTCCTTATGATTTCTAATTATAAGGAGGGGAAACTTAAGGAGGGGGCTGGACTCCATCTTCTTGAGGTCCCTTTCAGCCCTAATGTCTATGAAATCTATGAAATGCATGTCCTATGCAGGAGATTGGTTGCCTGAGTTAAAATCTCAACTCAGTCTTTCACTCACCATATGAATGCAAGCTAGTTGCTGACCCTGTTGTTTAATCTGTACAATTATGATAACACTTTTTCTATGTGAGGCTTTGATTCAGCAAAACACTTAAGCACATGCTTAAGTGTGTAAGCAACCTAATTCCTTAAATTTTAGTATGTTTTTGCTGAGCAGGGATTATGGAACAGTTGTTTAAAACAGATGATTACGATTTTGTGCCACTCTGAAGACAAAAAGAAACAATAAGCTATATTTACCAGATATAGGATTGATTGTCATCACTGCAGTGGCATAGAACAGCTGGAGTATGCCAGTGAATCTGGTCTGTAAAATTTCTGAAGGACTTTAAAATAAAAATGCTGCTATCTAATTATTATTTATGTCATGGTATAGTGCATTGGGCAGTTTGATCAAAGAGAACACATTTTCCTATATTTTTTTACAATTGAATTCACAGTAACCATATCATATATTAGTTTTCTTGTTCATTGATGGGAGCAAAAATTTGGACAAGGTTTTCTTGTCCAAACCAGCTGGGGTTTGCCTCCCCTCCCTCTTCCTCCTCCCCCCCCCCACATTGTCAGCCAGCCCTCACTGCTCCAGATATGAGCAGAGGGGCAGGGCCAGCCCTGCTCTCTGGAGCAGACAGCAGAGCCCAGTGCAGGGCTGCAAAGCAT
This sequence comes from Crocodylus porosus, assembly GCF_001723895.1. NCBI lineage: Eukaryota > Metazoa > Chordata > Crocodylia > Crocodylidae > Crocodylus > Crocodylus porosus. Next base: position 57,382,421 of record NW_017728950.1, on the reverse strand, counting down.
GCTGGGATGCTGGGGGACTGTGATTTAACTTGAACCAGGAGGGGGTCTGGGACAGAAGTTTCATAAACCAGTTTGATCTAAATCAGTTAAGTCTGGTACTACATTCAGGCAGGTTTATCTGAAACCAGTTTCAGCCATTTTGAAACTGGTTTATTTGCACTGAACAACTGTTCCGTTGCAGGTTTAAACCAGTTTCTGATCACTTAAACTGGTTTGTGTAACTTCTGCCTCTAGCCAAAGAGCTTGATTTACCATTTCATTATGTTGTTTTACACCATTAAAGTCACATTAACTGTGGTGTAATGAAGTTATGAATCAGGCCTCAGGCCTGTAGTGCTTGGTCATTTGTGTAAATATGTATATAACTTTTAGTGTACATTCAGTGCTTACTTGTCATCTTTAGCTTATTAACTCATGTAACTTTACTAATGTGAATGAAGTTTGGTGATACATATATCAAAATAATAATAGAAATTTATAAAAACAAATTTATAATTTAATGTTTAACTATAGATCGAATCTTTACAATAGTGCATATATAGTTACAGCCACTAAGAGCAAAGAATGTTTGTGGGTAACAAATCCACAGATATTAAAAATTTGGCTCTAGAGTTGTAAAATGTTACAGAATAATCTGAGTGCAAGGAGAAGCTACTAAATAAGGAATGAGGAATGCAAATTAAACCCTTTACAAGGGGAAATAAATTGGCTCATTTTATTTATTGACCAGTTCTGCCATGTTTATACATTGTGTGCTGCATGTTTGCTGAAATGTCTGCATGGGCACTTACTAATTTCGAGCAAGATTGTTCAGTGGTTTTTGGTTCTGGTTTTACTTCAGTTCACCTTTTGGGTTAAATAGAGTTAGGTGGCTTTAAGAAATTGAGCCTGTGTGAAATATTCTACATCTTTTAGGGAAAATTCACAATATAAAGACATGATATTACTGGCATTATAAGGATATTTCAAAACAGAAATGATAAAATGTGTCTACTGTCCCATAGCAAATATAAGAAGTCCTTCCCTGGTCCAGTGAGTGTTTATAACCACATTTTAATTTTGAGTCTCCCAATATGTGAACATCCAGTTGAGACACCATAGGTCCAATTTTCAGAAATGATGAACATCTGTAACTGCAGGTAAGATTGTTTAGTATTGCTGAAAATTAGACCAGTGATGCCTCGGGTTCAGTACCCAGAATTAGTGGGCATCCCATTTTGGGAAAAATCTTGCATTTCTTATAGGCTTTTGGGGATTTCAGAGAATGCATGATGGGGTCCTTATTTGTATATGTAGTAGTAGTTGTTTTTGCTTTTTAAAATAGAAATAAGCTTTTTTGTCATGAAATTATAAAGCACAATAAAATATAAGGTTTGTCTGTGGCTTTTCACATCTGCTAGGTTATATCAGCAAGAACTATCTAGTACCTGAAAACATTCTGCAGTCTTTTTAGGTGGGCTGCTTCCTAACCCAGAAACAGTGTAGCCACATCTGTGTGGCACTTCTGGTGGGTTTAATTAGCCTGTCTGAATAACAGTATCAAATAATTATCATGATAATTAGCTACCCTGTTCTCTCAGATCTTGGTGCACCCCCAAGATCTTATAGGTTTATAGGCAGTACTTATAGGCTGCCACTAAGTGCTCCCTGAGCCTTTTCTTCTCCAGGCTGAAGAGCCTTATGTCCCTCAGCCTCTCCTTATAAGGCTTGCTCTCTTGGCCTTTGATCATGCGCGTGGCTCTCCTTTTGCCTCTCTCAAGCTTATCCACATCCCTCATAAAGTGGAGGGCCCAAAACTGGAGGGCACCCCAAAACTGGGGCCCTTGCCCCCCTTCTCCTGGCTCTTCAGCCAGGAAGAGCTGGAGGCTGGGGCCAGCACTGGCCCCAGGAGTCTTACCTGGTGGCCTGGAGCAGCAGGGGCACAGGTCAGGCAGCATGGAGGCCTGGCTGGCAACCAAACATTGCTCTGGATGGGCCAGCCTTCAGGTGTGCCAGTGCAGGCTTGTTGGGTGTGCATTGTGCCACTTTTTGTTTTGGGGTTTGTTTGGATTTTTTTGGTCCCAGGAAATATTCAGATTTGTAGCATGGGACATGTTTTAATGCTCACCACATGTGATTTGTGGCACCACAAAGAAGCTTGTGGTACTGTAAACTGCATGTAACTGTACATCTAGATGTGGCCTGGGACTCCAGTAAAGTCAACCATAGTTTAATAAATTGACCTTTTTGCATGAAATGTTAGAAATACCTTAATGTGGAAATGAATATTTAAGTGCTGTAAGATTATCATTTAATATAATGAGTTTTGTGACAGTTGAGTGGAACTCTGGTGATTTTATACAAAACATTTCAGAACTTTTTGAGAAATTGATAATTTTGATGTTCCATGCTCTTCCTTCCTTCCTTCCTACCAAGTTTGGTAAAAACAGTCATTTATTTTCAGACATGATCTAAGTTGAATTTGTTCCAGGTTATTCATGGTTTTAGACTATAATGTGATTCAGCTAGTCTCTCTTCACATACAAGTTTTATGAGAACTACAGAACTTAATTCATAATTCAGCAATTGGACTTACCCACAAAAAATATTATACATACTTTTCAGTATTGCTATTATGAGATACTAACAAAGTTTACATTTTTATCTTTTCCTATAAAACCCATAGTTTTCATCACTAAAAAATAAAGCAGAGTTTTTAAAATCCAGTTTGCAGATATAGTGGAGGAGCAGTAAAGTTTCCAAGTTGCAGCTTTTTTTTTCCTAGTGTTTTTTTCTTTTCCTCCAGGACATTTGAAACTATATATAATGCCTCCCAGGGCTGAGATTATGCTTAAGTACCTGAAAAATAACAGATGCTGCTATGTTCTTCATAGCAGAGATTGCTGCTGTACACAGCCAGAAAACATCAGTGGAACATAACCCCAAGCAGCAAAATCATTGTTGAGATTGGCAAAAGAAAATTGTACTGTATTAGTGTCTATGGCTTTTCACATCTGCTGGGTTAGATCAGCAAGTACTGGCAGCAGCCCATTCCACAAATGGCCCAAATGTTTTCCTTCTGAGAATTTTAGTTTAACTTACTAAGCAAAATTTATTCAAAGCAGATAATACTGTGTTGGAATAAGTTTGCCACTAATTTTGATACCAAAGAATTTGTGAAAACAGAGATTTATTTCATTTCTATAAATATTCTCTTGGTTGTTTGGACTGCAGCACAGCAACTGCTTATGTGTTATACATTTTTAAAGCTTTTCCTTATTCTTAAAAAATGTCCAGGGATGTATATTTCTTTTTCATTTACATATTTAAAAAGAATCAACTATTCTGAGATGAGTAGTGTAATTGAGACACAAACATGTTATTTGCATAAGGCAAAGTTGGTACATCTTTCACATTAGTCTATAATGTAACCCTGTTCCTTATGAGGTTCAGTTTCTGATATTAATGCTATCTAGTAATTAGTGGGAAGTATTGATATAGCTATTGATAATACAGCATTAGTGTCGCATAAGATTGAACTCTCATATCACAAGACCATATTTATAAATTTATATTACCATATATTCTTGCATACAACAACAAAACATGAAGCTTGTTTTTGGAAAGCAGAATATTATTAAAAAAGAAAAAAAAGATTTTTCCAGAATCATGACTAACTATGATACAGAGCATCTCCTTCTAGGGACATAGAGTATCCAGGAGCTGTGACATCCTGGTATGGTGCCAGCTGCCTCATTCAGACCATCTCCTGGAATGCCACACTCCATGTGCCAAACTTCCACTATGTTTCCAAGAATATATACTTTGTGGGTGCATCTACATGTGCACTTAACGTGACACAACAAACTCCAGAGCTGTTTAAGCTGGAGTAAACTGCTCCTGGGTGCAGTGTCTATGCATGTGCCTGGGACAGCAGCAATTTGAGCCTGGGCAGAAAAACCCTGGGCTGGCCAGGGGGCAGAAGGTCAGCCCTGGGCTCCAGATGGTGATGCTGGGCAGTGGAGGGGCTGGTAGGAGCCGGGGTCTGGCCTCTGCCTGCCTGGCTGGGCTGACCATGCACCATTTGCCTCAGGCAGTCACCATCTACATGTGCATTTGATCATGCTGTCCCTGGCAATACTATCTTATGGTGAAGTTAATTAGTTTCCTGAACCCTAATATCGGTGCCCATGTAGACTGTGACACTTCACTGCAGAGCTAATTGGTCTACTCCACAGTAAAGTGCATGTGTGGATGCACCCACTGCAGGGTTAGGCCCCAGAGCCTTGCAATGGCAGTAGTAAGGTGGTTACTTCTTCATTATAAGTAGTTCTTTATATCAGTTCCTATAAATAAAGTGTTGTTTCTACATCACAAGCCTCATCAAGATACTACCAACAGCTCACTTGCTGCTTGAGGCACAAGCCACTGTGCTCTAACAATAGCTGTAGCTATAAGAGGTTTAACACAGGACTGTGCCCCTTCAGCTTCCTGAACAGACACTAGTGGCAACCATCCTGGCAGCTGCATGGCATGCATAGTGTCTCCAGGCTTGCTTCTTTTCAGGTGAAGAAAACAGCTTCCCTTACTTAAAACATGCACCCCAATTTTGGGGAAAAGGTGTATGTTGTAGGTGAGAAAATATCGTCTGTCATTAATAAGTGCACAAAGTGTAACTATATATCTGTTCTGGAAACACACGGCATTTGTACACATGCTTGCAGCACGTACATTTGTATAAATGGTGAAATGCATGTCAGTGTTGAGAAAATGGCTGTGGTGCACTTTTGAACTAAAACACATCAAAGGTGTTTTAGTTCAAAAGCACACTGGCACCATTTTCTCAGCACTGATGTGCATTTTACCATTTATACAAATGCTTGCAACGCAGCACCAGACATGTCAGCTCGCCTGCAGAGCAGAATCGATTAATTGAGTCTGCTCCAACACATCAGATTCCCAGAACATAGGTGCAGACAAATGTCTGTGTATAAATGCCCACAAAGTTCTTGTCATGTTGCTTCAGGAGCCAAGATATCAAATGTTGCATACTTTGTACCAAGCACCAAATAACCCTAAATGCAAGAAGTCCCTTGTAGTTCATAAATTGTGCCTCACATCATTGGGAATACAGTTGTCTATCTAGTTGTTGAGGTGGTAATGAAGTAATTAATAAATGAACAAGAACTTCATTAATAAAGGAAAATTCAGCTATGTCCTCATGTAATGCAGTTAATAAACTTTTTGTACTAGTAGCAATCCATTTTACTGTCTCATGAGAGTACCTGATATGCTATACCTCCAGAATTAAGAGCATAAAATGTTTACCGAAAAGTATATAAAAAATGCCAAACTTCCCAGCATTAGAAAATGCTCTCCCTAAAGTGCTCAGCTATCAAGCATATTGAGCAGCATTGTAAGCTGTGATTTACCAAAATGCTACTGCAGTGGTTCTAAGTTGATATACACTTACCATAGAATCATAGAAAATTGGGGTTGAAAGGGATCTTAGGAAGTCATCAAGTGCAACCTTTTTCTTCCCAGGTTTTAGAAACCTCTAAGGATGGAAATTCCACAGTCTGTCAAGGTTGCCTGTTCCAGTGCTTTACTACCCTTCTAGAGAGAGAGTTCATTCTGCTATCTAATCTAAATTTCCCTTGCTGCAACTTGAGACCATTTCTCCTTGTTCTGTTATCTACCAGCACTGAGAACAGTCTAGTAACCATCCTATTTGGAGCCACCTTTCAGTTAGTTCAAGGCTGCTTTTGAATTTCCCTCCCAGTCGTCTTTTTTCCATAATAAGCCCAGTTCCCTCAGCCTCTATTCATACATCTTGTGCCCCAACCTCCTAACTATTTTCATTGTACTCTGCTGGATTGTTTCCAATTTGTCCACATCCTTTCTTTGAGAGAGAGTGTGTGTGTGTGAGAGTGTGTGGCAGGGGGAGGCATAAATTGGATACACTGCTGCAGAAGTGGCTTTGCTAGTGTTGAATAGAAGGGAATAATCGCTTCCATCAATCTGCTGACAACACTCCTACTAATGCACCTCAGTATGCTGTTGGCTTTCTTGGCAACAAGGGCACAGTGCTGGCTCATATTCAGCTTGTTGTCCACTGTAACTCCCAACTCCTTTTCTACAGAGCTGCTGCTTAGGCAGTCGGTCCCCAGTCTGTGCCAGTGCATGAGATTGTTCCATCCTAAATGCAGAACTTTGCACTTGTCCTTATTGAACATCATGAGGTTTCTTTTGGTGAAATCCTCCAATTTGTCTAGGACTCCCCGAATCCTAGCACTACCCTTCAGCGTATCTGCTGCTCCCCCCAGCTTGGTGTCATCCACAAACTTGCTGAGGTTGCAGTCCATCCCATCTTCCAGATTGTTGGTGAAGACATTGAATAAAACCAGTCCCAGGATTGACTCCTGTAGTACTCCAGTTGATACTGGCTGCCAGCTAGATACTGTGTCATAGATTACTACCCTCTGACCCCAATGATCTACCCATTTTTTTTCCATCTTACAGTCCATCCATCCAACCCGTACTTCCTTAGTTTGCTTATGAGAATGGGAGTCTGTATCAATAGCCTTGCTGAAGTGAAGGTATATCATGTCTACTGCTCTCCTTGCATCCAGAAAACCAGTCATTTCATCATAGAAGGCAGTCAGGTTAGTGAGGCATGACTTGCCCATGGTGAATCCATGCTAACTGTTCCTAAGAACCTTCTTCTCCAAGTGCTTAGACATGGATTCCTTGAGTACTTGCTCTGTAATCTTCTGAGGTGAGGCTGACTGGTATGTAGTTCTCCAGATCCTCCTCCTTCCCTTTCTTAAAGATGGGTACTATAGTTGCTGTTTGCCAGTTGTCAAGGACTTCTCCTAATTGCCATAAGTTTTTAAAGATAATGGTCAGTGGCACTGCAATCACTTCAGCCAACTCCTTCAACACCCTTGGGTGAATCATGTCCAGCTACATAGATTTGCACATGCCCAGCTTTTCTAAATAGTCTTAACCCTTAAATCAAGATTTAAATTACCTTAGACAAAGGCAGGAGCAGTATCTCAAGGTTTCAGGTGGTCAGAGTTGCTTCCTCCTTGGGAAATTATTGTAGTTTGAAACTTTGAGATACTGCTCCTGCCTTTGTCTAAGGTAATTTGCATCATCACAGAACGTCACAAGAGCTGAGAGACTCCTTACCAGCTAAGAACTGCCTGCCCAGAGGAGTTTTCCATCTGTTGACTGCTCTGAGAAATCCTATGTTATATGAACTTTCATTTCTACCCAGAACTTTTACAATCTTCTCCAATGCCTGATGAAGGGTTTTTGTGCCTGAAAGCTTGCAATTAAAGATTTTTTTTACAAAAATCATGTTGGTCTAATAAAAGATATCACCTCTACCATGAGCCCTGATTGCCTTTTCCTTTAGACCAGTATGGCTACAACCTGGATACCTGTTCCAAGCTAAGTATTCCCATGCACTCCTGAAGATACTTCTGTGTGAAAGCGTTTTTATTAATGAATCATTGGCCTCCCCTGCAGCGTGAGGTGATAGCTCCAATTTGCAATATTACATTTATTGCTATGGAAGTAATAATTGTAGCCCAAAGAGATCATTACCATATCAGATGGAGTATAAGCAACAGGGCCAGAATAGGTGATAAGAATAGGGGTGGTTCTGTGTGTCAGGGGTATGCAGCCTTTTCTGGCTGTGGGCCAGAATAACCCACCCTGAATCATGGGTGGGGAGAAAGGCAGGCACTAGGACCACTGATGATTGCAGGGGGAGAGCACCCACAGCTGATTCTTGTCCCTGCAGTAGCGCAGATGGAGTATTTGCGGCCAAAGCCCCGCACCACTAATGCCTCATGTTCACAGGCTTTCCAACCTCTTCTCTGTGTACATATCAGTGAGGATCTCACAGGGGGTATGAGTATGCCTTGTGGATTTAGCATCTTTAGATAGATGTATTTTCCTTTGTGTCCATCGAGCCCATGCAGGCAAACTGAGCCGCCTTACGTTCCCTAGAGGGCATAAAGAGTAAAGTGATCAAAACCATCCCTCTTTCCTCTTAATGAACATGGTGGCAAGATAGGGCTGTGTGACTGACTTTTCTGACTTCATCAGTTTTTGGGCAGAAATTATTATTTAGATTTAGATCTCACTCTATCTAAAAGGCTTACAGTGGCTTGTAACAACAAACAACTCAACAATAGGAAACAATAGTAGATTTCCCAACTACCACCTTAAAACTTGAAAAATCCAACCACACCGCCTTCCTCGCTGCTACTTTCCTGCCTAGCATGTATCAAAGAAAACCTTCAAGCCAATTCCAAATGTGCTTCCCAAAAGTCTTTACCTTCAGATATTAAACACTGTGCTCCAGGCAAGGCTTTATTAGTGCTAAATAGAAATATTACTTCCCATGTCTCACATGTGACACCTGTTAGTACAGCCAAATGTCCTATTGGCTCTTTTTGCAACAGTAGAACACTGCACACTCATTCAGTTTGCAGTCCACTGTGACTCCCAATCCTTTTTTACAATACTACATCAGAGCCAGTTGTTTCCAAATTTGCATTTTACGTTTGATTGTTCCATCCAAAGTGCAGTACTTTGCACTTGTCCTTATTGAGTATCATCCAGTTTGTTTCAGGACATTTCTCCAATGTATGTGTCCCGGGGTGGGGAACCAGACCCCCGAGTCACGGTGGGCCGGGGTGGCAATTAGACACGGTAACAGGCCGGGTTCTATTGGCTATGGAGAACTGAGGCACGGGAAGCGTAGCGGTTTCTTAAACAAGGTGGAAATTTATTTGACTTACGCTTAGGTGCGTAGGAGAACGATGTCTTCAGT
>NW_017728950.1:57365070-57373166 GCF_001723895.1 Crocodylus porosus | reverse complement strand
CAGGGCTGATTGACAGCTCCTGAGGTCATAGAAGGGGTAACTCAGGCCCTGCATGGAATTTTCCACTCTCAATCAAACTGAGTTCATGCATTGGCAGCACCTATACTTAAAATTTTGCTCCAACAGTATGAAGGTAATTTTGAATCCTAATCCTACCTTCCAAATGTGTGCTACATCACCCAGCATGGTGTCAGCTGCAAATTTATTCACTGTACACTCATTCTATCCTTCAAGCTACTAATGAAAATAATTTAACAGTACCAAACCCAGGACAGCCCTGGGGTCCACACTTGATACCTCCTTTCAGGTAGAAATTGAGCCTGTTTTAAGAAAAAGGCTACTATCTAGAGGGTGTGCACCAGGAACTTAGAAAGCAACTGTTCACTGGGGCACCCCTAAGGAAGGCAAGTTCCAATGGTCACAAGCTCCTTGAAGACAGCTTTAGGCTAGACATAAGAAAAAACTTCTTTACTGTCTGAGTCCTGAGGGCCTGGAATAGACTCCCCCCAGAGGTAGTGCAAGCACCTACTTTGGATACTTTCAAAAAACACTTGGATGCCTATCTTGCTGGGATCATTTGACCCCTGCTGACTTCCTGCCCTTTGGGCGGGGGGCTGGGCCCGGTGATCTTGCGAGGTCCCTTCCACCCCTAGTGTCTATGAAGTCTTTGAAATCTCAAATTTGCAAGCTGCTACGGCCTATTAACTGTTATGAAACACTTTGCATTGAACATGGTGGTTATATCTGATGCCAGAGATTGGGCAGCAATACTTTAATATCTGTTTTGACTGATGGAGCTGGTACTCCTCGTGGCACCAATCCTGGGGAAGATGCTTCTTTCCAGTCACCTGAAGTGGGATTTGCATTGACATATATATATGAAAAACATGTACTTACCTTACAGTAAATGTGAATTTTGCATACACTGTAGTCGATGCAGATGCATCCCACAACTCACCGTTCATCCCCATTTTAGAACAAGTTAGGAGGAAATTGAGAATTGCTGTCACTCTGCCTTGTAAATCTTCAGCATAGAAATGTGAACAGATTTGCATATAACCCAGATAAACATGACTGCTCAAAGGATTCTAAACTCATACGCACAAGATATGTGAGCCTGTAGCAGAATCCATGCTAAATACAGTATCTTGAAGGACAAGAGTTAATTCAGGGTAGATGCCCATTCTTCTTGTTCATGTAATTAGTAATCAAAAAAGGATCATTAAGCAGAGAGCAGGAAAATGGACATCCTGAATAAATAACAGAAATGCTTCTAAACAAAAAGCTTTTCAGAGTTTCCCACAAGATGACATCGGTTCTTGAAGGATCAGTCTTACCCCATTAAATTTTCTGTGTAAGGAATGTAAGTAAGATTTTTGATTGTTTCAGGGCTTTGAGGTCTGCTGCATCAATTTATTATATCTGATGGAATAAGAAAGCAGGTTGTTGTTTTGAAAGATTCCCATAAATTTAAAATAATTATCTTTAACAGTAGCAAATTTTTGTGCCTTTTCCTCAAAAACAGTATCTTGTTTTCTTCCTAAAAATATCGGGCAGCCTATATTGGATGAACCTAATTCCACTTATATCAGTGGAGAATCTGGCTACTGGTTCCAGCACAGTGCACATTCTCCTCCCACAGATTATATTAGTGCACATTTAAAAGAGAAAACAAAGCAGAGCTACCCAAGGCAATCTGATTCATTTTATATAAAATGCTTTGTACGCAGGATCATGTGCTATACCCAGTGAATTTGCTAACTAAGGCAGAATTTATTATCACATTTTGTCACAGAAGTAACGAATCCTGTGACTTTCATGGTTGTTAAAAAAAATATCCATTTATTTTGACATTTTGTCATTTTAATGTAGAGGTAGGTGAATATTAGTAAGGGGATGAGCCATTTTCTGTGAAATCCTAGAAAGATGGAACGCTAGGCTTCAATGAAAGTTCTTAAAGAACTCTGGACCTCTGAAGCAGTAATGTGGTGACACAAGATACCAGACAAACCTTTAATTAAGGCACCGATTCTTGATCCACTTTGGATTCTTCCTAACTAAAATCTGCGTGTGTTTTTTAATCGAAGAGCTAGATTGGGTTTAGAAAGGTTGGCTCTAGAGTGGGAGTTCCTACATTCTAATATGATCACGGTTATTGCAAAAAATAAGTACAGTTCTAGTTGCACACATCAAAATGGTAAAATAGAAGTTATTTGGGATACAAAACTGCACATCTTTGATTTTTTTCGGGGTTTTTTTCTATGTTTCTATGACTCTTGCGTTTTCACTAGAGGAGACCAATTACTTTTCCTGTCGCCTGGGGAGGAAGGATTCCTCAGTGGTAAAGGTATTACTTTGGAACAGGAGGAATGATGGTTCAAGTGCCTGTCCTGCTACTTACGTCCTGTGTGACCTGTAGCCAAGTCATGTAGGGCATTTATATACATGCTCCAGGAGTGTATGGGAGAGGTGAGGAGGGGATGGAGTTTGTGTGGCTCCAGAGCTTTAGATAAAGCACCCCCGCTGCCATTTTTAAACGTGGGGATTCTGATACATGAGATGCTGGAGGCTATTGGAGTACGGTAATTACCATGCTCTAGCAGACTTGATTAATTGAGTCCGCTCTGGTAGTGTCGGAGCAGCCTCACTGCTTATGTTTAGGTGCCATCAGTGTCATCCTGTAGGACCCCTATAGGAGAGCTGGAAGCATGGTTGACATGGGTGCTACCAGATTACTATAACTTACATCTGGTTAGCATGGTGGATATGAAATGGACAAACAGATTGCCTTAATCATACAAGAAACCCTTAAATCAAGATTTAAACTGCCAGATTTATAAGAGGTGGTATCAGATTATATAATAGGTCTCTCCCAACCCAAACATCTATGAATCTTAGCAGAACATTGAGTCCAACCCCCTGTCCTGGGCAGGAAAGTGCACTGGGGTCAGACGACCCAAGGCAGGTGCATATCTAGTATCCTTTTAAAGACCCCCAAGGTAGGGGGGAGCACCACCTTCCTTGGAAGCCCATTCCAGATTATGGCAACCTTACCATAAAGAAATTCTTCCTGATGTGTCTAATCTAAATCTGTTCTCTGTCAGTTTGTGGCCATTGTTCCTAGTTACTCCAAGGGGTGCCCTGATAAACAGAGCATGTCTTATTCCTTGTTGCTTCCCTCCCCCCTACCCTACTGATGAATCTGTAGGTAGCCACAAGATCGCCTCTCAGGCTTCTCTTGTGGGGGCTGAAGAGATCCAGGGCCCTCAATCTCTCCTTGAAGTGTAGTGCCCAAAACTGGATGCAGTACTCCAACTGCGGCCTGACCAATGCCGCATAAAGGGGAAGTATTACCTCCCTGGTAAATTACAATCCCATGTGCCAGTTCTGCTCCTGGCTTCTTTTGGAATTAAAGCTGAACGAACAGAAAACTATTGAAAGTGATAGAATAGTTGGTGATGCTACCATCTCACTTTGGCAACTCTTTTTTTCACTTCCTTACACTGGGAAAATAAGCATTTATGAAGAGTGTAAAAGAAGGGGTAGAATAGTAAGGATGCCTTATTAAGACTTAGATACCTACCTCAGAGGAGGCAGAGCAAATATAGATAAACTTGGCAGCAGAGGTGTAACTAGGAAGTTTTGCACCTTGGCCAGTGATGGGGACTGCCATTTTATGTTCTTTTAAGTCAGTCCCTGGGACTGATATCCGGCTTTCCCATCCCCGTAGTTATGCTATCATTTAGCAATAGAATGGGCATGATAAATCAGGTATGTTTGGGGAGAAAAATTATTTTCTTTTTCCAATTTGTTTTCAGCTTGGAAACAAAAGTCAAGTTCAGGGTTAAGATGACAGATAAATGTTTGGAAATTTAGGGGAGATTCCTGTGGGTGAGATTGAGCTCTAATTCATTCATTAATGGGAAACTATCCTGAAACCTGGGGCTGTAGATTCAAAATAGGGAGTAAGGATAGAATATTTAGCTTGTAAACTTCTTTTAACAGGTATAGCATGCCTCTATATATTTCTATAGACTTCAGTACAATATGGGCTCAGTTCTACCTCAGGATAAAATTGTAATATAAATATTAAAGATAACGACAGTATCAAGATAAAAGAGAGTGAAGGGAGAGAGTTCTTGCAATAAATTAGTAGAAACACAGCAAGGATGAAGCTACTAGTCGTATTGTTCGGTAATAGTGCAAGGTGATGCACCTGGGGGAGGAAGAACCAGCATCATACCTATAGACTGGGGAACTCCCTTCTCATCAGTGCAAAGGCAGAAAAGGATCTTGGAGTCATCATTGATGTCAAGATGAACATGGGCCTGCAGTGTGGGGATGCAGTCAGGAAGGCCAACCGTACCTTGTCATGCATCCGCAGATGCATCTCAAGCAGGTCCAAGGAGGTGATACTTCCCCTCTATGCAGCACTGGTCAGGCCACAGCTGGAGTACTGCGTCCAGTTCTGGGCACCTTACTTCAAGAGGGATGTGGACAGCATGGAGAGGGTCCAGAGGAGGGCCACTCGCATGATCAGGGTGCAGCGGGGCAGGCCCTACAAGGAGAGGCTATGGGACCTGAACCTGTTCAGCCTCCATAAGAGAAGGCTGAGGGGGGATCTAGTGGCCTGTTACAAACTAGTCAGAGGGGACCAGCAGGCATTGGGGGGAGTCCCTGTTCCCCCGAGGACCACCAGGAGTGACTAGAAATAACGGTCACAAGCTGGCAGAGGGTAGATTCAGATTAGACATCAGGAGGCGCTTCTTCACAGTCAGGGCGGCTAGGATCTGGAACAAACTTCCAAGAGAAGTGGTGCTGGCTCCTACCCTGGGGGTCTTTAAGACAAGGCTAGACAGACACCTTGCTGGGGTTGTTTGACCCCAGTACTTTTTCCTGCCATGGCAGGGGGTCAGACTTGATGCTCTGCTCAGGTCCCTTCTGACCCTACAAACTATGAAACTATGAATAGGTAGATGGACAGAGAAAGGTGCCAAGTTCAGGCTCCATGGCAGACTTTGTATAAAAAGGTTGAGACCTCCATGATGAATATTATATGAAAAGGAAGATATTTAATACATTTCATAGACATTAGGGATCTCGTAAGATTATCGAGTCCAGCCCACTGGCCAAAAGGCAGGAAGTCAGCTAGGGTCAAAGGATCCCATCAAGATAACCATCCAAATGTTTCTTAAAAATGTCCAGAATATGTGCTTGCACCATCTCTGTGGAGTTCCAGGCCTTGGGGGTTCGGACAGTAAAGAAGTTTTTCCTTATGTCCAGCCTAAAATGGTCTTGCAGGAGTTTGTGACCATTGGGCCTTGCCATCCTTTGGGGTGCTCTGGTGAACAGGCCCCAGAATTTTGATGCACACCCTTGTAATAGGCTGCCACTGAGTCAGCCTTGAGCCTGTGCTTTTCCAGGCTGAAGAGTCCCATGGCTCGCAGCCTCTCTTTGTAAGGCCTGTTCTCATGCTCTTTGATCATGCGCGTGGGTCTCCTCAGGGCTCTTTCAAGCTTCTCCTCGTCCTCCCTGAATTGTGAGATCCAGAATTGGATGCAATATTCCAGCTGTGGCCTCACCAAAGCCAAGTACAGTGGGAGGATGACATTCTGGGTCTTGCTTGAGATGCACTGGTAGATGCAAGCCAGCGTTTTATTCGCTTTCCCAGCTGTGGTATTGCAGTGTTGGCTCATGTTCTTTTGCGGTTAATCATGACAAACCCCCCCCCCCCAAAGTCTTTTTCGGTCATGGTGCTAGCGAGTGTAGCATTGCTGAGCCTGTAAGTGTGATGTGGGAGGTTTTTACACCCAATGTGGAGCACCCTGCATTTCTCTGTATTGAATGGAGAAGCTTTGGTTAGGAAAAAAAAAATTCTAAAAAAAGGCACCAGAATGGTAGAATGCAGGAGACACTAATGCATTTGTTTCTACTCATTTAGCGACACAGGAAATAATAATCAGAATGTTTGCCATAAAGCGAGGAGGAATTGATAAGAGGTGTTATGGCAGGGATCAATATATTTATTTTCAAAATTCCTAGGGTATTGCAACTAGTGTGAGAGAAATATGATGTAACCAAATACTTTTAGCTAAAATGTATTAAGGGAAATGAGCAGTTGAGATTTCCTGTAAGCCAGGCTCTCATGTTGCATTTCCAAATCTTCCCTTTGATTCTGAGCAACACGACTGTATTTCGGAAATCTTAATTTGTCGTACATTATTAACTAGACATTTTGTAGTTTCATATCACAAACTGATTGTTCAAAGTTTTCTGTATCCCTATTGGATACCTTATTTCCTTCTCAATATCCAGTTCATTCCAAGGCACTGCCATGCTGGCTTTCCCTTGCCTCCCCCTACCTCTCAGCTTTGGGAGGGGCCTTCTCCTGGCGCTGGAACCTTCCTGGGCTGTCTGTAGCAGCTGCTGCTTTTTAGCAGCTGCCAGTTGCCACTTGATAGCCTGCCTCCCTCCCAGGCAGGAGGGAGGACAGACTATCAATTAATGGGCTCCCTCTAAGGGTGGGGATGGCCCAAAAAGAGCCTTCTAGTATCCCCTGGCTGGAGAGCTTGTCTACGAGGCTCTCCAGCTACAGGGCTGGAGGAACATCTGTACACTCCCAACTCTTGGGCTATTTTTCTACTGGAAGAAATGTCTTCTTGTAGAAACGAATATTGTCCACAGCTTATTAAGATAGATCCTGGAGAGGGTAAGATGCCCCTTCTGTTGATGGCCTAGCAGGAATCTGGCAGAAGGTGTTAAACCACCTGTGAACATCACTAGAGTCTGATGATGGGCAAGATCTGATTGCGTCTCAGTTTTACATATTTTTTGTCTGCAATATTTGTGCATTATAGTCCACAGAAAATGAATGTAGGGTCATTTCACTTTGCTTTTTAAATGTGCAATATTATGGGCATAATCTGTTTTATATTAGGATGATTGGCAGGCTCTAGTCCTGTTCAGTAGTTGGAATTAAATCGGAGTGTATGTAGTAATGGAGTAAAAAATTGCAGGAAGTAAGAGAGAGAGTTAGAGATCTTCACTTTGTGACTATGAATATCAACCCACATTGTGTTGGAGCAACACCATCAAAATGCTATCTTAGACTCCTTTTATGTAGTCACCAGCATATACACATCCTAAAATTGTAGACCTCTTCTCACTTCATACAGTAATTCTTTTTCACTTGTATCTAGATGAAGAACAACTTCTGACATTTTTTGCTTTTCATTGTGAGATCAGGGAATAACTTTGGTTTTGTTTAGTTTCATCTCAAGACTGCTGTACCATGTTTATCACGTTTGTTTTCTTTTAAGAACTGCCAGAAACTTCCTTAATTGAAGAGGAAGTGCAAGAAACAGAAGCCTGGGCCAAGCCTCTCATATACCTTTGGCAGAAAAGAGTCCATAATTTCAATGCTGAAAAAGAATATAACACAGCTTGTGCCAAAAAGGAACCTCATTGTGCCATTTGCACTCTCCTTATGCCATACTACAAGGTAAGCTGTTGTTTGGAAGGGTGTCTTTGATGTCTTATTTAAAACTCAGCATGGCAACAAAACTAAGGGAGGCAAACAATAATTATTGTAGCAGGTTAATTTGTGACATGAAAACAAAAAGCAAATAAAGTCAAGTATCAACTGCTGACAAGGGGCAAATGTTCTCCTAGCTACTGGCCAAAGTAAACAGGAAACTTCCTATCAAATTTACCCACAACCTCTGAATAGAGTATGGAGTGACTGTGTAGTCACTACCACTTATGCTCAGTCCACAGTCAAACTGACCTTTTGCAACCTAATACAATAACGAAACACTATCCATTGAAATATTTCAGGTTTGTGATTCACCATCCTCCCCCCCCATATAATCAATGAGTTGGAAGGGACCTAGACAGATCATCGAGTCCAACCCCCTGCCATGGGCAGGAATGAGCACTGGGGGTGGGAGGGGTCATAAGACCCCAGCCAGGTACCTATCCAGTCTCCTCTTGAAGATTTCCAGGGAAGGTGAGAGCACCACCTCTCTGGGAAGCCTATTCCAGGCTCTGGCCTCCCTTACTGTGAAGTAGTTCTTCCTAATATCTAACCTAAACCT
>NW_017728950.1:57317771-57364911 GCF_001723895.1 Crocodylus porosus | reverse complement strand
AACTGGACACAGTACTCCAGCTGCGGCCTGACCAGCGCCGTGTAGAGGGGGAGCAAGACCTCTCTGGGCCTGTTAGTGATGCCCCTGTTGATGCAGGACAGGGTGCGGTTGGCTCTGCCTATTGCTTCATCGCATTGGCGGCTCATATTCATCCTGGAGTCAATCCTGACTCCAAGATCGCTCTCTGCCTCTCTGCTGCCGAGAGGGTCAGCCCCTAACCTATAACCATAATGCTGGTTCCTTCTCCCCAGGTGCAGCACTCTGCACTTGTCCTTGTTGACCCGCATCCTGTTCAGATTCGCCCACTTCTCTAAGCTATCCAGGTCTGCCTGGATGTTGTTTCTGCCTGCCAGTGCATTCACTTTACCCCACAGCTTTTTTTTCATGTTGAAGACAATAATTCTTATGTGGTTTGGGTGCTAGTTTTGAGATCTCTGCTTTGGTACCTTTTTAAATGAACTGATCTTCAAAGTCTTACTAATTGGACAAAAAAACATAAAAACTTCCATTTACTGGCTCAGACCGTAGGTCCGTCTTGCCCAGCATCCTGTGTCGCAGTGGCAGAGAGTGGATGCTGATGCCCCTTTCAACCAAGAATTTGTCCAATCCCTTTTTGAATCTGACTAAACTGTTAGCTTCCACAACATTTGGTGGCAACAAGTTCCACACTTTAAGTATATGCTGTGTGAAAATGAGCTTCCTTTTTTTAATTTTAAACTAACTACCTTTCATTTTGTGACCCCCATAGCTTTTGTATCGTGAGAGACAGTAAATAATAAATTCCTATTTACATTGCTTTGCCATTTATTTATTTTGTAAACCCTTTTTATATCCCCTCCCTCAAGCATCTCTCTTCTAAACTGAATAGACCCAGTGTCTTTAGTCTCTCCTCTTACGGAAACCTGTCCATACCACTAATTATCCTTGTTGCCCTGTTCTGTACCTTCTCTTGTTCTTCTATATCCTTTCTGAGGTGTGGGAACCAGAACTGGGCACGATATTCAAGCTGTGCATGCACCCTGGATTTATAATGATCCTTTCAATTCTGTGTACAATGCCCATTTTAATAATCATTTTGTTTGTCTTTTGAGGGCTACTGAGAACTGAGCTGATGTTTTCAGTGAACTGTCCACAGTGAATCCCAGATCTCTCTCTTGCATGTTAACAGCTAATGTAGAGCTCATCATAATTCATAGTTTCTAGGGTTGGAAGGGACCTGAGCAGATCATCGAGTCCGACCCCCTGCCATGCCAGGAAAGAGTGCTGGGGTCAAATGACCTCAGCAAGGTGTACATCTAGCCTCCAATGTAGGTATAGTTTGGGTTATTTTGTCAAGGTGTATCACTTACACTTATCAGCATTGAATTTCATTTGCCTTTTAGTTGCCCATTTGTTCAGTCATGCCAGATCCTGTTGTAGTTCCTCGTAGTCTGCCTTGGTCTTTACCACTTTGAATTGTTTTGACATCTACAGATTTGGCCACCTACTCACCCCTTTTTACAGATCATTTATGAATATGATAAACATCACTGGTTCCAGCACAGATCTCTGGGGGGCCCTGCTGGTTGCTTCTTTCCATCCTGATATTAACTATTTATACTCGCTCTGTTTGCTAAGCAAATTTCTAATCCATAAATGGACATTCCTTATAATCCTTATAATGTTTGGCAATCCAAATCCAATCCTGCTTATTGGCACCTTCAAAGACCTCTAATAGTTTGGTAAGGCATGATTGCATGACAGTGTAAAGAAATTTGATTGAATTGTGGTTTTGTTTTTAACCATTGGAGTTTTACTTTTTCATATATGAATGGATTCAATTTAAAGGTGAGATACACTGTATCAACTATGTTTATATTAGTAGATGTATAGAAAAATAGCATTTGCTATGTCTTGGGCATTCCCACTTCTTGTGCACCTGCAAGCAAAAATTGATGATGTTTAAAGTTATACATTACAAGTAATATAAAAACTTTAATGACTTGGGCCATTCTTTACATTTTTATGAATTAATTTGATCTTGAAGCATTTAATCTTGAAACATTTAAGGACTGCTGCAGATTAGCTGAAGTTTACTTGGTTTTACAAACTCCAGAAGGCTACAGATATTGGCTGACCTACAGTGCAAAAGGAAAGAGTTTGTTCTCTAAAGAGTAGCAAACCTTTCCCAGCCAAGAAGTTTTGCAGCGGACAAAAGCTGCAAAGCTTCTCCTGGAAAAGGGCATGAATATAAATTCAACACCTCAGATGCTCCCCAGAGCTCCATATGGTGGATGGGGACTTGCTTTTCTTTGTCTTTGAGTTTGCACAGCCTATTAGAGTTCCGGCAGACCTTGAACTGAAATAAATGACTCTGAGAAATATCACTGTTCCACAACAGAGTCGGGTATCAGGGATAAGGTGGGGGGGAGTAGCACTTTTATTTTCCTCTTCCTCTTGGTAGGGAAACTCCGTGCTGTTCCCAGCTTATTCGATGAGGACACTTCTTGCCTTTGGAAGGTAAATTGGCATGATTCCCTTCTTCCCCACTCAGGCTTATGTCGAAGGATGGGATATTCAGAACCATGTTGCTAATTTAATTCTGGCTTTTCAGATAGGATGTTTCTTTTAATTATTTTACGAGGCTGATGAGAGACAAAGCTGCTACATCTGTTAACAAGTCATACTTACCTGCTCCTGGAGTTTGAGGACCAGCTTCACAATTGCATTTGAGCTTGATGAGGCTCAGTGAGAAAAGTGAAATGATAGTAATGGGTACCATAAATTGAGAACAGTTGTGGCAACACTAACTTTTGGTGCTATTTTTAATTTTACAGCTATCAAAATAATCAAGTAGCTAAAGAAATTGGTAGCGATGTATATTTTGGAAGAAGCTAATTTTCTTGTGAAACTGTTACGCCATTAGTGTAGGAACTGAAGGGGAAAAATATAGCCACAAAAATCAAAACAACAAATAAATAAGCCCTTTGTGTCTTTTAGTTAAATATAAATATTGTATATTTTTCCAGCCTGACAACTATAATGAAGAAAATTATACGTGTGGGGAAACAAAATCAGATGAAACGTTTACGGCCAAAAATGAAAAGACTAAACCACTTATTCCAGAGATGTGTTTTATTTATAGCGAAGAAAACACTGAAAACTGTCCATCAAATGCCTTTATTGAAGAGGATGGAACAAGTCTTCTGATCTCCTGTGCAAAGTGTTATGTACAGGTTCATGCAAGTAAATAAACTAATTGTTCAAATTACAGAATTTGTGATTTACAGTTTTGTTTTAATGTCTATATTATAGTTTAAATAATAGTTAACATATTTAGACTATTTCCATTTGTTGTGCTTAGGATGCTTATAGCAGCATTCTGTTTTAGGAAATAAAATATTCCACGAATTGTTAACTTTGGCTTGAAGATATCAAATAATTGGCAGCCTATTATCTGTCAATCGGTATCAGTAAGGAATAGGTAAAAGTTTTGTAGCTAGAATATCATCCTCATTAAGTGGTATGATATAACCTTAGCTTAATAAAAATACATGCATTATTGTACCTCTTGCTGCTCTGATTTCATGATATCTCAAAAGTTGGGGCCCGTATATAGCTGAAAAACTTCCCAGAAACACTTTGATTGTAGTTGATGCCACCTTTCCAAGTCAGTGCCATATTTCAGTTGGGTGGTAGACCCAAGTTCCTTGACTTTTTGTGAGCAATAATTGCATCATAGCACTTTTATTATTAATTTTCATGTTAGGTCCTAATAGAAGTTTTTCTCCATTTTGCCTTTCACAACTGGGGCCTGATATAGGAGTTGCAAAATCCTCTTCTATCTTTAGTTAAGGCAAGACTTTTTTTCTTCCTATTTTAAAATGTTCTGTTCCGTCATGAGTGACTGGTGCCTCCTGAATCTGGGGTGGGGGGGGCACCCGCAGAAGCCACCAATGGCAGCGGCCCTGGGGGTGGGCACCAGCCCTACCAACAGCATCAGTGTCAGCTGTCAGGAGGGGTACTGGCCCTGTCAGGGGAGGGGTACGTGCACCCCCATGCACCCCATACCAGTTGCCTATGTGTTCTGTTGTGGTACTCTGTTAAATTGCTGGCTTGAAATTTGTTGAACCCAGTTGGAGCTTTGAACTCTGAAGAATCTGAAAAATCTTCAGTGTGAAGAATGAAGTGCTTTTCTACAGTACCTCCAAACAATGCTGAGATTTGATTAGTTAACACTGGGAAAGCACAGCGAGATTCTCGTATGAAAGTGTTATGTAAATACAAAGAATTAGTGTTACTGCAGTGATTCCGATTCTCAGTTTTTACTAGAGGTGCACCTATACATTGGTCTGATATCAGATAGGCACCGATATAAAGAAAATTGACTGCATCAGAAATCGGCCCCTGGCTAGTAGTTTGGCTGATACATGCCTGTGTATGTATGCAGCCGCAATGCAGCATGTAGGCGGCAAGGAGCACAGCCTGGCAGCGTGGAAGCTCCGCGCAGCTGGTAAATCTGTTGTGGTGGAAGGGGGCGGGAGGGAAGGGGCATGTTGGGGGGCAGATCAAGGCCCCCATGGTGAGGGAGGGAGTGGGGCTGGGGCTGGGGCTGCCTAGCTAGGGCAGGACAGGGCATGGGATGGAGCTGAGACTCATCCGAGGGGGCCCAGAGGGGTCGGCTCCCACTGTTGTGTGTACCCCAGGAGGACGTGGGGGGCATGTGCCCCTGGATTTGCATGAGGTGGGGGGCCTGCCACTGTAGGCTGGGACCAGGGTTGCACCAGGTTCTTTCCAGCATGTGGCGGGGGTGTTGGGCTGAGGCTGCACTTAGGGCAGGTGGTGGTGGTGCTGGGAGAGGGCTATGGGGTTGGGGGGTGTTGCAGCCACCCAAAATTCTCCATAGCCCCTCATAGCCCTCCCTCCCAGCACCACCGCCTCCTGCCCTGAGCACAGCCGTGGCCCAACTGCCCCCACTTCCCCCCACTTTCCCCCCAGGAAAAGCCTGGCACAGCCCTAGTCTGAGCTTGCAGCAGTAGCCCAGCTTGCCCACACCCTGTGCAGATCCTGGGGTATCCCCCCGCCCCCCTGGCTGCATGTATCCCAGGATGCATGCAGCAGCGGGGGCTGCCCCCCGGTCTTTGCGCCCCTGGTTGAGCCATGACTCTATCCCATGCTCTGCGCCCCGGTGGGGAAGTGCCTGTCCCCAGTCCCACTTCTGCCTCACTGCAAGGGCCTTGATCTGCCCCCTCAACTCCTTCCCTTTTCCCTCCCCTTCCACCACAATAGATTTACCAGCTGCATGCAGCTTTTCAAGCTGCCGGGCTACATATTGGAAATGGGATCAGTATTGGCTGGTGTGCCTCCTTAAAAATCAGCTCTTGGTATTGGCCCCCAAAAGCTCTATTGGTGCACTCCTAGTTTTTACCATAGGGAAAAATTTATGACATTTACTACATTGGAAGAATAATAAAGTTACTTATTTTCAGGGATCAGAGCTACATGTAATTGCTATTTGTGCACTTCATAAAGTGGTCATGGAGTAGGATTAAGCTTGACCTCAGAAGGGGTATGTTGTTTAGTGTTTTGTCACAGGGCATCTAGTATATGTATAATATAGCTGAATTGTATAGAGCAGCAGTCTCCAAAGAGGGGTGTGCACCCCCAGGGGTGCGCAAGATGATTCATTGGGGTGCGGGAAGAAAATTCTATTTATAGAACTTCTATTTATATTTATAGAAATATACCTATATTGGGGGTGCGTGCTCAAAAATTTTTTACTGATACGGGTGCGTGATCAAAAAAGTTTGGAGACCACTAGTATAGAGCTCTAGACATCAAGAAGGGAAGAGTATATTAACCTTAGGGTGGCCAATCTGTGGCACTCATACCACAAGTAGTATGTGCAGGTTCTGTGTGTGGCACATGACAGATCACAGCACTGTGGCAGACTGGGCAGAGAGCAGAAAGCAGAGTAGCAGATTGGGCAGAAAAAGGGGGGTCAGAGTGGCACTCAGGGAGGGTGTGGAGCTAATTTGTGACCCACCTGCCAAAACAGTTATCCCCTTCTGTATTAATCAATCCATCTTTCTTATTATAGGTTGTTACGGCGTTCCTTCTCATGAAATCCATGATGGATGGCTGTGCTCTCGATGCAGAAAAGGAGCCTGGACAGCTGTAAGTTGGTCAATTTATTTAGTTATCCTACTCACTGCAGGCTACCAAAACAAGCACACAAGTTATTGTATGTGGAATGCAGCCTGTAGGGCTGGGTTCTGTTGAATATACCACTTATTGCTGAGGAAAGACTTAATTAATTTAACGATATGATTAGCTTAAAATTTTAAATTTAATTTCATTTTGAGAGAGATAAATTTGAAAGTGTTTTGCATACTTAAGGAACTTGTTAGCAAGTAGAATACTGTATGTGTAATATCCTTGGAAATAATTAAAAAAAAAAATTCACATTTGATTAAAAAAACCCAAAAAATGACATTTCATCTTAATATTTTAGTCTGATTCTATGAATGAGGAGAAAAGGAAGGGAAAGGTAAAATGAAATTTATTATCAGGTGTGAAATTGTTCTTATGAAACATTTAGGAATTTACACCCATGAATTACCTTTAAAGGTTAATGGATGGTTATCAAACATTTTACTTCCAAAGCCATATATACCTGTTGTATGATTAAAAAGAAACAAATAAAAAACCTCAAACTAATGGCTAAATATTGTTGGAAATAAATAAATAGTAGTTGATAAAGTGCAAAAACAATATTTTTGTTTAAGACCATAGGAGAGATGAGGACTTTTGTGGGTGATATCTTTTACTGGACCTTCTGAATAGTCAGAAGGGACATGGACAAGGTATCGGATACCACTGTACCCATCTGAGGAAAGGTGTGGTGGTACCTGGAAGCTTGTCTGTGTCCCTCCAAACAATACAGTTAATCCAATAAAAGATATCACACACAGAATGCTTGCCTCTTAATTTTTTTCTCGACTACTGTATCACCCAAACCTACCACAGTTTCCCTCGGGGGGTCAAAATGGACCTCAACAACTTGATTAGCTGGTACTAACCTGAAAAGTAAGATTCATAATGTGCCTTTATTATCCATGTATCCTGTGTAGCAACCATTTCATAACCTCTGATTATATTTTGCATTTTACCTGATGAAAAACGTAATATTCACTCTTAAAAGCCAGCACTTTCCAATGATGATTGTTGCAACTGAAATACTGCAGTTCTTCTTTCATGACATGAAATGGTTATAGGAACTCTTTCACCTTTGTATGGTGTGGGTAAATACTGAATTTTTAATGGAAATTACTCTCCAATTAGGAAATGACCATTTAGTTTTATATTTACTTTTAGCACAGCTGGAATTTTATTGTAACCAGCCTTCTTCCCCCTGGGCTTCCTCAACAAACTCCTTTTACATTTTGTAGCAGCAGTGTTTGCTAAGAAATTGTTTCCTCATCCAGTTTAGAAACATAAGTAGTATGTAACAGACTTCATTAGTTCACATGTACTTTTGACTTAATGTAGCACATTTGTTCTGATATTAATTTCACAAAACACTTGCATTAATTTAATGGACAAGATGCTTGGCTTGTAAAGCTTCCTACTAGTCGTGAATGGTACTTGACAACCAAATACAGGGAGATTTAGGCACTCAAAATTAAAGACCAGATTTTCCAAACTGTCTGTCTAAATTGCGCTTAGAAAATATTTGCACGTACATCAAATTAATAACTACAAACACAAAATAACTAAAAAGACATATTATTTGCTTTTTGCATTTTCAGTAGGGATCTGTGATGTAGATGGTGCAAGCTAAGCATGAGTTTTCTGAGTTTAGATAAGGACCCACCTAAAAATGGCAATAAACAGCACCCTTGGGATGTGGTCATGCCTAACTCTGACATTTACCTTATTCTGTCATAATGCTTAAGTATCTCCCAATCTTTTCAGCTGAATCCAGGGCTGTCCCTAGTGGGGGATGAATCGGGGCGACCGCCCCAGGCCCTTTGCTTTGGGGGACCCCGCCGTCAGTGCAGTTTAGCTGCCACACTCTGCTGCTGCCAAGCACTGCTGCTCACCATTCCCCTCCGCCCCCCGGGGCCCACACAGGTTGATATGCCCCAGGCCCCGCATGCCCCTATGGACAGGTCTAGCTGAAATCAGATGAAAAGAGAAATTATCCTACCATCTGTATTTGAGAACCTGATTCCCTCACTCCATGCAGCTATGGTTGTTGTGGCTAGTTGTGATATTATGGTTCTGTGTTCTTATGAATAAACTCTTTGGAAGAAGTCTTGCTGCAGTTTTCAAAGAACAGATTTTTTTTTTGGTTGTGATGTGTGATGCTTAGGCTTTATCCGAAATATAGAAACTGGACTCTGCGAGGCAAGTGGCCACCAGGATAGTTATCCTGTATCCATCTTCCTTTAAGGACATTTTAAAAATCCTGATTTTGCTACTTCGGAAGCTTTGAAGAAGATACAAGGGTCTTCTCTTCTGTAAAACACAATATTATTACTGTATGGCCTTTTTCTTACAGTTTTAAATCACTTCAGGATCCCCAAAACAAGGGTAATATTAGCAAATTTTAAGAGTAAAAATGTAAACAATTATGAGTTTCTTTGTGTCTGCTGGAAAGTAAAGGAGATGAGAGGGACAGGACTGTGTGGTGTGCATATTAACTAAACTGGGGGAGAACAAGAAGAGACAGATTTACAACTGGTCATTACAAAAGTACAGTCCCATTTATAAACGTGTAGTCCAATGTTGCTTAGTGAATAGCTATTAAAATATGAACTGAATCAATTTCTAACTCTGTAATGTGTTTTCATTTTAGCAGGCAAAGCATTCTTACTAGGCAAAATTCAATTTTTCTCTTTCACTGGTCACCAGAAAAGCTTGTTAATGACTCCTCATCAGGCAATCAGGAGCTTCAGGACTTCTGGAACTGCTTTTGTAACTATTCTTCCAGAGTCATGGGTGGGTGTGTGGGTGGCAGGAGGTGGCAAAAGTCAATCCTAGCAACTGACAGAGTGCCTTTAACTCAGAATCTAATTATCAGTTAAACGGACAGGGTTAGACAGCCCTGCTGCTTCAACAAAAAGTTTGTCACTTTCCTTTCAGAGAAAGGACAGCTATGGCACCTCTAAGTTTGGGTGATTGTAAGGGGAACATTCATGAGATTCCTTGTGTGACAACAATAGGGATGGAGATTCTGATGGTTTGTTAAAAATGCTGAGAACCTTCAGAACATTGGCCTGAGGTCTAAGATTAAAAATAGTTTATGCTTTAGCTACAACACTTAGTGGTGTGACTCCAGGGAGGAAAAGGTAACACGGGTCTGTAGTTTTTTATGTAACTGGCATGTTTAATTTGCGAAACCCAAGGGAAAAAAAAAAGAATATTTACTCCTGCATTATACTGCTTTCATGTGGGAGGGACATTTTGTGAATTTACTGAAGAAATGCTCCTACTGAATTTTACAGGGCACTCAGGTTACATGTTAACAGGCTATATTAGAAAAGAGAGAGAGGCAGCATTCATGTTGGGAAAGAATCTTAATGCTTGGTGTAGGAAGTTGAGATGAGACAAATGACAGACGTAGAGCTTATTGAATTTTTTGCCAAAACTTTCTTTTCATTAACAAATAGTAATCTAGTGGAACTGAGACTTTTTGCAACAACATGCCAGTTCCAAAAAATCTTTTGCCAGGAAGGGTTTCTAAGGTCTAGAGTAGAATTTCTGGTGGTATGTCAGGTATAGGGAGACCCTTCCCAGAATAGCAAATAGTCAGACTAGATGGATGAGGGGAGACAAATTTAGTTATGTATGTAGTATTGACCAGTTCCAACAGGGGAGGTTGAGAGAGGACCCATCCTACCATATGCAATAGCTTTGTAGTAAGGGGAATCAGCTAGGTAATGGGAGAATGGCAGATAAGAGGCTTGAACTTGAGTGCCTCGTATCTTAGATGCTCTTGCTCTCTTCCCCTCGTCCCCCCCCCCCCAATCATTTTTATTAGAATTTTAAAAAAATATATTAGTTTTATTCTGAGGTTGAACATGGAAATTTCAGAAATCACAATAGATTCAAGTGAGAGGAAAACCATTTCCAATCAACTCTTGAAGCTGAGAGCTGAAGAGTAGGAGTATGCTGATGTGGTTCAAGTCAGCACTTAGGCAGGCATACCTGAGCTAGCTCTGTACATGCTAGCTCTAGAACCAGAAACAGTGCAACTGGAATCGCAGTTCTGCATCTGGGCTAAATTCCTCTGTTGTGAGACAAGGCTGCATCTTAAACCATGTTGATTCTAGTACACAAGTGCTTACAGGTAGGTTGGAAAATCTATGCGCGTCACTGCACTGTGAAGTGTAGATGTGTCTTAGATGGAATCTCAGGGATAGAGAGAAGATTGGGGAATCGGGGGGGGCAGAAGGAAGTTGTAAAATGGAGTGTAGTGTTGGAGACTGAAAAACAAGTGTTCTTGGAACTAGAGAAAAGACCAAGGACTTAAAGTTTTTTGTATCTCAGGTAATCAAGAGTACATGGGAATAGCAATATCACTATGAAATGGGAGAAGGCCAGATGTTAAACCTGGATCCACTTAGGAGAGCAAGTCTTTTATTTATTTATTTGAACCCCTGTCTATAAAACATTGAACTAAATTGTTGTAGCTTTAGGTATAGGTTGCTAAATGCGCTACAAAATTAGTAGCGGTAACCTCACCTTATTGAAATGCAGGTTGCTGACTTCCGTGAAGAGTTGGTGGCCTGCAATATGTTTCTTTATCCAGATTTGCTGACATACAACAAATCACACTTTTAGTGCCATAAGTTTTAAAATATAAAAATAACAAAAGGGAGTTCTTTTTCACACAGCATGCAACTAAAATGTGGATTTCATTGTCACAAGATGTTGTGGAAACTGACAGATTAGCCAGTTTCAAAAAAGGAGTAAAAAAATTCTTGGAGGAAAGGTGCAACAGTAGCTATTGAGCATGTGGTACAGCCTCTGAATTAGACCTTCCTAGACTATAAATGCTGGAGGCTGCAAGTGAGAGTGGGACAGTTGAAGAAATCCTGGTCATACACGGTTTATTCTCCCTTTCAGCATTCACTCTACCACTGTGAGATGCAGGATACTGGGCAAAATGGACATACAACAGTTCTTTCATTAAGTAGACATTCTGGTTGGGAGTTTCACCAGGAGGTTCTAAGGTGGAATAGAAAACCACCATCTTATTTTTAGACATGGTCTCTTAGTGAAGATGAAGCATATTGAAGGGAGTGTGCTATTTAGAAATATATATTAGTGTTGTCTCATCATTTTAGCTATTATGCATTTACCTGGAGAACTTTTAGGCCTACAAATCTGGTATGTTTCATTAGTGTTAAATCTACTCCAGATTTTTCCTTTTTAATCTAAAATTTAGTACCCTTTTGCCACACTTAGTTCAGTCATGCCAATAAAAACAAATAATTAGTACATTTTGTGTGAGCTGACAGAAAAGATGTCAGGTGTGAAATCCTCGCCCCATTGAAGTCGATGGCAAAGCTTCCATTGACTTCAGTGCTTATGTTGTCTTCATGGTTCTCTTTCGGTCTATTGCTCTTTTTGTATTTTTTACTTATGTGCAACTTATACACTGTTTGTCTTTTACTACATCGGAGTCTTCTAATACTTCTCCATTGTTATTGCTTGTTTGAATGATATGCTTCATTGAATATTGAGAAATGGCTGTGATTTTATTTAGAGGAAAAATAAATCTTTTCAAATTAGTTTAAACCACAACTTCAGTAAATTAATATGGTTGCATTTTTTTTATTCAGCTGGAACCGCAGTGCAATCACCTACATGGTTTTGAATGCTGAGGTGGTTTTTTAATCCTGCTTGTTATTTTTGGATCATATTTCTAGCATTACAAAGTTCTCTCTTCAAAGTCTATGGAGGGATGCCAGATTATTGCAGAGCTTTCACCTCAAGATAGTATGCCACTTGCATAAAATATCATAATTTCATACTTTAAATAACAGTGATTCCCTTTTAACTGATGTTCTGTGCACCTTTCTGAAAGACTCTGGTTAAAGTGCTATTGCCAGGATTACTGTATTAACTTTTTAAAATATGCAAGTCACATTACTCCCCCACCAGTCTCTCTCCTGAAGCTTTATAGTGTCTTTCGATTTCATGCTTATACTGCTTTTATGAACTGTGTTTTGATTTGTATATATTTTTATATGTCTGTTGTTAGACATCTGTTGCTATACATAACCTTAATTGTCTGTGCAAAATACCTTTCTTTTACTAAAGAAAATTACTATTTGCATTAATGACCTTTTTGGATTGTATGGTTTTACAGCATCTGCTGAAGTAAATCTGTAGCTTATGAAATCTTTTATGTTCTGATTTGATTAATCTGTAAGGTGCAAATCTATCCTACCTCTTACAGAATATCTGTCACATGTTACTGTATATTTTACGCTATTATGTCTAAAACAAATAGTGAACAATGTCTACCAAATACATAGTTCTTAGTGAGGCAAAACGTTAAACACTTCATCTGTTCCAGCTGATGTGAGATGAAGGCAGCCATTAATATACTAATATATTCTTAATGTTTTTGAGTTGAGTTTGGGTATTTTAATTGCTGTATAAAACATAATAGAGTATGAGATCTCTGCCCCAAGGAACTTGCAACCAGATCTAAGTAGTGCTTAGGTAGGTACATAGCTCCTGCTGAAATCAGTTAAAGTTAGGTATCTAAATACATTTATAAATCTGGCCCTTTCCAGTTAGTAGAGAGGATAGTCAATCTGAATGTTGGATTACATACAAATAAACATATGTTGACTTAAGGTCAAATTACCACATGATCTAACTTGTTTTCTTCCACATTACTTGTGGAAGGAGAAGAATGAACTATAAAAAGTCTTATTGAATAATTTTGTTTTTAGTGTTTTGTATGCAGAGTGGTTGGTAAAGAAGAATTAAACAGATTTCTTTATAGAAAGGATCAACATAGAAGGGAAAATAGCATGGTTTTGGAGAGAAGCAATGGCAGGGAGGTTAACCCCGTCTTCTGGCCAAACTGTATTACAATGAATGCAAGTGGAAAAGACATTTTTTTACTTTTGTAAACTATTGCATATTGTTGTTTGTTATGTTGTGTTAAATAGTTGCTATTTTCACTTCCAATATGTCACATTTATTTCACAGATAAATATATTATTTGAATTTGCATATATTTGTGTGTCAAACTGGGATGAAAGGCAAATGAAAAATTAGCATTTATTGATTGGTATCTAAAGGGAGATGATTTTCATGTAAGCCCTAACTTAGGAAGGTTTCAGAAATTTGAAAAAATAAAAAGTCTCAATGGACTAACAGTTACAGTCCAAACTGTTTTCTTTGTTTGAAAGTTTCTTCTTGTATTAGCTGGATGTGCCCAAAGTATTTGGAAACACTCAATGTCTTTGGTATCTTTTCCTTCTGGAGCAGTTTGGGATAGTATGCGTCATGGCATTATTCTTTGGTAATTTGCAAAGTGTAGTCTTTCTTTCTCTAACAGATGAGATTGAAATGGTTTTAAAGGAACTGTCATTCTGCAAAGCAGAAACAAGTCAGTATAATTAATGATCCTAGTATTAGCTAAGAATTTGAGGGATCAGGAGCCCAGATAAATGCCTAAATTTGTGCTAAAGTTCTAGAGATTTAAAATTTAGTTATTTCCTACAGAGCAAATACAACCAGATAATAATGGCTTTCTGCAAAAGGGCATTCCCGTCCTGCAGGATGAGTAGATATACCTTACGTTTTAGAACTTAACAGAGCTACGGATGAGAACAAGCTCTTTCATTGATCCCCGTGGAGCCCAGCGTGTGCCCCAGTTTTGAAACCTGTCTAAATCATCCTTTTATGTCAATACGTTTTGAAAATCAGAGCCCTGTAAGGTGCTTAACTGAGGCAACCAAACCCTACAGTGGCTTTTGAAAAGGTGTACTTGTGAATTTATTTAGGTTAACTTAGCTCTTAGTCTATAGTGCAGCTCCTCAGCTTGAACATGGCTTGCCTGAAGGAGGGTTGGCTGAAGGTTTTTCCACTATATACCTATGCTATGATAAACTAATTGTTGCACTCATCTTTAGTTGTGTCAGGACTTAGGGTTATCCCTGCTTCTGCTGTATTTAATGTGATAAATTTTTAAATATTTTTGGTTATTGTAATATATGCAATTGATCCTAAATATGAATGAAACATTTAAATATATGAATTAAACAACCCTGGTCCAGCCCTGGTTCTCATGAAAGCAGTTAGATTTTTTTCCATTGGCTTGAACAGGAGAAAAATCAGGCCTTATGTTCCTGATCTCCTTATATTTAAATGTAAATAGGTGCAAAGTATTAAACAGTATAATGAAATGTATAATGTACCATCCTCGTAATGAAATGCATCAATCAAATAATTTCAAGTAATTATTGCCAGCTAAAATGTCTGTGCTGCAAACTAAGGAGGGTTTTTATGATATGGTTTAACTTGCATGTTGCAAAATGTGTATGTATACAGAAGCAACCAAATTTTGTGTGAAGTTATGGATTGATAGCCCCTACCCCTCCTCCATATTTAAATGTAGCTCCTTATGGTCTTAATTAGGAGCATGGGTAAGCAGATTGAGGATGATACAAAAGAAAACTCTTCATTCCAGTGCACTGCATTTAGCCTTTCTGTCTAGAAAGTTCTAATTTAAACAAGGTGATGAAAATATTTATATGTAAAAACATTTTGTAAGTTTCCATATTGTAAATTCCACTTTTCTTACCGCAACTTTTGCCTGGGGAGCTGCTGCTACCGTAGTTCACAGCACCCTTTGTTATCTACATCCTTCAGTTTTCACCTATGCACATAGACCCCTAGATAACATAATAATACTTATATTTTGCTATGCAATAGTTACTGTGTGGCTGATAATAATTGAGAAAGAAGAGAAGTGACATTGAATCCAATTACATCAGGACACAAAAAATATCCATAAATCATCTAAAAAACAGAAGACCAAATAATATCAAATAATTCATCTGTATAGCTCTTGAAAGTGAAACTGTATTCATACAAAGCTTCTTGATTGAGAACAAATGCCTCATTAATCTTAAATACTTCAACCAGAAAATGCTAGTAGAGTCAGGAAGAATAATGACTGACATTACAGGGAACACAACATACTCTACCACATGCAGGAATGCAGTCACCCATCAGCCATTTTGCATGAATGTATACACCTTTTCTTCTAAAAACTGCCCCCAAGAATAGGGCTGAAGGGAAAAAGGAGGGGAAAGAAGTAATGTAATACAGATGCTTAACTCTAAAGGGCATGTGTGCACTTCAGATTAAGTAAAAGGTCACATATTTCAAGGACCTTGCTTTAAGAACCCTGCATGGAGTGTTAGTAACAAATATACAACATTTCTGTATTTTTTATTATAACTCCTGCATGCATTTGTGCTTAAAATACATTAGGTTTTCCACATCCAGGAGGAGTGAGATTCAGTTTACATTTTATTGCATTTCCCTGTCAGACCAGTTAAATACTTAGGTTGCACAGGGCAGCGCTTGAAGCTTATCTTTATTTGTTGTCATTGTTTTCCCTTTGTTTATTTGTTTTCTTTTAGTTCACAGTATTGAAAATGAACTTGCTGTGGCAAATCAGCCAAACAAGGACTTTATACATTTAAGTACAGGGACTACCTTGTATTGACATTTCTTTAAATAGTTCTTCTAAAAGAGCTGCTGAAACATGATTTCATTCTACTAAATATAATGAACTAGGATAGTCTTATTATAATGATGCCTTGCTGCTACAGCTAAGGTTGTGTCAGCACTTCCATTATAAATTCCCATTTTCAGGGCTTGATAACAGCTATAACAATTCATTTTATGTTGGAGCTTGGCACACAAGGTCTTCATCTCTAGGGTGATTATTTTATTAACCAAATTCAGAAAAGCATTGGGATGTTTTTAACAGGAAAATTGTCAGGATTGGCATAAAAATTTGGCTCCAGCAGCAACGGTTTAAACTTCATAATGGTTCTTGTTTATATCTTTTTCAAATTGATCTGTGCTGCTGTCAGAAAAATAAATAATTAAAAAAGACAATTGCCAGAGGTAGTGGACCATCACAGATGAAGAGTTAGTTCACAGAAGAAACCAAGAAGGTTGTTATCACCTGTGGTATGAAGAAAGATTAGCAGGAGTCAGGTATTTTTTTGCTGTGTCATGAAGTGAGTATTGGTGTTCAGTCCTTAGTTCTTTGTGTCCAGCCAGCTTATGGATTTTTTTTCCAGGCTCAGCTTCTGAATGACATTTTATATTTCCCTTGAGCACAAGGATAGCAAGGTCAGAAAGTGAGTGGTAGTTCTGTGAAAAATGTTCTCTTACACATTTTTGTGCGTCTCTCTCTCTCCTTAATCTTTTTCCTTTAATCATTCATTCTAGTGCATTGTTTTAGTCTAGTTTTACCTATGGTTTAGATGAGGACATTTAAAGCACTGGATAAGATGTATATATTTTGCGAGAGGCACATGCAGATCCATAGGTTCTGATGGGTTCACTGTGGGTGCTGATTGTTGTAGCAGGGCAGATGTGTTGACAGGTTTTGTGTGTATTATTGAGGCAAGGTTGCATCCTATTTGATGTCTGTTAATCAGTGGGGAGTTTGCTTCTGATGATGAGTTGGGCAAGGTTAG
Organism: Crocodylus porosus; assembly: GCF_001723895.1. Classification (NCBI taxonomy): domain Eukaryota; kingdom Metazoa; phylum Chordata; order Crocodylia; family Crocodylidae; genus Crocodylus; species Crocodylus porosus. The sequence continues at coordinate 57,348,169 of NW_017728950.1, read as the reverse complement.
GGTGTTGTTTGAAAGCCAGGAGTGGGCAGACTGGGCATATTTCAAGGTATGATCTTTTTCAAGCACAGGACATAATTATTTGAAGATTCTTTTTATTGTTTCAAGTGTCGAATGGTAGGGGTAGTATGTAAGGATAAAAGAAGTATATAAATATATAAGAAGAATAAAAGATATCACCTACAAAAACCTCTCACATTTCATGGGACCACTATGGCTACAGCGTCGCTCTAACAATACTGAAAAAAAAAAGACAAGTGACTTACTGTGGGAATTGCATTTAAGAACTAGTGCAGGTAATGAATATACCTTGATTTATTTACTATTAATTTAACAGTAAGCCAGGCAGTGTATAGAAGACCACTTTTTAGAAATGACATTGTTAGAAAAGTTTCCAAGCATAAAGCCTTCCTCATAATGTCATTCAAAAAGCAAATCAAGGTTTAGAATACCTGACAATCTCATTTTAATCAAAGAACAAGACTTTGCTTTCCTAAATATACTCAATCTAATCCATTATCCTGTTTCTTAAAGCAGTCAGCAGATATATGGGGAAGATCAGCCCCTCACATTAGCATCAGCTGATAGGAATTGGTTTCTACATTGAAGTATGATGTTTACGAACCCTACTAGAATTTGAATGAGTAATTATAACAACACTGGACATTTGATTACCCATATAATAACCCAGTCCCTTTTTGAATATTGGTATGTATTTTGTCACATTGACCAGATACAGACATTAGACTTTTACCACTACGAGTGATTGGTGATCACTTCTATACCTGTAAAAGAACAGAAGTTTGGCACACAAAATACGCCTATACCCATAACAAAACAGAAGTTTGGTGCACACAGACTGGTTTAAAAATGGCTGATCCCGGTCTAAGATTTGTTCTCCCCACACAGACACCAAAGGGTGAATGTGTGTTCTGTTTGCAAAAGATTTAAAGTATGCTACTTACAGAAAACCATGCAACTTGGATGGATTCTGCCTCAGGCTTTTTGAATGTCTGTACCTGGACATTGACATCTTCTGCCGGTGAACTCTATAATCCAGTTAGATTTTGCACAAATAAATTGGACATAAATTCACTGAATTTCCAGTTATTTTCATGTTATGAGGTGAGGAAGAATGAAGTTTCTCTATATTTTATGAACTTTTACTATGTTTATTTTAATTTTGTCTCCTATCTAAGGTAGACAGTCCAAATCTTTCCATTTTTTTCATACAGTAGTTTGTCTGTGCCCTTGATCGTTCTTGCTGCCCTTTGAAGAACCGCTACAATATCCATTCTGAGATGGAGTAGGAAATATCATACAACCTATTCAAGATGAAGTTGGGGTTGGTTTTCATTAGGCCTGTGTGACTAGAGAAGTATTCGATTTGGATTTGGATTCTGCTAGTTTGGATGACAGTGATTCAATATGGAGACTTTGATCATTGTCCTGAATGGATTCAGCCAAATTGTCTTTGGAAAATTTGATGCTGATTCAGAGAGATAAGGTGATTTGTATTGGATGGGAAGAGGGCAGGCCACCCAGGTGGCTGCAGGTTCTCCCATGGTTCCTCCATCTGTGCTTGCCTCTCTCCTGGTGGGGGGAACCATGAGAGGAGCCCCCATGGTTGCCCTGCCCGGTCACATCCCCTGACAGGCCCCAGTCTAGTCCTAGCACTTTAAAACAAACAAACAAACAAAACCCCCTGCACTCATTGGCTGCAGCAGCGATGATGGGGGGCCTCTGGGCACTTGTGGCACAGCCTACCCCCCCCCACAGCGCAGTAGGGGGCAGCAGGGATTACCCCCCCCCACCCCCACAATGTGGCAGGTGTCATATTGCACGGGTGCAGTGCAGTTTGGCAGGGCACCGTACACTGTCTGAGAGCTGGGGCTGAGTGGTGCCAGGCTCTGCCTGAAACATGGAGCCACCCCACCCTGACGAACCATGCTGCATGTAGGGACTCTGCCACGAGTCCTCAGAGGCCCTGATCACGGCTGCTAGAGCCAGTGAGTACTATCTTTTTATTTTAATTTATTTTTTATTTTTTTATTTTTTTAAGTGCCGGGAGTCTGGGCCAAGCAGGGGATGGGGCTGGGCAGGGCAGTCATGGGGGCGTCTCCTGTGGCTCTTCCAGCTGTGCATGCCTCTGCCCCTGCAGGGGGAGCCATGGAGGCTATGCCCTGCTACCATTTACCCAGCTGGCGCAGGGAGGGAAGGGTGCGATGTAGGCGTGGCTTGCTCCAGGCAGCAGCAGGGCATAGTCTCCCCTCCCAGCGCTGCTGCACCCACATCGGCACTGGGAGCAGGAGCTATGCCCTGCTGCCGCTAGCCCCCTTCCACCTGGAGCAAGCTGCACCCATATCCTGTCCCCCCTCCGCACCAGCTGGGCAAGTGGCAGCAGGGCAGAGTCCCCATTCCCAGTGCTGCTGTACCTGCATCCTGCACTCCTCCACTCCCCTCCCCAAGTAATGTGCCCCAGTCCCTCTCTCCCCCATACCCCTTTTCTCCCTCCTCCCTCAACCCCAACAGACTTACCAGTTGGAGGCAGCTGTGTGTGAGCTGTCCGTGTAGTCTATGGCTGAATCTCCGAAGCGGCCAAATCTTTTCCAAAGCTTTTCAGATCGAGTTGGGTGCTTTGAATCTTTTAATTCGTCTCCCAATTCAGTTGGGAGATTCAGTCCCTGAATTGGGCTGAATCTCCTCCGAATTGAAGCAGCTACTGAAGCTTTCACAGCCATAGTTTTCATCCCATCCTTCATGCATGCGAATATCTAGAGATACCAGAATCAGTTTCCTTTGCCCTCTTTTGTGCATACATTGTGATGTAACCTTTTTTTAATATGATCACATACAACATTCCACCCCTGACTCTTTCAAAATTGACAGTACTCACATAATGAGTAACTGTTCAATATTTTTGTTTATCCTCAATCTTCAATCCATGGCTCAAAGCCAATTTATTTTCCATTATTCAAACTCTGCTCTGAAAAGAGCATTATTAATTTTCCCATGGCCATTTCTGTGATGCTTTCCATTATAATGTCTGAGTGCTGTACAAACATTGATTTGAACAGCACCTCTGTGAGAGGAATGGAAGTACAGAGTGATTAATGTCAAAAGTTTCCACGGGTGTTGCATGCCCAAATTTATTTGCTTAGGACCATGTTATTCTAAGAACTTCAAACCTTATGTCTTCAGTGCATAACACCATTGACTTTAGCTGCATTTGTGAGTAATGGGCACACTTGCAATCCAGACTGTAGGGTGGTGGTTCTCAACAGTTTTAGAATTAAGGCACTGCTGGTTAGATTCAAGGCACTCCTTAGAAAATATTAGCTTGTAACTTCCTCGTTTCTTAACTGGAAAAATTAATATAGCTGTTCTGCTGCTGCAAAGAACTCAACTGACCACAAGAGGTCAGAATGTTTTTTACACTATGGATTTCTATTTGAAATCTCTGGGTTTATTTTGTGAATTGTGTGTAGCTGTTTACACATCAAACACTCCTAATATGGCAAAGCACCCCACAGCATTCGTAAAAGGATTTTGCAGCACTCCACCATGCCGCATCATGTGGCTTGAGAATCACTGCTCTAGGATCTCAAATTAGGCACATAAAACTTCTTCTACAATTCTCAGACTCGGTTGCTTTACTCTTCTGTTAGGACTAAGGCATAGGTATTCTGATAGATGGTTGGCACCTAAGTTGGGAGAGAATCCAAAGACTGGGAGCCAGGGACCTGGAACCAAGATAGTGCCACAGACCAGAAGCTAGGGCTGGGGGCAATGAGAGAGGAATAGATATCATGCTAGGGCAGGAGCTGGAAATAGGGCTGCTATGGGATCCAAGGAAGGAACTTCTTATCAGGGAGGAGCTGGGAACTAGGCCTGGAGGTGGGCAGGGTCAGGAAGCTGCTTCAGATGTAAAATGCACTACATAATAACTAGAGTGCAGCTGCTTAACTGTCCTTAAACATAAGGCCACAACTGCTTTCTCATTGCCAGTTGGCACAGACTAACTCTTCAGGATGCCTACCATTGAGCTGTGGCTCCTCACCAGCTGGACAGATTAATCTTCAGGCTTTCCAGCTTCTGTGACAAATGAAACAGGGCTCTACAGACGATATTAATTCAGTACACAGTCCAAATGTATTCCCAGAATATGTCCATAGCATGCCCATAGAAAAATATTTGGAGATTAGGGCATTGTATTGATATCCACTTGTGCTTATAGAGCAACTGATAGAAGCTGTAGTAGGTGGCTGTCATCTTTGTGAACCAGCACTGTATGGGGGATGTTAGACACTTTGCCAGTGGGATTAATGTATACTCAGTGACATCAAACGGATGATGAGATCAAAAGATCTTGGGTTCCAGTCATGATATGAAGGGAAGTATGGGTGCAGACTCTTGTGCATATTCTTCCCTAAGAGTAATCTGTTCTGACTACTGTTTTCTTTCCCTGGTTCCTTCACTATGTTGGATTGTTCCTCTGAGCTCAGGTGCAGTGTACCATCCTCTGGATTCTCATCCCAGTCTCACCCTTCCTGCTCCCTCGTTGCCATCCCCAGTCTCTTCCATTTTTTCAGTTCCAGTCTTTTTGTTGAACTAGTTCCGTATTTCCCCTCTGAGCTCCTCCTTTGATATGTCTTTCTCACCCATTGTGTCGTCAAAATCTCTACCTCTCCTCCACCCAAGTCCTTCTTCCCACTGGCTCCAAGTGCCTGTAATCCTTCTAAGGCTCCTTGCCCACTCTATATCCATACATCTACTCCCCAGCACCTTGTGTCCCTGAGATGGTGGGGAACATCCCTGGGAGATCTGGAAAGGAGAAGTAACCTGTCTGCCATCACTGTCCAGGTTTGAGCCCAGCTGGAGTGAGACAGGAGTTATTATGGAGCTCTTTCCCTGCCCCAGGATCAGGTGGTGGCAGTGGGGACAGGGGTAGCAGCAGGTTGGGGCAGAAAGGCGAAGTGCCACTGAGAATGGAGGTGAAGGGAGAGGAGGAATTCTTACCCGATCCAGGGACTTAAGAAACCAAAAAGTTGCTGGCTGCTGCTCCCCTGGTGTGGTCTGGAAGGGGTAGGGGAAGAGGGTGAGACCACATGTCTGTGCCCCTTCTGGATGGGTCCCTGGCCTTCAGTCTCAGTCTTCTTTATGCCCTGGCTCCTGCAGGTCACACTGTTTTCACTTCTGCGAGCATGCCGGATTCGTCTCTGTGCTACCTGAGTTCCTCAGGCTGACTCACTGAGGCTCCCTGCTGTCATTTCCAATACCTAGGCTTAGCACAGCCTGGGGCTACAATTGTGAGGAAAACCTTCTGAGCCATGAGCTGAATATGTCTGGTGTGGACAGGGTCTTTGGGAAATGTAGCTACTAAAATCGAAGATGTCTGTTACTCAGTGTGCGTTAATTTTTTTTTTTTTTTTGAAAACTTATGCCTAGAGCCAAATTTGGATGGATTTTCAAGGTGACAATAAAAAGGCACATCCCTGACAGAAACGTCCCCCTGCCAGAGCGCAGGCTCTTGCTCCTAAACGCAGGGGTGCTAGAGCTTTTCCAATAATAGGTCAGTAGAATTTATTTAAATGGCCTGAAAAACCAACTGATCAAACAAAAAAAAATACAAATGATTTCCTTCCCTAGTCTCACTCTTAAAAATGGATGGTACATTTTGACTGAGGCAGTCATCCATCTTGTACGATTTTAACCCCAGCAGTTCAAATCTGGCAAAGTTATAAGCAACTGCTATTGATTCTACTACATCCTTCCCATCTCATAATGGGAAGTATCTTGCATCTGTAATTGGTGGGGTTATTAGGTGCAGTAATGAATAACTGTGACAGATTAACTGTAATCTGCCAGTAAGCCATGATTAATTTAGAATATAACACTTAAGGTTTTTTTTCCTGAAGAAATAGATGCTATATTTCTTTAAGAGCTGATCTGAAGCTAATGCCATACATTAGAGGGAGTAAATATTTGAAAGAAGGTTAATTTACATTCCAAAAGGCTGTTTCTCAGTTGCAGACTATCACCCCAGAGCGTGGAATAGAAACACATCCTGAGAAGACATCGCCTTAAAATAACTTTTGCAGAAGTAGAGAAAGATGCACAGCAAAAACAGGAACTTTGATCTGCTCATTTGAAGTAGTGATTATAAATATCACTGATTTGGCAAACACATAGCGGGCATAGTAACTGAGGACAATGCTGTCTGTTATGCTATGTGAGTAATTGTAAGAAACTGAGAACTGATAAAATGACACCTCTATAGAAAAGAACAGGTTGAGCTAGGGAAAGAAAGATTTAGTTTCTTCTCTACATGAATACATTTTTTACTTTATGGGGTTCGATTTGTCAAGATTTTTAGTTTGTATGATTTTTCTCTAAACTTATTTTTTTAATGAAACTACCAGAGTCCAAAATTATTTTGAGATAAGATCACTGCAATATACAAAAAGACTGTTATGATCTCTTATGGGACGCATTTGGGAAGAAAACAGAGCCTATATTCGGAGCTCTTGGCTGAAAAAGACTCGTACAAAGTGGTTGCCAGATGTTAGCTGAAGTTAGAGAAGATACAGTAAGAATGACTATACACAAGGAGTGGCAGGGCAAAAAAGACTTAAGGTTACAATACCAAATATATATTAACTGGGTAAATAGTGGGCTATTTAAAACGCTGTGAAGGTATTATCAACTTCTGCTATGCATTAATCTGCCATTCAAAATATGTATTTGTCTGAAATGATCTCTCCTGGTTCCTCTAAGTAAAGCTCATTTTTCTAAACTTCCATTAGTAAATTTTGTTTATTGCTCAAAATCAAGAATTGTATAAACAAACACGAAATGATAGTAAAACTAAGTAATGATCTCCTTATAATGTGCTGATCAAAGTCAAACTGGCACGATTTAATTTTTTTCGTTCTTTTTATGAACCATAATGCACATAGCACAGTATTTATATATTTTCCTTTATATATTTACAGTACATACTTAAGACTACCGAATAGTTTTGCATTTTTCCTATTATATGTAGATTGTTTCCTGTCAAATTCAAAAATGGATTCTATATCATATTTAAAAACATTACGTTATCTTTCATTTTAACAATAACCTTTTTAAGAAGTCTCTAATCGGAAGCTAATCAAAATGTAACATGTCATATTTGCATGTTTACAGTTTTGTGACGCATTAGTACTAACAATTCTCTTTCCTAATTCATAACAGCTAGTTCAGAACCAAGCATTGTGTACGTATAGCTGAAGTTATTTTCCTCTTGCGTTTATTGACATTGAAGTTAATCTGTCATTTTCTTTGCCCACTTGCATAACTTTGTGAGATCTTTCTGTAGCTTCTCTCCATCAGTGTGGGACTTGACTACTCTGAGTAATTTGGTATCATGTGCAAACTTGGAGATTTGCTGTGCACCCCTATTTCCAAGTCGTTGATGAAAATGTTGAACAGAGAAACAGTAGCAGTGAAAAGACAAAGATGCTGTACATGCTGAAGAATGTTGAGGAGTGGTTGCAATGTTACTATTTCAAGTAAAAGTAATTGTATATCTAATTAAAAAAATGAGAATCTGTACCACAGGGTGGATCAGTTATTGGTAATGATACAGTTTATCTTCGTGAAAGATCTGAGAGGCAGTGTTGGATAACACAATTATGTTCACAAATTGTTTGAAGATAGCCAAGATAAAACGTCCATTGGAGAAGAGATTTCTTTTTAAAAGTCTAGAATGTTCTAGAGATTTTTAAACCAGATGAGCCATTTAAAATGGCCTGAGATTTAATTTAGATAAATATAAAATAATTTACATGGGGAGAAATGAATATTCAGCACAAGTACAAAATGGAAGAAAGTTACTTGTTTAAAAGAGTTATTTAAGCATGGAATTGGTGATAGTGGATAACAGATTTGGACATCTTCTTCTAACATGATGCATTTCCAGCCCATACTATTGCTGTCCTGAGTAAATGTAATATATGCTGTAGGACAGGAGTTTTCAACCTTTTTTAAGGAGTGTACCCCTTCTGGGTACGTGCCTGGTGGAGGGTGGCAGCAGCGCCCGGGGTGGTGGCTGCAGTGCACACGGTGGTGGCACGGGGTGGTGGATGGTAGCAGCTGCTGCCACATGCAAGCTCCCTCCTCACCCCCCATATCTGGGTGGCACCTGTGCAGCCTGCAGGGGGAAGCCACTGCCCTCACCCTGGTCCTGCTCCTGGGAGATGGCAGCACTCTGTGCCTGCCTGCCCACACATACCCTCTAGCCCAGGGGCGGACAATTATTTTGTGTAGAGGGCTGCTTACCGAATTTTGGCAAGCCATCAAGGGTCACATGACAGGCAGCCCCGGACAGATCAATATTAATTTTCTAAATTTTTTAGGGGCCCCACAGGCCAGATAGAATGGTCTGGTGGGCTGCATCCAGCCTCTGAGCCACATTTTGCCCACCTCTGCTCTAGCTCCTTCCAGGTACCTCTGCTGTAGGATATGGGCAGCACTTACTAGAATATACATATTTTTTACAGTACTTCAGTAGTTTCCCAAAGATTTTAATTTCAATAATTACCTTCTGTGATCACTAAGTGCCTAAAATTTCGATTGTCAGCAGGATGGGTAAGGTGATATAGGAGTTGCTATATCAAATTACACCAAATCTATATAGTCCCATATTATGTAGTGCTCACAGGGGAAAGTGGAGTTAAAGATAGGGTGACCACTTTATTTTTAGGGGTATATGAGATACTGCCCTCCCCCTTCCCACCCACCATGCTGCTCTGCCCCCCCATTGGCCAGGGAGGGTGGAAGAGATCAGGGACTGCCTGTGAGGAAATGGGGTGAGCAAGGCCAGAAAAGCAGGTGGTTGGGACTCTGCTGGGCAAGAGATCAGCAGGAGGAGGGCTGAGCTGAAAGCTGCTGCTAATAAGGGATAATGTTGACCTATTTTTGGGGAAATGTGAGTGCAGCCTGTGTGTGCGCGCAGCTGCGCTGGAGCCAGGCTGCTGTATTGAAATGCGCATGTGCTGCACCTTGTGCAGCTGCTTGACCATCATGTCAGAGAGAAGCTGAACCTGGGTAGCCTCCTCGTGTCCCCGTCAGATCTGCTCTATACTCCCCACACCTATTTTTCCACCAGCATCCTCCCCCTTTGGCTCCCTTCTCTGCACATCTCTTTCACACCCCACCCTCGCTCCTGCTCCCTCCCTCCCTTGCTGCTTCTCTCCTCCCATTGCTCCCCCACTGCTTCCTTGCTTCCCAGAACTCCCCCTTTCACTGCCTCTGCGACCCTCTGCTTGCTCCTTTCGCTTGTCCCTCACTCCGTCCCTCTCTCCCCTTCTCCAGCTTGTCCTTCCACCCTCTCCATGTGCACACAGAATCTTAGTGTTAGTGGGGAGAGTGCTGAGCTCTGGGGACCAGCCTGCAGCAGCAGAGCCTAGGTGGGATGGAGCTGTTTTGGACTAGTCCCAGGGCAGAGCCCAGAGCCGCCTCCCCAAACATGGGTCCCTGGCAGCTGGGTGGGTGGGAGAAGGGGAGGGTCCCCCACTCTCAGGGCAGGGGTCCAAGCTGCCTTCCTTTCTCCCCTCCGGGAAGTCCGTTTGCGGCAGCTGCTCCCTGGTCCTGACTGCTGGGCTGCAAACAGGTGAACGCACAGTGCAGGGGAACCCAAGATCAGCTGTTTGTCAGTCTCAGCCCTCATACTGCACTGGAGCCAGTTGGACTCTAGTGCAGCCCTAGGGCAGACTGTCAGTAAACTGATTGTTGATCTCAGCCCCAGAACCACACCAGAGTGAGTTGGAGACTCTGGTGTGGTCCCAGAGGCGAGATTAACAATTAACTAATTATATCAGCTGGCAATCAGCTCAGCACTGGAACCACACAGTAATGAGGTTAAGACTCCACTGTAATCTTTGGGGCTGAGACTGACAATTAGCTGATTGTGTGTCCCAGCCCTGAGGCAACACTGGGTTGCGTGATGGGGACCCTGCCACATGTTCAGTTTAAGGTATGATGGAAACCAGCTGCAATATTAATATACACATATTTTATGGAATAATTTGTGGCTTATTTTCCATTTTACCATGCCATTAATTGCCTCAACATGTGGCTGAGTTACTATTTAAGACATGATTAGCTGGTTAATTCTGTCTTAAGTGTAACGTCTGCTATGGGCCTGTGGCTCTTTTATGTGGTAGAAAGGTGTTGTGGTAGGGATAAGACCTCATCTCCTGTCTCTTGAAGTGTCCTTTCATAAAAATTTTACCCTTATGGTGGGTAACTATGTAATAATCCATAGGAGAAGATTTGAGTCAGAGAGAAATTTGTATAAGGAAAAATCACTTTTTTTCTATGCTTTCTATAACTGTTATTTGATTCATATGAAATTTTCAGGGCCCAGAGTCCTCTTTAGATGCAATAACAAAATGCGCCTAGGTGGGAACTGGGAACACTTGTCATAGGTGAAGGAAATTAAAACAAGTCTATTCTTCTCCCAATATTAATTTTTCAAAGTAAGTGTGAACAGGCTTGAGTGGGGGGGAGAATAGAATAGGAGTGAAAATACTGGCAGTATTTCTGCTGAAGGAAAAACACTTCATTATACCATTTTCAGAGTAATCAAAACATGAAGGAAAGAATATGTTCCTGGTCAACCTTTGGGAGCCACTGAATTATATGAGGGCAGGGTTGGGGTGGAAAAGGTGGGTAGGTGTGCAAAATGGGCTGCCATAAGGAGGTCTCTGCTGAACCATGCTCTTTCTCTCTCTCTCTTTACCTTGCTTACAGAGGTTTTTTCTAACCCTACCTTTCAGTAACCCTTAACAAGGTGCTGCAGAGCAGAAAATGAGTTAGATGCAGGTTCGTTCGGGATATTTTGCATTATGTCTTCTCCTCCAGATTACCACAGACGGCAGAATGACCATTATCGTTTCCTCTTCCTGGGTAACAGCTCCATTTTATTTTGTTGTTGTTGAGCGTTGCTTGGTCTATTCATTCTCTGTCATTTATCTAAGGAGAAAGCTGCACTTTCCCTCCTCCAAGAATCCCCTAATATTATAGCCTAGTGATTGTAATAATAAATAATAACTTTTACTACTCCTTTTCAGTGGTTTTACTGAGAGTACTTTGGAGTACCAAGTTAAGCATCATTACTCCATTTATATCACTGGGAAATTGGATTATAAAGAGGGTGAGTGCCTTGCCTAAAATGTTCCAATTCTTCACTGGAAGAACCAGAAAACAAAACACTGGTCTACTGATTTTTCAGGGCAGTGTCTGGGGGCAAAAAAATAGATTGGATAGGGATTACAAGTTTATTTGCCATGATAATTCCATAGTTACCCGGAGCAGCTCCTCAGGTTCTGTTGAGGCTTCTCAGGAGTCACTGACATTGAGATGTATTGCGCATTAGTCATTGTACATGGTATTGTTTCTTTAAATGTGGTTAGGCTGTGTGCCTCCTTTGGGCACCATGCTTTACATTCAGTTTTGGGTACTGTTCAGAATAGCGAAGCTGCCAGCCATGTAAACTGTGTGGTGCTTTCTCTGCTAGTCTAATCTCTTCACCAGTGGGACTTGCAAGATATAACAGATACATTTGAAGCTGCTCGGATAGTCAGTCTTATGTCACAAATTTGACTTAGTCAAGATTTGACTTCATAATTTGAGTGTCCACTTTGACCAAAATCTGCTTCCCTCTCTAATGCTTTTTCTCTATATTGTGTTGACACCAAGAGATGGATTCTTCTGCTACTCCTTTGTCTTGTTTCCATTTGAAAGAGCCTGAAAAAGAAAATTAAAAGAATTCTTTGTGACGTGATGGCAAGATTATTTGAGTCCTTGTGATCTTACTCTTATTTGTATTGGAAACAATGTACTGTGCCTATTACATAGAGAAATTCTTGTCAGGTTATTTTAGTCAGCTGAGTGTGAAGTGGATTAATGTGTATAAACCCTTGATATTGTGGTTATCTGGTATCTAGTTTAGGAACTCCAATTGTTCTTGACTCAGTGTCTTCTCTACCAATGTATTGGTTGTAAAACTTGGGTATCACAAGCAGAATAAGGAAGGTAATAATACTTGTGTAAATGGCCTTGATATGGTCATTCTCTGGAGTATACCTGTATAGATTTCAACACCCCATTATGCTAATGACAAAGATAAATGAAAGAATCCAGAGAAGGGCAACAAACATGATAAAGGGATTAAAAGATATGACCTTGATCAGAGGTTAAGGGAATTTAATATGTACAGCCCAGAGAAAAGAATACAAACAAGGAATGTTATGATAAGGGTCCACAAATATTTGAGAGGTAATTATATATAGAAAAAAGATAATGATTATTTATAGTGCTTTTGAGGTAGCATGAAAAGGAATAGCAACTTGGAACTAAAACAGGCACAATGTAGGTAGAACAGGCATGTCTGTCTAGAATAGCATGACATGTTTGGACTGACCAGAGCTCCTTTACTCTGCCTGCTCTCATAGAGTGGTAGCATTAGAGCGTTGTTGTAGCCATAATGATCTGGGTTATATGCAAGAAGAAAGGCTTTTTTGGGGTGATCTCTTTCTAACATCTCTTCCCAACAATACAATCAGTCCAATAAAAGATATTGCCAAAAAAAATTTGCACTTGTTCAGTGCAGTCAAGGATGTGTGGATTAGAATTACCGGGCTACCTCTTCTTTTCTGCTGGGCTCCTAGCAACCAGGGAGTTTCAGGCTGAAGAGAGAAACAATCCAATCCTTCTGCCTGTGTAAGGTAAGGAACAGACCTGCCCCAGGGTACAAAAGAGGAACAGTTAGGGATAGAGAAATATGCATGGAACAGTATGGTAGCAATCCTAGATGCAGCACCAAACAACAGCCTATTTGGGGGGAAATATCTTTGGAGAAAAATGTCATTAGCCTTTTAAGGCTTGTGTGCACAGCACTTTAAAGCGGGCTAAATGCTTTTGCACCCCTTTAATGGTGTTGGTGTTTGCACACCTTAGTGGCGTATTGCGCATTAATTCCAGCTGCTGTAGGAAATTCAGTGGCATAATGCGCCTTAAATGACATGGGGTGCAGCAAACTAAAACTCCTTTGAGGAGTTTTGGTTTGCTTCCCCTACAGCCACAGAGCGAAGCACCGGGCTCGGTGCAGCTCCATGGCTCTGCAGGAAACCCTGCAGACAGCCTGGCAGCAGCCTGGGAAAGCAGCTCTGCCCAAGAAAAGTGGTGAGCCTGATTTCCTGCCCCCACCCTCCCTTCCCGAGTCTGCCTGCCTGCCTGAGTTGTACAAGGCACTAGTGCTTCCCTCCATGGCTGCAATGCCCCCTGGGACCACCCGAGCTGGGTGCCTGCAGACAGATGCTGCCTGGTGGGTGGGTGGGGGTGCCGCTGCTGTGGAGGGAAACACCTGGCCCCCCCACCCCTGCAGCCCAGGGACTGCTCTGCCTGCTGGCAGCTCCCCTCCCCCAGAGAGGCTGGTAAGTCAGTGGGGTGTGTGCATGATGCTGGGGTTTAATCAGCCCTAAATTGAAGTGGTGTTGTTTAAAAACCAGTGTTTCAATTTAGGGCCCCTGTGTTGTCTACACATGCCCTTAGGCTGCTTACTCTAAACACAATATAGTTTTAAATCCTCCCTGTCTGGAAGCAGATAGTGCTCTAGAAGAGCAGCTTCCTTCCATCTAATTTTCCTGTTTATCTCTCATCCTTATAATTGAATCTAACTTCTTCCTTGACTTTGAGCATGTGAGGGAACTACTCTGGGTACTAAGGTTCCTGTAAATAAAACAGGAATCACTTGCTTTTCTAAAGGGAAGTGGGATGTGATGGAATTGTCTTTATGATGAACAGTTGGATCCCAAGTGGTCTGTTCATTCAATTGCATCCTATTCCTTCAACACATAACTCAGCTACAATATTGTTCCTATTCTATAGATATATCACCTATGTAGTGCACTGCATGGGGAGAAGATAAACCTCAGATGAGAGCAAAAAATAGAACCATGGTAGAATAAATGGTAGATGGTAATAAAAATAGAAATCCAAAAGTGGGGTGGGGACCGGGAAGGAAAGAGAGAAAACAAGACAGTCAGGGGAAAAGGAGACAGAAAAATGTTGTTGCGGGAAGGTATTGGAGAGAGAGAATGGTCACAGAAGTGTAGACAAAGGATCTGTACCAGGGCAGGGTAGTAGGAGGTAGAGTAAGATGGTCTAAACACTAAATAACGGATCTGTTTAAAAGTTGCCATTCTTGCTGTGAGCCTTGAAAGCCGACAAGCTTTGGTTCTGTTTATCAATGGGTAAGGCAATTCTGGAATCTCATGAACTCTGAAATGAAAGTCTTTCCCAGTTCCCAGAGTGTATACGTCTGGGACCTAACAGCACGGGTGGCCAAGTGGATCTTAATTTCTGTGGAGAAGCATTAAGAAAAGTGGGCTTCCAAGTTTCACATGACTTAAAAGCAGTCAGATTTAAGCAATGACTCCATAATATGTTTTATTAATTTAATGCTTAGTGGTTTTAATGTGGTTTAAGTTTCTGGGTTCTGTGTTAATGCCAGACAAAAATCATTACAACTGATCTTTTAGGATCCTCTTATTTCACATTCTCTTAAATGTTGAAGAAAAATTCCTTCAGTTTTTTCAAGGGTCATATGCAAAACACATTTTTTGTTGATCTTTTTGCTTATTGTTCTTTCTTTATATTTTTGCATCGTTCGTGCTTAACATCTTGATGTTTATGAATGACATGTTATAAATGATCAATATAAAAATCCTTAAGAAGTAGGTGACTAGAATTGACTGTGCTAGCAATCAATCTGGCTTATTTGTTTTTATTACTATTTTTTTTAGGAATGCTGTCTTTGTAATTTGAGAGGTGGTGCACTCAAGCAAACTACGGACAAGAAGTAAGTAGTGGATATATAGAGGCCAATCTAATTAATTTTATACTCTATTACCATGCCCACTCCCGTACAAAGAAAGATTCTACATGTAATTATTTCAAAATGTCCTTTTAAGTTGAATTATTGCAGGATAAGTGTAACTCCCCTTGAAAATACTGTATTGTGCCACTGGCACTTTGTGAACATACTCAGTGTGCTAAAAAATAAAAATCGTTTTATTATTTGCATGTGCTTACCTATTCCAAATTCCATTCTGCTGGTCACTGTATAAAGAAAGCAAATGAAAGCTCATTTGTCATTGTTTGCATTGGCAAACCTTATTGTACAGGGAAGTGTACTTTCTTCTTTAGTCGTGGAATTTTATGATTCTAGTATTTAACACAGTACTTCTGAACTTTTTTTCAGACGCAGGCATTTACTGTATTGTTCTGCTGATAAGTTGTTATTTTTTCCTCAAAAAGAACCATAAAAATGACATTCAACTTATATGCAGGGATGACCTAGGATCAGGCCAATGTATTAAAGAATTAATTAAACTGAATCTTATTAAAATGGTCCTGGGTCTTGAAGTAGTTAGTTTTATTGTATTTCCATTTGATAATCATGATATCAGATCAATAATAACAGATGTTTATTCTTCATTATGTTGATAAAATCAAGGGCAGGATATTATTAAATATCTTTAGAAGATGAAATGGGAAAAGGATTTCTTCAGGTCCAGCTATAGAACAAGCTCCTATGTGTATTGCATCTTTGCTTGGAAACCTTTCCTTTAACTATACCAATACATTATGGACCTTTTTTCATTAAGCTTTGAATCACCAAAAGTGAATCTAGCTTGGTGATATAAATTCATCAAGCCCAAACTTCCTTTCAGTGTTTCCCTGCAGTAGTGTTTTGACCAATGATCTGCAGTTAGTTACGTGTTATATGGATGAATGGAACCTTTTCACTTGTGAACTTCCGACAGTGATTTTACTTTCCAAATACATTGGTACACTTCTATAAAACATTGAATTAAATATATATATATATATCTCCCACACATCATATGAAACTAATAACATGCTATTTAGATCCAGTCTAAACCATGTATCAAAATGTTTGTTTTCTGTTTACCTTTTTACTAAGCTGCACAAATGATTAAACAGAGATCCTCCCCCTTCCCTCCCCCCCCAAAAAACCCCAAAAAACACAAGGCAAGACAGTGCCACCTGACTAAAATGCAGCATGCCTGCTCTAGGTAGATCCCATGCAGCATGTTTTGAAACACTTGTATATTGCTTTTATGTACATTTTCTTAAAGATAGAGACACATCATCTGCTGGTAGTTTCAATGTGCACATTGCAAAGGGTTACTTTTGGTTCGAAGTCTGCAGCTTTATGTTATGCCCAATTGTTGGCTTCTGTTACGGAGTTAGGGAATGGTGACTCTGTACAAGAAACCTCAACTACTGTATAATAAATTACACTTGTTATGCCCCTTTGACTCCCTCTCTCGCACTTGATCCAGAGTGTCATGCATTTGGACACTATCCACCCCTTCAAACTTCTAAGCATTTTCAAATCAGCCTGCCACAAATATGTCATCTTTTTTTTTTTTTTTACTAAGTTGTAGGATCCCTCCTTACACTTAATGATGAGATCATAATTAAGGGTAGGAAGGGAGGTCCAGGATGGACCTAATTTGCAACAGATTTAAGACCTAATGATGTCTGAGTGCTGGGAGGTTGAGAACTTGACTGTTCAGGAGAGCTGATAACTCCTTTGTCAAATCCGATACAGGTCTTGCTTCAAATCTTGGTAGTCTGAGATACCAGATAAATCTTGTGCTAATGATTTATAGAAAAGCTTTATAATTACAACACTTCTGTGCCTTCCCCCCGACTTGCTGTTAGACAGTTGGTGTGAAGTTTATCTGGCTTTACTGGCATGCATTTATGATAAGACTGTATGAATTAAAAGAAAGATTAAGTGCATCTAAAACAATGTTTCTGTAAATTGTAACATAAAGAAAATATTCTCCATAAGAGTCTGATGTGGCATAAAGTCTTTATAGGCACTCATTTACAATGACCTGCATAACTCATGAATGGCTGTCATTTTTGAGTACTGTTCCCATATCTCACTCTTGCCTATAAAACTTTTATACCACACTGCACCAGCACACATTGTTCCTGTATATCACCATAGCTTTTTCTAAATAGTTTTCTCAAATTTGAATGGCTGAAATGGTATTGCACTGTACTGCAGCAAATAAGAAGAGATTCTGTTGTGCTGCTCCTCCTGAAAAATGTGCCCCATTCCTGCCTCCCCTGGACCTACTGAGATCCTCATTTTCTGCACATCTCAGGAAATATTCAAAAACGGGCACTGCTTTAATGGGCCTAGTAGGATAGCAACAAAGGATGCATAGAGCAAATATTAAGAGTTAGAGTCAAATTGTTCACCCTCCTTCAAGTCTTAGGTTCATTACCATCATTTCTCCTGTCCCCCTTGGATAACTTAGGAGTCTCACTGAGACATTTGCTAAGCTTCAGCTGACCCCTTAGTTCTCCTCAACAAAGCTGTTCTCTCAACTTTCATTTTAGCTTAACAAAGGGATATATGGGGAGAGTATCTATATTGCAGTCCAGTACTTCAAGTTTGTGGCAGTAAATCATACTAGTAGCTAATATAAACAAATAGAGCATATGGTATTTTACCAGAAGACTTCTGAAGTTGCTGTAAAGTAGGTTTAGGCTGATTTCTTAGTTATATGCAGCATTGATCCTAGGTGTCCTCAGTTGCCTTCATCACTCGCAAGGAATCCAGTTCACAGGTGGCACTATGAACATTGCTAGGAGAACGGAGCATCTCTTCCACTGTTATGTCAAGTTCTGATAGGGTAATAAGGCTGTTTCATTCTGCTCTGACTCTGTGCCCCTTTTTCTGGCAGCCCAAATTGCTGTTAGTGTAACTGGTTTCTACATTTTGGCAGCTGAGTGCATGAAAGTGAATATGTGGCTAATTTAAAAGTACCTGCTATGATATGATTAGCATTAGTCCAGAAAGCTGCAGGTTAGACCATGTATTGCTTACAAATGGAAGATAGCGACCATATGTGCAAGTATTGTTGGCACCACTACAAAAAACCTTTGCAGTTTATAAATAAAGTATAAATGGCACTTTTCAAAATTTAACCTGAAGGGGTGTTTACAACAGGAAGTGTTAACTTAAGAATTTCTCTGTAAGATTGAAACAGAACATTTCTGTCAAATATTTCCCAGTCTAGACTGATGATTCTTATTCAAGAACATTTCTTCTTGCAATATATATGTAAGTTTTATTTGAATGGCAGGAAATGGACACAATATTGCCATCAATTTTGTAGGACACTTCATTTAGTATATAGTGCAGATCTTTTCTTCTCTGATATTTATTGAATTTTCAGATAATTTTCTAATACTGCATAAAAATAAATTTTAAATATAAACACTATTTCTTGATCTTGGATTTAAAAAGGAATTTGATGGAAGAAAGATTGGGTAGTTTCATTTGAGGCATGGAATCTTTTTAACTATATCTTCTTTGTAAATATTTTTTGATGTCACTGACCTACCACTTTTCACAGGTGGGCACATGTGATGTGTGCAATTGCAATTCCTGAAGTCAGATTTCGAAATGTCACAGAACGGACACCTATAGACACTAGTAGAATACCTTTGCAGAGATTAAAATTGGTGAGTAATAAGGCTGAATTAATTACATTTTATAGGTATTGTGCTGTTTTGAAATGTGTACAAAATTCTATGTATAGTTAATATTAACTATTGCACACTTTTATTTCAGGGAAAGAATAAATAATCAAAATCAGTTAAACTGAAATTTCTCATAGTGGGTTAGATATTTTCATTCATTGGCATTGTTTTGGTTTATGGTCTTGGGTAAACAACTTTTGCTCTAGAATGAAAAAGGGTGAAACAATGAGTAGTTTCAATCACTAAGCTAAAACTATTGGGGCTGCTCATTGAGGATCCAGCTGAAACCCAAATAAACCAGCATATCTCAGAATTTGTACGATTTTTTTCACGAGGTATTTTTGCCTTAAGGGAACCTTTTATGGAGTTAAAATGATAAAAGACCTGATATTTTTACCATCTGGGAATTGAAAAATGTGCACCAATCAAATCGCATGTTATATTGAACTAATAAATAGCTCCCCAAGGCATTGAAAAAGGCAAGAAACAAACACAAATGCTTCAACTACAAATACTAGGACCCATGTATAGCCCCCGTATAACCCTGTCATCACACATTTGCCCTGGATTAGTGAGAAACATGTAAAAGCTGATCTCAAAGAGAATATTCCCTGCTGAGTTAGACCTAAATTACTTAATTTGCCAGACTGTACTTCAATGTGACATCGTCTTCCTCTGACAAAAGGAAAATGATCCCCTGCCCAATATTTTAAAAATATTTGGAAAATAACCCTATTTCTTCTCTTTGTCCACTCCATAAGTAATTGGAGGAAAGATTGCTGATGTACTTAACCTGAAGATACTCTTTAATTGCTCCAGCTTTGTGAATTATTCTTCTTTTAATTTATCTGCTATGCTTTATATTTTATAACCATTGGAGTTGACCTCAAATTCTTGATCTGAAAATACCAGTTTTGGAAGTACTAACTATAAATAAGATGATCTTCAATTTTGATGTCTCCAAATAGTTACTTACATTATGACAGTAACCTAGTTGGTAATTGTTAATCCAGTAGTTATTTTCAAGGTATTGTGGAATTGAAATGTGAATTTGCCTCCTGTGACTTGAACAATAACAGAATAGTAAGAGCCTTCTGGAAGAAGGCTTGAATGAATTTTAAATTAATGAGCTATTAATTTATTAATGTAGTTATTGTTTTAAGAGGCAAAATGCATGGACTTTTGTGACGTTACATAATATGCAAAGTTGTAGGCCATCCACTGGCTGTCATTTATCTGCAGATCACTGATAGTTTTAAACACCTTTCTATCACTGGAAGCTTTTTCTTTTGTTTTTCTCCTTCCATTTACGTATGGCTGAGTACATTTCTCTCAAATGGTAAAAACTCTCTTAAATATTTTTATAGTATGAAGCCACCAGTTTCCATTAGGCTATGTGTATATTGCTGGTGCTTCCCCCCATGGATTGCTGAATGTTTAGATGTATTAATGTATTATCCTGCCTGCCTTGGTGCTTTTTTTTTTTTTTTTTTTTTTTTAGGGGAAGGGGCTGCATTACGGATGTTATACCATATTTACCCAAACCCAAGATGACCCTTTCAGACAACCCCCCAAGTAATTAGATCTTATACATGGAGAATTTATAAATCTACACATTTTCCATGTATAGAATCTAATCATTGGAGGATCACCTTAAAATTCATCCCCATCACCACTGCAGCGGGAAAAACAGTGGTTGGGGACCCGTGTCAGACGATGGCTATCAGGTGATGGGGGGAGCAATGAGAGACAGGCAATATGGGGAAAACAGCTTGGCCTCTGATTCTTCACTTATCCTTCCTTGTGCCTGCCTCCCCCTGCCTGCCCCCTCTACTCCCCCACAGCCTTGGATTCCATCCTCTTAAGCCTCTGTCATCTTCCTGCCACTTCCTTTCCTTCCTCCCCCTCTTCCTACGTCTGCCTACCTTTTCTCTTGGGATGGAGCCTGCCAGTGCCAATCTAGCCTGGGGCCACCTTATTCTTTATTCTAAGATGTGAGGCTTTCCCCCACCATGTTAAATGAGAGGAAAAAACATCATCTTGGAATCAAGTAAATACAGTAATAAAGAAATTCAGATGAATAAAATGAAGGTGGAACCATGACACATCATAGTGCCATAAATGGACTACTGCAGACAGTTTACTTTATTGTAATCTCAGTTGAGAAAATTAAACCTTGCTTTTCCCAGCCTGGGTTAATTGCATTCAATTTACAATGAGTGACAATTGTTCATACATCTCATTAGTAAATCTAATGCAGGTTCATCATGCAGTTCAACCTTCCTAAAAGGTTTTATAATGATTTAATATCTGTAGCCAATACACTGCTGCTACTTGAGAGATCAGCAAGCAACAGAAGAAATGGGCAAAGTTCTCTTAACTTCAGCAGCCTGCTAATGCTTCAAAAATGAAGAACACTGTTACAAAACTCAACTGTTTTATTTACTTTTTAGCATACTCATATTCATAGGAATTTTCCGTATTAGCTGACAAAACTATAATTTTTGCCTTGTATTGCTTTGGTAAAAAATTATTTTCAGAGGTTTCTGTTCAGTGCCAGGGGGACAGTGTTTTTAAAAAGATCAGATGTTGCCATGATCAAGTTATTTTATCATGTTGGCCCTTTAAATCCAGGTAGAGGAAACGCATTTAACTGCCAGCTAATTCCTTGTATCTCCTGGCTTCTACTTACAACATTCAGATTTTTATCAAAGGGTGAATTGTGCAAATAATGTCCAGGAGATTGTCATGATAGCTTTTCATTAGACAAAATAAATAAAGATAATGGAAGAAGGACCTTGCAAAGAGACCCTCCTTGTTTGAGTAGTCACATGCTGCCATAGGCAATCTTCAAAAAGTGTCTCAACACCCATCTTGCTGGGGTCATCTGATCCCAGCAGTCTTTCCTGCCCAAGTGCAGAGGGGCTGGAGCCAATGATTTGTAAGGTCCCTTCCATCCCTAACAACTATGAAATAGCAAGTCAGTAGAGATGTAATAGTGGACTATGAAAAATTACGGCCTTGCAGTAGAAGACCGGGTTGAGTTGTTTCAAGTGAAAAGATTTCTCAGTCTGAGCAAGGCAGTTGGATCCTGAAGATAAAAGACTGAGGTTATGAATTGTCATAAAGAGATTGAGGTCTGATAGAGCTATCCAGCAAATTTGAAACGCTATTTTTTTTAAATGGTTGGGGTAGGCATCATACCAAAAAATGAAAGTTAAGAAATGCAAAGAAAAGTATTTCCTTCTATTCTGGAGGGTTCACTTGAAGTAAAAACAAACAATACTCCACCTCCCTGCAAAAAAACCCGAAAAGATGTACCTTTTATGTCATGCAAACCTTCTCAGACCTTTGAGTACATGAGATGATTCTGGTTGGTTTTAATTATAAGCAAGGAATCATGGAAAATAATGATAGAAACTAGGTAAAAACAAACAGAACCAGTTGAGAGTAGATTTCTACCTCTTATTTCCAAAGATATGCAGTGTGAGTTGACACTCCCTCTTTGCACTATCCACCAATATCAAAGCATATAAGAAGTCAGTGTTTGCCTTTTAACAAATTAAACAACATCTCTTTGTTATTCAGCTAGTATATATATGGATTGGTGTTAGATAGCTTTTAGCTCACAAGGCATTGTGGGTCAGAATCAGTGTGTTTTATATCAGTCTTCATATCATGTAATATATACCAGTATGGTATACACTCATTCCTTCCCAAGCAAATCAGTGTTTGTATTATGTTTACAGTATTATTTTCAACAACTGCTTTCTGTTTGCACATTAATGGGTTCATCTAGCCAATTTATGTAATTGGTTTTAGATTTTATATAATGTCAAAATGCCTTTATATTACTTTGCCTCACATTTAATGTGTTGTTTATTCCATATAATTTCTGTGTTGCTTAAAATTTACATGCCATGCTAAAATGTTCATTATAAAATATTGTCAATCAAACCACAATAATAAAATATATTGTATGTTGTTGAATAATAGGATGATGCTGTGTTCACCAACAGTAAATATGTTTGAATGATAGGGGCTAGGAATAATAGTTTGCACATTCAGTGTTATATTGTGGGTCTGATTCCACAGTCATACCAATCTTATGTTGTTGCAACTCATTGACTTCAGTAAAGGTACCACTGGTTTGAATAGAATGAGAATAGAATAGAATCAGTCCCTTCTGTTTTGTTATCGCTGCTGCTGCTGCTATTGGGGGAGAGGTTTTATTTTCCCCATAAGTTTTAGGTTTTGCAGCTGTTCATAGGGTTTAAAATACCCTTCCTAAAACAGTGGTAAACTAGGAAGAAGTTTTAAATCAAAATTTTGTGAAGAGTGGAGCTTGTAGTGTTTTTTCTTATGTTTGCAAACTTGGGCAAAAATAGTTAGTGAAGGTCTTGTCTTGGAACATAGGGTGTGTAGACACAGACATGGGGTGCAGACAAACAGTTGAACTGTTTCAACAGTGTTACTGATTGGGAACTGGTTCATAATTGTCCCTGGAGAGAAATGTGCACATGTATGCGGCTAAGAGTTCTAAGCAGAACCCTCATCTTTTAGGGATGGCACTGCTGCCAAAATGTCACCAAGCGGTGGTAGAGTACCCAAATTATCCTGCCTTCCAGGGGTCAGTGCCCATAGGTTTCTCCAGGATTCCTCTAGAGAGGGTAGAAGACCTGGATTAGGGTATGGGGTTGGAGTGGAGGGGCTGCCAGATTCTGGGGGACTGCATGGACTTGTAGTTTCTAGGCGGTAGGGTGTTCTTCCTTCCCACCCCCTTCTCAGGAGTTCCCAGGATTTTCCAATGGTGCAAGTACCTTGCATTACCAGCAAAAGATGCAGAGATTGTAGACGTGTGTGCAGGGTGCAGCATGCAGGGCAGGGCTTGGTTGCAAGAGTGCAGCACAGAGGGGGAGGAACAATTAACAGTTAGTGGGGTAATTTACTTCACATTACACATGGAATTGACAGCTGTTCTGTTCTAAGTGCCCACTATGCAATTGCAATTGCTCTGCTTCCCTCCCTGTCCCCAAACACTTGACTGGAATTTATAGTTACAGGCAACCACCCACCCACTATAAGCAGGGGGCTACAAAGCCCTCTGCCCAAACCTGGCAACCCTCCACCCCAAATGAGCCTGGGACGCATGCTCAGGTTCTTTAGCAGGGAAGTGAAACTGTTACAGAGGCTTTCTACTTCCCTGCCCCTGAGGGGACTGTGGTTTCTTTAGGCCAGGGGTAAGCAACGTGTTTTAGTCAGAGTGCCGAAACCCCCACAAAGCCTTCCTTGGAAGGTGCCGGAGTGCCGGCATGCCAGAAAAACAAAATGAGGGCAGGGGGGTACATGGCAGGATGCCCTGTATGTGTCTCCTGCCCCCCCAGCCCAGGCTCTGTTGCTGGCAGCAGCTACCCAGAACCGGGGAGGCTCCAAACAGCTGTGCCGGGCTCTGGGGCCCAGGCATCAGCTCTGTACTGGCATGTGTACCCACATGTCAGCAGGCAGTGGGGGAGGGGCCTGAGGCGGCGCAACCCCGGTTTCTCCCTTGCTCCTGGCACAGAGCTGGTGACTGGACTCTGGAGCCCGGTGCAGCTGTTTGTAGCCAGTTTGGGCTCTGGGCCTCTGCAGCAAGCAGCGGGCAGGCTGCAAACAGCTGTGCAGGGCTCCACAGCTCTGGCATCAGCTCGGTGCTGGTGGCAACTGCGCGTGCACCTTGGGGTGGGCTGTGCTGCCCTGCTGTCTGCCCTGAGGTGCGCGCACAGTCACCGCCAGCACGGAGCTGATAACGGAGCTGTGGAGCCTGACGCAGCTGTTTGCAGCCTGCCCGCTGCTTGCTGCAGCTGCCCAGAGCCCAGGCTGGTTACAAACAGCTGCACTGGGCTCCAGAGCCCAGTCACCAGCTCTGTGCCAGGAGTGGGGGAGAGATCGGGGTTGCACTGCCTCAGGCCCCTCCCCCATTGCTTGCTTTGACGCATAGGTGCACGTGCCGGTACGGAGCTGATTCCTGGGCTCTGGAGCCCAGCACAGCTGTTTGGAGCCTCCTGGCTGCAGCTAGCCCCGGCTCTGGGTAGCTGCTGCCAGCCACAGAGTCCAGGCTGCTCCCAGCAGGAAGCTGGGATGCTATAAGCCCTGCTGGGAGCAGCCTGGGCTCAGCAGCTACCCAGAGATGGGGCTGGCCATGGTGTGCCAAGCAAAATGGCCTTGCGTGCCATGCTCGGCATGCGTGCTGGGGGTTGCCAACCCCTGCTTTAGGCAATAGGTCTTCAGGCAGTAGAGTCTTGGATGCATCCCAGAGTAGCCTCATTGCCCTGCACATATTTATAGGGTTGAGAAGTGGTACAGTTTGGGATGCTTGGAGGACTGACTAGACAGTAGGCATGGAATAGTCTGTGTCCACAGATAACATTGGATCAGTTCAAGGAGGTCTAGCTCAAACTAATACTTTATTTTCCCGGTGTGCTTTTGAAACATTTCAGGAAGTTTGAACTAGTCTAAAATGGCCTGTGCACCTACACCCTTGGGGTTTAAAATTTTGAATATTCCAAGCCTGACATCTGTCCACACCTATAATGGCTAGGACTGTGTCTTGTATTCTAGATACAGGTCTATGCTATAAATGGTGAAGACCTGCATCATACTAAGGTTACCACACGTCCAGGTTTTCCCAGAAAGGGAAAACCTGGTCCCTGTCCTCGTATCTGGGTGGGTTTTTAAAATGGGAGCAAATGTCCGGGTTTTTGGTCTTCCTCTGTTTTCCTGGGAACTAGCAGCTTGGGACTGCTTGGGGCTGGGAGCAGCGGGCAAGGTGATTGGCTGTTGGGAGTCCCATGCTCTGTGCACGGGCCCTGACAAACTCCCAGATAAGAGGCACAGAGTTTGTGCAGTGCACATGTGTGTGGGAGCTGCAGGGGCAGCATGGCTGGAGGGGCAGAGGCTGTAGGTCAGGAGTGAGGGGCACGGGCAGGGCTGAAGGGACAGGGGCTGCAGATCAGGAGCGAGGGGCACTGGCAGGGCTGGAGGGGGGCAGGGGCTTAGTGAGGGGAAGAGGCAGGGCATGGGTATTTCACTGCCCCCCCCCATAATCATATACTCTTCCTCCCTTTTCACCCCTTCTTTCACCCACCATAGGTGTCCTCTTTTTTGATATTGGAAATACGGTAACTCAGGAAAATAAAAGGCCTGCCAGGGTTCCTTATCATGCAATAGTGCAGTAGCTATTCTGTTTCCAAAGCCAATGTAATTTGTATTCCCCTCCATAGACAGACCCAACTGTGGTTTCACATTCTGTCTTCCTTGTGTCACTCACTTCAAAGTATCCAGAGGGCCTAGTCTTATGAAGCCCTTGAAGTCAGCTGAACAGAAGCTGAAGTTGTGCTGTCTTTGTAAGCATGTAAGAATGTGAATACCCTCACCTTCTTTCATGTAGGATTGGGAACAGGGACAGCCTCGCCCAGTGTACATAAAGACAAGTGTTTTAACGACTAAAGGACTCTTTCAAGTTACAGCTTTTGATTTTTGTAAACTATCCTGAGAAAAAAAACAGTCTAGTTACTACTCGGGTGTTGCTGGTAGCAGTTAAAGCTGTGTGAGGCTCATAATAAAACTGTCAAAACATTCCCTTGTCATAGGTTTTATTACAAAATCCAAAACTTTAATATATTACTACTTAGTTATAGAATTGACTGCTTTGCAAGGGTACTTTGCAAGGGTTTAGAAGGGATGGTCTCTGCTCCAGCGATTTCACAGTCTAAGGACAAATGAGTAGGCAATGGTAATGGGAAAGGCAGCTGAAATGCTATTTGTATGCTAGTGAACTTGATTCACTCTAGGTAACAAAGCAGAAATGAAACTTTAAGAGGGATTAAGTAGTATAACCCTTCTGGATGAACTCAGGGTTACATGAATAAAGTATAGTGGAAAATGGTTAGGATTTGAAAGATAGGGAGATAGGATTGGGAGCATTGGTGGAAAGGTTTGGACAATATGAATTTTGTTATGGACAGAAGAGGCTAATTTCTGCTGAGTTCTGAAGGGTGTGACTGCTTGCACCGGTTAGTGAGCTGGAGTGAAAGAAAAGTTTATAAAAGAATTAGGCCAGGTGCAAGGCAAGCACAATTTAATAGCATCTGATGATTACAAGTCAAAAGCTGATAGAATGTGGAGGTTTTAGCTGAGCTTAATCTTGGTTTTGGTTCCATTTCAGCCCAAATATATCAGTGAAAGTGTTTTCCTTGGCTGCTTAGTTTTATGCAGCTCTGGCTGATAGAAAGCAGATTGTGAATTCCAGACTCCATTGAAGCTAATAGTAAAACGCCGCTTACTTCTGTGGAACCAGCAATTCTCCCAGAGTACGTAAATATACCCTGTAATTTCAGACCAACATTATTACTCAGTTCCAGTCCTGAACAGTTTTAGTTCTAGTCCATGGCCACATTGTATAATAAAGCAAAGAAATCTCTGGAGATCTGAAGCCAAATTTGACTTCTCAAAAACCCTGCAACTTCCACCGGTTTCCAGAGATTAGCCAGCAAATATATGCTGGCAGGGATATCTGGGCTTGATTCCAATTTACAGTTAGGCCTCTTTACACCGTGATAGCTGTGATTTTAAGTCACAGGCACATAAAAAAGTTACCATAAGGCAAAAAAGGCCTGGAATGTATATAGTGTCTCACTTTACAGTAACTGCCTTTGGACGTGCTCTTACTTGAAGTAAATTGAAGCCAACCCACATTGCTCCTCTTGGGTTAGTAGTAAAGTACTGCAGATTAGCTTCATTTACCTGAGGTCAGATTATGTATCTGGGGAATTACTGCAAAGTAGTTAATGCATGGTAATCCCAGCCCTCATTTACCTCATAGTAACTTGTTCATGAGCATGTGCTCTGAGAGACACAGGCCCAGTGTGGTTAAATGTTTCTTCTGACATAAAAATAACAGTTAAAATGTAATCAATATCTGTCCTTTACTAAACACATGCATTTAAACTGTCATCTTTAAAATAATTTTTGGATGATTGATGCATCAATTCAATAGCAAGATGCATGATCTAACTTAGATAATATCAGTGCTTTAACATGCTTCAGTATTACAAACTGACTTTTGTCATTATAGGCTGTTGCTGGAATGCTGTACTGAAACGTATATAATGTGCCTTTGTTTCTTTATCGGTAGAGCTTCCTATTATTTTTACATTTGAAATCCTATTTCTCCAACAAAATAGAGGTAGAAAATGAGTCTTGGAATAGCTGAAGTTGCCCTCGGGCTTTTGATGACCTCAAATTTGTATTTGACAAGTGAACCGAATATAAGCACAAGTGTACTCTGAGTGAGGAACATTATTTTGAAAAGAAATTTACACTGCAATGATGACTGATCTACAAGCCTTTCAGAATCTGGCTGAGGCCATAATGTTTTGTTTAGAAGCCTATACACTTTAAAATTTGTACCTGAAGGCAAATAATAGTGAGCTCAAAAGCCAAAGATTATAGTTTTGAAAGGTACATCAATTCTGAAAATAGAGAGGTTTCACTGTGGTATGCCAACTGAAGAGTGGAATGGAGGGAAAAAAAGTGAGAGCGCTTTTAAAAGAATGGGCAAGTATTCTCTTGCCTATCTTTCTAGTTTAATAAAAATAATCCTAAAATTAGAATTAAATACATTTGCAGGCATTGCTTATCTTCTGTGTTGTAATTTTGCAATAACAGTCATTTGTTAACCTATAGTGGAATTGTAGAACCACTGCAGCTGTATTTCTGTAAGAGTAGAGAAATGCTTGACAGTGATGTATACCACCATTATTATGCATTTCTGGCAAGGTAAAGAAGTATTGATTACCTTTCAGCATTTCTAAAAATATTGCTAGAAGGACAATCAAGAAAACTCATTATGTTATTCATAAACTTATGCATTAACTAGTTCATTTGCACACACATTTAAGGAAAAAGAAAGCAAAATAGAGACTCAAGTTTGTTTGATTTATATTTCCAAATTATTTAACATTATTATTGAATCAACTTTAAATAGCACAGTCACTTACTTTTCCCCTCAATTAAAACAATGTGAAACTAAAGATGATACAATAATTGATTAAAATACTACAATTTATAATGCCAGTTAAAAATGTACTGACTCATTAAAATCATGTACAAAACACAATTTAGAGTGCATACTTATGTTACTATCTTTGTAAGATTTTTAATAAGTATGGTGTAAAAAATGTGCATTACCAGCTGTATAGTCCTTACTGTCAGAATGATTTGCTACAATGAATAGATCCTATTGCAAACTGTCAAATTTGTATATTGCTGTAATACTGAGCCATAAAATCTTTTGAATAAAATGGAAAATGTTAGATGGGCCTGACTAAAAATAATATTTTTGAAGACTAGCAATATCTGTAAGAGTGAAAGCAGAATGCTCATAAAGTTAACTAGTTACTCTAAATTCTCCTTTCCACGTAGATGAAAAATCATGTTTGCAAAATTAAATTGATTTTTACTTTTAAACATCGTTTGAAATTATGTCTATTCTTTGAATTACCAAAGATTATTTGAGGCAAGAATGGAGTACATTTGTTGGAAGTAGGAATTGGTATTTTGGTTTGTGTGTCTGTATACAAATAAATTACCATTAATAAAATAATATGATTGAGAAACCTAACTCAAATTAAAGTTTCTCACCCAACTTTCTCTTGAGCATGTGGCACTTATCTCTTGATTAATGGTATTAATTTAGATCAATTGAGTATTATGTTTTCACAAGTGATGCAGTAATACTACATGGCAACAGTTAGCATTGTTGGAACATCCTTAACGTTTCCAGACTTCTGAATGATTGCTTACAGGGCATTTTTCATTTTATTGGCAATCCTGTTTTTGTTAAGATTATTAGTGGTATTAATTAGTAGTAATGCCACTAATAATGGTTCAGTTTTAAGTGGGGGAAAAAAGCAAGTGTGACTCCACAAGGTCTGATGTCCTTAGCAGTGGAATTTGTGAATTTCTCTATCTGGACACCATGAGATTGATAACACCTGAATCCATCACAGATCGGTTAAACCCAAACATCTTGAAAGGACTGATATCAACTGAATGAAAGCATTCTGTTTCAGCCCCAAACATCATTAGTGTCTGAACCTTGTATGGTAGTGGTTCAGACCTATATGTCGGTAATGGCTGGCTAGCAGGCTGGATTCAGACAGCAGAACCATATGATCCAGTCTGTGGATGTGGGGCTTCAGTGGCATTTGGCAGTGTGGGGTAGTTATTTTCCAGTGCCTCCGTGGGGAAGGGTGGTGGTGGCAGTGGCTGGGTCCTAGCACCTGCCAATCCATCCACCTTTGACTTGGACTGGATCATTGTCCTGCAGCCTAAAAAGGTTGCCAACTACTGATTATATGGCTTCATGGGAATTTTAGTTCTGAGTCCACCATTTTCTGGTGTAGAATCTATTGTCTTGTTGGGATCCATCATCCAAGATTCACAGTAGTCTGCTTATGGGTCTGAGCCACATTGGTGCCTCAAGCAGATGCAGTGATTAATGCTGAGCAAAAAAGAAATGAAACATTTAATTTCTAATCAACAAAATGAAATGGTTTAGGGGATGGAGAGTGAGTTTGGGGCCATGTGAGAACATGGGGCGGTTGTGGGACAGGGTGCTCGTGTGGTTTCATAGTTTCATAGTAGCTAGAGTCGGAAGGGACCTAGGTAGATCATCTAGTCCGACCCCCTGCCTGAGCAGGAAAGAGCACCGGGGT
>NW_017728950.1:57287603-57317619 GCF_001723895.1 Crocodylus porosus | reverse complement strand
AGTTTGTAGCAGGCCACAAGGTCCCCCCTTAACCTTCTCTTGTGGAGAATGGTGCTGCAGTGGGGTGCCACCATAAGTTTGCAGTCCAGTGGTTGGGGGTGAGGAGAGAGTGGGGATCTTCACAGCATGCCATATGGCCACCAGCCCTTTGGAAATTGTACAACGCTGTTATAAATAATTTCTGAACCTTCAGTGTTCCAAACAGCTGCCTTTGAATCGGGATGAAATATTTGTGTAACTATCTTAATTTAAAATGTCAAAAGCTTCAGTACTACTAGATTCGTTTACTTTAGATTCAGTGTAATTCTTAAGTTTCAGTCCAATCTACAGTTGCTCAGGTTCTGTATTTACAAGTGACTTGTGGACTTAACATTCTACCCAAAATCATTGAAATTTTTGTAGCAAATTTTCTAATTGGAACAGTGAGGCAGTAGATAAATGGGGACAGGATTTGGAGCTAACATCCCAAACTAGCCTTGGTTTTGCTCTTGATTGATTGCATGATTTTAGGTAAGTTACTTTATTTGTGTACTTCAGTATTGTCAGTCATACCACTATCTGTGGTGGCACTATGGATAACTCTACCCTGAACAATGCAGAATAATAAAACCTGAGCAGTGAGGGGGACTGCACTAAGTCCCCCTCTACATGTGCAGCTAAAGGTGTGATTAAATCTAATGCATGATCAAGACAATCGTGCCTCTTGCCATACCACATGTGCATGGCAGGAGGCGTGATTGTGGGATTGTGCATTAGATCCAATTGCATCTTGTTGCCAGTATAGGGCGAGCCTGATCTTAGCAAGAAGCAGGCACCCATAGTTGGGAGCCCACTTTGTTGAGGGGGTTCCCAGCTGCAGGGACTGTAAGCACCTGGGACCAAGAGTCCCCACAGCTGATAGGACTCTGGGGCTTCATGCACCCCCGATTCTTAGGAATCATGGCAGCAGGAACCCCCAGAGTTCGGGGGTTTCAAGCTAGGGATGGTGCACCCCTGTGGCTGGGAGCCCTGTCAGCTGATGGGGCTTCCAGCCACAGGGGAGACCTTGCTACATGTAGAAATGTATTTATTTAGTGATGCAGTTTCAGCATATTGTTTCAGCCATCTTAAGACAATGTCATCACCAGTGTGAAGAGCTTGAAGGCCACTAGGTAGCATTGTGAATGGACACAAGTCAGTAATATGGGACACGGAGCTTCCAGCAAATTCAAGCTGGATTGCAACCAGCTATATAGTTAGTACCACATTTTTTAGTTCTAATTTTATTGCTGGTTGGAGCTTTTTATTGTGTGTAACTTTGCACGTGTAGCTGGTCTCAAAGTAACTGTACAATTAACCGGTTAATTGTGTGATACCTGTAATGTGTTGGTGGTTGGAGGGTGATGGGGCAGCTAACACAGCTATACTGTTTCTGGTTCCCTAGCTAGTTTGTTTGGAACTAACTGAGGTGTCTATCCAGAGCTCTGCACTGTGAAGTGTAGAGAAGCTGTAGGGTTTTGTAAGTGTTACTTAGTTAATATCTGTGTAGTACTTTGAAAAAGCAATACACTATAGAAGTGCTAATGATCATTATAACTGTTAGAAGCTGTTGTGATGAGTGCTATGTAAAACGATCAAATAGTTAGCTTGGGGTTGTTTATGCCCCAGTAACTTAAAATAAGTGAATTATGTTAGTTTTAAACTTCCATATAAAATCTTTCAGTTGAAATTGCAGTGATCACTGGGTTCAATAAATGTGGGGATATGCGAATGAGAAGAAGTAAAAAGTGTTGTTTATGGAGCAGCAGGCAAGCCTCTGCAGTCCTTTAGTCTCTGTAACTGACCTGAGGGACCCCCTCCCTACTGGCAACCTCCATAGCCTTCCAAAGAAGGGAGCATCTCCAAATTACAGCTTCCATCAGTATGTCTTCCTTCTTAACAATAAGTGCAGAAACCAATTAACACCCGTCTACAGAGGAGAGGCTATTAGCACTCATTCTGGAGTGAGTCTTTACCACTAACTTACCTATTCTCCCTTTTCTATCCAGCTTGAATTTGCTGGAAGCAACTCTCTTAGCAAGTGTCTATGAGTCTTTCAAGAGGGATCACTTCCTTCTCAGACCAGTGAAATATCAGATCTTGTTTCTGATTTGTTTTTTGGTGGGAAGCATTTCCTTCAAATGTTGATAGACATGAGTCCTTCTACTGGGATTTGGGTAACTTGTACTTTTGGCAGCTGTGCTTCTGCACATAGAACAAAGTTCATTAGTCACAGAGTGCTGAGGCTGCTTTCTTCTTTCTGCCTGATGGTATTTGCATTTGTGGTCTCAGGTACATTTCTTCCCCTAAGGACGTGGTTATTTCTTGCGTTCTGTAACAGTGTTTATTTTCCTAAGGAGAATTGTACAGGTTTGGGCTGTGACAGCCAGGAGGATTATTAGGAGCTTTGAACGTTGTGTTTTCTTGTACAGCAAGCTAGATTCAGTTTCTCACTAGCTACCAGACCCAAAGGCCAGGTACACACATTACACTTTTATGGTTATAAGTGATTGGAAACCGGTCTATATCTATAACAGAACAGAAGTTTGGGGCACGAAACTGGTCTATACTCGTAACAGAACCAAAGTTCGGCACACGTAGACTGGTTTAAGAATGGTGGAACCCAGTCTAAGATTTGCTCACCCAGTCAAAGGGCGAATATGGGTTCTGTTTGCTACCAATCTAAACTACACCTCTTACAGAAAACCATGTAATGTAGACCAGTTCCTCCTTGGGCTTTTTGAAGTCTGTATCTAGCCAGAATTGGTGTCACCTCCCTTGCTACTGCTATAAATGGGAGTTTGTATACTCTATTTTTATACTGGCTTTTAGTGATGCCTCTCCCTTTCACCTGTATATTTGTTTCTGAATAGCCAGTTATTTTAATGCTTGTTGGACTCAATTTTGGTCTCAGTTTTTACTTTTCTGTATTCGTGCTCTGGAAAAATATTAACCTGAGCTTCATTGTCCAATTTAAAGGAAACGATCGTGGCTTGCATGTCCACTAGCAAAGTCCCATTCTTCTCATTAAATTTACCTGATTCTACTACAGCCATATAAAATTCTTCTGATATGCTGTCAACCATATGCACTTGAGGCTTCCATGTCAGGGTTCTGTAGCACCTGGCAAAATTGTTCCTTTTGCTGCAATTAATATAGAGCTTTCCTAATACAGCACAGTGTTTGGGGTCATATTCCCTTCCATACTTATGGCATAACTTGGGGTTCATTCTCTCTCCCATATCCCTTATGTTGCTTTTTCTCACCACATTCTTTTGTTTACCAACCTTTTTGGTGTATTAGTTCTGCTGCTCATGCCTTCACAGTTTCTGCTGCCTTGAACCTTTGGATGGTCTTTTGTAGGAACAAGTCTCCCTCATGCTACAGGCTTTCTTGTAATATAGTATCTAAAATGCCACAAACAATCCTGTCTCTAATCAGAGATTCTGTCAAGTTTCCAAAAGCACAGTTCTTACTCAGCCTATTTAGTTCAGTAACATATTGATTTGCACTTTGTTCTCTTGTTTGTCTGCACATAAATCTGTGTCTTTCAAGGGTCTCATTCTTTTTTGGCATGTAGTATTTCTCAAATGAGGACAGCATTACACTTAACTGCATATTTGGCGTTCTCCAAAGGTAAAAGTATTATAAACAGCCAGGGCGTCCACTCCTACAATATGCAGAAATATGCAGGATGATTTGACTTTTTTGTTTTTCTTTTGTATACTTCTGCTAGTACTGCTCAAGCCTTTGTCTGAATGCCTTCCACCTCTTTGCTACATTGCCCAACTACAGAAGGGCAGGTGGAGGTTTTAAAACTTCCATGACTAACTTTGCATTTACTTAGGCTGTAACTCTGTGGGAAGGTCACTTGTGGTGGCCTTTGTCCTTCCATGTGGCTGCATCGCTCTCCTTGATCTCAGTTTTCAGCTTCTTTGTCTGTTTGGAATTCAAATTTTTCCAAGGTCTTTCTCATTCAGTACTTCTAACACTATGTAGGGATTATTAGATTCAGTAAATACAGGCATACATGAATAAGAAGAACTAAAAAACAAGTGTTATTTGTGGAACAGAAGGCTAGCCTCTGCAGTCCATGATTAACTGGTTAATCATATCTTTAATGACTCGAACACACATTAAATCAATTAATGTTGTGATAAAACAAGGAATAAGCCACAAAATTATTACACAAAATAGGTGTAATAACTTTGTGGATGGTTCCTATCATGCCTTTAATTGAATGTGTGGCCAGTGCCCAGCCTTTGGAGCACATAGGAGCCTTTCAAGACCCTTGGGTGCTTCA
Source organism: Crocodylus porosus (assembly GCF_001723895.1). Lineage (NCBI taxonomy): Eukaryota > Metazoa > Chordata > Crocodylia > Crocodylidae > Crocodylus > Crocodylus porosus. The sequence goes on along the minus strand of NW_017728950.1, from coordinate 57,313,298 downwards.
GAGGCTAGGATACCCCTCACCTAATTTGTATACTCCTCTGACTGGGAGCCAAGCTTTTTACTTGCCAGTGCAGAGGGTGCTCAGGATCAGGTGCTCTCTGCACTGGCAGCATGGTGCAATGGGAACTAATGTAGGTTCCTATAGTCATGCCTCCTTCCATTCATGTGTGGCATGGCAGGAAGGATGATTCTTGGGATCCTGCAAGAAATCCCATCGTTCTTTTACTTGAACATCAGTCAGATGCCTGAGGGACCATCTCCTAATTCCCAACCCCCATGATCTTGCAAGTAAGGGAGCATTTCTAAATTGCAACTTATTTTACTACAGAAATCACAGCTGGAAAATTTCAGTCCAAAGGAATTGTTTGAGATAGAAAATTATGAGTAATTGATGGTGGGGGAGGAGTCAAAATGCATAATTGAGCAAGTGCATATGCACACACAATGGCATACAGATGGTTAACTACCAGGAACTACATATCCATAATGTATAATGACAATATTTATTTTAAACTAATGACCTGGCTGAGAGAAGAAATAAAGAAAACTTTCATTAGCTCTGTTCATAGTCTAATGAGTATAACAACCCATGAGAGCAAAGCTTGATTACATATCATGACAAAAGCAAAATAAAAACATGGTTTTATACTACAGAACTGAGAGCTTGGGTTTATTTTATAGTAGTTGGGTACATACCAAAACCAGATGTGTTTAAGGTAGATTTCAAAAAAACATTTTCATCCAACATCTTACATCACTTATTGTCCCCGGGGTCCATTTTTCTGTCTGCACTGGAGTATAACTCCCATTAATGTCATTTTAAATGATGAGAATGGACCCTATAAATATATTGTTTACTCTTTTAGAGTTTTCCTTTTTTATTCTCAGTAAGTTTTAAACATTTGTGAAGATATCTTATTGTAATGTTGAATGTATTTACATGAAATACATTTTAAGGAAAGCGCTATTCTCCATTCCAGAGTCAACAGACACATTTCTGCATCTCTGTTTCATGCATTTGTTCCTGTCAGTTATTCTTTCTAGTGTTTTACAAACTTTGCCTGCTTTGGGTGGAGCACCACAGATGAATACAAGCCCAAATAGAAACTGAACACAACAAGAATTTATGCATTTAAATATCTAGGGTTGGATTTATAAATGTTTGCAGTGAGTTCATTCTGTGCTCCTCTTGCTCTTTGGAAGCACAGGGCAATGCTGTAGCAAACTTTGCAGTGCTACTCACCAGACCAGTGGAGAAAACGCATTGTGAATTGCAAGTTTCAGAACATAACTGTAGGGACATAAATCCGTCTCCCATTTTCTTCTATAGGAAAGTGTAACTGCTTGGTGTGGTGGTGGTGGTGAGGAATGGGTGGGCTCACCTAAGTAGAGGAAGAAATCAGTACTCTGGGCAGAGGGGATATCTTTTATTAGACCAACTACATATTTGCAAAAAAAGGTCTTTACTTGCAAGTTATTGGGTGCATGCACCCTTCTTCAGGCATAGGAGAATGCAAAGGTTGTAAAATTTCTCCTAGTGGAAAGGAAAATTCATATTTCATAGGAGAGCTGAAGGTGTTCTAAGATCTGGTTGGAAAAGACCACAGAGCTGCCTCAACATAAGAGAAATTCCTTGCCCAGGAGAGTGTTGCATCAACCCCTTCTGTGAAATATGAAACATCACACCCAGAAGGAAACATAATTCAACATCCTGCTTGCTATCAGACAACTTTAAGGTAAATAGACTGCTCTAACGTTTATCTGAGCCTAATTTGCACAAAATGAACTTTTTCAGAGTCAAAAGTGAATGTCTGTTCACCTGCTTATCAGTTGATCTACATAGCTTAGACTAACTTGTGAAGATTGAATTGATTCAGTCTTGGGCTTTTTGGCTGTCTGTACTTAGTCCTTATATTTGCATTGTGGCTCTTCCAAAGCGGTTCCCTTTTCCTCTCTGTTCAGTTTATTTGCACATATCATGCCTCTGATAGAACGAGGTGTGTGGTCTTTCATGTAGCCAGATCCTGTGCTAATGACGGGTCGGTGTAGACCAGTGTGGCTCCTTGAATTGCACCCAGTACTGGATAACAGAATTCTCCATTTTGGGGGAAATTACACATTTGTCTCCACATTGTTAATGACAAGATCAGTAGGTAGCCACATTCTGTATTTTTAGCCTCAGTTTCGGTGTGGTCTTCAGAAAGGCCTTAGATGGTTTTTACTACCTGCCAGCATAACTTCTCTTCTCTCGTCTGGTCTGAACTCTTAAGTAGCTCACATTTTCCACACCTCTTATCTTAGTCAGGCACTTGGAAAGCCGAAAGACTACCCTGTCTGGGTCTGACAAATGTAAGGCATAATGTTCTGCGTTAACATCATACTGATGGCAGTGCAGCCTGCATCATCGTACTATCTCCCCAGTGGCCTCACATATACATTGAACTGTGACAGCATGTATAACAGTCTTCTTGACAGGCAGTCCAGCACTACCTTCTGGTATCTCTGAAAGGAAAGTGAAATATGATTTGGTCCAGAAAGTGAGACAATAAAATCTCATGGTTGTTGCTATTGAACACACAGAAAATTAGTAAAAGAAAATTCTAAATGTCTTTTTGTCAAATTTAACATCTGTCACAAGATGCTGTAAGAATATATTCAGCCAGAATGCAGAGGCTTGTGACAAACCCCCTGAGTAGAATTTGCCAAATTATACAGTCATCTCCTTTGGACATCAGAACAGTAGCAGATCTGTTGTCTTCCAGTGTTAAACAAACTAGTCTACAAATCACTCCAGTAGACGGAAATTTCATTCTAAGGATCCCTTAATCCCAGAGGCAGGTCTGCATATATTGATCCTTACTCATCTGCACAGTTCCTTAACAGTTTTAAGGTTTGTCACATTGCAAGGTAAAGAGAATAGCAACAATTATTATATTATATATGCCTTGTTCATTATTTTGGGGGGAATATCAGTCATTATTACATATTTAATAGAGTACATAAATAATATAGAGATTTAACGTGCTTGCATTTATAGTTTCTTTATATTGATACAGTAAAGGTTCCTTTTTTCCCCCATCCTACTGGGCAAAGTAGATAAGTAAATCTTTGGGGGGGTTTTTTGTTTTGGTTTTTTTTTTTACTAAAAAATCTTAGTAATGTAGTTTAGGTTTCTGATTTGTTGTTAGGTATTTTATCTTGGACAGATACAATATTTATGCCCAAACAACCCCTTTATTTTGGCCCTGCCTCTATACATGAGCATTAGGTAAAATTTAAATGGTGACTCTGATATCATCAGTAGTATTTCTGTAGACCAGTAAATGGATATGTCCTGAGCTTAGAGCAAAGAATATTTTTCCCCTTGCAGAACTAGCCTATTGCAGTATTTCCTATGTTCATCCATGACTCTCTGATTTCTTTTGTTCAAAGAGGGAAAGCTCTTACTCTGCTTGGATGTGCTTGTTGGTGAATGCTTCCTTATCTGATAGGAGTCTCAAATGTGATATTGAGAAAAAATATATCTGGCAAAATATTTCAGATACCTTTAGTTACCCATGAGCCAAAAAATGCAGAATGCCAATGAACTTGAGGAAGTTGTAGAGGAATTCAGCTACCAACATGGATATTCTTGGTGCAGGTCCAGGAACTCTCTGGGAAATTTTACTTCCCGAGTGAAAAGTATGATTGCTGCAGGTCTTAAGAACATTCCTAGTAAACATTTGTTAGCTGGCACAGAGACTTTGATTTGGTTGAATGGTCATTTCTGCTCAAATACAAGAGATATGCAAGCACATAAGTAACTTTTCAAATGAAGCTTAGAATTTTGTAAAGTCCTAATGCTTCAGCATTGATAAATCACTGTTATCTTTTTCAGCTCAAAATAGAAATTGGACAGGGATACCTCCTGCTCCCTCTTTCCTTGACTTTTTCATTCAGATTTCTGGTTTTGTGACAGGGATAACAATAGCAGAGAGCATAAATTCACTGAATGTTCTCAATCTGGATTTTAACTAATCATGATCATAATTCCTGATAAGATTCAGCAAGAAGTGATAAATCCATGTTTGTTTGCTTGTAGTCCTGAGGGCTTGGAGTACATTGACATTCTTATAACTTCTGAAACTTCTTAATTATGCACTATAAAGTTGTTTTGTCCTAAGTATCAATGAATCTACATGGATGGATGGGCATTTCTATAAGTTAGATGGGCCTTAATGAAGATGACAGCATACATTTTGTTTATATCGTAAGTCTACATTGTATCCCCAACTAATCACTTATTATCTGTGTAGAGTGACAAGTAGATTTTGTATGGCAGAATACGAAACCTAAGGTCAGATGGGATACTATTTGTATCTTCAAAGAGGGGATTTATCCTCCCCAGCTTTAACATTTACTTTTGGGTTGTTGCACTTAGGGGATACTTCAGTGGTTCATTTTCACTTAATAGTAACACTTAAAAGTGGCCAAGGAGGAGCCTGTAATATAACCTAGCGTCATTTGCCAGGATTGAGTTGACTGTGGACTTTGGAATTATTAGAGATAAAACTTCTGTCTCATCACATCTGTCAACCTTGATGAAAAATTGAAAACCAAATTTGTCTGTTTTTGTCAATTTGTGCCCTTCCCTGCTGTTATCTTGGAAGGTCAGGATGTATAAAACAGGGGTGGCCAATCTGTGGCATGCGTGCTACAAGTGGCATGGGCAGCCTTTGTGTGGCATATGGCAGGTCATGGAGGGGACAAGTACCAGAGATAAGACAGGAAGCAGAAAGGAGAGCAGCAGATTGGGCAGAAGAAAGGAAACTGAGTGGTACTTGGGGAGGGTGTGGCACGAATTTGTGGCACATCTGCCAACAAGGTTGGCTGTCATTGATGTAAAATATCTTATGGCTGATTTTGTTGAAGTTTAACGACACTTTCTTAATCATATAAAGGGAAAAGTTATGCTTAGGGGCAGCCAATACAGGTTGATCAGAGACAGGTCCTGTCAGACCAACCTGGTGGCCTTCTATGACCAGGTAACCAAATCCTTAGATGCAGGGGTAGCAGTGGACATAGTCTTTCTGGATTTTAGGAAGGCTCACCCCATCCTCATTAAAAAACTAGGAGACTGTGGTGTCGACACCTGCACAGTCAAATGGGTCGCTAACTGGCTGGATGGCCGCATCCAGAGAGTGGTGGTAGATGGGTCATTTTGACCTGGAGGGATGTGGGCAGTGGGGTCCCCCAGGGCTCGGTCCTTGGGCTCGCACTTTTCAACATCTTCATCAGTGACATGGACGAGGGGGTAAAAAGCACCCTGTTCAAATTTGCTGATGACACTAAGATGTTGGGGGACGTGGGCATGCTAGAAGGGAGGAATAGGCTGCAATCAGACCTAGACAGGTTACAGGGGTGGGTGGATGAGAATATGAAGGGATTCAACACTGACAAGTGCAAGGTGATGCACCTGGGGAAGAAGAACCAGTACCATACCTAGAGGTTGGGGAACTCCCTTCTTGTCATTGCAGAGGCAGAAAAGGATCTTGGAGTCATCATTGATGCCAGGATGAACATGGGCCAGCAGTGTGGGGATGCAGTCAGGAAGGCCAACCATACCTTGTCATGCATCCACATTTGCATCTCAAGCAGGTCCAAGGAGGAGATACTCCCTCTCTACTACATCCAGTTCTGGGCACCACACTTCAAGAGGGATGTGGACAACGTGGAGGGGGTCCAGAGGAGGAGCACTCGCATGATTGGGGGCAGCAGGGCAGGCCCTACGAGGACAGGCTGTGGGACCTGAACCTGTTCAGCCTCCACAAGAGAAGGCCGTCACAAGCTAGCCGGGGGTAGATTCAGATTAGACATCAGGAGGTGCTACTTCACTGTCAGGGCGGCTAGGATCTGGAACCAACTTCCAAGCGAAGTGGTGCTGGCTCCTACCCTGGGGGTCTTTAAGACAATGCTAGACAAACACCTTGCCGGGGTCACTTGACCCCAGTACTCTTTCCTGCCATGGCAGGGGGTCGGACTCAGTGATCTGTTCAGGTCTATTCCGACCGTACAAACTAAGAAACTATGAAAATCTTTCGGAATACGGAAGAAATTGACACTCAGTTGGACAGTGGTTCCTTTCTTAGTATTTGGAAAAGTTAGAACCTTGACAGATGTTTACTTTAAGATGAGATGGCATCTAATCTTTCATTCCAACAATTGTGTGTCCTGCCATGACACATGTGCAGTTTTGGGATTGGGGTTCCCATCACAGGACAAAACCAATCAGCTCATTGTCAAACTGGTCCCTAGCCCAACCAATGATCAGCTCAGTGCAAAGGGAGCCTGGCTTCAGGCTGCGGTAGTTTTGTGCTGGGCTCCCACTACACCAGGATCTATAAAGCCATGTGTGCTGCTGAGCTGAATGGTACACATGGTTTTGACAGATTCTGGTGCACAGGGAGCCTGACACCAGGCTGTTGCAACCTGATGCTGGGCTCCCTGCACATTAGGAGCTGTATAACCCCTGTGTTTTGCCCAGCTGGGCTGCATAGGTGGTTTTAGAGCTCCTTGCACACATGGAGCCCAGCACTGGTAGCCTGGCACTCACATTCCATATAATATGGAATAACTTTGTGGCTCATTTATTGCATTATCACACCATAAATTGAGTTGCATGTGTGGCCAGTTGCTATTGGTTGCGATTAACCTGTTCATTGAGTCTTAATTATATAATACGTGTTGGGGGCCTTAGGCATAAAATTACCCTTATTCATGCACATGCAAAAGTCAGTGTTCTTCTTCATACTGCAACTAAGGGTCTCATGATCGTATTACTGCCTGGTCACTGTGAATCACAAGAGACTAATTTTTATGACTGCTTAGGAGACAGAACTCATAATTAAATGTACAAGTCAGATAAAGTTAGTATTAATATTTTAATGAAGATATGGTCTATTTTTAATTATGTGGTATATCTGAACTGCAGATTGCTGTGTAATGTGAAGATATCTGTGGTAGCTTTAAATGAGAGGTGCTTTGCTGGCTTCATGGAAAGGTAAATTAACCCACACTGAGTTGTGACTGGACTGCTTCCAGTACTGGAACTAGGTCATCTGAAGCTAGCTTTGGTATCATCAGTCTGTAAGGAAGACACCATATTATGTGAACCCATATCTGTATAAGCTCTGTTTCTCCTCAGCTCAGCTTTACACATTTAGTACAGTCTTTCTCATCTTTGCTGCAAAGGGCTGTAGCTATTCTGAATCAGTGGCTTAGCTGGGGTGGCTGTGACTCAAGTGTTCAGCTACAACGTTTGTAGCACTACAAAAATATGGTTATGGGGGCATCCACACTTGCATAACCCTTTGGCTGGAGCATGAGAGTCACCCCAAAGGCATGTCCTTCAGCCAGGAAGCAATAGGGGGCTGCTCCTCAACTCCCCCTGTCCACAGGAGACCCTGTCAGTGAGTGGGACAGGGTCACTGGCAGGCTTTCTTGATCAGTTGTTGATGCCGTGGCAACAGCTCAGTAGCTGATAGGGCTTCCTGCAATCTGCCCTCAAGGCAAGGGCTGATCAGGCTGGCTCCCCCAAAACCCATCAACTCCTTTTAATGCTGCAGCCCAATCAATGTTGCTGACCAGTGACACTGACTTATGGGCTTCTTGAAAACACAGCCCTGCTTGCCTCTAAGTCAGTTATAATGTTTTGAAAGTCTTTTAAAAACGTTGTGCTGTTGTACACTGATGCAGGGTGAATATATTTAAATCACATTATTGTAACAATAATAATGTTCAGTTTCCTGCCTTTTGCTTTGTAACAATAACTGATTTATGTATATTTCCATAATCTTTTATTTATTTTCTAAATTTCGTCTCTCTGAAACCAAAACAATTTGCTCTTCTCTGGGTGTGTACATGTTCATTACTGCGCAGTGGTTACAAGTATTATATAACCAAGTACTAAATAAATGTACAGTAACTAGAGTTGCTTTGCATTAGCACTGGTGAATGCCTTTTCAGTGACGCTACTGCACAGTAGTGTATTAGCACTATCCATGCTGTGATGTGCTAGTGCACAATGTTATTAAACTACTGCACAGTTAACATTTTATGTAGATGAGCCCTCGTGGACAAGAAGATTTAGAATGTGAACAATAAAGAATCATTTTGGATGTTCAGTGACTTGTCTAGAAAAGAAAAAACTTAGCTCTAAAGAGGAAGGTAACAAGCTGATCCCCATATCCACTGCACTTAGGACAAGAAGTAATGGGCTTTAATTGTAATAAGGGAGGCTTAAGTTAAACATTAGGAAAACCTTTCTAGAAACTGTAAAAGGTTTAGATTAGAATATATTACTTAGGAAGGTTGTGTGATATTCATCACTAGAAGTTCTAACACATTATTAGAAACATGTCCACCAGGAATGGTTTAGGTACAGTTGATTCTGCTTGAGCAATGAGATGAACTAGATGACTTCTAGTCCTCAGTTTTGTGACTCTGTGCATACATGTGTATTACCATGAAAACTTCTTGACTTTCAAAAAAATGACAGATATGTTTGTGTATATGACAACCATTAATGTAGTCACCATCATAATTTTAATGGTTAGTCCATGTAACTGAATGGCCCCATCAAGGGCATACATTTGGTAATGTAACCTTAAAAAGTCTTTTTCATCAGGCCAGGAGCTCTGGCTTTTAAAGTCAGGTCTCAGCAAGGTTGGGCCAGGATAGTTGATTCTTATAATATTTAGGAGGTTCTATATTAGGACTGTGAAAAGCTTCAGTAACTGATTCGATTCGGCAGAGATTTGGCCCAATTTGGCAGCCAAATCTCTGAATCAAATCAGGAGACCTTTTAATGGCTCTGAATCAAATTGGAACCCTCCGAATCAATTTGGAGAGATTCGATTATTCGGACATAGCTTTAAATGTTTTTTCTACATACCTCAAGGTACCAGGTGGCTCTTGAATGCTGAGATGGTGGAGCAGATGGAGTGTCCCACAGGAGTGCGAGGGGGGGCAGTGGCAGCAGATCTGAAAGTGGATCAGAAGGGAACCTGGAAGTGGATCAGAAGCACTTCTGGTCCACTTCAGGATCCACCAGGGAGCGCATGGGGGGATTCCCCCCCGCCTCCTGGCTTGGGTGCTGGTGCCTCCTGGGGGGGCACCTGGCGTCCCCCCGTGGCTGAGCGTGGTGGGGTGTGGGGGGGTACCCTGCATGCTTAGCGGTGGACCTGGAAGTGGACTGGAAGTAGTTCTGGTCCACTTCCAGGCCCACCGCCAAGCATGCATGGGCCCCCCCGCAGTCCTGTGGGACGCTCCATCTGCCCCACCTCTTAGCATTCATGAGCTGCACCTGGTATTTCAAGCTATGTAGAAAAAACATTTAAAGCTGTGTCTATGACTGAATCACTGATTCTCCAAATCAGCATTGAATCTTCAGATTCAGCCAAATCAAATCAGGACAGTGATCCAAATCAACAAATCGAATCGCTGTCCCTGATTTGGCCCGAATATGAATGTGAATTGAATACGGTCTGTTTTGCACACCCCTAGTCTATATTATTTCAAAGTAATAGTACAGATAATACAACTGTGTGACATTAGCTGTGAATTAGTTTGCAGAAATATTGGTTTCACACCTAAACAATTGAATGATACTGACTAACATATAATCAGGTGGGAAAGAAACAGTTGCTGGCTGTACATTTTCCTTACTAAGTGCAGTAATATCCCATCCAGGATATCTCCTAGTACATTATAATCACCCTTTCAGGTGTTGCCAAATGAGTCAGATTCTTCTTTTTTTCACATTGCCTTTCAAAACGGAGAACAAAATAAAAACACAAATATTAGAAGAGCAGGGAAAACAAAGTGGAAGGATAAGCAAATATATTAGAAGTCTTGCTTACCAACAAGTGACTTTTAAAAGAGATTAAAGTTCAAAACTCTATTAAAAGGAAGAAGTGATGGAACAATTAGCTACAGCCAGTAAGGACATGAAAGATCTTTTGATGCTTCTCATCACATGAAAAGAGATTTGAAATGGCATCCTGTCTTTTTAGTTGCAAATTTAAAAGGAGGAGTAGAGCCATCTTTCAGTTCTGTAAATCTTTACCTCAAGACCTCTATGCTTATAATATTGCATGTTATATCAGTAAGCAAAATAGTAAATGTTTCAGTATTTTTAGCTTTTTAATCTTAATGCCTGAAAGAAGCGAGTGAGACAACTAAAAATATCAGAACACAAACTGCATGTATGGACAATCAAATGCTGAGGCCCTAAAGAGTAGAGAGCTTCCAGTGCTGACACTGCAGGTGGAGCCAGACGGGCAGGGGAGCTGTACACAAATCTCAGTGTGCTCTGCAGGCTCCTTTTGTCTGCCTGGCAACAGATGGCAGTAGTGCACAGGGCAACCTTCATTGGCTAACCCACATTGCCCTTGGTAAGCCTGTGTTTCCCTGCAGCACAATGTCAGAACTGTGAAGGGGACATATTCTGCTCCCTATTGGAACAGCAGAGTCCAGCAAATGATACATTGTCCCCCAGTGGGGGAGGATGCTGGAGGACTATAGGTGCAGATAGAAGTAGAATCATAGGACCAGAAGGGACCTTAAGATCATGGAGTCTGACCCTCTGCCATGGGAAGGAGGTTGTTGGGCTCAAACGAGCTCAACCAAGGCACTTATACAGTCTCCTCTTGTACCACCTCTGCTGGGAGTGTGTTCCAGATTCTAGTTACCCTTACGGAAAATAAGTTTTTTCTTATGTCCAACATAAATTTTCCCTCTATTAGCTTGTGTCCATTGGTCCTCATCCTCCCTTGAGGTACTTTCCTGAAGAATTGTTCCCCTAGATCTTAGTGTTCACCCCAGTGTATTTTTAGGCAGCTATCAAGTTACCTCTTAGTTTTCTCTTACTCAGACTGAACAGGCCCAGTTCCCAGAGTGAAGAACTGCAGCTTCCCACTATAACTGAGAACACTTTGCAGGAAGCGTTCAGAGTTGCAACGATTTCCCGGACCAAACAGAAGTTCACTGTTGGTTCCAGGGGGAGGGGAATCCAGCTGCAGCTGGAAGCCTGCAGCCAGGTTCCCATAGCAACAGCCTTAGCTCATTGCCAGTGCTCCCTGCTTTCAGAATGGGAAGGGAGAAAGGTAGCGGAAGGAGATCATCCTTGGGACTCCCCAACCAGTGCTGAAGGATGGGGGTGAATTGGAGCCCCCCCCCCCCGCCACCTAAGGGGGGGAGGATCCATTACACCCCCCAACCTCCAGAGGGGAGCTGAAAAAAACCCAAACTGAACTTCTGCTCCTTTCCCCCTTCCCATTCTGAAAACAGTGACAGGCTGGGAGCTCAGTAAACACAAGTTACAGAAGAGGCTACATTTTGAAACATCTTCATCTGATACCTCATGCAATGTATAGATGTTCCCTCTCCCAGGAGACACTCTCCTGCAAGTGATTAACCTTGGTTGTTCCCAGGTGATTTTTGTCCTGGAGTGACTTATTTTTACTTTGGGAGAAAAAAGCCTAAACATCTGTACATTCATGATTTGTCCCAGGAGAAACTGAATACCGGTTCACAGCCAAAGTCTAAGCAAATAGGAAGAAAACTTTAAGATATAGGCTAAAAAAAAGAGTGATTACAATTCATTCAGTTCATATGGGTATCTAGTTAAATAATTTTCAGGTAAATCAGGAGTTTTCTGTTTCTGTGTGTCATGATAAAGCTCACAGGCAAATGAGTCCACTGAGCAGTCTTGAGTAGTAAATCAAATAGACATTCTTACCACAGGATCTTAAAGCTTTACTTGTTCTTCAGAGACCCACCAGATATATGCCTAAATATTTCATTGTTTTGATAATAAAACTAACTAAATTATAGCTGATACAGAAACCTCAGGTAAGTGGAATATGTTTGTATTTCTGTTCTCACCATGAAGACCTAAATTATGAAAGAGGAGTTCCATTTTTCCAGGATAAATGGCTCCAGAGGTTATCTGGACCAGAGTTTCTCTAGCTTTTCCATTGCTCATACCTCCCATGGACTGCCTTTCTTCTCAGCAAAGGTCTCCACTATTCAGTTGTTCCACCTGAGAGGTCTGTCCCCATATTGCATCCTGAGAAGCACTAATCTTGCTCCTCTCTATAACTAATTCCATTTTTCCCCCTAGTTTATACTGTGTTAAAGCAAGTTAGGCATATACATTATAGTTGTTTTCTTGGAAATATAATGGTGTTTGTAGTTCATGGACCCAACAGTTGGGCACACATATAAGAAACTTTCCCAAGTTTTTTGTTCTGCATTATTTCAATGTTATTGCTAAGTACAATACATTTGTAGCTCAGCCATAAAACACCGCATGGGAGCAAATTTATATTTTAATATTTTAATGGATTATAATGGTATTTGGCAATATATAGTATATTTTATATTCCAAGGTTTAATGCAAATCATGTATCTGGTACTAATCTTCTGTTCTGTTAGATAAAGATTTTTATATCTGTCATGTGAGGACCTTCCAGTAGTACACCAAGGAAGATGATTGAGATCTGCAACATGTAGTTCATTATCTCTATCATTTTTGCTCCCCAAGAGAGGAATAGCACATGATATAGTCTTGTCTTTGGATGGTTATTTTAAAAAGAAATGTTTCTATGTGCTTTTGTTTGAGAAGGCAAGGGTGAAGATATATACCTCACACCTGGAATGGAAGATAGTGGGGTTTGATAGTCCTTTGCTCCTAAAAGAGTTTGTTCCATAGTCTTGAACTGGTTCCCTAAGAAGCTCTGTCTTCTGCACAGGAAAGCTTTCCCTCAAGGTAGAAAATTCTACTATGCTTGAGAAGCAGAGTTGCCAATCGGTGGTCTCCATCCAAAAACTTAGATATGTTATATATGTGCCACCTTGTCCTTTCTTTGATCACAGGTTGGTGATCTTAAAGATGGGAGCAGTAACAGCAGTTTACTAACAATGAACACATTTGGCACCTTTTGAATGCTTTTCAACAGCTTAGATTTAGTTTTAAATTTTGGAATTGGTTTTAGTAAGAAAAGGGATCAAATGAAACTTACAATTCTATTTGAAATGAAATCTTTGATTTTGATTTTCAGTATTTCTGAACTTTGTCAACATGAAATAGAAGGAAATTTCAAAATTGGAAATTATTGTGAATTGAAAAATTAAGATGTTACATTTAGAAAATGGCAGATAAGTCACTTATAACAAGAAAATGTATCTTTACACTTAAATGTATCTCTTGGAAAATGTATCTTTAAATTTACTTATCTGCAGATATTTACATAGTGAATCAAGTTTGGAATACTTAGGTACAGTTCTAATCCTTTCATATTCACCCTGTTCTACATGAGATTCTCAATGCAGAACAGGAAATTCAAATGAATACATTGAGTCCCTTAAAAAGGGGAAAAAAAGAATTCTATCGTGTATGCAGCAGAAATGATTGTTAAAAGTCCAGTTATGCAGTTAGACACATGAGACTCTAATAAGGTATAAATTTCAGACCAATATAGTAGGTAGGGTAGTCTGTAGCAAGAAAAGAGTAATAATGTGATAATCTACACATATACTTTAATTTACACCATGGTATACCTTTCTTCATCCATTTGTGCATATTTCACCATTTTAGGTTCTGTTATTCTCATTTATCAATGTATACATTATATCACCTCTGAATTTAGCTGTCAGTGTCTGTTAAATTATCTTGGCAAGAGCTAATCCATTTTAACATGTTTTAAAACTCAGGACAGCAGCATACAGTCCTCTTGTTTAAAATTCAGGAAGTAAATTCAGAATACTATTTTTCAAATTCAAGTTTTAATGTAAGAGTTAGGGAAATACTTTATACTTAAGCTATCTATTTCTTTATTTCATAGCAGTAGTTTTAAAGAACGTAATTTTCTTCATTGTAATTTTTCAGTAGATCATTACTGTAAAATGGCTTGGGAGTGAATAAAAATCTCCTTAACAGGTTCATAAGTTGTGAGGAAGGTTTAGTTTGTAGCATTCAAAACTATTGGTGAACTGTTTGAATTGTACATATCCTAATGAAGAACTAAATTCCTATCCAAACACATAATAGATTATTTGATATACATACAGCTGCATGTCAAACACTGAGTAGTCAACAACAGAGTTGGGTGTTTTTACATGTGCTCCAGGAGGCAGGATTGAAAGCCTCTCTAATTAAAGTGCCCTCAGTGTCTCAGGTATCAGTATTCCCACACTTCAAAATGGCGGTGGGGGCACTTTAGCCAAAACTCATCAGATGAGCTTTAGTTAAAGCATCCCCACCAACACTTTGAAACATGGGGAGACTGATACACGAGACAGAGGCTGGGTGGAGCTTGCTGATTATCATGCTATAATTACAGTGCTATAATTATGGTGCATTGGAGCAGCGTCCTGGCACATCTACAAACACCCGTTGTTTTTTCTTTTACTTATGGTTTCAAAGTAAAGAATAATAAAGATCAGCCCATTTTTTGACAACACTAAGTATAATGTCCGTTTGTCATTAAAATGTCACTTTGCTAGTATTCTAAACTGACCTGCGCAGATGAAATGTTTCACTTTAAGGCACTGACTATAAAAAATAAAGGTAGTAATCATGAAAGATGCCAAGTAGAATTTAAAGCATGTGGGATTTAAATGATTCTGATTGACCTAATGACCAACCTAAACTTCCCCTGCTGCAGCTTAAGCCCATTGCTTCTAGTCCTGTTCCCCATGGTCACGGAGAAACATCCATCTCCATCCTCTCTGTAATATCCCTTCAGGTATTTGAAGACTATTATCAAATCACCCCTCAGTCTTCTCTTCTCCGGACTGAATTACCCTAGTTCTTTCAGACTTGCTATAAGTCTTGCCTCTGAGATGCCTATTTATTTTGGTGGCGTTGTGCTGGACTCTTTCCAAACAGTCCACATCCTTCTTGAAGTGTTGGGTCCCAGACTGGACACAGTACTCCATGTAAGGCCTCACAGGTGCAGAAAAGAGCAAAAGAATCACTTCCCTTGATTTGCAAGCGACACCACACTCCTGTTAATACAACCGAGGATGCAAGTAGTGTTTTTTGCAGTGAGCTCACTGTTGCCTTATATTCAGCCTGTTGTCTACTGTAACCTTCAGGTTCTTCTCTGCACTACAGCCTGGCCCCAGGGGTGGGCAAAATGTAGCCTGCAGACCAGATCCAGCCTACCAAGGGATTTTATCTGGCCCATAGCAGGTATCTCAGGCTCACCTGGCCCAGATGTGGGAGGCAGCCTGGTCCATGGCATGTGTGGCTGTGTGTGCTGGGTTGGTGCAGCAGCTGAACTCTGCATCCTGGCAGTGTCAGCTCCTTCTGGCTGCCACTGCCAGTGTCACTGCCACCACCAGCTCCAGCTGCACTGTCCAGGTACCCTGGCCCATCTGCCGCACACTCATCACCAGAGGTTCTGGATGGAGGAGTCTCAGTGGAGCAGCCTGGGACCCTATGGAAAGGACACATTTGTCCAGATGCATTTGATGGGGTGATGGATGGGCGGGGGGTGATGTCCAGGCATGGTTTTCTGGTGCCTTGAGTTGGGGGGGGGCATGTGCCCCCCGACACCAGTCAGCAACGAGGGTGGGATCCCCCGCGGCCAATCCTGCTGACTGGGGTGGGAGGGTGGTCCTCTGGTGGCCGATCCCACTGACTGGGGGAGGGTCGCCTGCGGCCGATGTGACTCACTGTAAAAGTGGCTGCGCTGCTTCCGAAACTTCTGTGTCCACTTCCGGAAGCGGTGCAGCCACTTCTGCTGGTTGCCCTGCCTCCTGGCCAGCACTTGCAGGGGGGTACTGGTGCTTCTGCCTGCCCTCCTGCCCACCGGCTAAACGGGGAGTGCAGCCTGACAGAGGGGGTGCACTAGCAGTCTCAGTGGGTGCACATACACCCCTGTATACCCTCTACACATCACCCCTGCATCCAGGAGTGGGACAGATGGGGCCAGGGCCAGGATCACGACATGGGGAATGGATTGCAGCTCTCCCCTGGGTCTGGGGCCTAGCCCCTTGCTGTTACCATCCTGCAATCCCAGCTCCAGCCCTGGCCCTGCCGATGTGTCCCACTCCCAGGTACTTCTCTGTGCCTACCCACGGCTCCATCCCATGTGCCAGGCTGAGTGCACCCTACCCACGGGGTGGGGGGTCTCAAGCCAGTCTCCATGGGGATTTCATCCAGCATCCCTGGACCACTTCAGGGGGTTTCTGAGCTATTCTGGGCTGGGGAGGGTGCTGACCTGACTTGCAACAGCTCACCAAACCTCCCTAAGTGGCCTTCCAGTCTAAATAATTGCCCACCCATAGCTTAGCCAAAACTTCCCCTGCCTGTTTTTGTGAAAGTAATTATTCCATCCCAAGGTCAGGACTTCCCACATGTTCTTTTTAAAATGATCTGTTGAACTGCTGATTGCATACCATTTTTCCAGTAATTCTGGATTCTAGCCCTACCCTCCTGAAGTATCAGCAACTTAACCCAAGTTGGTGTTGTCTGCAGATTTTCTAAACATGCACTTGCACCCATTTTCCAGATCATTAACAAAGATTTTAAACAATGCCAGACCCAGGACAGACCCCTGGACATCCTCACTTGAAACCTCCTCCCAATTAGAGATTGAGTGATTGATGACTGTTTTTGGGCACAATGGTCCAACCAATTATGTATCTACTTCACACTACTTTCATCTAGTCTGTATTTTCTTAGCTTGTTAATGAGAATGTCATGGGAGACCATGTGAAGAGCCTTGCTGAAGTCATAGTATATCACATCCAAAGCCCTCCCCATCTCTACACCCTGTCACCCATTAGAGGAAAGCAGGCTGGTCAGTGATGTGGGCAGGGGCTACTGGGAAATGAAGTCCAGTGTGGCTAGACTTTGCCCACCTCCACCCTAGAGCAGTGGTTCTCAACCTTTTTCATTCCGGTACCCATTTGCCAAGTTCGATGGCTTGTCCCAGTCCACACCCCCTGCCCCGATGGTGTCTGACCCAGAGTTCCCTGCTGGTGCCCCTCACCCCCAAACCACAGCCTCCTGACCCCCCTGGGCTATGCTGGTGTCCCTCACTCTTTATCCGCAGGCCCCTGCGTATATGGGCACTGGCCCCGTGCTGCCCATCTAGGCACACAGCTCCCCACTGCAAAGGACTGCCCCCACCTCCTTCCCCTGCAGGCACCTTCTCGTCACCGCTCCCTCTGTCCTGCCATGTCCCCGACACACGTTCCTCCTGAACCCTCTGGACAGTCCCCTGGATTTTCAACTCTATAATTTCATTGTCACTGTCACCCAAGTTACCTTCTGCCTTCACGTACTCACCTACTTCTTTGTGAGCAGTAAACCAAGAAGAGCTTCCCCCTCAGTTGGCTTCTCTACCATCTGTATGAAAAATGTATCCTTAATACACTCCAGAAATTTGTTGGACTGCTTGTGGACTGCTGTGTTTCCCTTCTAGCAGCTGTCCCAATAATTGAAATCCCTCGTGATAAACTAGTCGTGTAATTTGGAAGCTTCTGTCTGTTGCTTAGAGAAGGCCTTGTTTACCTCCTCCTCCTGCTTTGGCCTGTAGTAAATGCCCACCATGATATCTCCTCTGCCGCTCTCCACTCTGACCTTTACCCAGAGGCATTCAGCAGACCTGCCTTCCATTTTATACTGCACCTCAAAACATGTGTACCTTATCTTTATATATAGAGCATCATCTTTTCCTTTTCTCCCCTGCCTTTCTTTCCTGATCAGGATGCACCATCCATGACCATACTTCACCCATGTGAACTATCTCACCACATCTTCTTAATCTCAATTACATCATGATTCTGTGCTAGTATTAGCACCTCCAATTCTTCTTCTTTGTTCCTTGTACTTCTTGCATTGATATATAAACACTTCAGGTATCAAACTGACTGTCCTATGCTCTCCCTGAGAACATTGCTAAGGCTTTTGTTATTGTTTTCCCTTACTAATTTTTTTATCTAGGTCCCCAAGGCTCTTTATTTACCTCTGCACTTCTGTCTCCATTCCCAGTGAACCTTGTTTAAAACCCTCCTCATTAGACTGGCAGGCCTGTATGAGAAGACACTTTCCTGTCTTTGTCAAGTGGACCCCATCTCTGCATCAGTCCATCTTCTTGGAACATCACCCCATGGTTAAACAAGTCAAAACCCTAGAGGCAACACTATCTATGTAACCATAGGTTGATCTCCAGGATGTGTCTGCTCCTAGGCAGGACTTTACTCTTGACTGGAAGGATCCACAAGAACACCACCTGGGTCCCCGTCTTTTTCACCTTTGTGTCCAAAGCCATGTAGTCACTTTTGATATGCTCCAGGTTGCCCTTGGCAGTATTGTTAGTGCCCACATGGATGAGCAGCATGGGATAGTAGTGAGAAGGCTGGATGAGTTTTGACAACCTTTTGCGGTGTCTCAGATGTAAGCTTCTGGCAGAGGGCCACTAAAATTTCAAAAGGAAAAATTGTTTTGAAATCCATAGCAAAAACATCTTTAAAAAATGCCGAAATGGGATGTTTTGATCATTTCAATTTTTTTTCCTTAAAAAAGAATTGCTATTTAACAAAAAGAACCAGGATCACACAGGAAGAAATGGATAAAAACTGTCTCTGAGTTAATTTAGTCTGGAAGTTAGCAGAAGGTGTCTAATCGACATCAAAGTGATGAGGTTTAGGCACATCTTTCTAATATGGGTTGTGTGGACAAAAAACTTCACCTAGCTTTAAGACTGGTTTTGATCAATTTTTGATGTTGTTGCTTGTGATAGGAAGGAACTCAAGAGATTCTTTCCAATCTCAGGAGATTTCTTCCACCTATATATTTGAATCTGAAGAGTACTTTAATTGGTTTTTTTGTGAACAGTTTTGATTTGGATTAATGGTTGTTGAAAATTTTCATTCAGCTTGGTAGATGGCATTAGGACCAGCTTTAAACTACTGACCAATTCATAAACTTCTTTACAAAACCATCCATACTTCTTTCTCCAACCCTTTCATCGTATATAACTTTAGTGACATTACTGCTTCTTTTCAATCCTTGACCTAAGTGTAAGACCAAAATTGTAGTCAAGGGGGCTAATTACCATTCAGCTCTGGCTATTGTTAATAAAAGGAGCAGTAGAGTCCCAGATATAGACTAATTCTAATGAAATAATGAGCTTCTTGCCTACAGCAGACTGAGCCTTGTTTGATTTCAGGAATGATGAACTGACTGTCAAAATTTGCAATCTAGTCTAGTGAAATATTTTGCTATGAAAGTTTAATTCTCATTCTTTATTTATGAAAGCAATAGTGGTGTCAGAACATGTTATAATACAAGTGCCATTTTGTGTGATTTATTTTAATGAGTGTCACTTGTTGACATGTTTAGTGATTGTTGACCTGTATTTAATGTTAAAAACTGTAAGTGTTCCAAAATGTAATAAATCAGCCATTGTATTTTTCATCCCCTCCCCCTCAACAAAGCACTTATCTTTGCAGTGGTTTTACGCCTAGGAAACTGCAGTGATCTTACAGTTTGCATTTTTGAAGATTTGGACAAGGCAGTACAATTAGAATTTACCCTGCTGCTCTGGCCTCACCTTGGAGATACTTCACGTTTTAGTAAAAAATGGAAATTTAAAATGCTGTAACATGACTTCTCTCTATGTACCTTCTTTAGAGAATCTAAGAAAATTCTGTCCTATACTGTCATACATTTGAAAATAAATGATCAAGTGCATGGCTTCTTTATGGAAAATATGACCATGAAGGTGGTATTATTTTGTACTTTTATTCAGCAAGTTTGAAGGGGAATGCATAACATGCAGTGGGATTGGAATTAGTAGTTCTCTAAGGAAACTATTTAGTTAAGGTTTGTTGTATAAGCCAGATTTTTTAACTTGACAAAGATAAATAAGAGATCTTATAAGAAATAGCATATACATACTACTTTTTCATGGCAAAATAAGGGTTCATTATAACAGCCTTAGTACTGGCAATAAGATGAATAATAAGTACCAATAAAAAAGCCACAAGGTTTTCTCTAATTTACTGTTATTGTTGTGCTGACACTGTAAACTCCAAAAATGTTCATAAAATATTCACAAAAATACTCTTGTATATGATGGTATTAACTTGTTGTGCTAAATGTGTCCTTTTTAAAGTAAATAGATAAGCTGTGTTTGGGAAAAGTAAAAACGGTTAGAGATTGTGTTAGGTTGCATATGCAGCAGTAAAGATCATACATTGTGTCCAGACAGTGAACTTTGTCCTTTAGAAAAGGAGCCTTCAACCTTAGATACCAATCAAAGAATTCTCTTATAGGTATGGAGCAGGAGTTGGAGTTGAATGATCTGTCATTTCTGGCTCTTCTGTATGTTTGTAAATCTTCGGCCAGTTGCTTAAACTCTCTATTCCTTTGTGTCCTTTTTTCAGTAGCATAACTGAGGGGTGGGTATTTGGGGAGGTGCTGCTTTTGTGAGGGGAGGTGGAAAAGCAGCTACTGCTGGCACGAGTGTTGCCCTGTTCATTGAGGCTTCCTAGGGCACAGAACTTCCCTGCTTTGCCTCTTCTTTTGATTAAACAGGAGTATAGTAACTATCCTCCTACACATGTTATCTTATTAGCACTGTAGATATTTAGGTGGAAGATAAAGATGAGTATATATTTTTGTTATAATTCTATTATTTATGGCTTTTGCAAAGAATATATTTTGATTTCACATAATAAAAGATACTACTGCAGATTCTAAATGACCTGTTCTCCATGAAAAGTATGCACTATACCAGTAAAAACACCACCTGATCCTATACACATAATGCAAACTTTCACTAGGAAACTTAACCAAAGTTTGGAAAGAAGCAGCTACAGCTTAAATTAAATACAATGTAAAATATCAACTTCTGTTTAAATCTGTTATGTAAATGGAAATAACTTAAAGGAGAGGAAAAAGCAGTAAATCTGTAGGGAAAGAGAAGTTAGTAGAAGTACTTATAAACTACGTGAAGGGGTTTTTAAATAGATAAACCTAATTATGCAAAAGAATAAAACCATTAAAAGAGTAGAAGCTCTTTATTACCCAAAGAGTGCAGCAGTTAGCAGAGGGAGCAGGTAAATTGTAATGGGCCATAAAACCATAGTCTGTATTAAGCCCATATTTTTTAGTGCTTCCTAGTCCATCTTTTGAAAGTATTGGTTAGGTTTCCCTTGACAATTATTAGCTTCCCAAGAGAATTATGAATTTAAAATATATAGTTTGCAGTTACAATTATCAGATTGGAACAAACAAGCCTTAACTGATCTCTGAGTAGCTAAGGATACTTAGGGCAACTCTACAGTTGTTAGTTAGCAATAGCTATATTTATAAAATGTACTCTACTCCTGTTTCTTTACCTGCTTTCCGACAGTTTTATTTTTATCTTGAAGAATACAGCACATGATTAACAGAAATGTCAGACTCTGACCATTCCTCTTTCTCTTTTTCCATCCAACTTTTAGCAGACGTTTTTAAAGCAAAATCCTTAGTTCAGTTTTCAGTTTGATATGTACTTCAGTTCAGTATGCACTTCCAGCTCTCATATGACCATTAATTATAGTCATGTGCTAA
This sequence comes from Crocodylus porosus, assembly GCF_001723895.1. Lineage (NCBI taxonomy): Eukaryota > Metazoa > Chordata > Crocodylia > Crocodylidae > Crocodylus > Crocodylus porosus. The sequence goes on along the minus strand of NW_017728950.1, from coordinate 57,291,680 downwards.
GTTTCACACCTCTCTTTAGTCCTTAGGATGCTCATATTTGTACCATGTTATTGTTTTTATTCATTAATTAATAATTATTCCTTGTAAGACATAAGTGTATGGAAGCAGTAGAAGACATGGAAATACAATTTGTCAAAGCAGTATTTAGAAAGTACTGGTGGTCAACCAAGAAAAAAATAGAAATGGTAGTCTAAGTGCCTGATCCCATGAAAAGTTTTTAAAAGGCCTAGGCTGGGGGCAGAAGTTACGCATAAACTGGTTTAAGTGATCAGAAACTGGTTTAAACCTGTAACAGAACAGAAGCTCAGTGCATGAAAACTGCTTTCAAAATAGCCAAAACTGATTTAAGATAAACCTGGATGGATGTAGCATTAGATTTAACTGATTTAGGTTAAACCAGTTTATGAAACTTCTGTCCCAGGTCCCTTCCTGGTTCAAGTTAAATCACAGTTCCCCAGCATCCCAGGATGCTTTGCAGCCCTTGGCTATGCTGTCTGTTCCAGTGGAGCAGGGACTACCTTGCCCTTTTGCTCCTTAGCCTGCTTCCAGCCTGCATCCATCAGCCTATAGGGGCGATGGGGGGTGGGGAGGGCAGCAGAACAGACCCCCCCCCCGTTCCTCCTAGCCAAGGTCTACACAGCATGTGGGGAGAGGGAAAGCCCCTGGTGGGGGCTTTTCAACCCTTGACAGCCCTTCCTCCCTCCCCCCACCCCCTTTCCAAGCTGCTGCTTACTTCAGCTGCTGTCATAGGAAGGAGGGGGAAGAAGTCTTACTGGCTGGGTGCCTAACCATGTGGTCCAGAATGGGTGCAGTGGGGGTCCCCCAGCCTGGGACAGCCCCAGGGAGCTGAGGGGAATTCTTCCCCCCCCTGAGCCCCAGAGCTGCTTGCATTAGCCCTTGAAAGTCTCAGGAAGCAGAGGGAAATTCTCTTGCTCCTCTGCAGCAAGTTTTGCCTCAGCTGCTACAAGTCTGAGGCAAAACTATCTGCAGGAGAGTGGAAGAATTTCCCACCGCTCCCTGAGGCTACCCCAGGCTATCGCTCAGACTTGCAGGGGCTGAGGCAAGCAGCTCTGGGGTTTGGGATTTGGAATTCCAGCACATCGGAGCAGCCTCCACACTCATGTATAGGTGCCCTTTGGCTGTACTTAGCCCTAGTGTTTTCTTATCAGGAGCAATCACATTGCTGTCAAAGCAAGTCTAAGACCCTGAATCAAAGCATGTTAAAAAAAGTCAGAGGCTCCATTTGACTTTACTGAGCACTAAACTAGGAGCTAAGTCTGTCTTGCACAGATCAACTAGAAGAAAGAAACTCCCTGTCTCCTTGATATAATCATGCCAAATTAGCCAGGTTTTTTTGCCTTGGGATTGGTAGTAATAGGTACAGGACTCAGGGACCTTTTTGCCAAAAGTAAACCTATGCAGGAAAATGGCAGAATGCAGGCTTAATGCTGCTTTGATAAGTCTGCTGAAGGTGGGGGTAACATGTCTAATGCTGTTCCCTTGCTCTAAAAGGAATAGTAAATTGACTTGCATACCTACGGCTATCTCCTTGGACTGTGGGAGTGGTTTTTGCTCATTGTTTGGGCAACTTTAAAAAGCACAGCTTTGTGCTGCCAGCCCCAAGAGTTCAGAAATAATGAATTAGGCTCCCTTTCAGAATCTTGAGATTAGCTTAAAAATAATTCAATGTTAAAAATAAGTTGTTGCGGTTTTTTGTTTTTTTTTTTACTCTTTTAACCTTCATGGTACATTTGGATCACCAGACCTTACCTCCGGATATAGTTCAAAGGAACAAGGGCAGAATTTTGCCCTAAATGCAGTCAGAAATGAATATTTCTTGTATCTCACTGTCAGCAGTCTTAACTTGCACTCTATTTCAGTTCAGTAAGGATTTAACAAATGGCATTTTCTTTAGGTTTCTTTAAAGGGCACTGGCAGTATTTTTCATCATTTGGAAAATTGCAGTATATTGTATTTAGTAGTATAATAACCACTTAATTGAAACTAAATTTTGTTCCTTAATCCCTGTTTTTCTCCCTTCTTACCCAGCAACTTGGTTTGGGTAAAACCAAGTGACTTCACTAAAGAGATACTGTTTAAAAAATATTATTGAGTTTCTGTTTATAGGTACTGGGGACATGAATGATTGAATGAATGATGTAAGCATAGGAAAGGGAGCCCAGAATCACTGCGGGTTCGAACACGCATTCACCACACCCACTTTGGGTTTAGGCGGCTTACTTTAAGCCACTTAAGCCTGAACTGGGAATGGTGCATTTGCTGGTGCTGGGAGTGGTGCAGGCTGCCTGAGGTAAGTACCTTGCTGCTAGGAGAGGGGCTGTCAGGTCTGTGAGAGAAGAGGGGGTTGGTGGGGTCTGTGGTGGGGGCTTCAGGGGGTAAAAATAGCCTGTTCAGGGTCAAAGGGGTTGAGTGACTGGACTTACTCAGCCCCAGGGCTATGCTGTGAATGTGTATGGGGTTTTACTAGGTCAGGTTAACCCTTTGTAGATTGGTTTAACCCTTTATTAATCTAAAATCAGTTTACCTTCTCAGGTGAACTAATTTATATCTGGCATGCCATTTTGGGGTGATTTTCAGTCCTGTGACTGCCTACATAACCAGGCATTTAGATCAACCTAAAATTGATTAGCTCAATCTAAATGTAAATGTTTGTACATACCTTAGAGCTCTAATAGGTATTCTTCCTCATTTTCTGTCTGTAAAATATGAGCAATAAATAGAACTGGTCAGAAAAATCAGAATTTGCTGATTCTGAGAAGTTGAAAGGTTCTCCTGGAGCAGTTTAATTCTGACAAAGTTCTAGCCTCTTGGCATCTCAGGCTTCCACGGTCCATGTCTTCAAGGTAGCCCAATGGGTCAGTTCTTGGGCCTGGGTCTGTGTCTTTGAAGTCCACTGTACAGACTACCCCTGAGCTAGGCCTCTTTGTCCTCTCATAGAGAATTTGGAAAATGCTGTTCACTTTCAATTTCAACGAACTCTCAACAAACCCAAATTTCAAAATATCAAAGTCTTAACTGAAACAGTATTGCCTTCATTCGGGTCAAAAATAATTCTCACTTGGAGTGGTGTTGTGAAATGTAGTGTTTATAAAGAACTTTAAACATAAATGCTCTGGAATGTGAAGTATCATTACTTTAAATAAGAACAATATTTATGTGCCATCTGTGCATTCCACCTTTCTTCCATAGTCATATTTTTCTACTATGTGTTTTCTGTCTTCCCCCCCAAATCTTTGTGTGTTGTTTTTCCTCACTTTATTTTTCTGCTATGTTGTTTTACTCTTTGATGTTCCATATCCATATTATGTTGTTTCTTTTCACCTAGACATTCTCATATATCCTCTTCAGATTTATCCAATCCAGTCCTTTGTGAAGATGCTTCTATGGTACCAAACTGAAATTCACAAGAACCTTGCTCTTTGAAACACTAGCATTCAGCACTTCAAAGCTCCAGAGCCTTCTTACATATGTAATTCACGTGCACACTGAATTTTATTGTAGTCTTGCTACAGAGTTTTCTTTAAAACCTGTCTGTGCTGAAGTACTTGTTTTATTTTTAAAAGCTGATGGAATTCTACAGGCAATGTAAGATAATGAAAGTTGGGTCAGCTTTTCAAGCTGTCAAATATAGCAAGCTTTTAAAAACAAGTTATTAAAACTGGTAGTTACTATTTATGTTTGACATTAAGGGTTGTAATACAGTTTCCAAACTATTGCCCTGTTTTGTATATACTTATGTATTTATGTATATACATTCTTAATTATTATTTAGGGAGGTTAGCGATTTAGGAATCAAATGAGATGCTATTACCATTTTCTTCAGATATCTTGTCTGGTTGTGTGGATTTCTGGCCTTATGAGATTCCCAAAGTAGGGGCTGACTTAGTGGAATTCACAGAATCATAGAAGTAGGGTCAGAAGGGACCTTGTAGATCTTCAAGTCAAACCCCCCACCTGGGCGGGAGAAAAGACTGGACTCAAATGAGTCCAGCCAGGTAATCATCAAGCCTCTTCTTTAAGATCCCCAGGGTAGGAGCCAGCACCACTTCCCTAGGA
>NW_017728950.1:57229598-57287337 GCF_001723895.1 Crocodylus porosus | reverse complement strand
GGTCAAGAACCTGGAGGCCCCTTACCAGGTCGTCGCCTGTGGCGAGGACCTGGTCCAACAGGGCGTTTCCTCTGGTGGGACCGTGCACCTCCTGGATTAAGTGGAGGTCCTGTATCTCAGCTAGGAACCTCCTAGAATGGTCCATCCTGGCTGACTGTTCCTCCCAGCAGATGTCCGGGTAATTAAAATCACCCACGACAACTATATCCCTTGCCTTAAGTGCCTCTGCAAGTTGGCCCGAAAATTCCTGGTCCAGCTCCTCCCCTTGGATGGGGGGTCTGTAGTAGACCCCCACCGTCAAATTGCTCTCCACACGGTCCCCTTGAATCTTAACCAAGAGCACTTCAGCCTGCCCTTCCTCTGACCCCATTCTGAATTCAGAACATCACATTCAAAGATAACACTGTGAAAGAATGTCATGGATGTTACAATGATCTTTATATAGCCATTGAAAACTACAAATATAATATACATTTGTAATATATCAATTACAAATATATAAGTGTGTGTGTGTGAAAGAGAGAGAGAAACATACTTACGTGGTAGATGAAAATAATTCCCTCTGTTACAGATTATTCCAGGGGTCTTCCACGCTTGGGATCTTTGGCTTTGTCTAGCCTGAGTAGCGTCCATAGGCAACCAGACATGGCTTCTAGATTGGGGTGAGCCCATGGCCCCCTTGTCCTTTGCCCTTCAGTCACCAATCCTCTCTGGTTACCTAGGCCTTCCTTGAGGGAAGTACTTCTCCAGAACTTTATTGCTTCAGAGGGGAAAGGAGTGCTCCTTGAAGTCCCAAACGGCAAAGCGTACGGCTCCTTCTCAATGAAAAGATTTATAGGGCAAACTGCAGTCCAACAAACAGAGCCCTTCTTGTCCTTCAAAGGGTTAAGCAGTCCAGTTGTCCCTAATTCAGTCTGCACACCCCAAGTACCCCAAAATTAGCTCATGTTTTCTCTGTCCCATCCCTCTCCAGGACTCTTAGCTTTTCAAACTGCCTGGCCCATTGATTGGTGCTCTCTAGGGCTTGACCCCTTCCAGTGTCACCTTTTAAGGACGTTTTCCAATTCTACCTTATTGAAATGTCAACAAGGCTCTTCCATTCTTTATGGTTGAATGTGTCTCAGGTCATGTAGGTAAGGCAGGTCTGGCTTCCGTCTCTCTCAACCCATTCTTTTCCCCCTGTACTACCTAGTCTGGGAAACTGAAGCATGCAGCTTACTACAACACAAACACATTTACGCTGAGATTATTACACAAAACCATAGTCTATCATACCCTCTACTTCAGAAATTTCTATGTGAAATGGATTTTCTTTTACACACGTTCAGATGTGTTAACTATGTGTTAACTATAGATGTCCCTTCCAGCCTTCACCTTTGCCTTTGCCATTTCCTGTCCTATCTGAGATTGTGGATGACATGTATTTAACAGAATTAAAAGATTTGTTAAAATCTGACAGGGCCATAATGTGAGTGCTTCTGCTATGGCCATTAAAATCTTGAAAATTTATGAAACTCCATTATATATTTTTGTATGATGGCAGCAGCTAGGAAGGCCTCAATCTTTGTGCTAGGCACTGTACAAATAAGAAGCGGACCCTGCAAACATCCTAAAAATCTAAACAGGAGCGACAGACGAAGAAGACAGGATGGGAAACAGGGGCACTGAGAAATAAAGTGACTTCCCTGAGGTTTTGCGCTAGGTTACTGTCAGCGTCTGGGAACAGAATCCAAGTCTTTTAACTCCTAGTCAATTTCCCCTAGCCATTGGAAGACATTGCTTCTCTAACTGGAGTGAATTAATTCCTGATATAACTATATTGCCAGTGACTTCACATCAGAGATGGATTTGGCCAATATCTTGTGATTTGTCTAATTTCCAAAACCCTCTATGAATTATGATTTGCAACGAATACCAATAAATCTGTTCTTTAAGCTGCTGTTTATACTGTTGGAACTGTTGCTGGAGTGGGGAGAAGACAGATGAGTGAGAAAACTCTTCAAAATTCACCTTATGGGTAGAAGTCAGTATTCAAGATCACGTCACCCTACATTTTCAAACCAAGACCCTCCAAAATTTTCATTTAAGCCCCTGCAGGAAAGTAGGTTGATTTGAAATAGGCAGTTCCCTTTAATCTTACACATCCCTCTCTTGATGCAGTAAGTAATTCTGAAAAAGTGCTTCTGTCTTGCATAACCACCAAAACATCTAGTGGTACATTTTTATTTGAGTTAAATAAAAGTGGGGCAGAGTCTTACTAATGAGGTCTGCATTAGCCAAACATTTATCTGAGGGCAAAATTTGTCTGCATTTGAAAATACAGCTATTATTTATGTATAGAATCAACTGATTTCTATTGTTACAATGAAATATTAATTTTTCTTTACATTAAAAATGAAATTTCTAATTAAATAGTTCATATTTATTTTATGTAAATGTACTATTTTATTTTAGCAAATTATTTTTATTTTCATCAACTATGAAAACAAGTGTACCATAGTATAGTCGCATAAGTGAAAGATTCATGGATTAGAATCCCTAACTGGTACAGTGAAAGCGAGCACTGAATAATCTGCTTTACATGTTTTGGTATTCTCTTTCTGTCTTCCCACCCTTGCTATCAAATCCTTTTAAGAGAAATACATAGACATTATCTTGTTTTATGGGCTCAGAAAAGAAGTGCATGTGTCATAACCCTTATCCTGTTTGTTTTTGAAGAAGATGTAGAAATAATGTTCTCGAACAAGGGGTCATGTTCAGAGCATTCCATTTAGCTATGGATAAATCAATTAATGATAGCAATCTTATACAGGTGATGCTGTAGGGGAAGTACATCAGGCAATAAATAAACCCAAGATATGCTCTATTTATTTCCAGTGTGTGGAGAGCTTGTACAGCAATGATTGCATAAAACATTCAAAATTGGTTGAGACAGTTTTATTAGTTAACTCCTGAGTTTGCTTTTTCTGTGATTGGTCATGAAAAATTATTTATGGCCAATGCAAAACAGAGACTTAGCAGTCATGGTTTTTTGTAACACTGCTGGAAGACAGGGCATCATATCAGAAAATAGGCCACACTGGGCTAAAACCTTGGAGGCCATAGGTGTTGCTGCTTAGGTGCTAGTGAAGAAAAGAAGTTTCTTTTATGAAATATCTGACCTTGGGGTGTTTTTTTTAGAAGCAATTCCTTTAGAAGACTAAAGGGCAGTGTGGACATTTTGAAGAGATGTACTTCAATGATGTGCCCTTTGCTTTCATATAAAATATACTTAATCCTCTGATATTAAATCTTGTTTGAAGAAACTGCATCAGTCAATCTGAGAAACTTATAAACTGCTGCCAGCAATTCATAAAATGATGCCATTACTCAAAGTTTGAATCCAGAATCACAATTTTTCTCCCAAATGTAAGAATTCCCTGCTATCCCATCATCTTGATATGTGGGAGAACATTTACTTTCAGTGGATGCCAGGATGGACATTTTATCATCCAAAGTTTTCCTTATTTGTTTTTAGATTTTGAGGCAAGTGAACAGAGTATTAATGTTTATCAAAGAAGAATGCAAACCAACAAGAGATCCATAATAGTTTTAACTTCCAAAACTATTTAAGTTTATCAAAGCAGTATGAACTCTACATTCAGTTTTTTTGTTTTCTAAAACAAAGTCAGAGTGTCTGTTATTCTAAAAATCTATTGTGGCAGAAAACTCTGCATTTAACCCAGGGCTATCCAGCTGGCCTGCAGGGTTAAATTATGACCCCAGCTACCACTCCATCTCAGCCAGCAGATATGAGCTCTAACTCCAGCTTCTCTCCCTTCGCACTTATTTCCTGGCCTTGCCCCATGGCACAGGTTAGGGTGGCATGGTGCAGCTTGTGGTACTCAGGGAGCCCGTGGTTGGGGATCTGAGGCTGAGACCAGGGCACCTGTGCATGTGGTGTAGCTGAAGGGGTGCCTGTGTGGCATGTGGGCCATAGGGGGGAGGTCTACAGCTCGTGGTGGTGTGGCTCAGGAGGCTAAGCTACACTTGACTGCTTAGAAGTTGTACAACCCTGATTTAACCTGAGGTGCTCACTCACTGGGTCACATATAAGCTTCCATGACCCTGTAGGAATCCATAGGTTAAATTTTTAGAGTATACATATACTGTATGATGATACATGGGTTGGACTATAAACATGACTATGCCTTTGCACCCATTGTAAAGAGCTTCAGAAATCTCTTTCTCTGTCTCTCTGCCTCAGTGGTAACAGGAAATCATGGCAAAGTAGCGCTGGAAAGGACATTAGGGCTGCATCCGGATGGGAGCTGCCATGTGGTATGTGGTGCCACAGGCATGTCTGCAGCGCCACATACTGCACATTCAGTTCATAGATTTCATAGACATTAGGGCTGGAAGGGACCTTGGAGGATCATCAAGTCCAGCCCCCTGCCTCAGGAGCATGAAGTCAGCTAGGGTCAAAGGATCCCAGCAAGATAGATATTCAAATGTTTCTTAAAGTAGTCCAGAGTAGGTGCTTGCACCACCTCTGGCGGGGAGTCTATTCCAGGCCTTGGGGGCTCAGACGGTAAAGAAGTTTTTCCTTATGTCCAGCCTGAAACGGTCATGGAGGAGTTTCTGACCATTTGACTTTGTTCTCTACGCTGCAAGGGAGCAGCATGGAGGGAGTTTTTGACCCTTGGATATCCAGGGGTCAAAAAAAAAATGCAGAAAAAAAAAGTTGAGCAGCGCATGCAGCAGCAGCAGCATGTTCGACCCAAAGCTGGACTCTAGTTGGCTAGAGCCATGCTCCACTGCCAACCAGGCTCTGTGAAGCAGGATCACCACTGCTGCAGTTCTGGGAGGTCCCCAAGACCCCAGGTAAAGCTACTGTAGCCAGCCCAGTGATGGCCCCAACCTCCCCTACCCCACCCAGAGTAAGTTGCTGTCTGCCAGAGTGCGCATGGCACAAAGTGCGCCACCACTTGTTGTTCCTAGGGACCCAAATGTCCACACATGTCTGGACGAAGCCTAGGAGGGCCTCTTAGCTATACCCCCTGCTCAAGGAAAGATTATCCATGACTGAACCTCCCAGCCAAATGCTTGTCTAATCTGCTTTTAAAACCTTCCAAAGAAGGAGATTCCATAAACACTTTTGAGTAGACTGTTCCAAAGCTTTACCACCTTCAGTAGTGAGAGAGTTTTTCTTGATGCTCAACCTAAATATCCCTTGCTTCAGTTTAAGAACTACTTTTTTATCCTGTCCCCGGCAGCCACAGAAAATAGTCTATCACCATCCTCTATATCACCTCTATAATTCCCCTCAGGTATTTGAAAACTCACCAATCCAGAGCAAATGATTCAGCCTTTTGATAGATTCTTTCCTCATTCTCCAAGTTACTGGTTAAAAAGTGATGATTCCTTTGGTTTCTGTGTAATACTTTTCATAGATAGTTAAAAGTAATGTGTAAAATTCCAGTTTATAGTTTAGACATTTTCTGAGATTTAGAGAAACACATAAAGTTTCTTTACTGCTCGGTGTAAAAAAGATTCTAAGATTTTAGTCTTAGGATTGAAAAGCATCTGACTGAGGAAGTTGTTGCCTATGAAATCTCATGCTTCTCCAAACCTCTGAGCCAGTTAGTTTCTAAGGTTTCACTCTGTCCTTCCCTCTGCTTGAAAGAACAATAAAGTGCTAGTCTTTAGTCTTGCACATCTGACCCTTTAAAATATCTTTCTTTCTTGTTTTTGATCTTTATGAATTTATATCTGAAGTAATTTGCTTGTGCTGTACTTTGGACATGGCTAAGTTAATTCTGAATGCACCTAGTGTCATTTTATTAATCAGTAGCACATTGTGAGCACAGTTAACAAATTGATGTTTGGAGTATTGGTAGGTGTTGATCATAATACAGTAGTTAAGACTGCTCTTTTTTTAAAGCTCAAAATAGTTCAAGGTATGCCATTTTTCTTAGAGGATTTATTATTTTCTTCTTTTTCCCTTTGTTGTGGAGTCAGAAACAGATGATTCCACAACGGTAGCCAGAGTGGCTCAGTAAGTGAATCTGGTTGACTGCTGATTTAAGTAGGCATCTAAACAATTATATTCTGAAGCTAATAATCACTGTTCAGTGTATATCTTTTATGTGAGCAGTTTGGCCAACTCAAAAAAAATGAGACAACCATTTTAATATGGGAAAAAGAACACAATAAGGAAAAATTACATTACAATGTCCTCTCCATCTATAGTTGAATCCTCAGATTTTATCAAACCCTCCTCTCCTGCCAAGTCACCATTCCAGTGCAATAATCATATGCAGAAATATTAAGCAAACCAATTAACTGAGAATGAATAGGTCCTTGATAAAATGTGAAAATTTACTGCTGTACAATCACACTGTATCTCTTTCCACAAACTATATAAAAATTTAAGACTCGGATATCTCAGATTTATTTAAAATAATGCTGTTAATTGCCTCTACATTTTATGTTGCAGAAAGCCTTCTGTTTTAATTTCTGTTATAAATGTGATATACTATAGAACTGGGAATATTTGCTGTAAGTTAGTTAGTTTTGGTCATATTTGCTGAATTGAAAAATCAGCAAAAAATAATGTGAAGAAATGTATTTTTAGCAACAGACAAGTGGCAGTACCCATTTCCAAAAGGAGAGCCAGGAGCAAAAATATAATTTACTGCACATGTATGACTAGTGTCCTTTGTTCTAAAATAGACAGTTCTAGCTTACTTGCTAAGTATTCTTCATGTCACATGGCATATTAAATGTACAAGACTCCTCCTCCCTCCAGTACCTGCTTTTCTTTCCAATGTTGATCATCCTATTCCAAATTCTTTCATTTCTCTTGTTAATGTACTATTCCATGCATCTCTGGGCTTTCTCTTTCCATTTAGTTGGTTCCCAAAATATTTATTGGACAATATTTCATTGCTGAGTATTCTCTGATGCTCTGTTTTTTTTACAATCAATTTCCCCACAAAACTGTCAAAATTCTTTTGAGGAGTCTGCATATAAACATTTCAGTTTCTTCCCAAAACTTTTTTCATCATTTAGTTTTCACTGCCATCTAACAAGGCTGATTTTATGTTGCTGTTGAATAGTTGATGTTTGTTCCAAGGCTTCATTTCTTTGACCTCCAAATGTTGTTCAGTTGCATAAATGCTGCTCTTGTCCTTTCTATACGGGTCTTCATCCTATTTTTCTGAGTTTGGCTCCCAGGCACACAAATTTGTGTACTATTTACTTCTGATGGATATTGTTTACAAGTGATATGTTCTCTTGAGTCTATGTTGAATGTAAACATAAAATATAAATTTAAAGCCCTTATGGATCCTAGAAGAAAATCTGTCTGGGGTTTGAGGGAAAGTGTTGGTTCAGGAGTTTGTCTTTAAAGAAAAGTTAAAAGCTGATTGTGGGAGGTATACAACACCCTTCTGTCTGTTACGGCTCAAGCCTTCCTTTAACTGTTGGGTATTAGGGCACAACTGTTCCTAGTGGTAGGTTACTGCTGCTGTCTACAGGATTTCTTATTGGTGGCAAGATACTGGACTAGCTAGATCTGATCCAGTGAGTCATTTCCTATGTTCAGCCCCTTAACTTGCTAAAGTCTTCTTAAAACAAGGGCTCTCAAAGTTGCCATAAAACAGCCAGTGGCTCCCTTTGCACTGGGACAGCTGAGGATGTGGCCCTAAATGTCAAATATCTACTAAATTTCTGCCTATTGTTGCTTATGTTTATCCTTCAAAGGGACCCCTGGAAAACTCATCTTAGTTATTTTGTTTAAATTGAGTATATTGCTTGTGAAAGGTATTGGTGACTAAATTTGCTAAGCAGACAGTTATTTTGGTTTTACATTGTTTTAACAGGGACAGTGGAAGACGCACTTTCTTTTGCTGATAGCAGTTCAGAATAATCCCATTTTTACATCAGATGCATAACCTGTAGTTAGTTCTACAAATCTCAGTCAGTAAGAAGAGATTATTAGAGTTATGAATAATGTCGACCCAGTAAGTATGATCAATTGAAAATGGAGTATGATCATCATCATTGGCAGCCCCTCTCAGTCAAGGATGATTGCCTTCCATGATTGTCTTATCTGTGGGTCTGAAGATTGCTGATGAGGTGTATTCAGCAACAGACTCTGTTGCAGCTCAGGCCCATGTTTCCATGTAGGGTGGGTGTCTCTGTGTTTTTGGTTCAGTCTGTGATATGCCACTTCTGTTGCTCTTTTTTTCCCATCTCCTGTTTTCACTGTAAGTTTTCAAAGTACTGAGATCCTTGCAGCAGACTCTTTCTCCATTTGGGGTGGTCCTAGGTGATAGTCTTCCACAAGTTGATATTAATGTTGCAGGTTTTCAAGTTGTCCTTGACAATGTTCTTGAAGTGCTTACTCTGGGAGAATAAAACTTGCTTTGGGAGTCTGGAATCAGACATCCAGATGATGTGGCTGGCCCAGTGAAATTGATTTTGGATGATCATCTCTGTGACGCTTGTGGTGTTTGCTTGTGAGAGAATGCTAATGTTAGTGCATCTGTCTACCCACTGGATTCGGAGGATCTTTCGCAGGGAGCATTGATGGTACTTCTCCAGCAACTTGAGGTGTCTCCTGTCCATTGTCCACATCTTGGCTTCATACAGTAAGGTGGGGATTACAACTGCTTGATAAACCGTGAGCTTCCTAGGTGATGTGTAGTGAGGCATGTGCCCCCCTGAGATTGGCCCTTGCCAGCTGGGGAGTGTGGGCACTGAGAGAAGCACTGGTGGCACTTCCAGTTTTGCTGCTGGTGCTTCTGGAGTCGGTGATTGGCTGCTGGGGGACCTCTCCTGCCCCCCCCCAGTTGGTGATTGGCTGCTGGTGCCCCCCCCAGACTCAAGAAGCACCAGTCACCCATGATGAGCTTAGTTTTGGTTCTGATGTTGTGATCTTCAAACACCTGTTTCCTCAGGCATCTGAAGGCTGCACTTGCACATCTGAGTTGATGTTGGATTTTTTTTGTTGTTATCAGCCTTCTGTGAGAGATGGCTTTCAAAGTACGGGAAATATTCTCCATTTTTCAGAGTCTCACTGACTCTGAATTACCAGAACTGGGGCGTGCTCTTTAAGAGCTTGTTGATGGAGGACCTTAGACTTCTGAAGGTTAAGTGTTGGTCACATTTTCTTGTCTACCTCGGTAAGGATGTTGACGAGTGGGTTTTGATAATACTACATTTGCTGTTATTATAAGTAAACATAGGAAACATATTATGGTGTCCACTAATGTTTTCCAAGTGATGGATGTCTCATATCAGAAAAGCTTTCTGTCACGGTCTGGGCCCCAGTAAAGTATGCTAGATGAAATGCTAATATTGGATAGGGTGCTTAGCACTGCATAAACAGTGAATGGAAAGCTTAAAATAAATTATCCACCTGCCTTAGATTGTATATATCTGCATCACATCATTCAGTTTTGAAGTGCATCAGCCTTTCATAAGGAATAAGTGGTTGTTCCTGTATGCTTGCCGTTCCAACAGTATTTTTATGAGGATATCTCAAGGCTTCAGCTGAAATTCTACAGGACATTTACTTTAGCAGAAAGTTGACTACTGATGTTAAAATGTGGCTAGTTTTCATAGTTTTCATCTTTTATGGATGCAGAGGATTTCTGTATGCACACATGCGCACGCACACACACACAGAGATAAAACAGCACCAACTTTTTTTACAAAAAGAATTAAAAAATAAGGTAGCTTTGTAGTTCTGCCATTCATTTAAAAAACACTAATAGGAACATAGGTTGGAACGAGCTTCCTCAGCCATGAAGTCCAGTCCCCTGAATTCTCAGGAAATCATTAATCAAAGGAATGCCCAAAATTTACCACTCCAGCTGTGAAGTGTACCATCTGAAACATCAGGAATTCCTTATAGCATGCCTCAGGTAAAATCACAGGAAATGGTGGCAGTACAGAAATGGATGTAGTTGGTTAATATTAAAATAGTGTTGGAATATATCACATCTTACATTAGTGTCCTATGTGTTGAGATAAAAATTTCCCCAACATTTTTTTTGTTGGTTCTTCATTTGGCTATTCCTTCAAAATGCTGATGTCTAATACTCACTTTGGAGAGTTGTATGCCTGTGATTATTGCTGTTTAAAGGGTTAGATAGCTAATCTTCTCTAGACTATGGTTGGTGGGGGAAGACAGAGAGAGAACCCTAAGAAGAAACCCTTTATACAAGCAGAATTCCTCTTGAGGAACAAAAATCATTGACTACTGAAGTTGCGTGCTTATAGAAGAACACTGGAAAAGATCCAGATGGAAAGAAACTCAGAAAATGTAAATAGAAAGAAAATTAGCTAATGAAGATCCATGGACATCAGCATGTTGGGTGCAGTGACCCTAAAATGTGGTACATCAAAAATGTGTTAAAAAGCTGATGAGTTCCTTGAACGCATTTACAAACCATTTAGTAACTGCATCAGCATGGGCAAATTGAAGTTCATTGGTGTTGGAAATCAGGAAGTTCAAGTTTTGAGGAAATAATAGAACTCAGTACAAAATACTAACTGTTCCTTTCTCTCTTTAATTTTTTTATGTTATAAGCATTTTTTTCCTGGGTTAGTGACAAAATTCTATTAAAAGTTATCTGCAATACTCTTTGATTCTCTCTTTTTTATGAAAAAACTTACTAAGAGTTTAAAAGTTGTTTCAGAAATAGGGCCTACATTTGGGGTACACTGGAAATAATAAAATATCGTAGCACAGTTGTACTAGAACCCTCTGAAAGAAGGACCAGCACAACACAGAATTGTAATAGCGCCCTTTTTTCTGCCTTCAAATTAAGACAGCCAGTGAGAAATAGTATGTGCATCTTTCCACAGCCCATCTCCTTCTTCCATGGATCCCCCACCAAAAAAGGATTTGCCACAGAGGTGACCAAACCCCTGCCTGAGCTATTACAAAAGAATTATTTTGAGAAATTATGGCGGGATTTCTGTTCCTCTTTGTGCATCCAAATGACAGTTTTACTGCCATACAAGTGACCCTTTTGGCTCTTGCACTTAGTTTATGATTGTGTTACTCTCTAGTACTACTGGATAATGGCTGACTTGTGGCATGGTAAAAACACTGCTGGGAAGTCAGAGATAAAGGTTGAAACCCCTTTGGGTGAGGGTAGCCTATAACCTTCCTGGGTGAGTACTATAACCACTCAAGTATTGTGGATGAATCATACAAAATCCCTTCTCATTTTTCCCAGGACTTATAGCAGTCTACACATATATGTAACCATATAGCTCCCTAACCAATGCCATCACCGATTAGGTATGTTCAATATACTAGCCAAGTGCTTGTCAAGAATGATGGGGGGGTGGGAGGGTAGCAGGAGCAGGTGGGGTTGGAGCCCCAGGCCCCCCCCATCCAGGCCCACTCCCCCTTCCCTCTTGGTGCTTGGGATCCGGATCCGCTCCCTCCCCTATCCACTGCAGCAGCGGGGGAAAGGGAGGACCGGGCCTGAGGGTGGGGAGAATTTGGGCCACTGAGGCGGAGGGTTGGGGGGGAGCAGTGGGCCTGGGCTGACCCGGTGGGGGAGGGGATGGGAGGAGTGGGCTCAGGGCCAACGCGGGGGTGAGGGAGGAGTGGGCTCAGGGCCAACGCGGGGGTGAGGGAGGAGTGGGCCCAGGCCCAATGTGGGGAGGAGGCTCACTCCTCTTTTCCCCCCACAGCTGCTGTGTTGGGCTGGGCTGGCCTGGGTCTGGTGTCCCACACCCACCACACTGCTGTGGTGGGCCAGCGTTTCCCCCACTTGGGCTCATTTCCCACCTTCCGCCTCCCGTGTTGGGCCCCGGCCCACTCCTCCTTTGGCCCCACTGTCACCACCAATGCCACAGCACACCCACTCCTCCCCACCCCCCTCCGTTGGGCCTGCTTCTTCCGTCCTTCCCTCCCCTAGCCACTGCTGCGGCCATGTCAGACCAGGCCTGCTGTTCACCAATCAGAGCACAAATAAAGCATTACAGACAGACAGACTGACTTAGGCTTTTATAATATTCGAATGAACAAATTCTTATGTATGCAACGTGTGGGGGTGGTAGAATTGCAAACTACATCAGTTCTAAAAGTGCCACATATGCCTAGGTACAGACATTAAACTTAGTGCATTTGAAGCACACACAAAGGCGGGGGGGGGGGGGGGCAGAAGGAGTTCAGGGTCTCTCTCCCGGCAGCCACTGCCAGAACGGCCCTTCTCCCTGGCTTTCCCCCCTCCCCTGCCAATTGTCAACTATCAGCAGCAGCTGGGAGAGATGGGTGGGGGGGGTATTAGAGCCCCTCCACTATGAGGCCACCCCCACGGCACAGCTTGCTGGGTTGAGGCCTGGGAGGGGGACAAGCCCACATGGCATGGAGGCTCTGTGTACCCACTCCCCAACCCAAGCAACCTGAAGCTTCAGAGCAGGTCTGCCCTGGCTTTTTACCATGCTAGGAACTGTAGTGGGGGTGGGGGAAAGGGAGCCTTCCTGCTGCACAGGTCTCCCCTACAGCTTGTTGGCTTGGAGAGTGGAGGGGGTCAACCTGGGTCCGTGCAGCATGAGGGCTCCCTTCCCCCTCCCTGCCCCATTTCCCAGTGCAGTAAAATATGGTCTGGGACCATACTGCAGCTGCTGCTCTCAAGGCTGGGGCAGGAAAAAGGTAGCCCCTGCTGCTGCTTGCTATTTGAAGTCTTGGGCAGGGGGGCAGGCTGGGTTTGCATCATGGGGGGGGCTCCCTTCCCCCCCACTGAAGCCTCTTGACAGCAACAGCTAGCAGGTGCAGGAGGGGCTGCCCAGCCTGCATTTCTCTGCTCTGGGAACTGGGATTGGGGGGCTAGAAAAGACCTCAGCTGTGTGAGGGACCCTTGCAGTAGGGGGCTTCCCCCCAGCTGCAGCCAGCTTCAACTTTGCAAGTTCCCTGTGCTGTTCTTTGCTGTGCTAGGATCTCTGGTCTGGGGGTGGGGGGGTATGTAAAAGGAGCCCCCCTGCTGGATGGTCCCACCCCAGCTTGCTGGATTGGATCTCGGAGTGGCCAGGCCCCCTGTGGCAGAGTGTTCCTTTCCCCCAGTGGCAGCCAGCAGCAGCAGTGCAAATTCCTTGTGCTGCTGTTTGCTGCACTGGGAACTCAAGCTGGGGGTTGGAAAAGGAAGATCCAAGCAAAAAAGTTTGGGGGGGTAGGGGTCACCTGATGGTGGGGGGGACTCCTTTTTCACTACCCCCACTGCCAGGGAACTCCTGCTGCTGCTGGCTGCAACTGGGGGAAGGAGCCCCTGCAGTGAGACCCTCCCCCTTCCACAGCTTGCTAGCTGAGATCTGGTGGGGGGACAGGTCTGGGTGGTGGGGTTCCCTTCCCTCCTTTCTACCCCCCAGCCATAGCTGACCTTCCCAGCTGGCGAGGCGGGGGGGAAGGCTGCTCCAGCACCTTGCTGGGCCTTGGCCAGTGCAGGTGGGCACCAAGCCCTCTCCTCCCCCCTGTGCCCCCCCCCCCCGTGCACACCAAACAGCACACAGCTGTTCAGTTGGAATACACTCTAATTTAAAGCACTTTAAATAAAGTGTTAGAGCGCTTTCCACCAGGGGATTTTTGAACCTCTGTATTTAGCCTGTGTGGCTGGGTAAGGTCTATTTAGGGCACACAAAATAGTAGAATTCTGCCCTGGATATGTGAAAAATGAACTTTATAAACTGGATTATACTCATTTGCATCCTCATTTATTCATTGCTCAGGCTTTTTAGAAGTATATATAGATATAATATTCAGGAAGAGCACACACCAATTGCAGATGCTTCCTTTGCCTGATGAAGGGTATTTATACCCAAAAGCTTGCAAAGAAGAATTTTTCCAACTATTTGAGTTGGTCTAATAAAAGATATACCCAAAGATTTGCCCAAAGAACCTTGTCTGCCTATGTCCTTAGACAAACACAGCTACAACTTATACCCCTATCTATAGACAGGAAGCACCTCTTCTGGCACATTTAAAAAGTCATTTAAAGCTCTTAAGTCACTGATTTATACTTTTAAATGTTATTCTGTTGTTCTGTAAGCTTTAAATTCAGCAAGATACTTAGGTGTGTAAGTAGTCCCCTTGACATCAATAGTTATGTGCCTAAGTGAATCAAATTCTTTAATACGTTCCTAAACCAGATTGTAATCAAAATGTTTTCAGGTTCCTTTTCTCTTAAAGAGAAGTTTAAAAAAATCACTGATTGTTTGACAGCCTCATGTCATCAATTTGTTGTTGCATCTTTTGGAAATATTAGCTATGGTCTCTACCATGAGAGAGCTTCCTTTAAGGCTGAGAGGTGTGATTTCCTTTTTAATCTGACTTTATAATATATTTTGTTATTCGAGCACAATGAAGCATCTTTTATTGGTCCATTCACACATGCCTTGGATTCAGTAGTGTAAAGAAAAAAAACTGTCATCAAATATTTCCAACTAGTTGTAAAGAGTTTTGACAGTTGGTCTCAAAATCCAAACAGCATGCCTGAAAGTGACATACCTTTTTCTTTGTAATTTTTTTTTGTAAGTCATGTTTACTTTGTGTACTGGTATTTGCTATATTTTGATGTACTGGGTGATAGGCTAATTGAGAAAATGATTTGTTTAAATCTTTTTTCTGAAGCTATTTTATGGTCTGCTTGTTTCTCTGTAAACTGAGGCTGCTTTAAAAGAAAGATATTATCATGGGTATTAAAGGAAATGTTAAAAAGCATAACATATACTGTGTGGACAATAGTCAGACCTGTTTGAGCCCTACTGAATTAATGAAGTTCTGTTTATGATGTGATATGATGCATGCTGGGACAGAACAGAATAAGTAGAGACAGCTGGTCGAAATTTCAGTGTTAAAAGGAATATTTTAAAATTGAACATACTAGTTTATATGCTAACTACACCACTTAGCTTGGAAAGTGAAGCAGTTCCACATATTGGTGAAGAAAGCAGACCTTTTGGGTTGCTTTATAGTCCTGTTTGAAATGGTTAGCTATTGCTATGATGGAGTACAGATCTGGTTGTTCTGGAGTAGCCCTTGCTAGCGCTGATATCAGTGCCAAGTACTAGTGCATCCTGGCTGAGGGTGAAGCATTGCAAAGGATGGGATATTGGGAAGGGTAAGGGAAAATCATAGACTCATAGACAATTATGCTTGAAAGGGACTTCAGAAGGTCATCTAGTCCAACCCCCTGCTCAAAGTAGGACCATCCCCAACTGGATCATCCCAGCCAAAGCTTTGTCTAGCTGGGTCTTAAAAACTTCCAAGGATTGAGATTTCACCACCTCTCTGGATAACCAGTCCCAGTGTTTTATTGCCCTTCTAATGAGAGATTTTTTCCTGATATCTAACCTAAACTTCCCTTGCTGCAACTTGACTGTTGCTCCTTGTTCTGTCATCCGCACTAAGAACAGTTTAGCTCCATCCTCTTTCGAACTTCCCTTCAGGTATTTGAAGGATGCTATTAAATCCCCTCACAGTCTCCTCTTCTGTAGACTAAATAAGCCTAATTCCCTCTCTTTCCTCATAAGTCATGTGCTCCAGCCCCCTCATAATTGTTGCCCTCTGCTGGACTTTCTCCAATTTGTCCACATCCTTTCTGGATTGGGGGGCCCAAAACTGAGCACAGTACTCCATTTGTGGCCTCACAGGTGCTGCATAGAGGGGAATAATCACTTCCCTTGACCTGCTGGCAACACTCCTACCAATGCAGCTCAGTATGCTGGTAGCCTTCTTGGCAACAAGGGCACACTGCTGGCTCATATTCAGGTTATTGTCCACTGTAACCCACGTGTCCTTTTCTGCAGAGCTGCTGCTCAGCCAGTCAGACCTCAGCCTGAAACTGGTGCATGAGATTCTTCTGTCTTAAGTGCAGGACCTTGCACTTTTCCTTGTTGAACCTCATGAGATTTCTTGTGGCCCAATCCTCTAATTTGTCTAGGCCACTCTGAATCATAGCCCTACCCTCCAGCATACCTATTAGACCCCCCCCAGCTTGGTGTCATCTGCAGACTTGCTGAGGGTGCATTCTATGCCATCTTCCAGGTTGTTGATGAAAACATTGAATGAAACCAAAATACCAGAGATCCACATACTTTCAAGTTTATGCAAGGCAGCATGAAGGAAAAATCCAACTTCTTCTGGTGTAATTAGTGCAGGGTTCAGCAACGTATGGCTGACTGGTCAGATCTTGCCTGCAGAGCCTGTCTGTACTCGTGCTGGGGTGAGGAAGCAAAGAACTATACAACAGATGGGCAGGTGAGAAATATGCCCATGCCACCACTTCTCCCAGCCCCCAGTTTCCTGGCTGTGGTGTGGGTGAAGTTTCTAGCTGGTGGGGAGCCATACTGCAGCTGGCAGGCAAGGGGAGGGGAGGGGAGGCCAGGACAAGTGTACTGCAGCCAGAAGGGGCAGAAGGAAATGGTGGCACTATGGGCACAGCTCCCAGCTGCCTGGTTCCAGCATGGGCTCAGGCAAAGCCTTCCACTGCTGGTATGCCACTGAAGCCACTTGGCCAGTGTCAAACCAGGACCAGGTTGTTACAGGTTGGCAACTGCTGACTTTCTGGGTCAGCAAAGCCATAAATATGCTGTTCAGAAAATGGAAGCTCATTCTTTATAAATCATAGGTATGTTTGGACAGAAATGATACTAAAAATGTGGAAAATCTGTCTGAGAGAGAGTGCACATTTGCTTTTATTTGGGGGCATAATCGTTTCTTGGACTGAATTGTTTCATAATCTTAGTAATGAAAATACTTTCCACTAAGTCTTGAGAATAACAACTTATGCTCAAATGAGTAGGCTGGAAGCAAGGCTAGATATTTGTTTTTAATGAGAGGTTGGATTCTGTAGAAATCAGGGTAATTATAGACATTTGCAGTGTTTTCACAAGCAAAAATTTCTCCTGGTTCTGCTTAGGACTTTGATGTAAGCTGTATGGAGTACTGCCTATATTTTGTTTTAACGCTGTAGGTGCTATGATTCTTACCATTTCTGCACTACAGCACCACAGTCAAAATTATGAAAAATGGATTTCCTAAGTTAGGCTCCTAAATTTCCAAAGCTTCTGGGTTATAGGTAATTTGAAAATCAGGCCATTTAATTAGGTGCTATAAGGTTTGATCGTAATTTCAAGTTAATGGCAAAACTCTCATTAACTTCAGTGTTAAAGGACTGAGGTATAAACTTCACTGTATAAGGACTGAGGTTAAAGGACTAAGGATAAGGAGTCTAACATTTATGCATTCGGTTTAGGAGTCTTCACTGCATTATGTATATATTCCTACTCTTCCTAACTGTTTCATTTGGGTGCGTTAAAGTGCTCTTGTGTAATGTTTCACAAAGACAGAGAAATATGTACCAGGGGCAAGTGGTTCTTGGAATTACCCATCTTGTAAATTTAGCTTTTGATTCACCAAGGTACTTAATGATACACACTGCCACACTGTAAGCATACAAGTCAAGTGTTATTCACTTGAGTAAAGTTAAGCAGGTGCTTAAGTACCTTCCTGTACTGGTGCTGTGGAGCCAATAGAAGCAAACAGAGATTTTTGTTATCATATACAATCAGGTTCTGAATAAAACTTTCTGGAGCTTTGTAGTACAATAAGTGTTAGCGGTCCTGGGCCCAGTGAAGAAGTCTGCTACTCTACTCCATTGTAGAAACCACCAGAGCATCATGCAGACCCAGACCAAATCCAGTATTTGGCACAGCTGTCTAGACTCTTTTCTTCTTAAAAATCTTTTCTTTTCCGTACTGGAACTCTCCACTTCTGGGGGAGAAGATGCTTTTATAAAACAGAAGCATCAATTCATCAGTGAACTGATAATGGCTAAATACTTGAGACACTGTATACAGATGTTTATATTGCTGATTATAAGTCATAGGATTCTGGTAACGATGCCTATATTTAGATATCCTAATATTTTCTACTGTAAAAAATTATTGCAACCTTTTCTTCAGTTCTCCTACCTTCATTGTTTGCAGCAGGCCCTTGAAATATGGAGAAAGCCCAGGGCTAGAGAAATACTTTTATTTTCTCATGAGGTGATACTCTGTTATGATCCCACTTCTACATCTGGCAAAACTCATTCACAGAGTTTAAGTAACTGATTTCAGAGCTGTTTAGGATGTGTTGATCCCACTGACTTTAGTCTGCATCACAGATGCTGAGCACTGCTGAAAATCAGGCTTTAGATGATTTCCCCAGGTTCACTGAGGACCCAGTTGTGCCACATTTGCACACATTGAGTATCTCAGTATTCAGCAATTAATGACATTCATTCCAGAAGTAACTGCTTCTCAGGGCTTGTCTACTTAGGGATGTTACTGCACAGCAAGCCAAGGCATGAATTAACTGCATGCTAGCCACTTCATACTTACCCCATGCTTCTTAGAGTCAGATTTTGTTCCAGCTACAAGGCATCTAAGTGGACTTAGGAGTGTAACTATGATTCTAGTCCACCCTGTTCAAGTCTCTGAAAAAATCATTACTGCATCTGCTTTGTAACATCCTATTGTCTTAGCCTTAAAATTGATTCTCAGAAAAGCAATGTGGAGGAGGACCCATACATCTTTTGGCTTAAGTTTTTCATGGACTGGAGCAGGGTGGAATAGGTTTGCACTTAAGGTTTGCCACTACAGAGCTGGTGAGCCAAGACAGGCTTCTTCCCTGCTTAGAGGCGGAGAGTTAATGGGATGGAGTGGGTAATGAAATAGGAGGTGAAAAGGAAATGGGGGTGATGGAAGGGCGGTGAAATGAAGTCAGCCACTGAAGGATAAGATAAAAAGTAACCCCCCCCCCAAAAAAAACCAAAAACAAAACCAAAACCAAAACAAAACAAAAACAAAAAATCAAGGGATTTTAAAAGGAGTAGATAGGAAGTAAATTATCTTATGTTTAAATAAATTGAGATTTGTAATTTGGGTGTTATGGAATCTGGTCATGTTTCTTGGGGTGGCTGGGAGGTGGTAGTGGTAAGGGGAAGGTGCTTCTGGAGGAGCTACTGCCCCTGCCCAGGGAAAGAAGCTCCAGTTTATGGGGGCCAATCTGGCTTCCTACCTTGCTCCCCCAATCTCCCACTCCTGGACCCATTTGTGCCTTGTGACCTGGTTAGCTTGCATGTGCTCTGCAGTCTGTTTGCTGGAGGGGGAGTTGGGTTGGTGGTATGGGGAGAAGGGCATTTTAGCTCAATAGTGCAGGAAGTGAGACACCCAGGTTCTATGTTCCCTTTCACCAGGGCTATCTTGAGCTGACTTCTCCCCCTTCCCAGCATAGTGCTTTAACCAACATCCTCTGGATGTGCAAAGCCAAAAGCATGTTCCAACCCTCCTTCTAAAGCTGGGCAATTGAACAATGAAGAGGAAAGGAGTCATGAGGCTTGAAGGAAACCAGGAAGAGGGAGTGTGACTCCATGCCTTAGTGATGAAGGCACTGGCCTGGGAAGAAGGAAGACATGGGTTTTGACCTCTGTTCCCCTTGCTGTTTCTGCATTTTATCCAATAACTGTTTCAAGCAAAATCCAGCACTTGGAGCACAGGCTGGGAGCAGAGCCAGGATGGTTCAACCCCCCTCTGGCTGCAGAGGACTAAGGGGTCTTCCAATTACTGGGCAGGTGTTCTAACCACTTAGCTATTAGACTAAAAGGTGCATGGGCCTGCCTCCATTTGTTCCCGTGTCAAAATGCTCACATGCTCAGAAGACCAGAAATGACAGGTGTAAAGGAAGATTAAATGGCTAGTGTCCTCTCTCCTGGCAGGAGTCTTGTTGGGTCGATTAGGATTGTGGAGGTAGACACCCCAAAATTGCATAAATTCTGCTTAGAGGCAAATTAAGCTTTGACTCTAAGAATTTCTGCTTGAGAACACTTGAGTGAAGTGTAGCTGTTGCAGAGTAAATTCATAACCTTACTGCACACCTGCCTTCTTGTGTAGATGAGCCCTCAGTGTGTTAGGGCATAAAGACTATGGTCTCAGGAGTCAGTGGGAGAGCTAGGAGGAGAACTGGGGACTTCAGATTCAGTATGCTGCTCTATCCTTTGTTTGTGCTCCCTATCATATCCCAGGTTCTTTTCAGTTTTTATCATCTGAGGATCTGGACCATGAAGTCCATCACCCAATAGGTGCAAGATATAATCCCTGCTGAAAATTGTCTCTGAGAGCTAAATAATAACTAAATAATAGTGTAGTTAATTTGTTTCATCTTCCTTAAGTTTGAGGCATCAATTTAAAATCTATATGCCCTGAAAATAATAAAAGTAATTATTGCTTTCTAAAACGTATTAAGGTATTAAGACAGAATAAAAGACAATTAATTGGCAATTGCTGCTTATTTTGATCTTTTTTATCATAAGATCCCTTGAAGTAAAAGATGTATCTGTACAGTAATGGACAGCAAATACAATCTGTGTGGTACAGTCTAAAGGATTCAGTATACTTGGAATAATTTTGTATAAAAAATTGCGCTCTCTTCTCTCTCTTTCCCTTTCTTTTCTCTCTCTTCCCCCTTCTTTTTTTTCCCCCTCACAAATGTGAGATATTCACATTCTCTTCCCATGTCTCAACAAGATAAATGAACTAATTTAAAATATTTTCCATGCCTCATCTGTCCACTCACCAAGCTGTCAATGAGCTTGGACTGGGAGCTTTCATGCCAATAGTCCACAGCGAGCAGTTGTATTATTTTGAAATAAGAATGTTGTTTCCATGGCAAACCTGGAACTCTTTGCAACTCTGCTGACATCCACATACTTTCAGGTTTATGCAAGAAAGATGATACTTTATGGGATTTCTGAGGCAGAGGGTCATTTCTTTGCCTGACCAAGATAAAAACCTTACATTGTTCCTTTTTCTTTTCTTTTTTTTGTTGGTCTTTGAAAGCAATTGGAGAAAGCAAAAGATACAGAAAAACACTGGAAATCTTGAAACATTAAACAAAATAATGCTTTTTTTCTAGCTTCTGCACTTAACAACAGCCATTTTAACTGTAAAAGCAACATTTAATACATTTCGTTTAAGGTGGTAAATGATTTGACACATTGCCTAATTCTGACTAATGACCAATAACTCCAAGATACTCAACCCCCTGATCTGTAATGGTATCAGATTTTTCTAAATATTTACTTAGTGGAATTAATGCAGAAGTAGGGAATGGGAAGAAAGACTTGGAAACCATTTCTACTGTTTTTAAGAAACTAGAGACTGGTTCATTTTGGATTGTTGAACTTTTTATACTTAATGGTATGTTTTAATTTGCCTTTTGGGGATATCATAACTTTGCTATACTTTTCTTACCATCCTTGCTTGCTCAAATGACACAATACTCTGGTGAGGTATAATGTTAAAATTGACTCTGGTTAAAAGTAGATTTTGGCTTTTTGCTGAACTCTGTGCAAATAACCTTTTCTCCGTAAATTAAGTGGTCCCATAAGCTGTTTAAAACTCAGCATCCTAACAGGCTGAGAGAGAGAGAGTGTCTAAATTCCAACACCTCGCCTCCCCACAGAAATCTTAAATTACTTTCCCTTATTAAAGGTTTGTGTTTCTGTGGATGTGTCTGTGAAATAGAACAGGTGATTGTTTTATTTTTTAAATCCTGTTAATAAGTGATCGGAATAACTTGTCACTTTGGTCTTCTTTGTAAGTGCACTGAATCCCCACCAGAGTCTTATTGATAGGTACACACACTCTTTAGCTAATTTGTCACCTTTTAATATGCAATTCTTTATTTTCAAATGTACATGCATACTAAAGCATTGGAAGTTTTGCGTAACCATTTGTCAGCTTGAAGGGTCAATGGTGTAAGTAGGGGCAGATGAGAAGGGCACCTCACCTGCCCTGCACATCAAGTTAGGAGGGGCATCAGAATTGCCCCTCATCCCCACAGAGTCCATGCTCCAGCAGCAAGAACAGTGTCATGGCTTACCCGTGTCAGGAACTCCAACTCCAGGAACTGTTCCTTACCGGCTGCTGCTGCAACAGCCAGGGTGGACAGAGCACTCAACAGTATCAGCAACAGCAGTAGCTCATGCAGGGACTGTTTAGCAGCTTGGGTAAAACTGCCTTCCCCTCTCACCCCCCTGCCCCTGTTTTTAGAACATGTGCATGACCTCTCCCCTCCCCCCCCATCACTTGCAGAATTGGCCCTCCTGCTTCCCCACAGCTTTCCTGCAGCATTTGCCCAGGGTGCCAACCCCGCTTGTTATACCACTGTGAAATGTACCGACATATTGATTTACTGAGCTGCCAGGCAGCCTGTAAACATGCTTTGGATATAAGTAAAGGTCTCTTGTGAGTGTCAGCATGAAGTCATATGGTAAGTGATTGGCAGACCTAATGTCTGTTCATTAACGTTAACAACAATAACAATGATCTGTAAGACCCATTAAAGCGTTACATTAAGCAGGAAAGCAGACACTATATGTGAAATAGGGAAAGGGAAAGCTGACGCATGTAAAGAATTCTTATACAGTGAGCTAAAGGAGCATATAATTTGTACTTGAAATAATGTATGTTTTCCTTGATATGTCAAAAATCATTCTTTACTGTGTCTCAATAAGGTGTGCAATATTGAAAATGGCTTACTATTGATAATTAGTTACTCATGTAGCTACCATTACTAATCTGCTTGGGGTGATGAATTAGCCAAATTGTACTGTAACTGTTTCCCCCCTTGGTACCGGATTTGACACATGGACCTGACATGGGCATTGCTATTAGTACCTACCATGTATGTGGCTTGCAGTGGCTCAGCATACTGTAGAGGGAGCCAAGTAATTTCTGGTTAGTGGTACAAGCTCACTAAATCCAGTTACTGATCCTTCTCACATAATATGGTGTTCTGTTCACAATAGCTGGACTTCAGCAGGGAATAAGCAGACGAGCAGCTGTATCCCCAGCCAATGTACTTCACAAACATAATATTTTCCTTCCCAGAAGCAGAGTGCATTCACCTACATAATTGGCCATGACCTCTTCTTGCCCAGAGCACGGAGACTCAAGTCCATTTCCCATTTTCAAATCTTTAAGATACAAGGCAGCACATTGCTGTCGTGCCACTGGGCCAGCCTCAAGGTAGATGAAATTTTGGTACAAGAATTTGTAGTATCATCAGGGCTTTCTGTTTAGCTTGACAAAGTGTCCTGTTTCTAAATACTTGAACATTCAGGCTTTAAATTCTACTGCATCCATCGTGGGACTGTTTCCATCTATGCTATTTTTAAATTTAAATCATCTCTTTTCAGTTTTTGTAGGAAAAATATTTATATTTTTAGCTTATTGATATCAGCTTGCAGGCTAGCTAGTCTCAGAAGGATGGAAGGTTTATTGGTAAAGAGATGCAGGTACCTATTTTTTGATAAAGAATTTCTTTGCATTTTCTCAGTAAATTGCTTGCAGGATATTGCTGTAAGAATGTAATCCTTTCAGTGCTGAATCTCAGTAGGTCTAGCTTAGACTACTTTCTTCTTATTAAAGGTTTATGTTTCTTTTGTATGTTCATGTGAAGTACAAACAGGAGAGGGAACTTTCCTGAAATTATTCTATCATGAAAATGTGCATAACCACTGACCTCCCACCTACCAATATATGTAATCAAATTTGTTGTCCAAGCAGTATTTTATACTAGAATACAACTGAAGTCAGTAAGAAGCCTGGAAAAAACAACATCATAGAAAGTTCTTTATTAGCTCGGAAAGACTCCATGTTAAATTTTCCAAGTCATGTATTGATTTTTTTCTAATGCTTGACTTCACAAAACTCATCTTGGCTTTAAGGTTTAACAGAAGTTGTCTGTCACAGATTTGGATAAATGTATATTTAGCGATAAAAGGGGAGGGGAACTCCCTGCTGTGTATCAGCTGGTATGCTGTAATTTTGACATCTAGCTGTTCTTGTGGTGATAAAAATCAGCTAAATGGCTGTAATTTAACCTTGAATGAAGCAGGGTTGGTGTTATAACTGCTTTGCTACACTTATGTTATGACAGAAACAAGCAGATATGACAGTGGATACCAAAATTGCTTATCCAGTGTGCCTGGTTATTGATACAGTTGTCATACTGGTCCCTACCCTCATACCACCAGCAGTGAAGGTTCTCTGGTGTTTCTGGCTGGGAAGAGAATTCACTTCTCTTCCATAGGTGTGTTTGTCTCTGCAGTGCTAATTTGGATTTGTTAATACAGTGGCTGTGACACTGAAGGCTGAATTCACTCCCACGGAAGGAGCCATGAGGAACTTGTGCTACAGGAGTGATTTGAGCAGTTAGTATTAGTCTCCCTTAAGCACACCTTCAGTTTCCTCTTCAGGTCCTTCTGAAGAGATGAGATCTTTAATTATGTCCCGGTTTCCCAAGCTACCATGGAGGCTGTAGCAGGGGATACTGAATAGTTGCATCCTCTGGAGATACTTCCCTGAGACTCGTTCCTGTCAGTCTGGCCTCTGACATCCCCATGAATTCCTCATCTTTACCATCTCCTTGGATAGCAAACGGTGAATTTAGCCTACATGAATCACAAGCAACACTTGAATAAATAAGCTTTCTTCTTGAAAGCTGTTAAAAAACAGGTTCTTCCCAGTCTTCCTTATTTGTGTGGCTGCAAAGGTTCTCCTCTGGCACCAATGTCAGTCATTCCTTGCCTTTCATTTTATGATGCCTGCAAGATGCACTGAATACAGGCATGATGCTTCTTTAAAATGTCACCTTTTATTGTTGTATTTAATCCATTTGTACGGTGTTATGTTGAAATGAAAGAGGAAAAAATGATGAGGAAATAAAGCCTGAAATGCAATGGTAATGTTTCAAAGCCATGAAGAAAAGAATGGTGTCTGACAAAAAGATTTATTTTGTCCTGTAATAAAAATGCATTGGAAAAGTATAAAAGGACTAGAGCTAAACTGTGAAGTCATAACACTTTCCTTGTAAAGTGATGGCTCACAGCCACAGATTAATATTTTAGCAAGCAAAGTGAGTAGGAAATAGGTAAGGAAGAAGCTTGGAGTAACTGAATACCTAGAAAAACATCTGCTGTGGATTAGACTTGCTGGGAATTTGGAAAGAACTGGGTAATTTCTAGTGCTCATTGGCTAGGTACTAGCAGCAAAAAAACTATAGATGTTTTGAATCTGCATTTGAAAAAAGATGTTGCTGATTTGCCCCCGTATAAGTTTCTTTCTGGTATTTGGTGGTTCTTCTGTCTAAACTATTTAAATGGACAGCTATCAGATGCTTCATAGATCTGTACATAAGGAATACAAATCACTGGTACACTTGCTAATTATTCCTGGCAGGCTATGTAGAGATGCTTAACAGTCCAGATCTCAGCCTGAAAAAAGATTTTCAGTATCCTGTGTTATGGGGTTTCAGGGTCTTTTGTTAAAACTCTGCCAACAACAGTGATTGATGGCTTTGTTTCAGATGGAGTTACCTTCTCTAAAGCATCCCTGCTATCCTTGACTTAAAGATACTGGGTAATTTCTAGTGCTCATTGGCTATTTCATTGTTTTTGAAAATCATCAAGTTGTACACAATTTAAAAAATATTAAAATAATATTAACAAGTTACTTCTTGAGCGTGGATAGATATTGTAGTGGTTGACACAATTATAGGACAACCCAGGTGCATATTTGGACACTAAGTCCCTGCAAGATCTTTTTTTCTTCCCCATCCAACTGGTCTTGGCTTCCAGTTAAACAAGATGAACATTATACTAGAGTCAATACACTTACTTGGTTTTCAGTCACAAATTATAACAATTTCCATGCACTGTTCTTCATTTCTTTTACTCTGACTATAAAATTGCATTGTGGCTATAAAATAGAGCTAGGATTCAGGAGACCTGCAATCATTTCTCATCTAAGCTTTCTAGGTGGTCATCAGGCCTTGCTTGTTTCTTCCTGTGCAGTGCAACTACATCAGAAATTGCATGAGCGTACTACCTGATTTTAATAAGGCATGATGATAAATTGTCAAATCTTATAGTAGAACTGAACAAAGAAATTTGCCTCAATATCAACATATAAAAATGAGAAGATATAATTTTAAACTTGGGCCTCGAGTGTGCAATATAAGTAGCTTTTCTATGATTGCTCAAACAAAATAGATCCAAAATGTCATTATTTCAAGACGATTAGAAAGTAAGATCATTCTTTTGGATCCTTATTGATGCACAATTGTTATATTTAAGATTCTGCTCACGTGTGATTGTTTAAAAAAGCTAACCCTACAAAGGTTTTTTATAACTTGCTTCTTTATAATGTCTACCAGCTCCATTTTGCTGTAACCCCCACTCTGTTGGTGGACTTCATTGTGACTACCATCCATTGAGCATTAGTTTTCCAAGCCACTGCTTCAGGCATTGATTTTTTTTTTTTTTTTTTTTATCACAGGTGCCTGACACATGTTTTTTTTTAAATTTGAGAGGAGAAAAAAAAACTCTTGATACCTTTCCCAACAATCTTGGAGATGATTTTTTTCCCAAACATCTGGCCTGTAGACAGACCTCTAGCAACAGGAATGGAATAGATGACCTAGGGGATCTTATATTTCCAGCTCCTCTGATTTTTCTTTTGTTGGTCTTTTTCATAACAAAAATGCAGTATGTTTTAAATTAGTCAGGAGTCAAAAAGAAAAATGAGGAAAAAAGTAATGAGCTGATTTCCATAGAAACACACCATGGTATCTGCCAAAAATATAGCTCTGACTTTGTACTCGTTACTTTGTGCACACATGTTCACTGCCCTGCAGAAAATATCTCAACATTCATAAAACAACACTGTTCATAGTATGACAGCCAGTCTCTCTGTTTGCACCTATCCCTGCAGTGTTGACCTTACTTATGTCCTGTATTTGAATCCAGGAAATAAAGAGTAGTTTCATGCGTCATTAGGGCTCCAGTAGTAACAAAACCAAGATGCTCCTAGCAAGTCTGACCAGGCTCCTTCCTACATGCTGCAGGTAAAATCCTGTCCTGATTAAAGTCAAAGAGAGTTTGCCAATGATTTCAGCAGGACTAAAATTTCATAGGCAACCCAAACACACACCTGAAAGCCACACTGTCTGTCAATGTAGCTTTTAAATGTTCAGATCCCTACCTGAACAGTAGCACCAGAAGATCAGATCCTTGAAAAAAAGAAAGAGGAAAAGCAGCCTGGTGTCAATCATTTCCTAAACAAACTTCACATCAGTGTCATGGTGCTGCAATTATAAAGTTACTTAAAGCAACACGAAAAGAGAGAAATGTGACAGTGCTAGAAGGAAGAATAAGTGAAATATAAGAATTTGCGGGCCCATATACATGGCTAATCTTTTAGTCTAGAGTATCTGAGAGAAATATGAATGGATCATTTTGTATGAATTTTCATACACTAAAATATAATTATTTTCAGAGAGATCCCTTAAACACAGATTATTTCATAAGTGTCTTTTCATGGATCACTTTTTCTTGCAACAGTATAGAAGTGTCTGAGGAAAGAAATTAATAATCTGAAATACAGCTTCAAGAAAATAGCAAAAACCTCAACCTTCATTTATTTGCATAATTTTTTGCCACCACAGAGCACTGTCACTGTATTTAATTTGTGATCCTGATAGAGACCAGGATTTTATTTTGTAAATAGTAATCCTTTGTGGGGAAGCAATATCAAATTGTTTATATAAGGATGCACAACATTATTATATAAAACCTATCAACATAGGTTTGTTCTAAAAAATATTGGCATTCTTTTTTTTTTTCCTGCTCAGAGCCATTCTTTAAAAGCACTCTTTCTGTGCCTTCAGAGTCTGTTGATATTAAAGTGCTAGTCCACGATTATGAAATCCATTTGGAGCAGAACACTTTATTTTGGGGGTAAACAGAGGCCATTTCACCATCTGCAAATTCACAGGCAGGCAGCAGTGCGTTATGCCATTTTATATTCTTAATCTCCAGTTTTGTAAAGCATTTCATTTGTCCTCTATTTGGTTTGCATCTGCATCTTTGATTAAGATTGATCCTCACCTATTTCTTCCCCTCCTCTGCTTTGTAGAGATACCTACTAAACATTAAGTCATAAGGATGTTTTTTAGTGTATCTATGAAACTGAATTTGCTTTCCCTGATAAAAGCAGCCTTGGTTTTCCTTTACATTATCAGGCTGATGAACTATACTTATCAAATGAACAGTGACTGAGCATGAATACATTTCAATAAGTGTATCCTTTTTATATCAAGCCTGTTAATTTCCATAAAACTAGTGTCAGGTTTGCATATACATCCATAGGATTCGCTTAGACAACACAACATGCAGATTGGCCCCTATTTATATTCCTCTGTGCTGTGCATAATATACAGTTTACAAGATAAGGCCCATTTTGTTTAACCCACCTACTTTACAAACTTGCATATCTCACCCCAGAGAAACATTCTGGTTTTGGATTCCCAGGTTCTGTTTGTCCCCTTCTTCCTTGCAGCTTCGATTTTCAGTTTTTCTCGTCCTGTCTCTGCTGCTTTTTCTATGAAAGAGGTCTTGTTGTTTTGTTCAAAACTGCCTTTATCTTTCTTTTGAAATGCAGAATAATAACAAAATACACATTGCATGCAATGCAACTAGAATGGCAAAATAACATTGCTATGGAAAGGAGAAAAGAAACCTGCAATTAAGCCACCGCCGACTTGATGTCCATAGTTTATTAGTGAATATAAAGGATAAATTACCAGCCACAAGTTGTGGGAGGAAAGAATCACCAACACTTGCTTCAGAGGGCTCTATGCAGTTTATTGCTAATATCTAATATATACCATTTCAGCATACCACTTAGCTAAGACTCCAAAGAATGAAGAGGAGGAGACTCTGTTTTCTGTACTCCTCTTAGTTAGATGCAGGGATTTAAAATCTTTGGACACTTTACATTTTAAAAGATGTTGTGTGTCCTTTCTCATGTCCCTGAACTATGATACGCACATGTGCAAACTTGAAAGTTGCTCATACACACGCTTTTTTGCTTGTACAGCCTTACTCTATGTGTGTGCCCTTAACAGAATTTTTGCCTGGGCATGTCTGTCACTAGGTAGCTCTGCATCAGAATAGTTACTTCCACTAGTTTTTCTTATAAAAAGGACAGCAAGTCTTCAAAAGGGTAAGAAAAAAATCTTATTCCAATACACATCAGCCATGATTCTTTTCAATTACTTTCTGAAATCTTATGTTTAAAATATAAATTGTTTTTCTTATTTGTTTAGAAACAATAGATCATCTTTTGCTGGATGTACAGTAATTCTCTTTCCCCTTCTAATCACAACCATGATCCAGAGCCTTTTCAGTATCTGAAGAAATAATAATAACGCACATCAAGAGATAAATGCATCCTTGGAATTAATTGGTAGAATGATCTTCCTTTGACTCAATAATGAAGTCTATATATACTACATTGTTAAAAACGTGAAACGTGCATCTCCGCAGCTGCACATGCACTGTTATTTAGGACCAGATTCTAGTCTCTGTTACATCCTAGTACATTTACAGTGACTTTACTTTTTAGTAGAGTTGCTACATATTTGCACTAGTGTAAATGAGATCAGAATCTAATCTAAAACTTTCCTAGTTCATGTTCTTAAGAGTCCTTCTTGTTGTCAGGCCACAGCCTCAGGCTGTAACCTGACCCAAGGCTGCTTTGTTGTTCCCTCTGGCTTGCTGCTTAGCTTCACCCTCTATTTGATCTCCCAGCTTCTTGACTTGGCTGGTCTCTAGGCCTTGCTCCTGGCATCCTGATGTGGTTTGAGCTTGGATTCTACTTACCTATCCAACCATTAGTTAGTGAGTTGATCCCCAGATCTTACTGCTGATGTCCTGGCATGACACTTACTTCCATGAGTAAATGCAGACAATAGCATTTGTACTATAGTTTTCAGTATTTTTGAATGATTAAGGGGTGAGTTTTCTTAAACTTCTTGATTTTTTTTTTTTTCCTATGAGCTGCACTTCATCAATCTCCTGGATACTAAAAATCATGAACTAAATATAAACATTGGATTTATGATACATAACCTGCCTGACATCTGACTCCCCAGGTATCTCTCCACTATTCATCCCTCTTCTCCCCCCCCACCCCCAGTTTCTCACCCATTGACCCCTCAATCTGCATTTTCACTGACTGCCTGTCTTGTATGCATGCCAGACCAGCCTCTGGCCTCTTTATTTTTCATCCCATCCAGGAAGAGCACACACCAACTTCTGAAACTTCCTTAGCCTGACAAAGGGTTTTTGAACCCAAAAGCTTGCTTAATAATTGTTTTCCAACTATTTAAGTTGGTCTAATAAAAGATATCAGATTCACTCAAAGAACCTTGTCTGCCTAATTTTTTCCTGGAATTCTCATGACAGATAGTCTTTCCCTCGAAGGCTAGAACTGAACTTAGTGCTCCTGAGATTCATCATGCTTTTGCTATCTAGCGAAGACCTGTGAAAGCCACTCATTCCCTTATTAAGGTACATCCTCAAAAAAGTCTTCTAGAGCTGCCAGTTACCTTAAGTAGTAGAGGACTGTTATGGAGGTAATGATCCCAATACCTTTAATGACTTCTATGGAGAGTCAGCATGGTTCTGTAGGATGTTTATAAGGTCCTTGTGCAACTTTAAACTTCAATAACTTTGGATATACACATGATAGAAGCAAACTGTAAATGGTGATTGAGAGCATAACTCATTAAATTTTTAGCATTGTGTAAGCTGTGCGTAGGGTAAGGATCACAAATGCAATGCATAAAATCACTTGCAGCAACTGTAATATATTTTTTATGAGTTGGAAAATCGGATTGAATGATGTATCGTGAAAGACGGCAGTTTGATAGAAGTCTAGATATGTTGGGAATCAGAAACTTCTGAGTTCTGATCACATCTCTGCTAGTGATTCATTGGAGAAAGTCATTTTACTTTCTGTGTCTTTCTTCTCTTTTTATTTAATCGGCATACTGGTACTTAAGCAGGTGTGAGGATTAATTATTTAATATTTATGAAACATTATATTTCATCCTTAAATGAAAGAGAGGTGTGTGTGTGTAAAATACTAAAATTCTTCACTCACATGTAGTACTGAAGTATTCATATGCCCTTCCTTATCCTAGTCAAGATTTATTCCCTAAGTATTTGAGAAGATGGCTTGAAACAACAAAATATACCACTCTGGCAGCCTCTGCTGTGACGGTTGCATTAGTTCAAGGTGATCCAGTCATATTAATGTAATGTTGAGGTGGTGAAGTTTGCTGCTGATACTTCATTGATATTGTTCATGTAAACTATGGAGGATTTTGAACTCACTGAAGAGGAATATGATGACAGACAAAATTCTTGATTTTATTATCAGGTAGTGCACTTTGACAAAGCAATCTTAACTCACATATTTCTTCTTCCTCAGACAACCTAATTATGGGTATAGCTCAATGAAAATAATATTTCAAAATATTTTTAAAACATTCAAAATGTCTTCCGTTCAGGTTGCAGACTTCTAGAATGTTGGATTTTTCCTGTAAAATTCTTCTGTGCCAATTGAGCAAAACTGAGTCTGAATAAACAAACTAAGATTTGGGGCATGTGCAAATATCAAGGATTATGTGTTTGTTTTGACAAAAATTAGTGTTCCTTTTATGTCATTGTGTAGTAATCAATGAGTCCCTGTCAAACTGGAATGATGCATCAAATGGGCTAGTTGGAGGTGTCCTCTGCTATTCAGTATTTTCAACAGTGACTTAGATGTTGGAGTAGAGAAAACATTCATAAAATTTGTATAGTATATACATAAAGATAGGATGTGTTGGAAGCACTTTGGAGGGTAGGACTAAAATTCAGTATAATATTGATAAATGGGGAAAATTGTCTGAAATCAATAAAATGGAATTCAGTAAAGGTAAGTGCAAAGTATTAAGCTGAATATGCTTCAGTAATGTAATGCCATTGCAAAGATGAGAAATGTCAGTCTAGGATGTATTAACAGGATTGTTTTATTTAAGACATGGGAGAGTAATTACTCTTTTATTCATCACAGTTGAGGACTTAGCTGGAGTCCTGCATCTAGCTTTGGATGCAGCACTTCAAGAAATATGTTGACAAATGGGGGAAACCCCAGAGGAGATCAGCAGGCATGTCAAGAATTTAGAAAACATGATCTATAAGGAAAGGCTGCAAGAACTCGATTTGTTTAGTAAAGAAAGGAGTAGACTAATGGAGGACATATAAAAGTCTTCAAATATGCAAAAAGCTGTTATAAAGTATACTCGGCAGAAACAGTCATTTAAGATACAGATTAAGCAAAACTTCCTAATATGAGAATGTGAGGACCACTAGAACAGGCTAGGAAGTTTATAGAATCCCCTTCATGGAGGTTTTAAAGAACAAGTTAGACAGTGGTTCTGGTATATGTTACCCTGTTCTGAGCAATGAAGAAGACCTAGATGACCTCATGGTGTCCTTTCCAACCCATCATCTATGATTTTATTTACGTTTTATTGCCATGACGCAGTGATTATTTTTGCAGATTCTCATTTTGTCCACATGGGAGAGCAGAGGCTAATCTTCGGAATAACACATTGGATTTACAATCACAATGCTTCTAAATATCAGGGTTTTTTTGGTGGTGCACCACAATATTAACTTTTCACATTTCCAAGAAAGGCAAAAATGCTTGCTATAAAGTAACAGTGTATGGCAGGATTTATTTGCAATTCACAATTATTATTTTTTGCAATATGCCTGGTAAAGTGTAAAATGCAGACAATAAAACAAAAGGAGCTATGGAGTCCTGCAGATGCTTGTGGAAGTCAGTTGAATTATATTTATGTAGCTCACATTCTGTTTTGTTTTGCCTATGCAGAAATGTATCTTCTGCAGACAGAGAATTAAGAAAATGTCGGGTGCCTGCATACAGTGCTCTTACGGACGCTGTCCAGCTTCCTTCCATGTTACCTGTGCCCATGCTGCAGGGGTGTTGATGGAGCCTGACGACTGGCCTTATGTTGTCTACATCACATGTTTCAGACACAAAATCAACCAAAATGTGGTAAAGAATGTATTTCCTTCTTTTTTTTAAACAAAAGATAAAACAATCTGTTGCGGACACTGCTTGTATTTTATAGTTACTACTAAGGTAGGAATTTTCATAGATGTCTAGGAAAAATGAGGGAAGAGATTCTGTTACATGTTGCTGATTCCATAGTCTTATCACAGAGAGCAAATTGTTATATCCTGTAGACCTCTCCTTGCATAAGGAGTTTGGATAAATAAGGCTTGATGGATCCTGAACCATGTTTCCATTAGGATCATTACAATATGTATGAATGCAGCCACCATAACAAGTCATTCCATTTGAGGTCCTATTTCACCTTCGTGCTTGTTACTGGTATTTGCATAGCCTCCTAACTCCAGACTTTGTCACTTATGCACTGTTTGGGATTCAGTATAACTATGCTCATCTCACTGTTCTGTATTGCACATGCTCAGTAGTTTTCACTCTAGCTGCTTAGATACCTGGGCAAAATAGAATCATCTAGCAGTCCTGGTGGGCAAGTCCCACAATTTAGTCTCAAAACAGCCTAATTTAATTCCTCTGTTTTACTTCTGAGAGATTTGTGCTCAGGGGGATCCTGTTCCACTACAGGTGCAAACTGCATTCAGAACCCAAAATTCAATGTCTTCAGAAGCTATTTTCACATATTAACACCAAAAGAATTTTTAAAAGTATCTGGAATAATCAAACCCTGTATAATATATTTATCTGTATTTTCTTTAAAGGGTTTGAGAGGTTATACTTAAAATTGTAACTAGGGATGATGCTGGGTATGAAGAGGTGACATTTTACTGACTTTGTGTTGTAGAAAAGATATGTAATGCCTTTAAGTAGAATTGTGTGATTTTTTTTTCAGTTGTATGTAATTCATATATTTTTCGAAATTTTTTTCAGGGGACTGAAGCATCTAAAACTATCCACTTTGGGTTGGATAAAACACTTTACCTAAAATGTGTAGTTAACATCTTTTAAATTAAAAAAAAAAATCACATCAGGTTGCAAAATCAGAATGCTTATTTTTGAAATTGTCACATGCTTTGTTTTTAAACCTTTTGCCCAAAATGAACAATTGCGTGAAGTCAACACAAATTTGCAAAAGATTTTGGTGTTGTTAAATCTGTATTTTTTGCCTGAGAGGTTTTGGGTAAACATGTTGTCCAGATTTACTTTCAACCCTTCTGCCTGGCTTTCCTTATTGTCATGGGGTCCCTTTTTTGAGGTATAGTTCATCCCTAGCCTATACAGTACTGTTATTACAGAATATTTTTTTGTTTCTGTAGTTAGTTTTCAGAGTTCAGAAGAAGCAGGCTTCTCTCATTTTCCTTGGGATACCATTTCCTGCACACATAAAATGCCCTGTCAGGATTTTTTGGTGATGTTTAGAGCTCATATTATTTTACTAATTCCATCTGATTCATTCAGCTGGTACTTTCTGTAGCACCTTCATCAACTGTCTTCTTCCATGGTAAACCACCTTTTGTGCAGTCTTAATGTATTCCTGCCATCACCTAGACAGTAATTGCATAACTTTGTTAGGCCTCTGGCAGATGTTATTTCCATCAGACAACAAGTAATATCACTTAATGGAAATGTGATGCCATGTGACAGGCTTATGTTCAGAGGGTCAACTATCCAGAGAGGAATAAAGCATCTTGGGAATTTGCTCTGCCAGTACTTACCAGCAAAGGCAGCTGAAGAGTTGTTGGCAAGAGTTGTCATCCCTGCCTTCAACTGTGCTGGGAATGAGAAATCAGCTGGGTTCCCCCTGGAGGAAAGAGCTGCTCCACTGACCCTTCTGCAGATATTGGGATACCCATGAGAAGAGCCGGGGCAGGGGACAGGAACGGGCAGGACCTTATAAGGTGCTTGTGTAGTGCTTGTCCTGCCTGCAGGTTTCTAAACAAATTCTCTCCCCTGTTTCTCTCCATATTAGACAAGTAAAGCATGTCACTTACTTGTTTATACTGTGGCATCACAGAGAGGTGCTGAGTGGCTTCTTAAAAAAGCAGGCTGGTTAGAGAAAGTGAAAATGGGTAATAAGTCATACCTGCTGCTGCACCTTGGGTGGCAGATTAAGCATGAGACAGAGTCCCTTTACAAAAAGGAGGGGAGGGAGCAGTTCACTGTGGGATACTGGAGGACCTGCCAAAACACTGTCACCCTATGTATAAAATTCCATACCTTCAAATTAAAGTACAATTCAAGCAATCTGCAAAGATACTTTACATTTTACAAGTAACAACTTTGAGGCTGGAGTGCCACTTTGTGGCTTGTTACCAAGTGATAAAGTGCTTGAATGTATGGCATGTTACAGTATATCTTGTGATCAACATATTAATCACAATTGTAACATCTGCCAGGGGTGTTTAAATAATTTGTTCTCTGTCTGATTTCCTGGAAAACAATTCTTGCAGCTAGGGGTTCACCAATAAAGATTTTTGGGGCCAATATTAACCAGCCAAATCAGCTGGTACTGATCTGATTGCTGATATACAGTCCGGCAGCTTGGAGAGCAGCGTCTGGCTGGTAAGTCTATGGAAGGGAGGGGCACATGAGGGCAGATCAAGGCTCCCACTGTGAGTGAGAGGGGGTGGGGGCAGGGGCAGACACTGCCTAGCTGAAGCAGGGTGGGGTGTGGGACAGAGCTGTGGGTGGCTTATCTGGGGGGTGCAGAGATGGAAAGGGGGCAGGTTCCACTGCTATATGTACCCCTGAGGGAGGTATGGGGGGTGCGTATAGCGGCGGGAGTGGCCCCTCTTCCCCCCACCCCCTGGATGAGCTGCCCATGGCTCTGTCCTCTGCCCTGCCCTGCCGTGCCTCGACTGGGCAGGGCCTACCCCTGCCCCAGCCCCACTCCCTCCCTCACTATGGGGACCTCAGTCTGCCCTCCCCACACTCCTTCCCCCCTCCCTCCAGACTTACTGGCTGAGTGCTGGTCTCCAAGCTGCCGGGGTGCATTCCTGGCTGTGTGCATGCTGTGTCGGTGTGCATGTGCATGGCATTTATTGGTGACATTATTGGCCATGTCGGCCAACAAAAGCAGATTGCTGATAACGTAGTTTTCCTTTTATCAGTGCCGATACAATGTGAACTAATATATTGGTGCACCTTTAGTTGCAGCCCCATCATATTTTGTTTTTTTAAATGCTCCTTTAGTATTCAGGCATCCTAAGCAAACAACCCTACTAAGAAAGCATATCTTAAGTCATTGGTGTCTTCTGACATAATCATGGTAAGGCCAGGTTTATCTCTCTCTCTCTTTTTTAATGTTTGCACAGCGTTGTGTACAATAGGCCCCCTGTCTTACTGGGACTTTCGCTATTGCCACAATATGAATTATGATCATCATTGTTATCCCTGAAAACAATGGTTAAAGCAAAATGGAATATTTAACAGAATTTATATTTTCATATATAATAAAGGCAATGAAGTCTTACCACAACAATGATTTATTAGTTTGCATTTTTAGTATCCATTTTGCTTGGGATAGTAGAGTTAATTGTTAAATTATTAATTTTTGTGCTGTAGAAGGCAAAACAAATTTTGATACACTAGTGAGATAAGATGGACTCTCACAACAATCCTTAGATTTTTTTTCCCCAGTGATATCCCTAATCTCTATTTGGTGCTATCAAAGGCAGAATAAAAACTACATGCTTGTGTGTATTTTTAATACTTGGAAGGATCAGACATACTATGGGAGAAACTTTCTCTATGAATTTTTTGAATTTGAATTTGATAAAAACAGGTTGACTTGGGTTTGTATGTGCTCTAGTTTAACACCATATTTTGGAGTGATTAATCACATATCCAAGCTTTCAGAACTTTGTCCACCATTAATTTTCTTGTTAGGCCTGTTCCCTTGTTGTTAGCTATCCTCTTATACAGAAATTGTATTGCTCTTTGCCATTAGACACATCATCACTTCTGTCTTCTAATGAACTTTTCTTGTTTGTTCATCACTTTAACTTGGATTGTGATATTTGAAAGCAGAAATAATTAAACAGTGGGCCCTACAATGCTGTTTTTCTAAATGGACAGTTTTAACTAGAATCAAAAAAATTATTAAAAAAGAATAACAAGAGAAAATTAGCACAGGTATTCAGCTTGATCAGTAAACTGCACATATGGAAGCAAAATAATAATTAGTTTGTGTTACCATAAAACAATTCCTAAATATTGGCCCTAAATCCAGTATGAAAATATTGGTTATTGCCTAGCTTCTGTCAAAGTGAAAAGCAGGGTCAGACTTCTTGAGGAGTGTATTGTAATACGTACATCAGGAAGGTTCTTCAACCTGAGCGTATTTATGAACCAGATCTGCTGTCCTTGTGTTCTTTACTCTGCTCCTCCCGCAGCTCAGAGGAAATTGAGAGTTGTACTTACAGGAGCTCTGAGATTTCTCTTTGTGTTGAGAAATCCTTGGGTGAAATAAAGCCAGGATACCCAACTATGGTACCAGTGGTGAGTGCTGTGACATACGAAGGAGTATGTCACAGGGTAAGCAGCAGAGACCAAAAGGTCAGATATTCTGAGCTGGTGTATTCTTGAAACCTCACTTACAATGCTCCCATTCAGGTTATAATTTCAGGAGTAAGTCTGGGAAGATTAAATAAAACTTTAGCTTCCATATTGAAGCAGGTAAGATTTAGAGCGTTTAGGATCCTGCACTATAAATATGGTGTCAAACTCCTTAGACCAAATGATTTCTGTCCTGCCATGCAGAAAATGAGGAAGAATGTCTGTAATAATGTATGCCACTTTTTTCAAGTTCACACGTAGATGTAAGGCCAAGATGGTTTTATGTTTGATTGTTAGCTGTATTTCTGCTCCTATCTTAGTTCATCCTGGGCTTCGGTTATGTTAAAGAAAATCATACTTGCAGAACTACAGCTTGCACAAAGATCTCTAAAATACCACAGCTGTTTCTTTAATTTGATGTAGCCCCTTGCATAAGAACTGTCCTTTCCAATCAAAAATGACATTCTTAACATCAATAAGTTCTTTGGATTTTCTGACAGAAAATGTTTTCTAGGACGTGCGATCAAATTATGGAGTGTGCTTGTCAATACATTTTTCTGCAAAATAAATCAAGAACTCTAGGAAAATAGCATAGTGAAAGCCAAACTCCTTCTTGAATTGGTTGCATTAGAGTTTTCTATGATTTGAGGTTTTGTAAACCTGTTTTTGGCCTGGTGGTATGAGGATGGATTAGTTGTATTTCTTTTCTGAATATTTGACCAATAAATTAACCTGTATATTATTAAGAACCAAAATAACATGAGGTTTTGTTTATGTTGTATAAGGCTCCACTTTTTGTATTTTAATACATTTATGTCCTTTTGAATTTATATGTCTGTAATCAGAAACTTTTGTTTCATTTTAACTCTCATGAGTAATTCAGTAATAACTCTCATGAGTAATACTTTTCATTTTCTGCCTCTGAACACTCTGTTAAACTCAGGTAAAAAATTATCAATAAATGCCCCTAACAGCTATGAAACACCTGATTTTTTTTTTTTTTTTAACCAACTGTACTTATTTAGCACTGTACATAGGGTACAGATACACTGTGAGATATGTGAGTGTGCACATACAAATTTAAAGTTACTTTTTGTTGAATCTGCTAATGGCAACAAATATATTTTGGGCTTGCCATCCTGGAAGCACTCTTTCTCACACTTGTGGCTGGAGTCAATTTTTCTGAATACCCTTGAACAAATGCAACATGCACATTCATAGACTACCTGAACCAGAGATGCATAAGCTTTCATGAGCAAGTGCTCACTTCATTGGATTCTATGAAGGTGCATCTCAGGGTTGCCAACCGGCCATACATTTTTGGACAATCAGTTAAAAAACAATAAAATTCCTGTTTATACATCTTGTTAATAAAAAAGGAGCCATCCACAAAAAAACCGAGCAACCAGAAACTTGATTGAAGCTCCCTCTCTGAACGAGGATGTTTGTTAAAGGATAAAGAGCAGTGCACCACCACATGATATTTGAGTATGAGCACAGTACCCTGCAGTGAGCATAGTCTTAGAGCTTTTTAGTCCATGGGAGCCTTCATATCCACCCCCCAGCATTGTGCTGCTGCTACTTCTGTGTCCCATCACCTGCCTGTAATAATTCTGGGTTGACACAGTAGGTAGACAAGAGCCTTTTGGGGGTCCATGCTGGGGCAGGGCAGCAGGTGTGGTGGGGGGTAAGACTCAGGGGGGTGGACTGGGGCAGCAGCATGGTGTGAGATGTATTTCGAGGCATCGTGGTGTCTGGGTGACTAGGTAACCCCTGAGGTGGGGCAGCCTGGCATGAAACCATTGCCACAGACAAATGGGTTTGCCAGCTCAAGACATTTTTTTAAAATCATAATCAACAAAATG
The DNA here is from genome assembly GCF_001723895.1 of Crocodylus porosus. NCBI lineage: Eukaryota > Metazoa > Chordata > Crocodylia > Crocodylidae > Crocodylus > Crocodylus porosus. The sequence continues at coordinate 57,247,915 of NW_017728950.1, read as the reverse complement.
TTTACTGATAACCAAACCTTTTTTTACTATGGTTGGTGTTAAGCCCCTAAATTTGAACCCAGCCCTTGTCCAGGGCCTGGCAGAAGGGTTACATTTACATGACGTAAAACATATGACAATAAAAAGTTTGGTCATCAGTAAAAAAATTCTGTTTTTTCAGTAAAAATAAATCATCTTGGGTTGGCAAATACAGTGCATCTCCACTCTGCTTTTCTGCCTGACTTCAGAATAACATGGCCTAGTGTGCTTACAGAGGTTAACTAGTTTCTTGCCTCATTTCACCAGTTAGGCTGAGTAAATTGGTTATATTCACAAATAGTAATAGCTGCTAACAGGCCATTTAATAGGTAATTTCTAATACAAGTTAAGTATTATTTTTGTGTAAACTTAAAAATGCTATAGATATATAATCAGACTCAACTTTCTAAGAAGATTTCAGACCAATCCCTCATTTGTATGAAAACAATTTACATGGACAGTTCACTTGCTTACCCAAATTAAGTCCTCTGTCAAAAGAAACTGATAGACTTTAGGTGTATGGTGTACATTTGAACTTGCTTTGGGCTCAATTTCCAGGAGCAAGCTAGTTGGCCATGATTAAAATCTGTAATATGTTGCAAGAAAGTCAGTGTGCAGAAAACTGCACCTGCATAAACAGAACAAGCAGGTTTAAAATTTGGCTCTAAGTTTATTAAAAATTAAAAGGGAAAGAAAGAGAAACTGTGGAAATGATTTCCAGATAAAATTTTAAAATCTACTAAAAACCATAGACATTGACTTTAACTCAGCCTTCATTGTTGAAGCTGATCTTCCTAATCTTGTGTCACTTTGTAGATATTTACAGTTCCTTTCTTTTCAGATTATTGCATTTATTGAAAACTTTACCACTTTAAAAGGTTAGAGTCATTTGAAAAAGTGGTAGAAAACTTAGAAATTGGTATTTTCATATTGTATTTTCAAGGTGTTTCAGTAAATATTTCAAATGCAGAAGATCTTCACTAGCACTGTGTGAGTCATGCCTTGCTTTTTAACATCTCCTGTTAGAAAAGTTCAGATGCCCAGCTGTAGCCAAAAATACAATAAATTTTAGTACATAAACATAGGAACCAATGGGAAATCATATACAGCCAGTTGACAGCTGGAGGAGAAAAGTGGTCTCCTTATCTTATTAGGATGAGAAACTCTTGATTTTATTTCTCCAGATGGTGAAGCTCACAGAGCACAGGGTAGTTATCCAGGGATGCATTAGCTAAAAGCTAAAAGGTGTCTGCATCGTGTGAATTTCTGAGTATTTTCTGAGTTATGGGATGTTTCATTTGAATTTATTGGAAAACAGGAATCAAGCACTCCCAGGTAGTGAAGAGGACTCTTGTCATAGTTTGACCTCAAATGGCCCTCCAGTACATCTTGGAACAATATACTACACTTTAGGGAATTCAGAAAGAAAAGGTGAAAATAAGCAGCATTTATTACTCATGCACCACATAACATAACATGAATGATTAATAATTTTTAATGTACAATATTATCTGCAGTTTTAAATTAAGCGTTCTGCACCATTTTTTATGAGTTACCAAAATACACTGGTGCATGAATGTGACTATCCTCACAAAAAAGAATGTGCATCTCTGTGACAAGGATCCCATCATAGTGAATAAAATATTGTTGGTAAGGAAATAATTATAAGCCATATATGAAGTCATGGTTTGAGAAGAGTCCATTTCAATAAAATGCTACACTGTCATCTTGGTCTAGTGTGTCTGACGGCTACACTTCTAGAGCTGAGAAGCTTTTAAGTGATCATAGATTCAGTTTTTGAATGGTTCAAAAGTTATTATGTTTAAATTATTCCCAAACTATACCTTTTTAGGAAATATATTGTTAATTGTTCAGTATGTTGTGTTTTTTGTTTTCTTAATCTTTTTCTTATGAAATGTAAATGTTTATGCGTCACACAAAGTTTTATCATTATAGTAAGGAAATATGCTGCATTTGAAGGTTTTAATACTAAGTGTAAAGACATAACTGAGTATCTTGTGGGGGAGGGGGCGTGTTGTTGGGTTTTTTTGTGCATAATGAGCAATGTCCCAAGTATTTTTAATGACTGCATGGCATTTCCTTGCTTTAAAGAGAAGTAAAGCATGTGAGAAGGCTATCACAGTTGGGCAGACTGTCATCGCAAAACACAGGAACACACGATACTACAGCTGCAGAGTGATAGGAGTGACATCTCAAGTCTTCTATGAAGTCATGTTTGATGATGGCTCCTTCAGTCGGGATACATTTCCTGAAGACATTGTAGTAAGTATTTTTTCATGTATTTGCAGCTAAACAGACTGAAACTTTTTGGACTATTTCTTTTGACCTTTAAAGAAAATCATTGCCTTAATATTCAGTTCATGTTTATGATTTTCACTGCAGAGAATAATTATTTTCTAATGTGCTTCTTCCCAACCTTGGTTGTTTTAATTAGTATTCACCATTTGACCAAATGAATCACAACTAATCTTCCTAAGTCTTTTAATTAAATAAGAAATATGTATTTAATAAAGGATATTAGAATGGGAATTCCACATATTCTTATCTGTTTCTGAGAGATAACATGTCAAAATTCCTTGCTGAATTGAAAAATTTTGCTGTACTGGGGAGAATGGCTCTTGTGAATCTTTTCTGACAACTTGTTTACACCTTCTGATGTTTGGTTTGTAAGATTACATTTTTAATGATAAAATGCATCAGGGAAAAGAACATGTCATTTATTGCATTCCCTAACAGCAATACCAATTTTGATTTCCCCTACGTGCTTATCCACTACCATGTTTTTCAGTTACATTACTGAACTAGTAAGGTACTTATTTAGGAAATTTAGAAATGTTGGGATAGATCCTCTCCTGTCTTCCAAGCTGTATAGTCATTTACAAATGTACAAAGCGCTCACAAACTTTATTATTCCCATCTACTGCCATTTTTAAACCCACTTCATGTTCTGGGGAACCCTGTAACTTTGCTTCACTCAATCTGCCATTATGCTCCTCTGATCCTGGGGCTTCTCTGTACTGTGCTGATTTGTTTGTATAAGTGCCCCTTTTTCTCCAGAGGCTGTTCCAGCCACCAGGGATCACTTCCCTGAAATAATCCAAATGCCACATCACCTTTCTGTCAGCCATGTCCCCTGTGCTGGCTTTAGAGACAGGGTAGTATAAGATGGAGTGCATAAGAATCAGTTCATTGTAGTGCAGGATCCCCAGCCTCAGAAATACTCAGCTTTCCTCTCTCATAAAGATATTTAGTTTTATTATTTTCTGCCAACCGAACTTTTCCGTAGAAATAAAGTTATCTGACAAATATTGTCAGCGAAAATGATACTGTTGTTCTTGGCAGCAGCTTAGTTATTGAAAAGTCTAATGCCTTTTAGACATAAAATATTTAAAGGGGTACATTTTCAAAGTAGTATGTGAGGATTTAGTTGTATACCTCCCATAGGTGTTAATGGAAGTCATGCAGCTAAACCCCTGTTTCGTTGCTTTGAAAATTTACCCCTTAATTTGAAGTATTCTGAAAGGCTGCATTAATGATCAAGGGCATTTTGATTTCGGATCAAGATATTAAGCAAATGTGGCTGCATTGTTATCAGAAACCCCTCTTTTGTGTGCACCTGCATCAAAGCTCTGATATGGGAGAGATGAGAAACTGCTTACCACCCAGTGGGGTAGCCTGATATGGAGCTAAGAAGGAATGTAATCAGGCATGGCTATGCCTCAGTGCTTCTCAGATAGTGGATGAACAACATATAATTGTTTGATGGAAACACCAAACAAATTTTACATTCCTTAGAGAAATCTTGTTGTGTTTTCATTAGATAATATACCTGCAGCAGTAACTAGAAGGAAAAAAATGTCTTTTTTTTTTCTTCTGCCTGGACTAAAACTTGCTAATCCACACAATGTGTATATCAGGTGTTAGTGCCGCTGGGAGGACTTATTCATCAAATCTGGTGTGAAAGCAATGTTACTGCCTATTGAAGAACTTATTTCTTTAATCTGTTTTCACTGTTCAGCTAGCTCACACAGATAGCAGGAGCTTTCTGCTTTTTCAGTATGTGTTGAATCCACTGCACGATTTCAGTTAAACTTGCAATTGCATTTATGCAAGACAGACCACCATTTCAGTGTTCAGACATGGTGATTTATTTGTAAGAAGGAAGATGCGGGCCCAGAGAAATTTCAGCTTCCTCCCTGAAACTGTTTTTTGACTGTAAACATTCGGTGGTTGCCAAGGCAGGGAGGACAGTGTTTCCCTCTCACCACACATTTTGCTTTGTTTTATATGAACATTTGCTAATAAGGTAGGGCATACTTTTTACATCAGGCTGCAGTTCTGGGATTCCTATGCGATTATAACCTTTTGAGTGTCCCACATATAAATCACGCTTCAGTCATATAACTTAAACTTATCAGACCCCTAATTAGTACAACTTGGTATGCTTGATAATCATGGTTAGCATAAAAAAAAGGATCAGCTGGTGTGCAGTGAGGGGCAAAAGTCATTCATGCAATTGTTTGTTCCATGTTCGCAGTAAGGGAGGCTGTCTTCATAGCACTTGGAAATGTGCTAGGGGATGGCTGGTTTGTGTCCAGTATCTCTAAGGAGATGAGGTCTGAAGATTTGTGTGGTCTGGTTTAGCTATACAGCTGGCAAGTAAACATGCCACATTCTCCAGCAAGTGCTGCCAACGGTAAGTTGGGAGTGCCGCTTTCTCCTGTTCAGAGGATTATCAAATTATACGCTAAGGCTTGTCACACATTCTGCAGCTCAGCACCCAATGGGAGGAACGCTGCCCTGTCTACCAGGGCAGATGTCAATTAACAGATTTTGCACCAGGCAGTGTTTCAATTGTTTTTGCTACTGCAGTTAGGGCAGGGTTTGCTATTGTAAACACTTGGCATTTTAATACCTGTCGGACACATCTCTACATGAAAATTTTGTCAGGTTGCTAGATACAGAACATGCTGGATCAGGTTTATTTTTACACATTTTTTTTCCTATTTATATATTGCATCTGTCAAAAATGCCTTAGCTTCATGTATAATTTTTAATATAAACACATCTTCCAAAATAAATCTGACCTGACACAAGTGCTAAGACCTTAGCTATTCCCACTCCTCCTCATTAAAATCCTTGATAAACAGACAGCCTTGCAGCATGGCCTTTATGGATGGGGAGGTGTTACCAAATTCTGTCTGTGTCAGATACGAGGAAAACAACTTCCAGGGTCAAGGACACTCCACCGAGGGAAAGTCTGTGTTACGACTAGGAGATACGAGTACAGCTGAGGTAGGCATGGAATTGTAAAAAACAGAGCTGGAAGGGGCTATAGGTGATGTTTTAGTCCACCCCCTTACTTAAGGCAAAACAGCTCTGTTCTCATGGAGTTAGCTAAGGTAATTGATAGCAGTGAAACATGGTAGGATGAGTGTAAGTGTAGGCTAGCTGCCTAAATAAAGAAATTCTGGGTCTCCAGCAGGCTTGGAGCACCCATGCTTGAAGCTCTTGCCGCTCCATCATCACTTCTGTTACTTAGTCTTGCTAGATTAAAGGGAGCTTAAGTAGACTATCCAGACTGAGATCATGTATTCCAGTTGCAGTTTAAACATACCACTGCATGCCCCCTATCCATGGGCAGATCAAAATTTTGAAAAGGGGGGTGAAGATGATGAGGTGTGTCATCATGTATGAAACAACACATATTTTTCTCCAGTTAAAAATAAACTAGAAGCTTAACTAATAATTAGCTAGGAGTGTAGAGCTGTATTGAAACAAAAACAAATAGAAAGTCATTGGAACTAGTTAAAAACAATCTGCAGGGCTGTGAATTAGAACTTTGTTCATGGGAGCAGCTAACAGCAGAATTGCAGAACAAAGGCCAGCTTGATTGGTAGAACATCAAGACCATTAAAAAGAAGAGGGTTGTTAACACCTGTGGAATGAAGACCTTAGATGGGATTAAGTAGATTATAATGAGCCATGAAGTCAAGTAACTCCTTCAGCACTGCCTGATTAGAAATGCTGCTACTGTCAGGTAAGTGGTTTTAAACTTTGGGATGAGCTGGAATCAAAGGACTGTAAATGCTGGATCTTCCCCTGCTTCTATCCATCAGGGGCAGAATTGCATTTCTGCGCGTGCTTAAATTGTGGTGATCTTTCTAGGTGACGATTGTGTTGCATGCAAAGATAGCCTGTCAGGTTCCTCTATAAGTCTGCATGCACAGACCAAGAATGTGCAGTGGGCTATGCACTGGTTAGGCAGGTACACGGATACATGTGCATACCCATTCTGAATGCATGCCTGTGACTAAGTCTCTAAAAAGAGAGCCGGCTAAAAAACCCTAGGTCATGGTTTGGCAGAGGGAAAGGAAGATCCTTCCATGTTTAGCTCCAATCACTGAATGCTTAGGGCACTTACCCAGCAAGCTGGAGACCTGGGTTCTAAGTCCCCTTCACTTAGGAAGGGTCTGAATCTCTGTCTCTCTTGACTTCTCAGCACAGTACTCTTCCCACTACAGCAGTCATGCTTCTCAGATCAGGGATTATCTGATCCTATCTCCAGAGCTTCTTTTGAGACTGGCTTCCTTGCCATCCAAGGAAGATATGTAGAACCAGGAGGAAGATGATAAGCTAGAGGTTGTGCGGCCTAGTGAGATGGAGGGAAGATTTGGCACTGATTTGGAGAGATTTGGGGATTTGGGTCAGCTAGGGAGAGGCAGGCACAGCTGGGCAGCTGCAGGTTCTCCTGTGGCTCCTCCGGCTATGCCTACCTCTCCCTGGGCAGGGGGAGATGCGGGAGAAGCCCCCACTGCTACTCTGCCTGGCCCAGCCTCCCAGCATTTTAAAAAGAAAACAGGCCCTGTACTCACCAGCAACTGGAGTGGTGATGGGGCCTTTGGATGTTGGTGGCAGAGCACCCCCACGCAGCATGAGGAAGCAGGGATTGCCCTCCCCCATCTGACACCTGCATGGCAGATGCCACATGGCACGGCTCAGCAGGGTATTTCGCTCTGTCTGGGAGCTGGGGCCACTGTGGCTGAGCACTGTCAGGCTCCGGCTGACGTGTGGACCTGCCCCAGCTCTCAGGTGAATCAGCTGGCGGCTGGAAAATTGAACATGGAGCTGGGGAATCGAGCTGGGAGCTGGGGTTTGAACCAGTTTGATTCCCCAGCTTCCCGATTCAATTTGCCTGGGAGCTGGGGGAACTCCATGTGTGAACTAGAGCCCGGCAGCCCTCAGTCCCAGCTCCCAGACAGTGTGCAGTGCCCTGCCTAGCCACGCTGCCCCCATGCCAGTGTGATCCCTGCTGCATCCCACTGCCCTGCACTGCATGGGGAGGCTCTGCCATGATCACCCAGAGGCCCCAGTCACTGCTCCTGCAGCCGGTAAGTGTGGGGCTTTTTTTAATTTTTTTTTTTTTTTTTTAACATGCCAGGTGGCTGGGCTGTGTAGGGGATGGGGCCAGGCAGCACAGCCATGGGGGCTTCTCCTGTGGCTCCCCCAGCTCTGCATACCTCTGTCCTGGCAGGGGAAGCCGTGGGGGCTCTGCCCTGCTGCCACATGCCCAGCTGGCACAAGGGGGAGGACAGGGAGGCGATGCAGGCATGGCTTCCTCTGGGCGACAGCAGGGCATAACCCCCGTTCCCAGCGCTGCCACGCCCACATCAGCGCTGGGAAGGGGGGCTCTGCCCTGCCATTGCTTGCCAGGTGGTGTGGGATGCAGGTGCAGCAGAACTGGGAGTGGGGGTCTGCCCTGCTGCCACTTGCCCCCTTCCACCTGGAGCTAGCTACACCCACATCCCACTGTCCCCAGCCCCAGCTGGGCAAGCAACAGTAAAGCAGAGCCCACGGTCCCAGTGCTGCTGCGCCTGCATCTCGCACTTCCCTCCCCGGGTAATGCAAAACTGAGCAGCTTGTCCCAGCCCCAGGCTCAATCCCTCCCTCCCTCCCCCCTCTCCCTACTCTAACAGGTTTACTCACTGGAGGCAGGTGTCAGCTGCCTGTTTAGTCTATGGCCAAATTTCCGAATCGGCTGAATCTTTTTCCAAAGCTTTTCCAAATCGATTCAGATGCTTTGAATCAATTTGGAGCTTTTACTTGGTCTCCTGATTTGATTTGGATTTGGAGATTTGGTCCCCGAATCGGGCAGAATCTCTTCCAAATCAAGTCAGCGACAGAAGCTTCACACAGCCCTAAGGAGGGCCTTCCCCCTGAACATGCGTGTGTACCCAGCCAGTACATAGCTTGCTGCATATGTATAATCTGTGCACATGTTTACATCTCCACACTCCAGAGGAAGTAGAATTGCTCCCTGCACACAAAGTACAAAACCACAATTTACACAGTTAGAAACTACATTTATACACAAACAGAGCAGTGGAATTTTGCTCTGAATAGATAAATGTAGGGGACACCAGTTTGGACTGTTAAGTTGGTCCTAAATGCTATAAAAAAACATTCTTAGGGCCCAAAATGAAATGGACTTCATTGATTACAACCAACAATCTGACTTATACCTAGAAGTATATGGGAGGCAACTACAAGTTATGGAAAGTGCTCTTTGCCAGAAAGTGCATCTCCTGGGAAAACAGAGACATTCATCTGTCAATGGAAAGTATTTGGAGCATCATTAGCACGATATTTTTGGGAATCCAAAGCGATTTTTTTCCAGAACTTGAGCACTGTGGTTCTTTGCAGTTCTGAAAATGTCCAAGAAATTTCTTCTCAAAAATACACTCCCAAGAAATGTGTATATCAGCTCAGTTAAACTCAGCATGCAAGCTGCAGCTGTCAAGAACAGTAATAAAAGATGTATTGCTACATGACTCAAAATCTGCCAGTCCAAGGAAATGTCACTGATGATTTTTTCTTTCTCCTCAACCATACTTTTCTGAAATGGAAGTTAGCTCACCGGAAAGAACTCAAGCACAGGAAGAAATACAAGGGACATTTTAGAAACCTGCAGTGATACATGGAACCCTTAACCAAATTATGCTGACACTGATATAACTACCTTCTGCCAGTAGTGGACCCAAGAGAGCCTTCAGTGTGATGAGCATGCTGGAGAATAAGCTTCATCATTCTATGTCCATCAATAGTTTAAATTCACCACTAGCCATGAAAACAGGAATCAGACCATTTAGAACTCTGACAGCAAAAGTATATCACTAAAATTTTTTAAAAGACTACTACCACTTTCAGCCCACAACTAGATTTCACAAAGCAGCAAAATTATGATCTTCTGCTTTCTTTATAATAGCATGCATCATATTTTAGTTACTGCATTTGTGAACAAAAGCTGCCAGGGTAATAGCAAAGCAATTTCAAAGGTTATTTAAAAACAGACTTTTCTCTTCTTCACATGCCACTAACACTCTACACATCCATGAACATCCTTGTGGCCTCTTTGAAATTTTGTAATGTAAAGTTTAACTCCTAATCCACCACACTCTGTGTTGTGTTGGTTTCCCATTGTCTAACTTTCTGCATGCTGGGGGATCTTCAAGAGCCTGAGTTACTCTTCCTGGTCTGGTGGCTGTTTGAAGCTGCTGATAAATTTATAATCTCAGAAGTTGTCCAGCCTGAGATGGAACAGTAGGCAAACTACAAGGCAAAGGGGCATAATGGTTAAAATGTATCATGTAGATTGTGTAGATTTATAGAGGTAAAAAAAGACTCAGTTCATCATTCACTGAGATACAGCAACCTGTGGGATGAAACACAACTCTTTAGCAATACAAAGCAGCATAACACAATTTGGACAGAACATGAAGAAGGATATGTTATTCAGTTGAATCAACAGAGAGACGTTTAAGACATGATGAAAGTCAAACAGCGGCTGGGGTGAATGCTCTTACTTTTCATAATAGGATAAGAGCGTTGCTATAGCTATGGTGGTCCAGGAAATATTCAAGAAGCAAAGGGTGTTGTTTTGGTAATATCTTTTATTAGACAAACTGAATATTAGAGAGAGATGTTAGACAAGCTTTAGACCTATTCAGGTGGTCCAATAAAATTTATTACCAAAAAACCATTGTTCTTCTTACTTTTTATATAATTTGATATAGGAATGCTTGTTGACTCTCATTGGTCAGTACACTAGTTTTATTTTTAACTAGGAAAGACACTTGCAGCCACAATACTCTGCTTCTTTACATCATATTGTATTCTTAGATTAGAACTGATACAGATAGAAGAGTGCCTCTTATTGAAACATCTCTCACATCCCTTCCCATAAGATCTTTGTATTAATTACGTTCTGTCTAAATATGTTCCAGCCTAATTTCTTGGACACTTTCTACAATGTGTCGGTGCACTTCAGTGATAAGAATTTTCTCTAGCCTATAATTGAATGTTTCATCTAATTGTACATTTATATAAACTTGGGCAATAGTCTTATATACTGCACTAGTCTTATATACTGCACTTGAAAAGGACCTTTCTCCTTTAGAATTAGATGTAAGGTTTGTACCCTAACCCTCAAACAAATCACCCACAGCAAAATCACATACTGTGTCCTTAAAATTTTAATGAGTTGGACCTTGGTTTTTTTGCTAGATAGAAAAGCATTATGTGGGATGCAAATAATCAATTGGGTAAAGCTGTAACATGTATCACCTTGTGAGAATCTGGTATCTAAATGACAAGGAGTACCTTGAAGCTGGTATTATAATACAGTTAACTTCCTTTTAGACTTTTCCCATCAAAGGCTGCCTACAGACATTCATTTCTACAGGAAGAAATTTCCTCCAGTAGAAAAATAGCCCCAGAGCTGGATTGTACTGATGTTTCTCCTATCTCACAGCTGGAGAGCTTCACAGGCGAGCTTGTAGCCATGTTGGTCTAAGGACATAGGCAGGCAAGGTTCTTTGGGTAGATGTGATAGCTTTTATAAGACCAGCTGAGTAGTTGAAACTTTTTTCCAACTACTCAGTTGGTATAATAAAAGCTATCACATCTGTCCAAAGAAGCTTGCCTGCCATCATGTGATTGTCATGAAGGGAGCATTCTCCCATGGTGGGAACCCTCCTGGTTCTGCCCTGCAGGAGAATAGCCTTGCTTCTTCCACGTCTCTGTGGAGACCCAGAGGAATGCAGGGAGATGGAAAGAAATGCTCAGCTACCACAGCAAAGCTTTGGGAGCCATGCCACAGGGGCACAGTAGCCTGCTTCTCGTGCACTGCACCTGGCTGACTCAGAGCAGCGTAGGGCAAAGCAGGGACATTTTGCCATGGCAGGAAGGCTCCTGAGCCTTGCACCATGGCACAGCAGCCTGCCCTGCCTTTATTCTGAATCACCTGGGAAGCAAGGGGAAGTTGGTGGGGCTGGGAGCTGGACTTGGGAAAAGTCTCCACATGTTAAACTCCTAGTCACACAGCTTTTAAATCACCTCCCCTGCTGCTCAGCTGAGCAGAAGCGGGGGGCAGGGGCAAGGGGCAGCTGGAGGGGCTGAGAGGCTTTGGAGGCTCTTCTGGCTTTTAAATCATCATCCCCACCACTCAGCTGAGTGGTGGGGGGACAGAAGGAGAAGCCAGCAGGGCTGAGAGCCAGACTTGTAAGGCTGTCCCCCCCGATCCCCTCCCAGCTGAACTGGTGGGAGAGAAGTGGGAGCAGGCAGTGTGAAGTTCTCCCTTTACTCAGCTTCTGGCACCTAGGAACTGAGCAGCAAAGCTCCTGCCTACTTTTCACACTGGGAACTCCCATCAATGGGAAGAGGGGAGCAGCTTCCCCCTATGCCTACTTCAGACTGGGCTGACTTCAGTGTCTGGAAGGCACTGGAGCCTTCCCCCTGACTCCCATGGGGAAACTGGGCAGACGTTCAGTCTGCCAGGGGAAACTTCCCCAGGAGTGATTTAACCTGGTTGTTCCTATTTTATTTTCTCCCAGAGCAGCCATTTTTGCTTCAAGAGAAAAAGAGTGACATCTCTACACTTTTTGTTTTCTACTGAGAGAACGGTGATTCTCTTAGAAACTGAACATCTGTATGTGGCCAAAGATTTACCTGCCTTGGAGAAATGCAGCATGAAAAATGTAACAGGCTGGACAAGCAGAGCATTCAGAGCTGAACCAAAGCTAGGATCTGTGTCTCAATGTATCTATTGTCCAGCATTTGTTATTCTGACTTGAATGTGCTCTTTGCCATGAGAGCAGGAATAATTAAAATCTCTGCTCCAAGAGGATAAAAAGCTGACAGAGGCACACACCATTGGTGGGCTGCGTGACTATAGAACATCATTTTTTTCCACTCGTTCCAACCAGAGTGGAAATTTGCCTTATGTTTTAGTGCTTGTGGACCTTGTAGAAACAAGGAGTCATTAGGAGGGGTGTAAATGAAGAGGGCCAGGGAGCCTGACATGTTGGGACTGGAAAATCATACCATGCGTAGGCCCCAACTAGAAGGAAAGCCTGAGGAATAAGAGCAGTGAAGCTAGGTGAAGGATATGGCACTAGATTAATCTGATATTTACATGTACATGAGTAGATCCTTACACCTGCACAGACTCCTGTTTACTGGAGCTCTGCTAGGATGAAGGGACCTGGTGCCAGGAATCCAGATTCAAAACCGAGGTATAATTTATCAAGAAGAACTTGCTTGCAATCATCTGATTTTGCTCTATGGCTTCAATGATTCAAGTGAGAGCATAATATTTGCTAGAGATAAGTCAGAGCAGAATTTTCCCATTTTTGTTTTAACGTGAGTGAAAAAAGAGCCCAGTCAGTCAGTCAAATAATTACATGTCAGAAAATCCTGAATAAAATCATTTTTTTAAAGGGCTTGAGCCCAATTCTCTGTGCTTATATGGTCTCCTCACTCAGGAATTTTGCATAATAACCATGGGATTTAAAGATGTGACTGGTATTTTTAAGGAATCAACTTAACATTAAGGAACATTATAAAAATGACCTGTGACATTTATGTAAATATCTTTTTTGCATTTTCAGGTCTTGTATTTGCACCCACATATTTTGTACACAGAATATCAGTCTTTAAGTTCTCGGGTCATTGTTAGTACAAACAGAAAGACGGTATTGATAACATATTCTAAAATGCTTTAAAAGTTTGGCTATACTAATTTGATTGAAACTTACTAAAAACAAGCAAACCCAAGCAGGGTCAGCATACAAGCTGCCATTCATCCATAAGTCTTCTACTTATATCCCCAAATGTGGTGTTCATAAAATGCGAGCAGCCTGATTGCAATCTCAGATCCATTGTACTTCAGTGTAACTTTATTGACTTCAGCAGTTACTGAATGTACACCATATCCACTGAGCTTTTGTTTTTGTTTGTTTCCAGATACCCTACAATGACTGGAGATTCAGTAGTTAAGCACAGAGAGATTAAAGGCAATTTTAACTTTGAATCCACTTATATTTGAGGGCTTAAATACTTCAGTATCATCTTAACACAGCTTCTTGTAGATAACTTCCTTCTTGTCTTAACAATAGTCTACCTTGGTAATAAAAAGGCTGATAGAAACTGTGGTAACTTTAGATGAGATGATATGTTAAAATTATCTGTATTTTAAGAGAAGAGATTAAAACTCCTTTAGTATTTAGCAGATGCTGCTAAAGGAAATTTTAAAAATTGAAAAATCATTTTTTGTGCTTTATACGTTTTCTGGTTATGGATAAGTTAGACTGTAGTTACCTTTGAGATTTAAAATTTGGCAGATTCTATACAGCAAATATGTGCCCTGGTTTACTATATACAAAATTTTGCTTATGGCATTAAATGTACAATGTATCTATCAGACTTGAATATAAATAAATCTGCTTAGGAGCAAGCAGTTTGTCATCTAGGTTAAGGACAGACATTACACATAAACTGGTATAAGTGATCAGAAACTGGTTTAAACCTGTAACACAGCATAAATTTAGTGCATATAAATCAGTTTCAAAATGTCTGAAACTGGTTTAAGATATACTTGGTTGAATGTAGCATCAGATTTAACTACTTTAGGTCTAAGCAGCTTATGCAGTGTTTGTCCCAGACTCCTTCCTGATGTAAGTTAAACCAGAGTCCCCCAGCATCCCAGATGCTTTGCAGCTCTGAGTTGGACTGTTTGCTCCAAAGAACGGGGCTGGCCCCGCCCCTCTGCTCCCTAGCCAGAGCTCTGGCAGAGACTACAGACACAGCAGCATCTGCCTGGCTTCTCTCTACCCTGTTCCGCTCCCCCCTTGTCGCTTGCTGCTCAAGCAGGGATTCCCCCCCTCCCATCTTCAACAGCACAAACGCCAGCCCCACGGACCCTAGGCATGTGGTATGCTAGCTAATGCTGAGAGTGTGTGTGTGTGTGTCCAGTTTCACTGGGACAGGCAGACAGAACAGTGTCCATTTAGGACTTTTTGGAGGTAATCAACAGGTCAGCTGGTAATGTCCCTCCATTCCTTCCTTGGAAACATGAGTTTAAGAAGAGCTTGAACTAATGAGAGAGGATTTTTTGTTGATGAGCTGATAAACGCTGTGTTATCAGCCCCCTGCTGGCTCCCCTGCCTGTCAGGTTTGCAGACAGTATGAAGAAGCAGGGAGAGGGAGATTGAAAAGCTCAGTATCATAAACAAATGCATGCACTCCACATGCACACACAAAACAGCCCTGCTTTGCCTCAGAGTGCTAGTCTAGGGCTGGGGGCTGGCAATACTTCAGCCCTTTGAGCAGCAGGCAGGAAAAAAGCTAGGACGGTGCAGGCAGGGTGGGAGTTTATACCCCTCTAATCAGAGTGTCTTGCCAGGGCCTGGCTACACCCCCCCACCTCACCTCAGCATTATGGAAGGGAAGGGAGGGCTGCTCCAGTGCCCCCTGACTTCCAGCCTGAGCCGCTCGTGTACCTGCATTTGCTCTGTGCAGTTGCAAACCAGTTTAAACAAGCGGGTCAGGCTAACCTGCAAAGATTGAGTCAGTTAAGGCTTTTTGAATGTCTGTCCCTAGCCCTTCTGATCAAGCTGTATTTGCCAATAATAGTGGCCTGTTCTATGAAGTCAGAGCCATGCTCCACTCCTTGTAAGCTGCCTCTCTGTGCCCAGACAAGGCTGAGCACTTTTCTGGAGCAGGCTGCACAGAGCAGATATGAGATCTAGATGGCGGGAGAGGAGAATCCTATTGGTGGAAAAAGGAATGAACAAAAGAAGTCTGAATGGCATTAGTTCTGGAGAGAGAAGAGAAGAGGCAAATGGCCAGCAGGCAACAGAAAGGGGCATGGAGAGCAGATTAAAGTTATGGAAGTGTGGCAGCGTGGGAGGAGTTGTGGTCATGGGAATCATGAGGAACATGGTGCAAGGTTTGCAGAGCATGAAGAATACAGTGGAGGATATTATGCTGATAGTGGGTAGAAGTGAAAGCCATGGCAGAAGGGGCAGCTCTTCTTTTCCTGCAGTTTATTTTGAAGTAACCCAGGAATTGATGAAGGATTGTACAGCTAGAGAGTTGCCTGGATGTTTTTGTGCATGTAAGTTTTGATTTTTGTTTATCTTTACCTTTCTAAGCAGAAAAATAATAATAAATCCATAAATGGCATATGAAGTTTGGAGGAGTGATCTTGCAAAATTCTAGGCATGTTGGCACCGAGGGCTGAGGAGAAGCCGCATCCCCGAACACAAGTAATGTAGCTGCCTTATTGCTGCACTGGGGACACACTATGGCTCCAGTGGAGGTCACAAGAGAGACTGCTCAGAGATCTGCGCACAAACCTCACTGTCCTGAAGTAGTGCATACAGAGCAGGGCAGCCTGCCTGGTATAGTAGAGAGGCAATATAAACCTGCCTTGAAGAGCCTAAAAGAAATCAAGTAAAACTGTCAGCTCTTTGGAGGAAAGGCACTGCTGAATTTCAAACCATTGTTGTTATTTTTAATTTTTTTAAAATTGAGAAGCTGCTTCTTTCTGTGAAAAGAGAATGTAAAATCACATTTGCATGGCGATGAAACCTGAGGTATACATAAATCATTAGGTTCAGTGAATTGTCCAGGGAGTAACTCCAGGGTGGGCAAAATACAGCCTGCAGGCTGGATCTGCCTTGCCAAGTGATTTTATCTGACTTGGTGGCAGGTTCCTTGGCCCTGTTCAGCCCAGGTGCGGGGGGCAACTCGGGCCAGAGTACATGTGGCCATTCCTGCCACTCTCAGGTGCATGGTAGGTGGTGTGGTATGGAAACTGGACTCCCTACTCAGCTGTCACTGCCAGTCCACCCTGCACCCATTGCTGGAGGCACTAGACAGAGAGGGCAGGCAGGGTCTCCATAAAGACTGGCTTAGGACCCCAGCGGGCAGTGTGCATTCAGCTGGGCGGATGGGATGGGGCCACTGGCAGAGAGGGCGCAGTGTCCGAGTGCAGAGCAGGTGGGCAGGAGCCACGGCCAGGGCCAGGATCACAAGGTGGTGGCAGTGTAGGTCTGGGGCCCAGGACAGAGCTGCGATCTGCTTCCTGCACATGCCTGCGACAGGTACCAGTTCTGCAGGCAGGAGCATGGAGGGAGCAGATTGAGTGTGGCCCTCCCGCAGGGGTCCTGGGCCACTCTCCATGGAGACCCCACCTGTCAGCTACTTCCAGCACCCCTAGTGCTGGGTGTAGGGTCAGATGGGGCCAGTTGCCACTCCCCCTGCCCCCACCTGTGCCATCCCAAACGTAAAGACTACAGGACTAATGACACAGTCTTTTTCAATTATTTTAACTTTTTTACCTAGTTTATTATTTTTTAAACAATTTATGTATAATCTAACAAGTCAATGCATATTCCAGTAGTTGTATTTAGTTTTGGCTTGAACTTAAACTGAATAATATAGTTCTAGCCCCTCCCTCACAGTATATTAGTAAAGCTTCTAGTTGCTTTTTAACTGGAGAAAAATATGTGTTTTGTTACATGTGATGATGTGCCACACCACCTGCATCCCCTTTTTCACGATCCTAGATCTGCCCATGGGAAGCAAAAGATCATGTTTGTAATTTTTTCCTGAGAACTTATTCCTCTTCCATTCTCTTAGATCCTTCCCACCTCCCTCACAATCTAGGAGCTGTAGAGACCAGTTCCAGACACGGACTCATGTCCTGTGAAAGACTGAGAGAACAAGATCTGCTCTCAGCCCAGTCATTGTATCGTGGCACAAGGAAAGGGCATAAACTGGTTCTCATACTCCCTTGAGTGTAAGGGACATACGGCAAAATTAGCTTCCCTGTAGTAACTGGGGAAAGGGTGGAACAAATAGCGGCATGTGTGTGCAGGTGAAGGGTTGAAGGGGTGGGGATAAAGTATGCTACAATCTTGAAAAGCAATGCAGCATGTGCAGTCAACTATACTGAGGAGGCCTTGTACCTAAATGAGGTGCAGTGCCTTCTAGTGTTTGTGCCAGTGCAGTGTACCTCTTGTACTCCCCACAGAGAAGCTTGTGCCATAAGTGTATTGCCCAAACTTGGGCCTCATCAGTCTCCAGGCTATGGTACAGAGCTGTGCCTTGGATGTTTCAAAAGTCATTTTTTAATTCCTGTTAGAATTGCTGTCCTCCCATGGAAATTGGTCCCTATTGGTTAACATTAATTTTAAGGGCTGTGAAAATGTAATGTTTTATTTTTCCTCAGATGCTTCACCAATGAGTTCCTAACATTAAAGGCTCAGATGAATCAGTGCCATGGCTTAATCCACTCTTAGAAATTAAAGGTCAGATAGACTGGAGCTTACATTTGGCAATTACAGTGGGTTTAAATTGCATTTCTAGGAACACCCCTCCTATGATAGGAACAAGAAAGTTTCCCTTTAAAAGTATGATTTGAAAAGTTTGTTATGCTATTAACTTATACTGTGCTCTGAAAGGTTGTGCCATTTTAGAGGGAGATAAAGACAAAGCTCAAACTCTAAAATAGTATAGTGCAAGTAAAGGCAGCACAGAATAAGTGATAGTAAAGAACTGAGTTAAAGGGTAGAGAAAAAACAGGGTTATATCAATAAGAAAGTCTGACTGAATTTGTTATCTCATCTTTTTTATATACATTTTATTTTGTACATACAGACCTGATTGTCAGCTTGCAGTCTTCCAAAAATGTAGGCAGGAAAGCTTTTTGTAGAAACTGTGACTTGAGAACGGAATAAAAAATGACATTGCCAGACATGATGGGGGTAGAACCAATATTCTGCTCATACTCTGCACTCTCATAGTTTCTAGGGTCGGAAGGGACCTGAGCAGATCATCTAGTCCGACCCCCTGCCATGGCAGGAAAGAATACCCGGGTCAGACGACCCCAGCAAGATGTGCATCTAACCTCCTCTTAAACATCCCCAGGGTAG
>NW_017728950.1:57150459-57229368 GCF_001723895.1 Crocodylus porosus | reverse complement strand
TCTCCATGCTGTCGACATCCCTCTTGAAGTGTGGCGCCCAGAACTGGACGCAGTACTCCAGCTGCGGCCTGACCAGTGCCGCATAGAGGGGGAAGATCACCTCTTTGGACCTGCTCGAGGTCCAAAGAGCTGCCCTTCTTACCCAGTAAATTAGTGTGGAGATGTAGTGGCTTGCTACCCCATGAGTGATAGTAAAGCAGGAGGCAGCTGTTCAATGTACTGGAATAAGGAAGTGGTAGCATATTACTCCCTCTTACTTCTTTGCACTTTCATGTGAGGACAAGCTGTAATCTGACTCTAGTTGTAGTTTGATTACTTGGAGGGGAAAAATCTTCTTGGATGTGTTGTAGAGATGGGGCAATGGTTTAAAATGGAGCTTTGGTGCAGCAGGAGGAGTAAAGAGGAGATGGAAACATTGTGAACTGTAAATAACAGGTATAAGTGAGAGGACGCAGTGAACGTGAATGAAGACATCAGATGGAAAGCAGGAAGTTCTGATTCATGGAGGGCAGAATGGGAAACCTGAGGGATTTTATGCAATGAGAAAGCTAGTAATGGTAGAAGCAAATGACACCAGGGATTAGAAAAAAGAAGAGTTCATGGGAATTTTGTTCTACTGTCCACATGAGGCCCGCATGAGGCCTCCTTCTGCTATTTGTGATGCTAGTGACTTCTGGAGATAGTCAGGTGTTTTTAAGAGACACCCTTGGAAGAAGATGAATTCTGGAGAAAGGAAACAAATGAAACACAGTTGATGGTAAGTATACCAAACTACCTAGCAAAAAATTAACTTTGGTTTCTGCGGTCACTATTATTATTGTTCTTTTTCATGTTATTCCCATTGTATTACCAGTTTATAATTATGGGTGTCTTAATGATTATTTATAAAGTTAATTTATCTGATCTTTAATGAAAATACCTAAATCAGCTCTTTTCAGCTAAATCCAATAACCCCAGATAACCTCTTTACATTTTACCAACTACATTTCATCACCTGTCAACATTCCCCTCCTACCCACCCCCCATCTCTCACCCATTAACTCCTATCCCCTCTGATCTTCCCTGCCATTCATTTACATTTTTACAGACCTGCATTTTGCATGTTGGTTTATGCAGCTGTTTGACCCTAGGAAGTATACAAACACCAGCAGACTCTCCCTATGTCTGAAAAAGGGTTCTTGTGTCTGAAAACTTGTAAAGAACAATTTTTCCAACTATTCAGTTGGTTTAACAAAAGCTACCACATTTAGCCAATGAACCTTGTCTGCCTAATGTTGTTAGACCAACATGGGTACAACCAACACCCCTAAATCAGGTCTTGGCATACAAAACTGAGTGCCCAACTGTGGGCCTACATCAGTTCTTGAAAACTGGCCTCTGTATTCCCATATTATGTTTCTGTTTTGAGGCTTTTATTGTCTACTGCTCCACATTATGCAGTGGGCTGTAAACTATTATATTTGCCTTAGTTCTACTCATGTTTCCTCAGTGTAGCTTGTAACTTTCCCAGAGTATCTTCAAGGGGTTTATCATTACTCCAATTTAGAAAAGTTTAAAAAAAAAAAAAAAAGTTATCAGGACATTAATCTCTGTTTTCTCAGGCCAACCTGAAAAGGGAATCAAGATCTGGGTAATAACAGGAACATGAGGACCACTGGGTTTCAACAGTTTAAGTGGTTGAACAAGCTGATGCTTTATTCCAGCTCTCCTGGGTGCATCAGTACATTACACTGGGCGGGGGAATCCCATAACAGTAGAAACATTTCTGAAGTCAAGCAGCAAGTCAAGAAGAGCACAGCCCCTAGTTGGCCTCTCCAGTACTTGTACCAGGAAGTTGTTCCCAACATTCTCCAAAAACTTCCTGGATTGCCTGTGCACTGCTGTACTGCCCTCCCTGCAGACATCAGGGTGATTGAAGTCCCCCATGAGAACCAGAGCCTGTGATCAGGAAACTTCCACTGGCAGTTTCAAGAAAGCCTTATCTACCTCTATTTATCATAGGACCAGAACTTCCATATGCAAGTATGGAAGGCCTTGAATCATGACATTATTTAAACACATGCTTAAGTGGTTCTCTAAACAGAGGTACTTCCTTGAACAGTGAACCAAACCCTTGGTAAAGGTTTCCAGATCTGGAACTAGCGGACACCCACCACTATAGCAGACACTAGGGCTGTGTGAAATGGCTGTTTCAGTTTGGTTTCAGATTCGGTTCATTTTGGAGTTTGAGATTACTGTCCTGTTTTGTTTCAGCCGAATCTGTTTTGAATGGGCTGCAAGCTTCGCACAGCCCTACTGCCCAGCTGGGTGGGGCTTGGGGCCCCAGGAGGGAGCAGGACGGGGCTGTGGGTGGCTCATCCGGGGGAGGGAGAGGGCATGGATCTCTGTTTTGTATCGCACTGGGTTGTAGGCCAGGGAAACAGCACAAAGCGGCAAGCAAGCCTGCTGGTCTGTGCTGCATGACTCAGCTCTGGAGGGAGCAGAGATCTACACTGGGGTTTCCTCGCTGCAGCTGCCTGCCCCAAGCAGCCCCATATCTCTGCTCCCTGAGGGGCCAGATCATGCATCAGGGACTGGCACTGCCCTGCTAGGCAACCTGGCTCTGCACAGAGCAGAGATCTACACTGAGGATCTCCTCATTGCGCTGCACTGGATCTCTGGTCCCTGTAGAGGCAGGTTGTGCAGCAGGGACCAGCACTGCCCTGCCACGTGACCTGGCTCCACAGGGAGCAGAGATCTGTGCCAGGGGTTTCCTCACCACTGCTGTCCGTCCCAGGTAGCCCCACACCGCTGCAGGGCAGGCAGTGGCGGCGAGAAGACCCCCAGGACAGATCTCTGCTCCCTGTGGAGCTGAGTTGTGTGGCAGGACAGCATCGTACCGCTGTTTCCCTGTAAGCCCGGCTCCAAAACGTCGACATTTTTTGAAACATTTTGGATACCTCGTTTCATTTTGGAGATGTTTCAGAGCCTGGTGTTTCAATTCGGATTCGGTGTTCTGGGCACCAACACAGCCTGAAACACCTCCAAAATGAAATAGCTGCTGAAATTTTGCACAGCCCTAGCAGACATCCACCCCAGCATCACCCTTGTTGCTCTCCCCTTTGACCCTAACCCAGAGACTTTCAACAAGTCTATCTCCATTCATTCTGGAGCTCTGTGCAGTTATATAGCTCTTTTACATAGAGAGCAACTCCTCCTCATTTCCCTTGTTTGTCCTTCCTGAAGTGTTTATACCAGAGGTAGGTAACCCCTGGCACATGTGCCAGAGCATGGCATGGATGCCTCAGGGAAGGGGCTTTGACTGGGTTGGCACAAGGATTGGGCCCCTCGCAGCTCCCCCACTGTCTGTCCCTGGCACACCAACATCTTAGTGTTGTGAAGGCTGTGGCTATTTTTGGCACTCTGCTCAAAAGTGTTGTTTACCCCTGGTTTATACCCATCCATGGCAGTACTCCAGTTATTTATCTAGTCATATTTATGTTTGTGGCTAAAACATAGAAGTACCTAAACCAGAAATTGTGTTGTATGTTTGTATAATTAAATTGTTGTTGTTGTTAAAGGGATAGAAGGAGGGATGGGGGATCCATTTTTGGCAAATTAGAAATATCATTGGCTTGGAAAGATACGTTTTGCAAGTTACAGTCAAGCATAAAACAAAAATACTAAGAAGAGCTGGATCCAACACTTCAGGCCTTTGCAATGTGTTGTCCTCTTGACATTATTTAAAGTGAAACTGCCATCACTGGGGTTACTTACATGAATTGGCCCTTTACCAGTGTAAAGGAGAACCTAGTTAATTGTGAGCTTACTTTTTCTTTCAGTTGTCAAATGAGATAGTCCAGTCATTATGTATGTGACAGAAAATGTCCTTATCCGCCAGGTTACACAAGTGAAAATTGTTTAACGAATTACAGAAAAATGGACTGGCATGGAGCACAGGTGGCCTGCCTGCAGCACACATGCCAAAAGTGGCATGGGCAGCCTCTGTGTGTAGCACACAATAGATTGGAGAAGGGACAGACAACACAGTGGCATATAGGTCAGGGAGCAGAAAGCAGAGCCTCAGATTAGGTAGGGAGCACCAGGCAGAAAGCAGAGCAACAGATCAGGCAGAGAGCACAGAGCAAGGAGTAGAAAGAAGAGCAACAAGTTGGGTGGGGGAAAAGGGTCAGCGTGACATTCAGCGAATGTGTGGGGGGCTATTTGTGGTGCACCTTCCAAAAAGGAAGGCCCCCATTGGAATAGAGTACCAATGGAGGAGGTTATACCATGTGCCCTTAAAAGGCATGTAAGAATGGGCCATCTTTCTCCAATAGTTCGAGAGAACAGACTTTGTTATCCCAGTCCATCAACACAACTTAAAAAGCAAAAGTGAGTCAGGCTCTAGAACTGTTAGAGAGAGAGATGGCTCGTTCTTATCCATACCTTGACAGCGTTCCAAGGGGAAGCTTTAAGGACAAAGTATTGATGAACAGTATTTCCAATGTACTTTGTTCTGTATACCATAAACAGGCTTTTGTTCAACATTTGACAACATGTATCTTATCTCTCCATTTTTCTGATCTTTTTTTGTGGTCAGTGCAAAGGTGATCCAGTTCCTTGTGTTACAGTTAAAGATTCCTGAATGATTCAGTATTCAGTTTGAAAAATGCTTTGCATTCAAGTAAATAGCCCTGCTGTTCTAGTGGCCAGTATCATTCAGTAACTATGGAAGTGGGTGCTAAGAGCAGGATCATCTGCATGTTGATCCTTTTTACTATCTAATATTTCATTTTCCTTTTCCTTTCAAAGCCTGCTGCAGTAAAGCAGTGGAAAGAACTGGGTTTAGCAATCTCCTGCGGAAAAAGTTTTGATCTTATCAAGATGGAAATTGATTTTCTTGATATAAGAAGTTCCACAGAGTGCACATGCAATAGTATGAGTAGGAGGTAAAGTACTGCTCTTCAGCCAAGACATGCCAGTCTCCAGTAAACCTATGGCTGCATACACACAGACATTCAGACAAAGCTATCAGTGAGGAGGATCAAACCTGGGTCATTCTTCACTTTATCTTCGTTTGAGTTAGAGAGAGATATGATCTCATACATTAAGCCAGCTTTCTATAATAACATGAAAACCAATTAGCAAAAGCCAGATCTGCCAAAACGATGCAGTTCCTTTCAGTGTGAATGAATGACACTGGCATTTCTTCTGTTTTGAGTGGGATCATTTTCTAGCAGTATTCCTGTTTATTCGTGCAGTTTTTAAACTCGGCACACAAAATAATTATTTTGTCCATGAAAGTGTTGTTAACTCTGCACCTTTCTTCCTCATTTTCTTAAAACATCCAAACCAATCTGTAATAAAAGATTTTCAGGCCTACATTATTATGTAGAAACAATGATTGTATGACCATTGTCTGCCTGATTTTGATTGACAAATTTTTGTACTCCAATCCAAGGCAGAGAGAAAAAAAAATGTAAAAGGTTAGGAACCAATTTAATCCCCAAAGGGATCAAGCTGTTTGAGTTTTAAACTAACCCTATAAAGGCAGAAAATTATACAGCTAATGAAGAGCTTTGCCTGCTGATAGTCAGCAAGCATGTATCAGTAGTAGTTCTGTCACTTAAGAATATTCACAGATATTTCTTTGTGAGCTTTTCACTTTTCATTTCCTTAAGAAGAAAAACATGATTCTTAAAGCAATGCAGTTATTAGACCTATTGCAGCCTTTAGATTCTTTTCATTGTATTCCTTTATCTAATAGCTGCTTTCCTTCACCTGCAGGAAAAAAGGTAAATTCAAATTTGTTTTACTTAATAAAATATCCTACCTCGACTATACCAGCATTTTCCTTTGTTAGTAGTTTTCAATATCCTTCAGGTCATATTTTCTTTAAATTAGCTTTCATTGATATTCATAGCCATAAAATGATTTCTTCTTTACTCCAGCTCAATACAGACATTAAAGAACACAGTTATTTCTTCCCCTCCCACTTTAACTTCCAGGCTTCTTTTAGTTGGTGCCTTAAAATATCTACAGAGAATATTCTTACGGACATTGAATTCTAGTCCTGTTGATTTTGATGACCACATCACAGAATTTTCTTTTTAATTGGGGTTCACTGAAGATATTGTAAAGCAGTGCTCAATTTGCTCAATCTGTGCTGCTTTGGGTGAAGCACAGAAAAAGCCAAGGGCTCTGATGTTTCATTTTCCCATAATAATTATAAAATTTGTAATAGAAAAATTAATAATGTCATTGCTTCGCAAAACACTTGGTTAAAATGAAATTTGAAACATTGAGAAAACATCTGAGTTTGGCTTTCTTTGTCAATAATCAGAATACTAATCCTTCTGATCCTTCTGTATCATTTTATTCATCTCATCTAGAACCAGAACTTCCATACACAAGTATGGAAGGCCCTGAATCATGAAATTATTTAAGCACATGCTAAAGGGTTCCCTAAACAGAGATACTTCCTTGAACAGTGGACTAAACCCTTGGTAAAGGTTTCCAGATTTGGAACTAGCTTCCAGAATTGAATAACTGCTCCAAAGTCCATTCAATTTAAGACATTCTTAATAACCATGTTATCTGATAAAGCTATTATATCATAATTGGAATTTTAAAAAAATATCTATTGATATATATCAAACAAAGACTCCTCCAGACTTTACTTTTGTATCAGATCAATAGGCAGAGAAAGAAGAATATTTAAAGACTCCCATGTAAGACTGGTGGGGCTCTGCATAGCAGTGTACTGTATTCACTCAAGTAGAAAATGACCCTGATTATAAGACAACCCCCGCAATAATCGGATTCTATATATGGAAGATCTATAAATTTGTTATAATTTTTCAGGTATAGACTCTAATTGTTGGAGGCTTGGCTTAAATTTGTCCCTCTGCCTCTGCTACAGCAGGGAAAATATATCTGGGAGGTCAGGTAGCCCTTTACACTCTGCTTCTCCCCCAGCTTTTTCCCCTGGCAGTCCCTTCCTCCTTTCCTTATTGTCAGACCCTGCTGTCCCTGAGCACATGAAAGTGAGGAGCAGGCGTGAAAAAAATAGCCTTAAAATTAAACATAGCTGTATCAATTTGTATATAGTACCCATGAATTTAGTTTATCCAGAATAGATGCATGTTACCTTTTTGTGAAACTGCTGCAGGTTTTAGCAAAGGTACTCCATAAATGCACTAAACGTGTGCCAGGTTGGGAGAGGAAGTGGCAGGGGGATTCTGGGTGAACTGCATACAATATCTCGCCTCACCATGACTTGAAAATGAGTTGGTGGTAAGAATGGCTATGCTTGACACTACCATATATCTTATTCAGTTGGGCTACACTAACGTTTCTTGTGGTAGGTTCCTATCAGCATGTTTGCCCTATGTGTGGGCCATGTGTTTTATAGACATACTCAGTGTTGGCTGTATTTCATCAACTTCATAGTTTGTTTCCATTACTGAGCACATGCTGCTTTTGGCAGCAGTTTAATAATCAATGGTGTATTTAGTGAGGTGAGATTTCCTTGTATGCAATTATAAGACAAGGAGATTTTTCCCCTATGCCTGGTGTGGGGGAGAGACCTCATCTTTTACTCAAGGAAATAGTACCGAGGTTTACCTGCTTGTTGTGAGTTTATAAGAAGACCATGAAGTTAATTTGAGAAGAGGCATGATATTATATAAGCAAGTAAAAAAACAGAGGCTGTCAATAGCAATTCATTGGCAGAAACTTAACAGACAATGCAGGAGCCATCCATGCTGGGCTTTCTCTTGGATCCAGACCCACTGGTCAACCAGTTTTCTGATCCTAGATCCATGTCCTAAGATCATGCTGACTCAAACCAAAAGAATTCCAAGCCAACGTTTGAAATGGTGATTCCCCAATGCATTCTACACTCGAGATAATCCTTCACTTGATTTGCCATTTCCATATAATTTACCCATCCTGCTTTTGAATCCTCTGAAATCTCTTCTTACAAGCCATGGGATTTAGTTCAAATGCAAAGGACAGGGTCACTTTAAATTGGCCCTCATCCTGAAAGTCACCTATTTGGCTGAAGGTATCTATGGTCTTTACTCCAAGTAAGGGCATGAGGGAAAAAAAAGGAGTTGATCTCTGAGAGCCACTCTAATTAAAGCGCTTGCACCGTCAGATGTATTCAGCATTTAATGCTTCAGAATGATGAGCTTTAGTTAAAGTGCCCCCGCTGCCATTTTGAAGTGCAGGGACACTGACTATATGTGATGTGGAGGCTGCTGGAGCATGCTAATTAATATGCACCAGGAAACGTGATTAATTGAGTCTGCTCTGTCATGCTAATTGACACGCATCAGAGCAGATGCCCAGCACATGTATAGGTGCTCTTTAGGTCCCCAGTTCCCCCATTGTACAAGGTCCAGTTCATGCTGACAGCAGTGGTCTCTTTCTGCCTTGTTACCCTGGCAGTGTGCATTCTCCTTTTAGCATTGGTATTTTCATTTATCTGCCAGGTATAACTTGTCTCTCAAACTACAACTTCTGCTATGCCAGAACCTGCTAAGGAGTTTGGGAGCCCTGTCTGGATGGGGCCTAATCATTGTTGCATTCCTGCCATCCTGTTTTCCACTTTTCTAGGAATAATCTGATCCAATATGACCTGTCCTGGGGGCACTGACTAACTATGCAAGGGGGAAATTTTGCCTCTGATCAGCGTCTTACAGCAAAGTTGTCAGCTCTGATGTGATCCATTATTTAGCCTTTAGTTTTCTCTAACTGAACTTATTTCAGCTTCTCATAATTCATTGTTCCTATCTGTCTTCTCCCTAATACACTCCCCAAAAGAGTATAGGACACCATTTTTTTTCTACCGTGCTTAATTTAATGCTGAAAATTTACTACCATCATGCCATTCCCCGCTGCTCCTTCCACCGTGTCATTGTTACAGGGATAGTTAATGATCCTTTTCCTGGTCCCTGTGAGCAAACCCCTCAGATCTAATGTCTTCATCCATCTCTGGGTGGAATCCCAAGACTCTGAGACTTTTAGACCAGGTCATAACCTAAAGTGCCCTGTGTGTTAGGTTTAAGAATCTCTGATTTAGTATGGTACCTAAGAAACCACAGTAATTCCAGTGTTAGAATCTAGGCTGCAGCCTCTCAATTTGATCGCCTCCTTATGTTTGTGGGTCATGGGTTGGATCAAACTTAGGAGCAGTAGCTTAACTAAGATGGGATGACCAGGGCAGACTTGGGGAAAGGCTGGAGAAAAATAACAGCTACCATTACAGCCACATTATCATGCTGGTGTCACGAGAAGCCACTGCTGTACCTGTGCATTGTCACTGTCCACTACCCAGTTGCCCTGTTATACCTCTGTTCAGGAACTGCATATGGATTGGCATCAATATTGCTAGGCACAACATGAGTTTAAATATGACGGGTTTGAAGAAATTTGTGATAGCAAGGTAATGTTCAGATTAAAATCACAAGGATTATCAGTGGTCTCATTTGAGAGAAATTCTTCTCACTTTCACTTTGCTATCCATAATCATCAGGGTGTAACATTTTGGTTTTATTTA
This sequence comes from Crocodylus porosus, assembly GCF_001723895.1. Classification (NCBI taxonomy): domain Eukaryota; kingdom Metazoa; phylum Chordata; order Crocodylia; family Crocodylidae; genus Crocodylus; species Crocodylus porosus. The sequence continues at coordinate 57,219,824 of NW_017728950.1, read as the reverse complement.
AGATGTGTTGTTTTACAGAGAAATACATTTCTTTCCTTTCAGTATAATGGGTCAGATCTCAACGGTAAATGCTTGGTGGTAAATTTGATTTCTCTTGTGAAAGTAATAATGCTTGTTTTAAAGTATTTTGCGTGAATTTCCTAATCAGAATGGAAGTGGTGCCGAGAACCAGATCAGGGGTTCTCAACTTTTTTAGACTCAAAGCACCCCTTGCAAAATGCCAGTGTTACTTGTTGTGTTCTTTTGTTGCAAAGAATTCACAAGACCATAAAAGGTCAGAATGATTTAAACTCTGTAGTTTCCTATTTGACATCTCTGGGTTTATCTTATGAATCATGTTTGCACACTTAACGGTGTTAATGTTGTATTGCACCCTGCATCACCTTCGACAAAATCTCATAGCACCCCGAGGTGGTATGGCACCCTGGGTGAAAATCAAAGAAACTAGATATTAGGCAGGCTTCTTCAAACAACTTGTCAGTGTACCTCAATCCTGCTTTCCAACAGCCCTGCTATATTTCAATTCTAGATCTGTCACTAGTGGCATATACAGTGCTGGGTTAATGCAATTGAATTTACTTTCAGTTATGACTTGAGTCACAATTCGAAACTATGACCATATTTACATGGTCAGAGGGCTGGCAAAGAGAATCTCTGGGGAAGACTGCAAGCACTAGAGGCCTACTCAGTGATCATAGAATTAGCATAATTCTCTTCTCTGGTCCTTCTACATTGGGGGTTGTATGTGGTAAAAGGGCATGTGGCTTATGTGAATAGTTTCTTGGTTAATCTGGCCTGGCAGGGCAGTCCATAGAGAGAGTTCATAGCCAGCAAAAGGATTACTTTGTTCTATTTTACACCAGGAACCCAGCCCAGAATTTGAGTAGTTCAAGAATGGTAGTAGCCAATTTTCCCTTCCCCTGCTACAACTCCTTTGAGGTGCAGCCCAGAATGTCTCTTTACGGCCCCAGTTTGGCTTAGGTGGTGGACACAAGAACTATTGGAGTCCTTCCAAAAAGGGAGCAGCTGGTACATTCTAATTGTCCCGTGTGAACGTGCTGAGCGTGATTCAAATGCAGCAAACCTGCTCTGACTTTAACCCTAGATGAAGGAGTGTCAGAGTTGGGACGGATTGCTGCATTTGAATCATTCTCAGTTGATTCGCACACAACAATTGGAATGTACCAGGTGCTACCCTTTTGAAACAGTCTCCTTTTGAAAGGGCTCTAAGTGTTCTTTCATTTGTCCATACCCTTAGGCTACATACACACATTCAAAAAGCCCAAGGTGAAATCTATCTAAGTTACACAATTTTCTGTAAGTGGTGTAGATCAGATCAATAGTGAACAGAACACACATTCATCCTTTGGTGGGGGAGGAAGGTAGGGACAAATCTTAGACCAGGTTCCATCATTTTTAAACCAGTCTATATGCGCTGAACTTCTGTTATGCGTATAGACTGGTTTCTGAGCTCTGATACTGGTAAAAGTGAAATGTCTATACCTGGCCTTATTATCTGACTGCATTTCCAATGCTCCTGACACTGAATGGTGTCAAATGTACCAAAATGAACCCATTACCTACACTTACATATGGCTGGAGGTGTTTTGGATCTGCCCAACCACTTGTAAATAGTTGTAAATTGTCCTTTCACAGCATCTACTGAAATGAACTCTGGCTCATGAAAACTCATGCTATATATCTTGGGTTTAGTTTATAAGGTTAAATCTACCCTGCCTTTCACTTGTAAATAGTTTGGATTGCAACACAGTACCATAACTTTGTCTTACTTGGGCAAAATAAAATGTTCATCTGCTAGCACACCAGGCAGCACAAAAGAAAAACTCCTTGCCATACCCTAGACAGAAAAAATGAAGTTCTTAACTCTAAACTATTAATCTCTTTCTGTATTTCTCTAAGCTGGTAATTCTCAACTAGGGTGCTGTGGCATCCCAGGGTGCTTTGAGTTCCTTTCAAGGGTGCTGTAGGTTGCCATGCAATGTTAGCACTGTTAGGTGTGGAAATACGATTCACAAAATAAATGCAGGAATTTCAAATAAGAATCCATAGCATTAAAAATATCCTGACCTGCTGTGGTCTGAGTGACTTGCAACAGAAGAAGTGCTTTATTATTTTTCCACAGCCAAAATACAGGTGAAAACTAAGTGTTTTTGAGGGGTGCGTTGAGTCTAATGAAGAGGTGTCTTGAGTCTGACAAGTTTGAGAACCACTGCACTAAGCAGACAATTCACTGATGTGCTTGCTCTGTGTAGTTTGACCAGTCACGTGTACATTTTGTCAGTAAAGTTGGCTTCTAGCAGGAATGCTTTTGAGTTAGCAACACATGAATTGCTCAAATATGTAAAAGAAAATAACCCTAGCAAACACATAACTGCATTTTAAATCCCCATTTCCAACATGTGACAGAAATGGATTTGAGAAGGGCAGCAAAGTTGCTGATAATTTTCTGATTTATACGCGTTGCTTTGACATTGTGACATCAAGTTGCTCAAAGTGTTTCTTTGGTCACTATTTTCTTCTTGCAAAAATGAACAGCGTTTTTTTGCTAGCCTGTTAGCAGGCTTATAATGCTGCAAACACACATGATAATAACTCCTCTCCAATTATCAAGTTGTAATTTTACTGGTAATTTTAAAATGTATTGGCCTACTCACTGACTTGAGAAACGATCTCTTTTTTTTATAAATAGAGCAGAGATTGCCTAAAACTGGGTCCACCTGCAGAGGGAGAGGTTGTTCAAGTGAAATGGCCTGATGGAAAGCTGTATAGTGCAAAATATCTGGGAACAAATGTAGCTCACATGTATCAGGTGAGTGCCTTTCTTTATTACTATGTGCCTGTCTTCCAAATGTCTTTATGTCTGCTACAAATAACTCATTCTGCTCCAGACCTAAAATGCCCCTGCTGGTTTTAAAACAGTGGAACTTGGTCATGACTCCTAAAGGGTGATGCATTTACATTAACTGGTAAAATGGCCCCAAATGTTTACAAGAACAATAGAGTCATAGAGATTTGTAATTCTACTTGTCCTCCAGAAGGAAAGCAATTTTATAGGAATCTAGTGTTGTTCAGTGGAGTTCTTCCTGTGAAGGTGGAGAGTTGGATTGTTAAGACTGCAGGGTGATACAATGTTGTTCTCTTTTTGCTGTTTGTTTTTATCATCAGGTAATATTTTAATGGGCAGCTGATATTATTCATTCAGAGGCAGTTCCGAAAAGGATGAAGGACAGTGCAAAACACAGTAAAGTAGTATATTTTCAGCCTTTTGATGAGGCGATGTTATGTTGATTGACCACATACTTACCAATATGTTATATACTTTGTAAAAGGAAAAGCAAATGGAGGACTGTGGGCAAGACGCAAAATCTGACTTGTGGTTTCAGAGACAGCATATTTGTGTTTTATAGACATGTATTTAAGACAGATAAGTTATCTTTGAGTCCCCAAGTGGATAGTGGAAACTGCACAAAGAATCAGTAAAATAATAACACTTTTTAAGAGTAAGAATGTGCTGTATTTTCTTTATATATCTAGTGTTTTTCACATACATTATTCTTCCTTTTTGAGAGCTTCACCACGTCTACATGAAAGTGCTCAAGTATTGCAATATCCACAGTAAATGAAGGCACGCAGAGGTTAGGTGACTTCTTCTGATAACATTTTCACTTCTGCCAATGACTTTTAGTCAAACTGAGGTCCCCAGGTTCCTGATCTCTTGCACAAATCTCTGAACTCTCCTGGTTCCCTTATGTTTACAGCTTGTATTATGTTTTGAAGATAAAAGGATGTACATAAAAACCTGTGCACAGTTGTTTTACAGACCGACTTATCTTTACAACATTTTAAAAACAATTCATCCTCATGAGAACCAGTTTCACAGGTAGAAAAACTGAGGAAGTGAAGTGAAATCTTCACCTCCCCACCCTTCCCCTCTGATACCATTACAATGGGTGGAACTACATAAGGAGGTTCTGAAAGGCCCCTGTCTGGCTACAGGAGAATTCTCTTGGCATAGGAGCTATAGACAACCACTCTATTCCTGCCTTTCAGTGACCCCTTGCAAGCCCTATGACGGGGCATGGAGAAGGCAAAAAGGGCAACATGTTAGGTCAAGGTTGCCACACACGGTACTGCAGGTATTCTGACAAATGCGGCAGCTCCAAGAGCAGGGGTGGGCAAAATATGACCCATGGGTTGTATCTGGCCTGCCAGTTGATCCTACCTAGCCTGCCAGCCACCTCCGGGAGCCTCAGGATGGAGGGATGTGCCCTGCACCACTCTACTTTGTCCTGCCGCAGCTGGGGCTGGGTAATACAGCACACATACTCCTCTATTCTCCCCGCTCCCCGCCCCCCCGAGCATCCATCCCCTCTGCCTGGCTTCCTGTTGGTGCTGCAACTGGCAGCCGGGCCCACATGGGACAGGGCATGAGGTGTACTGCCAAGTAGCCATCCTGTCTGTCTGCTTGCCCACCACAATGAGTCACTGCCACTGCAGCATCACTAGGAGATGAGTCCACATCAGCTGGGGGGTGGGGCTTGGCTTAGGGCATTGGCCCCCAACTTTTCTGGTGCAGCATGGTGGCAGCAGCTCATTGCAACAGGTGGGACAGCTATTCAGCATGCTGCATTGCACCCTGTCCTGTGCAGGCCTAGCTGCCAGCAGCCACAGTGCCAGGACTGTGCAATGCCAACAGGAAGCAGGCAGGGAGGAAGGGATGAATGCAGGAGGATGGAGGAGTCTGTGCAGTATGCAGCCCAGCCCAGCCCAGCCCAGCCCCAGCTACAGCAGACTGGAGTGGCTCCCAGTTGGAGCCAGTGGGCTGGATAGGATCAATTGGCATCTCCCCAGCCCCACCTCCAGCCCTCAATGTCTCGCCAAAACTCTTTAAGCGGCCCTCCAGTCAATAATTCGCCACCTGTGCCCGAGAGCAAATGGAAGGACTACCCCCCAAATTATATTGGAGGCTATGGATCAGCTCAGAGTTAGGAAGCTCCCCTAGTGTATTATTGGGAAAAAAAACCCTTCAACAAACCTATTCTACTCTGATAAAGGAATTCTTATGTGAGATTTCTTTCATGGTCATGTGGAATTTACAGAATTTGAAGCCAGCTGTGTGTGCAGGGGACACAACCACAATCATAAATATCCATGTCAGCATCTAACTGGAGATTTGTTTCTCTGTACAAATCCTAGGCAGCATTGTGCATTTTAAAGACAATTCAGAAAATCTAAGACCTCTGTGTTTGGTGTCTCTGTCATTTTATTTATTTGTGTGTTTCTTTTCAGTATCCATTTGTGAGCTTCACTGGATGACTAAATTGTCCATGTACCCAATTAAATGCTTTCTAATAGTTTCAATTAAATCGTTAATTTATGATGTTCTAATACAAGAAAGCTACATGGAGAGAACAACAAGGTACACAGAATGGGAGTGTAGCAGCAGGTTTTCTTTCTCTATTTACTGTTTGACTGCATAATATGTATGTTTGGTTTAACATGTGAAGCAGGAATCTTTATTTCTTTGTGAATAATTGCATGAAGAATGCATACAAAATAATACATACACTATTTGTCAAAATTGCAACATATGCAGTTTGGTTAAAATGGGATGAGTTAGACTACCATATTGTATTCTGTCTAAATAATTGTATGACTGAATAACTTCATCTTCTGCACCATAACTATAGGTTTTTCCAAAATCAGCCACATCTTGTGGCCCGGTCTCTTACCCTGGCTAGCTCCTTGATGTTATACAGGTCTTCAAGAGAGTAGAGGTCAATAGATATTCTATCGCCTGTGGTTTCCCCACATTCATGTGTGGCTATGTCATTAGAACAGCCCCATTTCCACATTGTCTTTGTCCTGCCTACTCTTGCTTGGAGGTAAGCAAACATCTCCCGGTTAGCTTGTACATGTTAATCCTAAATAATATCCTTACCAATAATCTCAAGAGCTTTGCTGTCTGGAGTTTTATACTCCTGGTAGGGTCACCCATGGCAGCAAGGTCAAGAGCACTTCCAGACTAATAGCAATCCAAAAATAAAAATGAAGCTCCTTGGTGGTGGAGCAGGTGGATGAAGGAAGACTATTTCACAGTGGCTGCAAAGGTGAATAAAGGCTGCAGCAGAACAGAAACCTCTGGTCATCAAGATTTTCCTTGCCACCAGAGGCTCCTAGTCATGGATCTACATGAAAGCGATGGTTGTATGGTGGTAATTTTGTACTTGGTACTGAGATGTGTGCAATTCATCAGCTGCAACCATGACTGGGATCCACTCTGCTCACCTCATATGGTAAGCAGAAAAGATTTCTAGAAAAGATTTCTTAAACATAGTTTTTCATTTCACCTGACTGGAAAATCATTTCTAGTGTGATCACTCTGAGTCCAAATCAAGTAATGAAGTTTGTGACCTGGAATGTTCACATCCTGATGGATAATCAGAACAGTGACTTACCAGACTGAAGGATAACACTCATGGGCAAAGAACATGTACTATTTGATATTGACACTGCTGAATTTAGTGACTAGGGACAGACTTTACAAATAAACAAGTATAAGTGATCCGAAACCAATTTAAACCTGTGACAGAACAGAAGTTCAGTGCGCATAGACTGCTTTCAAAATGGCTGAAACCAGTTTAAGATAGACCTGGATGGATTTAGTATCAGATTTAACTGGTTTAGGTTAAACTGGTCTCTCAAACTTCTGTCCCAGATCCCCTCTTGACATAAGTTAGATCTCATTCCCATGTATCTCAAGACGCTGTGCAGATCCCTGCTAACCCTCCTCTCAGGTTACACAGACTAGCCTCTGCTCCAGCTTGTCTGTTCCAGCCCAGCCCTGGGTGTCACAGAGCTCAGGCAGCCCCACCAGCACAGGGGTGGAGGAAGGGAACAGACCCCTCTGTCCTGGCCCTGCATGCCCCCAACTGGGGTCTGCACAGTATGGGGGAGGGAGGGTCCATTCCCTCTCCACCCTTTCCCCTATGTCTGACAGGCATGGGGCATTGGCAGCCTGGTGGAGCATGTAGGGAAGAAAGCCCCCATCTTTGGGACTTCCCCCCACCTCCCACTATACAGATCCTGGCTAGGGGGCTGGGGCAGGGGATTTGTTCCCCCCCCCCCATCTGCCTGCCCCCATGGCTGAGAAGGTGGTGAGGGGGCAGGGCTGGGACATTTGTAGCCTGGTAGAGCTGGGAGGCTTGGACAAGTGTCCCCCACCTTGTGGCCTTGGCCAAGCATCTGCTTGTCTTAGCCAACTGATGAGTGAATTTGTATTCTGTTCATTAATGGTCTTATCTACACAGCTTAGAGGATGTTGCATAGATTGAATCAATTCTGCCTCAGGGTTTTTGACTATCTGTACTTAGCCAGTGAGACCAGATGTGCAAGAGTGGGGTAGTTTACAGAGAACGGTGGTGGCTGGATCTTTTATTGGAAAGGAAAAGCTGAAAGACAGACATATGCATGGCACTGGTGTTGCTATGAAGATCAAGATTTTTACTCAGATTCCAGAATGTCTGGTTGGAATCAGTGAGTATCTTGTAGCCCTTTGTCTTCAAATGGCCAACAGAAACATACAAGAATCATCAATGCATATACCCTGACTCTTGATGCAGATGACAAAAAAAGAATTCTGTACTGAACTTGACCAAGTGCCCCCAAAATAATGGTAGACTGGGCATCAACTTTGAACTGTTGAAAGGAACGCTTGGAAAGGAAGTAGTGGGGAAGGTCAGTTAAAATTGAATTCTCCTTCTGAGCATGTGTTTGGAATATGATCTCTTTATTACAAACTCCTTATTCCAACAAACCAACATATGGAAGATATCATGGATGCATCACCACCCAAAACACTGGCACCTGATTGACTGTATCATAGTACATGTTCAGGACCGTTGTGTCCTCCATATCACCAGAACTGTGATTAGGGCAGATAACTGCTTGATGGATCATAGTTTGATACGTTCTATACTAAACATTCATATTGCCCCAAAATGATGTAAACAAAAAAAGCAACCAAGGAAGAGGTTCAAATTTGAATGCTTGAAAGACCCTGCTAAAAGCAGTCATCTTCAGCAGTGCTTCAGTGGGAAACTCTCTGACCTCCCTGATGATCTTAACACCATTGATCACTGGAAGAGCCTCAAGAAATGCATCCATTCCATTAGTTATGCAAAGAATCTCTTGGCTTCTCCAAAAAGAAATGATCAGAATTCATTGTCCCCCTGCTTTACTTCTGGAAGTTTAGGGTGTTATTTCTTTTGGTCATCTCAGGGCTGGCTGTGTAGCTTTCCTAATAAATTAGACTAGGGGTGTCAGTCATCTGGCCCCATGGGCCAGATAAGTTGCATGGGGCTAGTCCACCAGCCACATTGAACTCACTGCCCTTCTTCCCCATCAAGTGTGATCCAGTGCATTCAGCCCCCACTTTGGATGCTCTGGGATTGTTCCACATTCAGAACCTGACTGGTCTAGGACAGGCACTGTATGCAGCATCCCCTCCGGCCAATTCAGAACCCATGTTGCATGCAGATTCTGCCCTAAACCAGCCAGGACAGGCACTGCATGCAGTGCAGGTTCTGGGCCACCTGGAGTGGGTGCTGCATGTACCATAATCCCAAGCTAGGTGGAGTGGGCACTGTGTGCATAACATAGTCTCAAACTAGCCAGAGCTGGCACCACTTGGAGCGTGGGACCTGCACCCTGTGTGGGGCCAATCTGGTGCACACCTCTTCCTACATGTGGGTCAACTCTGAGACCTGGGGAAGCACCTGGGGCTGGATGATGGGGATCCACTGGCTGGATCCAGCATATAGGATCTTCACACACCTAATGGATTCCTTTCCTGGGGCTCGCCGAGTGATCAGTGGTGTCAAGATTATCAGGGAGGTCAGAGAGTTTCCTACTGAAGCAGTGCTGGAGATGATCATTTTTAGCAAGCTCTTTCTTTGACACCCCTGAGTTAGACCATGGATTTGTGTAGGATGTGGGGGACAGGGAAGATCCTGCCTCAGGTGGGGATTGGACTGAATGATTTCTGAAGGTCCCTTCCAGAACTACTTTTTCTATGGTTCAGTGAGAATGATAGAGAAATTTAAGCGACCATTGGGTGCTGACAGAAGTGACAATTTTCACCTGATTTGGCTACAGAAAGCAGCTTATAGCTGTGACCAAACACAGGTGCATGGCTTCAGACGCATTAAAAATGGCTGATTGGGTGAAAATCTGACCCCTTATTGCATGAGGTATCATATAAAGACATTTCAAAATGTAGCATCTTTTGCAACTTGTCTGCTCTGTTTTCAGAATGGGACGGGGGAAAGGAGTGGAGGGAGTTCAGTCTGGGATTTATTTCAGCCCCACCCCCAACTCCCTCCTGAGAGTGGGGAAGATTTATTGGAGCCTCCCCCCTCCAATTGTGAAAACAGTGAGCACTAGGAGAGAGCCTGGCTGTTGCTATGGGAACCTGGCTGCAGGCTCCCAGCCGCAGCTAGATTCCCCTCCCCCCTGGAACGACCAGCGAACTTCTGTTTGGTCCAGAGTAACGTAATTTGAAGTGCTTTGCAAAAATCATTCTGAGTTACAGCTGGGGGCTGCACTTCTGTCTGCACCTTTCACAGTTAAAGGAGAGCTGTCAAACTTAGCAGAATTACATCATCTCCAAACCTAGGCAAGATATTTAACACCACATTAAAGCTGAGACCGAAAGGAAAATTTGAGAGCAAAACAAAGAGAACAATACCATTAAAGCCATTCCACAGACCCCATTAAGGACTGCCTTGCAGATGCACCAAGTTGTCAAGGGGCCTTAAAAACCATTACGCAGATGAAGGAACAGCAAAGCATGTGGTCCTGGGGATGACAGCTCACCAGTTGCACATTATTATGAAAATCTAGAAACATGAACAAATTTCAAGTGGCTTCAGAGATGCCAAGTTGTTACCTTGTTCAAGACAGGAGGGTCATCAGATTGCAATAGTTATTGTAGTATTGAACTCCTATTCATAGCTGAAAAGATCCACACCCATGTTGTCATCAGTAGACGTGCTTTACTAGCTGGGGAGATTTTACCCAAGTCCCAATGTGGTTTTGACCACTCAGATGCACTAGATATGATATTTGTTTCTACAAAGCTACAGGGGAAGTGTCACAAACAACTTCAGTATCTTTACATGGCCTTCATTAACCTGACTAAGTTCTTTGATTCAGTCAACAGAAAGGCCTTATAGGAAGTCCTGATGAAAATTTGTTACCATTGTCAGACTTCATCACAATGCCATGATGGGAACTGTCCTGAGCAATGGCTTGGAAATGGACCCTTTCACTATTAGAACCTGAGTCAAGCAAGGATGGTGATTGCAACAACACTTTTTTCCAATTATATCACATCTATTCCACTTCTCATTGCTGATTGACTTCCATCTGCAGTCAGCATCCAGTATCACATGGATGGGAATCTCTTTGACATAAACCAGCTACATTCCTAATCCAAGATAAACAATAATTAAATCCTCCATTTCTGATCTTCAGTACACTGATGGTGTCCTGTTTGGCTGCTCAAGTGAAGAGCTCTATATCACTCTTGATTGTTTCTGTGTAGTGTATGACATGCTTGGACTCACTGTCAACTTCACCAAAGATTTAAAACTAAGTTTTGATATACAGTGTATCAGTGCAATATCGGGGTATACATAGCTTAGACCTAGTCCTGCAACTCTTACCTGCTAACTATTCTAATCAGCAGTGATCCTGGTTTTCCATGATAAAAAATTGCAAATTCTCTGATAAAACCCCCAAAATCCATGATTTAAATTAAAGGCCCCCCATAGTCCGTCCATATCCCCCGGCCTTGCTGGTGCCCCTCTCTGCCCCAACAGCCCCCCAGCCCTGCTAGTGCCCCTTGCCCTGCTGGAGGGGGCCCCCAGCTGGTAGGGCTATGAGACCAGGGACTCAGGTCTGCAGCTCCCTGCCCTCAACAGAAGGCATCTGCAACAGGAGCACAGAGCCGGCTCCCCCACTGCTGCCTGCCTGCTGCTGACTCAGGCAAGGGTGGGGCTGGCTCCTGGTGGCCGTGCACACTCCCAGGGGAACCCGTGCCCCCAGATCAATGCAGGGGGCAGGCTGTGGGCTTGAGCTCCTGCCCTGCTTCCCCCCCATGGGGCTGCTGTAGCCCCACAGGCAAGACCTGGCATGGCTGGAAACAGTGGGGCCATGCGAGGACTTCCTTGCTCTCCCACTGCACCTCCTGCATTGGCTGCTGCTCTGAGTGGTGGAGCCCCACACTGTTTTCCTCAGTGCAGCCCTGAGTGCAGAAGGTGCATTGCTGGGGCAGCACAGAATGAGCAGCTGCTAGGAGATCCCCCTGCGGCTCCTCTGTCCCCAACTGTACTGGGTCACAGGGAGGGGAGCAGGGCAGGAGCTCGAGCCAGCAGCCTGTCCCCCACACAGATCTGGGGGCACGGGTCTCCCCTGTCCCGTGAGAGTAAACAACATGGAGTGTGCAGTCGGCTCCACATCTCCCCGCTCCCTGCCAGCACTTCTGTGTGTAGCTTCCCTTAAGGGCTGCTAGAGCCACTTTGGTTTCATGTGCCCCTGGCCAAGCACTCCAGCCATGAGCAGGGTGATGTGGAGCTGGCTGGGCACTCCTTGCATTTCCCCAACACCTCCTTGCTCGTGGTCAGAGTACCTGGCCAGGTGCATGTGAAACCAAAGTGGCTCTAGCAGCCCTTAAGGGAAGCTGCACATGGAGGTGCTGGCCAGGCACTCCATGTATTTCCCCAACACCTGCCTGCTTCCTCAGCTGCCAGCCAGCTTGCACCCCAGCCCTGCCCTGCAACCCCCCAGCCCCCTGCAAGCCCCAATTACCACTTCACAGGCTCCGGGAGGAAAGTGAGCCTGACTTAGGCCTTGCAACTGACTAAAATCCACAGGCTCCACCCTTCCCCCTCTCCTTCCCCCTTCCTCTGCCTTTCCAGGCAGGGTTGGGGCTTTTCTGCCGTTTTTGCAAACGGCTCTTGCAGGCTGGAACTCTACCAGCCTGCAGAGCTCTTTGCAAGAGGGGGAAATCCATGGGTTTCTCTGCTAAAAGAGAAAATCTGCATTTTCTCTGATAAAACCAGAAAATCCATGGTTTTCTCCGTTTTTCCATAGGAAACAGAAGACCCGGATCCTTGGTAATCAGTCAGATAGTCAAACAGGACTTCAGGATTGGTTCCTTTATGAGTTTTCTGCAGACTTGCTTTTAACTGAAGTTTCTAAAGGAACTCAAACTATGTCTGACAGGTGAAATATTCTACCAAATGTTTTTTAAAAGTTAGTAGCTATTGAGAAAGGTATAAATGGTTCAAAGGCTCAGTATTTTAGCATTCCCCACACCTAGCTACATTTCCTTTCTCATTTTCTGCTAAAGGGGTTCATGTTGGATTAAATCTAAACCTAAGCATGATAAAGCTTTTCATCTTCTGAACAGAGCATTTTAAAGAAATTCCATCAGATTCAGTGTAATTCTGTTAACTGGTATTTCCTTTAGTGTCACTCATACCTTCTTACTTTTCATTTGGTCTTGGGTACCCTTGAAACACAAGCTGGTAAAATTAATTTGTATGAGTTAGAATATAAGAAATGAATGTAGAGAACATAGCAGCATATTGTTAAGATGTCTTTATAAAGCAATGTTGTATATTTTGATATTATTTACTATTCCTAATCAAATACATTTGAATTCTTTTGTGCAAATGTCAGTGCTGGTATTGCAGTCCTTCTGCACTTTAACCTAATGGTGATTATTTATGAAATACATCCCTAATTCTTAACTGTGGAGTTAATGCTGTTTCTTTGTATTTCCTTCTTAAAAATAAATAACCAAACATTTGTAAATGTTAAATTTCCTATATCTCTGTACATAAATTGTTGCATATGTCTGGTGTTGGAGAGCTTCCAAGGATTGTAAATAATGATTTGACTTCATTTTTAAAATTCCTGTTTCTTAATCAGGTTGAATTTGAAGATGGGTCTCAGATAGCAATGAAGCGGGAAGAGATCTACACCCTTGATGAAGAGCTGCCTAAAAGAGTGAAAGCACGTTTTGTAAGTATTTGCAAATATGTGTTATACTCTTTAACTTACTCTAACTGTCATTCAGCTGAGCTGAATTAGCCCCTCATATACTGTACAGGGTTTTTTGTGAAGAGTCTATGCAAGTGTGACTGGGTAAATTAACACAACTTATAAAAGTGTACAGTGGCCAGTGAGAATGGTTTACTTTTCTTCCAGTACAGAAAAATACTGTCATCAGGCACATCTCTTGACTGTTGAAAGGGACATCTGTCAGATCATGAAGAATCAAGTAAGGAAACTTCTCACATTGACAGATGCACTGTTTGCTCCATACTCTTATCAAGTACATACAGTGTTTATTTTAACTTCCCAACTTCTCAAAGCCTTATAGTTCTGAAATCACAAAGTTTAACAAAATACAACAAGCTGAATCTAAAAAAGGAGGTACTTGTCCAAAATGCATTTAATGGAAAAACTTCCAAGGACTCCAGTGTGGTTTGGATTAGTTTTAAAATGTTCCCATTTCCTGACAACCAATATGTGACAGCTAGTTGTTCATGTACAGTACCATATAATATAAAATGTAGGCTCATAAGGACTAAGAACGGTTTCTAACATACAACTACTGGAGGTAAGAGGAAGTTTATATTATGTACTAGCCAATTGCCCATCGTGAATAACAAGAGTGTTTTCAGGGAGAGTTTACCTGCCCTCCCCCTCTCCCCGCCCCCGCCTTTGGGGCTGGCCATGTAAACAGTGACTGAAAAGAGTCACGGTGCCAAGAGATGACCAGTTAAGAGGAGTTTGGCTTCATGGTCCAATAAGGTGGGCACTGTATCAGAAGAGAGGGACCCCTGGTTTTTAGCCCCTTCTCCCAGTGTCTTTCATGTATTTTGCATCAGATAGTCAGTCCATGGATAAAATTTACAAGCAGAATTGGGATTGGGGGCCATAATCAAGTGCTTCCAGGGGATTACCCACCACCCGACTCTGGAACAGACCTCCTTACTTGCTCTCCCTTTGTCCCCATGAGTCCTTTACCCTTGGTTGTCCAGTGACCCTGCTTCAAGCAGAGGGGTGTAGGTTTGTGCCTTGAGAGGAGCCTAGGACATAAGTATCCTACTTCCTGGGGTAGTGTGCCATTTGTCAAACAGACCCTCAGTCTTTGTTTACTCTGGCGGTATATTCAGAGACTTGTGTAGAATTTACATACCTTTCCCAGGAAGAAGTGGATCAGAACAGAGCAGAGAAGCCAGAAGGGCCCTGACACATGTTGTGTTTGTGGTGCAATTAAGTGTCACGGGGGCACTAGGGTGCCCCGTGCCTTGAAGGAAATAAAGAGAGATGCCAATCCCCAGGGCAGCTCAGGTGCCGGTTGCTGGGGCAACCAGGCAGGTCATGTGACCTGAAGGGGAAAGGGCTGGGCCTTTATAAACAGCCCAGGCCGGAGCCTAGGGAACAGTTCCCTTCTGGCAGCCGCAGGAGCAGAAGCTCTGCGGGAGAGCTGAGCAGGCTGAGTTGGTGGTTGCAGCCTGACCACTGTGACCGGCTGCAATGATGACATGGGGTAGGGAGAGAACCCTAGAAGGGGTATGATAAGGAGCCAAGTGAGTGCAGGCTTTGTGTTACAAGCCAGGAAGCTTCTTATGTTTGTGTTGCAGCCATTTGGCTCATGGTTGAGTTATGGTTAAACTGGAGGACCAGGTGAGGCTGTAGGTGTGTGAGGCCTCACGGGAGCTCCCCAATAATCTGGGGGTTCCTGGTGCCAGTAGGGCACAGTGAGCGGTGCCAGTGGGGCACAGCTGTTTGCGCCAGTGAGGCGCGGTGTATAGGGGCAGAGACCCCAACCCTGAGGGCTGTGTTGGCTCCCCTTGGGCAGACGAACCCAAAGAAGGGCAGGGGGCCAGGCACGGCTACGCGCCACCTGAGCCCCAAGGCGCGAGAGGCGCGGCATAGGCCCCAGAGTGGGCAAAGGGCGCGAGAGGTGTGGCATAGGCCCCAGAGTGGGCAATGGGCGCGAGAAGCGCGGCGTAGGCCCCAGACAGGGGGCGCTGGTGGTGAAACCAGCACAGGGGCGCCAGGTAGGGCGCTGTAGAGTAAGGACTTGATAACGTCCGGGAATAGCTGCGAGGCTTGGGGCGTGCTGAAGGGGAGGTAGGAGGCACGCATCGCCCATAAGGCAGGGGTGCACTGGAGCACCCCAATCTGAATGGGGCATAGAACGGAGTAGTGTCCAAGGCGAGACAAGGCAGCCTCCCTTACTGAACTTAGAACATCAAAGACGTGGCGGGTGAGTTGAGGGTGCAGGATCACCTTAATTGGACACGGCAGGGGGCACTAGGGAGCTTCACACCCACTCCTAGGCCCCACTCCGTGACATTAAGATGTTAATTGCACCATAAATAGTAACCCTGCCACACATTAAAGCCAATTTGTGGCATGATAATACTGCCGGTGAGCCACAAAGATGTTTCACATGTAATGTGTAACATCTTTTCACCATGTTTGTGTCATGCCTTAAATTGAAGGTGTGGTATATCAGCTGAGCAGTAAGCAGGATCCACCTTGAGGCACCTGAACCTGGTGCCTCTGCCAGATCTCAAGAGACAGAAGGGTGGGTAGGGAGCCTGAGCCCAACATCAGGGAGCATCTCCTTGATGTTGGGCTCACTGTGTCCCAGACCTTTAAAAAACAGGTATGCAGCTAAGGCTCCCAGCAGCTTAGCCGCTTAAGTTCCTGGAGCACCCATGGAAATGGCAGCTGGAAGCTCCCTTCTACCCAGCTGCATGTGCTGCTTTGTGTAGTGATGCATTGGCAGCTGAGTTGCATCCATTGTTTTGGAATCTCCCCAGATGTTTGGATCCAGACACTGGGAAGAGGGTCATCGATCTCTTGTGCATATGGAGCTATAAAGACCCCCCTTCACTCCTGCACATGGAAATGGTAGCTGGGGAATGGGGAGTATCCTGCTCCCCAGGTAGATGCACGGCTTCAAACTGCCTTGCCCTGCAGTTCATGGTTCTCCCCAGGTGCTGGCAGCTGGAAGTTGGCAGTCATGGGCAATTGCTTATCCCGCCATGCATGTCTTGCATAATATTCCTGAAACCCCAGTCATGTAGGAGTCGAAGAGGGGTTGGTGAGTAACCTGGATCATGCCTGAGCCTAGGTCAAATCTTGTTGTATCGAAGTCTTTTCAGCCCAAAGTGGAGAAGCATAAGGAACCAATGCATCTTGGCACAATTTGAGCTGCTGTATAGGGTAGAATAGGATGATGTTTAGTGACCTAGCCACCAAAGCCAAGGTCCACATGCATATTTTATAGGCAGACTAGGATCCCTGCCCATGTTATTGGCATGTAACCCCTGCTGTTCTGTTTATTAACAATTCACTTGTATTTTTTAACTTCCAAAGCTGAAGTGTAAGAACTAGAAAAAATCTTGTTGTGACTATGAACAGAAAAGCAACATACAGTGGGTTTCTTATTGCTGTGAATAAGTGTTTCTGAATATACTATGCCATGTATGGTAACAACTTGGAAACTAGCTAATTCTAGTGTTCATCTGTGGGTGCATGTCTATTTAGTTCTGTGTAGGGGCATCACTTAAGCTAAGTGCAGACATTTGCAGGGGTTAGGGGGAGCCTAGATTGGGTTCAAAAGGGTCACTTAGTCTAACATAGTTCACCCTGGATGTGGACCTTATGCTCAAACCCAGCTCAGTGATCTGATATCAGTCTCAGCCCATAACAGTACAGAAGTTCCACACACATAGACTGGTCTAAAAATGGTGGAACCTGATCTAAGGTTGATCTGGATCAGTGTAGTATTAGATTTACTTAATCTAGGGTAGATTGGGGCATGGAACTTCAGTGTAGGTACCTGCACAGCCCCAGGACACTGAATGCCCTGTTGCCCCCCTTATGGATCCCGCCTGCCCCCCACCATTCTCCCACAGACACTGCCTGCGTCCCCCATCCTGCTGATCACTCCTGCAGATACCACCTGCCCCCCAACCCCCTGCAGACCCCCCTCGAAGCCTGCTTGCCCCTCCTGATAGCCTCTCCCCACCCCCACCCCATTCTCATGTACCTTGGATTGGGTGGCCATTTTGACTCCAATCTAACCTTCCTCTAACTCTCCTGAATGTCTGCACTTAGCCTAAGGTCACAGGATGAAGGAGGGTTCCTAGCAATTGAAGGTAGAATTGACTTGGCATTATTTGAAGCAGATCCCAGTCCTTTCCACTGCTTCCTCAGCTTATGCATGTACTAGCTGCTTCTCCATACCACCAGTTCTGAGCCACATATCCCAAGCTGGTGCAGTCAGGGAAACAATTGGCATGGAGCTGGCTGCATGAAAAGCAAGAACTGGGACTGGCAGCTAGGAGAGGCAGAGAAACCAGAGAGTGTTTGCCTGTAAGGAAGTTTCCCTATTGTGCTCAGCGGTGCAGAAGGAGATAAGAATGAGGGGGAGAAGGAGAAGGGGGAGAATAAGTCATTTAGGTATTCTTCACCTCATCACTTCAGTGCCAATTTACTCAGAATGAGTGTGCTCATCCTTGAGTGTCCTAAGGGTTAACATGGAAGGTTCTTGGAAAAGAAACAATAAATAGACCACCTGGCTGCGAGTGAGTGGTGGGTTGTTTTTCATTATACTCAGAAAAGGTCCCATTACCATTTATTGTTTTATAGAGTGTTCATAACAGAAGTTTATAATTAACTAGATGTACTGTAAATCTGTTTTATTGTTGTATTTGACAAAGAATAACAATGCAGACATAGCTGGGGTTTTGCTATTTTTTTAAATAAAAAAATTTGTTTTATAGATCAGCATTTCATTGCTGCACATGACACCATTAACATTTTATAGGAGATAAGTATAATTTAGATGCAGCGAATTTAGATAACAAAATAAAAGAAACCCCAGGAACACTGCAGTTGCTATTGATGAGCAGTACAGTTTCCCCCACTGGAAAACTTATATCTGTGCTTCCTTATAATAGGGTTTCCCTCTTAGTCGCTCTGATTCCCCAATAGGCAGCCCATCCACGTGATGATGATGAGCACTTCCTGTAAGCTGTAGTCTGTACAAACCAAGGACATAAAGTTCCTTGGAGGATCAGCCCCACAGTTCATAATTTTGGCTTCCCCACTTCCTTGTAAGTATGTGAAATGTCTTGTTAAACCGCACCATAAATAGGCCAGGGGATTTTGGGTACTGGCTTTGATAATGGGAGAGAGTCCTACATTTCTTCTTATTGTCACTTTTGGTTTTTTTCCTAGGCACTGGTAATTTGCCCTCCTTTTATTTTGGTTCATTTGCTGTCTGTTACTTGTACATTCTCTAGCACTGGGTGTACTTACGTTTCCCACTCCACACAATTCATGCAGTTGTACAGGCATCTCTTTTAAAAGCCTACATGAGAAGGTCCTTTGCATTTTTAAAACTAGCCTGGATAAAACACTAGATAATATATGTTATGGTTGGAAATAAAGCTATTCCACCATCAGGACAGATTGGATTCAATAACGTCTTTCCCACGTTTAATTCCTGTGATCTTTTTCTGCAGTCAAACCACAAAGCAGCTAGGGTCAGTCAAATGAATTTAGGAGACCTCACAGATCTATGGAACAAAACACCACAGTGTGTGCATCGAGCATATAAAAAGGTTAAACATGTATTTAACATGAATGAATTTTCCTTGAACCACTGCCATGAAACTGCATGCTGTAAGATACTGATGGCTACATACCAGTTTAATCAGTGAAATAACTTATTGTCTCCTGAAACCAAAGGTATCACTGCTCTTGTGCAACTTGGAGAGTGTTGGAGTGGAATGTCCTTTGTGAAACTGATGGTGTAATTAATGTCTGTTTTCAGTCTACAGCCTCCGACATGAGGTTTGAAGACACGTTTTATGGAGCAGATATTATCCAGGGAGAAAAGAAGAGGCAGAGAGTATTGAGTTCCCGCTTTAAGAATGAGTATGTGGATGACCCTGGCTACCGCTCCTTCTTGAAAAGCTCATTCCAAAAGAAGTGCCAGAAGGGACTATAAGGGAAGCGATGAAGGAATAAACAGACCCACACACACACACACACACACACACACACACACACACTCCAGGGAAATAATCAGGTTATGTGGGCGGGGGGATACAACATAAGCAGGCACATCCATGGTTAGATGATTGTGTCTATTCAGTATAATAATTCAGTTAAAATAAATATACTTGAGTTGTACAGTGAATTTACTCATAAACCTCTGAACTTTTCCATTTTGTTTCTCTTGTTGATGAATTGAGGGGCTTGAATGAATTTAGCTTCATGGAATGGAGAAAGGAGCCATTTGCCTAATATTAAGAGATAATGACATGCTGAAGAAATACAGGAGCGCAGTCATACTCTCATTGACATCAGTGGTAAAACTCCTGTTGATTTCTCTGAGAGAAGAATTGGGTTTAGCTAAATAATATATCTAGCACCTGATCAAGATGGTGAAATGTCAGTTCCATATTGCCCCATGAAAACCAGAAATTTCAGTAACAAGATATAATTACAATGGCTTACGTTATCCACACACAGGGAAGAATGTTCAATTTTGTGTTGCTGTTTTTTTGAAATAGGAGTTTTTGTAAAATACAAAACAAAAAACATTTTTAAAACAGATACTATGTACAGTATTAAGACCTGCAAATGCTGTACTTATTTACTTTGTACAGTGCTTTTACATTTTTATATCACTACTGCTTTCAATAGGCTTTGATGAGGGCTGAGCTGTTGACTTAGATATTTTTTGGCTTCTAAGGAGGAAATCTTCAGAACAGCCAAGGGGTTTTGTATATTTAAAGAGGGAGATTTTGGCAGTTATTTTTAAAACATGGTTTTTTTCATAAGACTTATTAAGAATAGCTATTTGTAAAATAAAATTTTCTTTCATTATGTGTAAAATTAGAGTTTAAATATATATGCTTAACAGGCTAGTTTTGAACTAATATAATATGGTCTTCCTTTTTAAATAATAGTCTGCCAATGTAATAGTGTTTAAAAATAAATAAACAATGTCCTTTTCCTTAGTAAAACTTGCCTCTGCCAATGTGTTTTAGCCAACAATATGCTTTTTTGAATCAAACAAATCCACTAGCAATATAAACTCCTGACAGAAAAGAGAGTGTGTGTGTGCGTGCGTGTCTGTGCATGCAGGTGTGCACACGTGCTGGTATTTGTAGAGAGAGACACACATGCACACACAAACCCTTGCTGATGTAATAACTTACGAAGTACTCCATTGTGGTTTTCCATGTTTTCATTTTCCCTCTGAGGCATGATTCTGATTTTATTGGCTGTAGTGTGGGTGGCAGACAACTTGAATGCATTTCAGACTATTTGTCAGAAAGGTTGGGTAGGCAAAGCCAAAAGAGAGCTTTATCAAAATGACATAATCTGCTTCTCATAAGCCTGCCCATCAGCAGGATTTCTGACTGACTGCCACAGGAAGAAAACTCCTAGAACCCAATTTAATCTTGAATGCTGCAGTTATTCATGGTTTGACTTATAAATGTTCTTATAACAGGAGAAATCTGGAAAAACTTTTTTGTGACAAGCCTGCTTTTTTTACATAACAGAGAAGCACACATTTTTGCTTTACTGCATCCTTTGCAAGGTTATTCTTTGGGGTTTTTTGATTGGACAACTAAATGCTTTCACATACTGTACGACACCTCAATTGGAATTTTAATTTCTTTGTGTTACACTGACTGCTTTTTTGTACCATGAAATCACTAAAAGTCTCTTTAGTCTGTAAGAAATTGCTTAGCTGTGACAAACGTAATGTATTTCTAATTGAGAACATTTTCTCTGGAGGTTGGAGGGTTTAGCAAGGGCTTCCTGGCATATTTGAAAACGTCAGAGCTTTTTTTTGGGTGTATTTCAAGGTAAAACAAGCCTACTGGTATATAGATCTAATTTGCAAAATGGAGCAAGATTGTTTTTAGCATCAGCACAGTTAAATCCAGTTGACAAGCTGCTTAGTTACAGTACAATCTTATATCATTGTAGGATGATATTATCTTATTATCCCTCATGAAACAAGTCCTCAAACATATAAGAACATCTTGTAATGACATGTATGAGAAAGATAACATTAACTTAGTACAGTTTTATGTGCGTTTGTGTGTGGCTCAGCAGCAACTTGCTGTAAGACTCTGGGCAAGTCATACTGACTGCAAAATGGAGGCAGCATCCTTCTCTTCCTTTGCAGTGTATCTTGAGATCTGCAGATGAACAGAGCTGCGAAATTGCTAAAAAATAGTATGATAAAACCCCAATCAAGTTTGCTTGTTTTGTTCTCTTCTAGACTTCAGCCTGGATTTTTACAGGCATTTTGCTCTGAATGCCCTGGAAATCTTATAAATTATTCTTGGGCCTTGTAAGCTCAGATAAAATAGCTTGTCCTCCTTGCTCTTGCTTTAAAGAAAGTACATCCAAAAGGAAATTATCTTAATTTCACAAAATATAATTCAGCCTATAAACCTGCATAATTCAGCCTATTTGTAGCCTGGATGAGGACACCCCGCCTACAAATGTGGTGGTTGTCCAGTATACAATAATGACAAATTGTAAGATTTAATGGTGAAAAAATGGCCTTTTATGGAAATTTTGAAAAAAATGGTCCATTATAATTGTCCTTCCAATCTGGAAATCACAACTTTTGCCAGGCTAGCATTATAATAATGATAATCCTTTGTAGTAGTAATGGGTAAGATTGATCTTATGGTGAGGGGAATGTACTGGGAATCAAAAGACTGACATTACCCAAGTCACTTAAGTTGTGGGCACTCAGTACCCTGGACAGCTGATCATTTTTTAAATCTGTTGGTCTTAATATGTATTGAAATGCTATGTATTTAGGCATCCAATATTCTTTCTTTAAAGCGGGGATGTCAAACTCACCCTGGGTCCGGTATGGGTATCCCTTGGGGGTTGAATCTGGAAGGCAAGTGGCAGCTATAGGGGGCCAAGCAGCTGCAGGGCAAGTGGAGCTTCATTGGCACAGCCGATGCACACCCATCTGCTACTGACAGTCACATCCAACAGGGTCCCAGGTTCCAAGATTGTGCGGTAGGCACCATTCCCTGCTAGCCTAGCCCCAAAATCCCCTGACCCGCCAGTGAGCCAGATAGAACGGCTCCATGGGCCACAGGTTTGACACTCCTGCTTTAAAGACTGTATTTCTGTGCATGTGCATATTTTTCCTTCTGTAAAACTAGGCTAATAATATTCACCTAAGGGGATATCATGAGGCTTTGTGTGTTAATAAACAACAGATGGAAGGTGTTATAATAATGTGAAGTATGGTGATGGTGGTGGCAATTATAGTGTAGCTTCCTGTCTGAGGATCTCAGTGCACCTTACATACTAAATAGCCTGGCAGCTACTGCTGAGCAGGAGATGGTTTTTCTGTGCCATAAATTTGGAGATTTTAAAAAATGTTTCTGGGTCCTCATTAAGCTGCAATAGAGACTTCTAAAAAAATATGAGAGAGAGAGCATGCTCAGTGGTTGGGAAACTGACCTGGGATGTTGGGGGTCACCGACCTGAGTCAAGCAAGGCAGATACTTGAATTCAATCTCCCACATTCCTTGTAGGAGCACCGATGTCTGCCTCCTTAGCTGATTTGAGAGAAGTGTGTGCTATCTGTCTCGTTCTCCCTCTCTCTCTCTCTCTGTCTATCTCTCTCTCTCACTCTCTCTGGTTTTGATAAAAAAATAAATTATATACTCGACCCGAGGAAAGTTTAAATGGTATGTTTATGCAAAAATGAGTCAGTATTTTGCAATGAAAATAATTTCACACATTCCTGACCAGCTTCCTTCTTGGTATCCATGTGAGGTATGATAGGTAGATATTTGTTTTAAAAACAGGGAACCTCAGTAACATCAAGGTTTTCCCCCAGTGTAGCACATTAGTGTCAGTGTTAGAGCTAGCTGTATAGCAAGAGTTGAGGCACTCCATCCTCAACTGTCTTTTAGACATTATTGCCTTTTTATTTTCTCATTATATGAGAGGAAGAGTAATTGTTTCAAAATTTCAAGAACCCTGAATGCTGAATGTGGTGAGCCTAGACATACATTTTCATAAGAAATATGATTCTGACAGACAGTGGTATATTACTGCACTTTTGCTCCCTGTTGTGTACACATCCACATTAAGTACAACAGGGAAGTGTGCAGCCAGTGCTTGGGTTTAAACTCATTTGCCTAGAAAATGTTGTAGTGCTCAAGATGTGATCAAGTTAAATGTTTCATTTGTTAATTTTAGATAATTTCTGTTGAATTCTTTGTCATATCATTATGACCGGGCAATTCTACTGATGTTTTATAAAAAACCTCCAATATGCTATGTCATGTTATTTTACAACACTGCCCAAGATCAGTTCACCCTGAGAGTGAAATCCATAACTTTCACACTTGTATATTCACAACTTGAAGATGCAACCTGAATTCATAATTTAGAGGTGATATTTCCTACAATTAAGACTAGAGACTTAAGCAATTTTGGCTTTAAAGGAAGTTTACTTTCCAAAGTGGTGGGTAGCCTTCATGAAGACTTGAAAATTAATTTTAATAAAGTCTTAATTAGCCCAATGAAGACTTGCAAAAAATAGGGAGGGAAGAGGGAAGGAAGGATCTGGTGCGAATTAATAGTGGACCCAAAGCTCCATTATTATGACATGTTTCACTGTATTTTTACAGAGAAGGAATTCCAGTCCTAGCAGCAAAGGGCTACTCTTTTGAAATGCATAGTGACTAGTTCATGGGGTGTCCTTATGACTGACATATGGTCACTTACACAAGAAAGAGGACGCAACTTCTGAGAACTAGTGAGCGAAACCAGAAATCAAAGTATTCGTCTACAGCTGGACAAGTTTCCCAGGAGATGGGACATAGCTCACAGGGCTATATAGTCAGTTAATATTTATCAGCCCTCAGATGCCAGAGCACATGCTTGAGCATGTCCTTCCTATTCCTCACATACTAATTTTTGTCATTTTAAGATCATAGGAAAAGCCATACAGGAAAGATACAAAGAAGCTGAATAGTTCTTCTCAGTCTCTTCTGTTCTTCTCTGAAAATCATCTTTCCATCAGCTTTCTCGTGGCTACTTCAGACTCAGACGACACCCTGAAAATGAACTGCTTCTTTATGCCGTCTCAGT
Organism: Crocodylus porosus; assembly: GCF_001723895.1. Taxonomy (NCBI): domain Eukaryota; kingdom Metazoa; phylum Chordata; order Crocodylia; family Crocodylidae; genus Crocodylus; species Crocodylus porosus. Next base: position 57,195,527 of record NW_017728950.1, on the reverse strand, counting down.
GCTTGTCTCCTGCAGTGTTTGTAAGGTATGGATAATGGAGGTGAAAAGAAGTGTGCAATTCCAGTTTGGGACCTGTACACCCTCACACCTGCATTAGAAACCATTTTGAGTTGAGCTGGATTGATTATGCTATAGAAAGAGGGATTGCAAACTGAGTTCCTGCTAGTTTCCCTACCAGCCCTTCACATAGGGCAGCATGAAGACCACCACTACTGACATCCCTCATTGCCTGAGAATGCCAGGGGAGACTGCTGGTGGCCTCTCTTTATAAGTTTCATAACAATATGGAAGTCACACTGTCAGCCACTTCCTCCCTGGAAAATATTTGGAACTTGAAAGGAGGAAACACAAGTTAAAGTGGGTTTTGAAAAGGCTCTGCTTGCTCTGTAAAAGGTCACACATTTCCCTTCATGAGAGAACAAGGTTTGGTGACTTCCAATGACAGTGTAGGAATTATGTTCAAATCACTGCTCTGACAATGACTCCCTTTGATCGTGGGCAAAACACTAAGCTACTCTGTTTCTCTGTAAAGTGTGATTAATAGCTAGCTAAATGATAAATGTTCACATCAGCTGATTTCTTTCTCAAGCCTTCTGTGATCTTTGGATTGGAGGGACCTACAGATATGCAATATCAACCACAATTATTTAATATGCCAGTATACATATAATAGAACGAGGTGATACTGGTAAGGAGGTATGGTAAGACAGAAGGTTTAGCTTTCAGCTTGGGGGTCTCAAAGACAAAATACAATAAATAGGGGTGTCAGATGTTCAGCTCTTGGGCCAGATCCTGCCCAGGGGTGCCATATGTTCAATTCTTGGAGTCCATCTTCTGGTCCACTGACTCCAAGAGGGGCTGGGAATTCAGGGGCAGGGCAAGCAGGAGCTGGGACTGCCACTGAAATCCAGGGTACAAAGCCCTTCTAGGGACACCTGTTGTTGGTGAGGAATGAACCCTTGTGGCCACTGCCATCACAGTGTCCAGATCTGGCCAAAAAGCCTTATGATTCAAATCTGGTTTGAGGGGCTGGGTGAGTTTGACACTCTTACAATAGACCAATACTTAAATACTGAGGTGTTTATATAATGCTAGCTATATGCCATATTATTATGCCATATATTTGAATCTTGTGCCTATATTCATTTAATGAATGGTGAATGAGACAGTTGTTACGTTAGTAACAAAATGCATGGTATAAGTAAATTATTTTTAACATGAGCTATTTTCTGCTAAAGGAGAGTAAGGTACAGATGTTTAAGCGAGAGAGTTATTTCAGCTTGAAACAAGTTTTTGCAAATTGAATATAAATTTAAATGACCAATGTGTATGTAGCTTTCACCATGTACTAACAAGTAGAGGAGTACACAAATCCACTCAGAGATGAGGAAGTTCCACCCTACTCTTTTGAAAGGCAAGAGGAAAGGATCATTTAAACCAATTGGCTGACCAACTGATGCCTTGGTCCTGGGGATGATGGAAGTCCCAGAAGCAATAGATGTAACATCCTCCAGCTTCCTGACTGAGATTCTGGAAAACCTAAGAAGCCATCAAGAGAGAGCATCCCATATTTGACACCAGCTCCACTTTGGGGCATTAACCAGTGCTGTATGAATAACGACAGAGTGCAGAGACTGTTGATAAAACCCAGGTCTGTGTGTATCGTTCATAAGTCTCAGTGCCTTGATTTTCCCTTAACTTACATAAAAATAGGCATTTTATGGAAAATAAACATAAAACTCTTTTGTAAATGTGCTCATTTAAAAATGCCCCTTACATTAACTGCTGAGATGGGTGGGAAAAAGGAACTAATGATCATTATTAATGTTTTAAAAAGACACAGAAGCCAATTGAGAGAGACCCCAGGAGTCTAAGCATTAGCCATAAGAACTCTTAATTTCTTGAAGTGTTTTACAGAGGACATAGCAGCTATTGAAAATGGCCCCAGGGGGAGCTTGATACTGGCTCATGCATCCCAGTGACTCTTCTGTGATTGACAGTAACAAATTTATGCTGTCAACTAGGTTTTTTAGCTGAAAAGGCCACTAGCTTATGGAATACCACCCAGTCCTCCTGTACTACCATATGTGCTGTGAAGAAAGATACACCACCACTGAAAAGCACACCTTTCCAGTTCAGCACAAACCAAAGCTTTAAAACCCAGTGGTATTGCCAGTTTAGTGTGACCACAACGCCAAGGCACACAGCTGAGACAGCGTGGGCCTGGCTCAGGCTTGCCAAACTGTCTACATTGCCTAATTTTTGAGTTTTGGTGTGCACTGAATGGGGAAGGGTATGTTTCTTGGCAATACTTTAAGGTTTGCTATGTGAACAGCGTAGACATGCCCAAAGATATTTGAAGACATCTGGTGTGTACAGGCACAATATGGTCACTCACTTACATGAAGGGCCAAAAGAGACAAGTGTGGGAGAGACTTAGGCATACATTCAGGTGTTGGAAGCAACAGTGGGGAAGAGAGAAAGCTATTTGGGCTCTATAGGAGGACTGAGTATCCTATAGAGCCTCACCTGACACAGCTGGCAGCACGCTGGATGATGAGTAGCACTGCCAGCCACTAAGCATTTCTGTTGTGTACTCAGAGAACAGCTGCAGTTCTATCAAGTGCAGGACTGGAGCCTAAATCAGTGCAAAATCTGCTTGGAATCAATGGGAGTTCTGGCTGAGTGTCAATGCAGGTCTGAGCCCGCGAGAAGTTGTGTAACAACATGGCAATTGTAGCTTATTTCTAATATAAGATCCTTCTCTCATGCCCTTGCCATTGTCAGACCATGTAATCCATTTTCTCTAGTGAATTATGTGGTATTCCCTGTAGCAGAAACACTGCTTTGCACGTTGAAGCATTTCTTTTTATCAGGATTTTATGCTTTATGCCTTTCATACAGCCCCGTTAGCCAGTATAATTTCTTTCCCAGAATCTCTTTATCTCCCTGTCTGTCAGTCTCTTTTCCCAGCTGTGCCTAACCTATGACTAGCCAGGTATCATAGATAGCTGAAAACATTCTTATCTTATGCACAGTTCCTTATATGCTGCAATATCAGTGACAAACCACAGTTGAGCTTTAACCACACGGTTGAATTTCTTTTCTTCTGTGGTTTGAAGCAAGATCTTTAATACCCATTTAATATCGTGCTTCTTAACTTTTACCACATGTTCTGATTGCTTCAGAATTAATCATTGTGTTTGGATAAAAGGTTGAAATTCTCCTCAAGCTCATCCTCTCTTTCTAGCTAAACCCTGTGACACAATATAAGCTATGACAGCAGCTTGATGCCCTGCCTCACACCACAAGCCACCATGTGACCGCAGGGCACCATCCCTTGATCTTTAGAACTGTCTGCTCATTTATAAAATATTTTACAAAACATAATTGTTCAACCTTGACTTCATGGTTGGAAGTGAGCTGGTGCTATCTAGCTCCACAGTCTAATTTGGGCAGAGGAAATGGCCTTCCAGCTGCTTGTCTTCCATGTGTTTCATGTTACAGTGGTTCTGAGAGTTCTAGATCTCAGTGTTGTTTGCAGAAGGGCACAAATTTTATGGTAGTACAAATAGATGTTGCTACCCTTTGTTGCACCATGTGGAAGGAAAATCAGTAACACAACTAAAGGTGGTTGTAGACCCTGCTGTGTAATTGTGGCGGATGTCTATTCTCTGGCAGAAGAGCATAAGCAGCTGAACCTACTCCCACCACCTCGGCCAGGTGCTTTGGGGGCTTGAGGGCCCCCTCTAGGGCACCTGCCCACTTGCCCTGCTTTCAGAGAGGCACCCTGGGGAATCTTGGGGTACCTCTCTGTAAGTGGGAAAGTTGGGCCACTCAGCCAGACCTGGGGCACAGGTCTGTCTGAGCAGGGAAAGCAGGGTCTGGCTGAGGAGAGAAGGACTTTTCTCTTCCCAGCCACATCTGCACTCTGGGTCTAGCTCAATAGAGGAAAACCAGTCCCCACTTAGTAGGACCTGTGTCCTGGGCCTGGTTGGGTGGAGAAAAGCTCTGCTTTTCCCACCCATTAGGCATGTCTATATGAGATACTATGTCTACATGAAACGCTCATTGCTATGGCAATGTAGCATTGGCGGGCATGAACTGTGACACCAACACTACTGTTCAGTAGGGTTGGAAATGACTCAGAAATGACTGGGACTGCACAGTCAATTAGTACTTGCTAAAGCACGGGTAGATGCACCCATTCAGATCCATCCCTGATGATTGCCAGGGACGGGTCTGGCTGAGTGGGGATATTACAGCATCCTTTGTCCCACACCATCAAGGGTGGGAAAAGGGGCAGTGTGTTTTCCCACTGAGGCAGATCAGCTGTGACACATCACTGCACAGTTGATCTGCTTCAGTAGGTAACGTCTATTTCCCCAGTCTATGTTGCCATGTAGCAACTGTGGGTTAGAGTGTGTGTACAGAAGTCAAAGTGCTAATAATTGTTGATACTGTCACCATTTTATGGTAACAGACTCCACCCAGTTGTACATTTGTGATATTGTGTGAGTTATTCCTTGTTTACTGACTTATTGCAATTTATGAATAAGCCAGAAAGTATTCACCTCCAAATAGCTGTGAACCCAAGAAATAGCAAAGGAACAGAAATAAGGCTGACTGAATTGCCTCCTGCTTCCAAATAGACCAGCATGCTGACTCCTCCCCGGGTTCACACTTTATCTGGTGCCACAACCACAAAGCTTACCTCTCAAAGCACTTGAGAGAAAAGATGAGCTTAGTAAAGTGCCTGAAAAGAGCAGAAAGTTGCAGATCTGTTGCAGCACAGGAAGAAAGTAAATTCTAAACCCAAGATACCTTATGACCTCATGACTGTGTCCTCTGCTGACCATCAGGGGAACTCGGGTTTCAGCCATTAGCAATAGGTTCAGGGTTGAGAGACAGATTCCAGAAAATTAGGTTTTGAAATTTGAGGCCAGTGCCTTGAATTCCATCCAGAGTTCCCAACTTGTTTGGACTCTCAAGCCACGGACTGATTGGTCAGAAATGTTTGTCACCAGGCAAACTGCTGTCCTTCGGCGTGCAGAAGGCTTGAGAGCAATCTGTTCCTGGGATGGAAGACCAAGGAATGAATAACCAGAGGAAAGACAGAATCCAAAAGAGGAAGCCCAACCTCCCCAAAGGCAAATGGAATAAGATGTTCTTAGTTGGCTGGGCATCAAGCAGGAGCTCTGGAGAAGTAAGTCTCCTTAATTTACTCACAGGGAGAACTAATGTATGATCATGGAATCATAGAAAGAAGGACCGGAGGGGAACTGTAAGATCATGAAGTCCAGTCCTCTGCCATGGGCAGGAGGTTATTGGGCTCATAGGAGCTCAACAAGGTGCTTGTCCAGCTTCCTCTTGAACACTGGTCCAGGGACAGCAAGTGCACCACCTCTGCTGGAAATGTTCCAGAATTTAGTTACCTGTGCGGAAAGGAAGTTTGGATAACAAGAAGTCAGTGGGTCTCAACCTATTAGACTCAAGGCATCCCTCAGAAAATGTTAGCTCTTCATTTTCACTTGATTTATCTGACTACAGAAAAAAATTAAGCAATTCTTCTATTGCAAATAACTCAAAAAGACACAGTAAGTCCTAATGCTTTTAACATTATGGATTCCTGTTTGAAACCTCGGGATTTATCTTGTGAATCATATTTGCACACATAACAATACTAGCATTCTGTGACTCTCCATGGCATCCTGGTTGAGAACTGCTTAGCTACATAGTCAGCTGTTTTCCTAAGGAGCTACATTTAGTCTCAAACACTTGCTACTGCTCAAATTAGGCAATGGGTTAATAATGATTTCTAATTCTTTGTCCTGTTTTTAAGTGCATAATATAATAAATTATACTAACACTGTTTGATCTGTGATTTTTTTAATCTGAACTTTCACACAAACACTTTCTGTCATGCACATTTTCTATCTGACACTTATATAACTTTTATACTCATAACTCAGCTGTTTGGACACAGTATGTTTTCCTTTAAAAGGGGCTGCCTGCTGCAGAAATTACTGAAACTAGCAAAAAGTACAGTGCATCCTAGTTAATAGAAAATATCCTCTGTCCCAAGTGATAGCAGCAGTAGAAACAGAAAGCAGAGAAGTGAGACTCTATATGGACTATGATTACATGACCTCTCAGAAATGGAAAGACCTGGAAGATGTAAAAGGGGAGCCAAGTACTGAAAATGAATGCTCAGTGTGCTTTATCTGGAGCTGATGGACTTGTAAAGTCTCTTAGTGAATGTGAATTATCAAAATTTGGGATACAAGTAAAAAATGGAAACTAACACATCCCTTGCTATTGCTGGTTGCTTCTATTCATGCTTACATGGGTAAGAAAGGTGTTTGAAGTGGTTGTGTGGCAAATAATTGCATGGGGGGAAAAAAAGCATTAAAAATCCATAGCCTAGAGAAACAAGAAGTGATAGTGGCCAAATCTTGTTTCAGCACATGTTGACAATTTGGTGATGCTGTCATCCAGGGATAGATCCAGTATTTGGCAAAGCGGGGTGTGGAAGCTGCCACATCACCCAGTGGTGTTGGCAGATTGCACTGCAGGAGACTATTTTTTCAAGTCCCCAAAGCATATAAGAAACCCAACCCCCCCTTCTATTCCCTCTCCATTTCTTTCCCCCAAGTCTGCTGCTGCTACTTCCCCTACTGTCCTAGGGGCATGGGACGTTTCAAAGCCAGTTCAGCCCACTGCAGCCAGGCTTTGCGAGGGAAAGTAGCAGTGGCAGGCAGGGCATTGGGGTTGGAAGGCAACAGGAGGGGAGAGGAACATGCCTTTGAGCATAGTGGGGAAGGGGATTCTTACATACTTTGAGGATTTTAAGAAGGTCCCCAGAGGCTCTAGCAGCATGATCCAGTCCAAAAGTGAGGTGCAGCTGCCCCACTACACTCTCCCTGGGTCATCTGAATGGAAAGATTGCCTTCTCTTGCTGCTGCACTATAAATTCTTGTATTCTCTGTTTTTCTTTGGTATCTGGATGCTGTTTGCTTGCAGAAGTGAATAGGGTAAGCTTTGGTAAGTAGGGACCTACCAAAATCATGATTTCATGATTTGTGTGGAAAACATTTCAAGCAGGCCCTGCAAAACTGTGCAGTCTCCAAGAAAAAGTGGGTGCTCCATGCTTTTGGTGGGGCTCCTTGGAAAAAAGCAAAACTCACTGAAAATAAAATGCTGGCACCCTCTGGGTAGCCAGCAGCCCTTGGGGCCACTACAGCCTGGTCATGCAGCCCACCAAAGGGGGCAGGGGAGTTTGTCAGCACAGCAAGCGGGCTCCCATTCCTGCCCCTCGCCACTGATTGGCTGTAAGGGCTGTCTGTCATACAGCCCCAGCTCTCACCACTGTGAGGGGTGGGGCTGTATGATGAGCAGCCCTTGCAACCAGTCAGCAGTGAGGGGTGGGGCTGTATGATGGACAACCCTTAAAGCCAATCAGTGACAAGGCACAGGGTCATTGGGGCCCTGTGGCCAATCAGAGGTGTGGGGGCCTGATGTACTCCGCCCATGAAAATGGCTGCCAGCCTGATGGACTGCCCCTGAAATCAACTGGCAGCTAACCCCCCGGTGAAACTAAAAGGGATATTTCAGTAAATGGAGAGAGTTAAAGGGGGCTGGGGAATCAATTCTAACTTTGTTTAATGGTTTAAGAATTTCCTGCCACAAGAATAAATGCTGCATATGTGTTAAAAAGATTTCACCAGTTTCCTTGTATGTGAATGTAAGGCGAGGAGCTGATTGGGAGGAAAACCTTGTCTCATATTCAATTAGATATGGTAAATAGTCATTAAAGAAGCCATTGCCTTTTATTTTAATAACCTTAAGAGAGGCTGCTCATTTTTCTGAGTTTGGTAAGGAAGTTGTTGACATGTTGCCAAATAAGTCCCGGACTAACATCAGCAATATCTACTTTTAAATATCTTCTTACATTACTAACCAGCCATCATATCACTTGATCACTTGCAGTATTGCATATTAACCATTTTATTAATGACATAACATACCAGGTCTATGATGGTCATATATGTCTCAAAAAAGGCTTGATTGTGTAAGTAAGTAAGGAAAATCATAGTCTGTACCAGAGGGGAAACATGAGTCAGACAGAAATGACTGCTATCTTCTTTAGAACATCTTCAGCCATCAACATTTTTCTTTTTGTTTCAAGTTTGTAGATTGATTATGCAAGAAAATACTTTCAAAAAGGAAATAGGTTTAAATTAAAGGCTTTTTTCCTGAAGTCCCTGGCTCTAACAACACATTCCTATATTTCTCTTTGCTCCAAAGCAGAATCTCTTTACATTTGTCTGAAGTCAGAACTCATTTTAAAACACAACTATCTTAAAAAGCATGATTTTTTTCCCTTTGAGATTAAGGTCATGTCTATGTCAAATTGGTGCTTTATGAGGTTTTGCTCTTTGAGGATAACCTCCTGTCAGTTGGTTGAGCAAATGGCTCCCAGTTTTATCACAGTCAGTCTACCATTAGTAGTATGTTTACAGCTTTCAAAGTCCACCATGTGTAGTATGTTTACCGCCTAAAATGAAAGGCTTCTACTAAATATTTTCCACAAAGTACATATCCTCATGCACATTGATTATGTACATGTTCTAAATTAAAATTAAAGCAAACTGGCAGAGAAAAAATGCATTTCAGAACCTGTGTAAACACACAGGAGTGTTTTATGGCCCAAGGAATTTTTTCCTTTGACCTATGAGTCTTGTCCTTGGTAGCAGAAAGCAAAAACCTCCTGGAGTATCTTTAATTAGTCTGAACATCTCATTAGATAAAATAAGGAACTAGACAGAAGAAAAAAAGCCCTAATCCAAAGGCAACCCACATATAGAGATGCCGTTATATTCTCCAGGCATGATGAGTATAAAAAGACTTATAGGTATCTCTTAAGATGAAGTAACGATGCAGACAAGTTTGTAATAATCTAACATCATCCTAAAAATGTACTATGATACTATTACTAAGTTTTGTGTCATTTTCGCCACTACACTGAATGGTCAGGCTTGGTCTATGTTGCAAAGTTTTGTTAGCTAACCCTACGTTGTCTAAGAGTACACTGATGTAAGCTAGCCTGACAAACTCTCCTATTTGGACACAGCTCTGCTGACAAGGTATACCAGCTTGGCTCCTATTGTTGGTTGGGGGGAGCTGGTGTACCAAAACTAGCATAAAAACACCCGGGGTGACATGTTGGGCATAGCGGTGCACCCCCTACAAAAACACGCTGCCGATTAGTGTTGGCGGTGCCTACATGTGGTCACTGCTCACCACCCCGCCGCTAACGCTGCCAGTGGTATCTGCAGGTGGCCTACAATCCCCACTGGCCACTGCCGATGCTGCCGGTGGCATCTGTGAGTGGTTGCCATGCTCCCACCACCGCCAGCACTGCTGTGCCTCCCCAGCCGCCGGGGGCACACGTTCATGAAAACACCTCTGCTGTTACAGGCAGCATCTCTACTAAGTGACTGCTGCCATAGCTAAACTGTCAAAGCCATGGTGGCAGCAGCCCCTCATATATAGAAAAGTCTGAGTGTTGAAGCCTTTTCAGGTATGGAATACCTAATGTAATATGTGTTAGGATTGATGGTGTATCGGTCCCTCCCGAGTGCTCATCGTTCTCAAATTTTTTCCATTTCTGTCCTCTCCTCCTCTCAACCTTCCTGAACCCTTTCTACTATCTGTCCTGCCTTTGTCTTCTACCTCCTCCCAAGCTGGTGTCCCTGACATGCAAGTCAACTCCCTGCTTCACTATACTGATCATTTCCCACCTCTTATCTGACTTCCGTTGCATCAGAAAACATTCTTTTAAATATAAGGAATATATATTCTTTATCAATATTCCTGAGCTGTGATATGCAGGAACAAGTGTTCATGTGCTTGTTGCTCAGAATATGCCTAGCACAGACAGCTTTGGCGCAATCTTTCCTGTAAAGAGTTGTGGGGCCCCTTCAGTCCATCTTTTTTCTGTGAAGGCTTTTAATAAACATGGCTGCATCATATACCCAAGAAATAGTAAAATCATTGGGCCTGAAGGTCTACTGCTTTGCACTTAGTGTGCTTCTTTACAGCTCTATTTAAGCGGATGTGAAATGCAACCATTCCATTTGGGTAGCATTTCACAGTTGCTCTGCCCAACTGCAAGTGACTATGTAAGATGAAATCAATAGAAAGCAGTCCTGCTGTACTCATTGTCCTTCACTAGTCCTACATCAATCATGATCTACACCCTCTAAAAGCCACAACAATTTGTGTATTAATGGAGTCTCCCCTCACCCTTCTTCAAGCTCAGAGTTCAAATCAGCAGCAGGGGACATTTAAAAGCAGCTCAGAGTTAGGTACTGAGCTCCAAGCTTGGAGACCAGCTCCGACTGCATGGTTAATGATCAGCTTTGGAGCTAATAAACCTCTCTGCAGGAAGGCATAGCCAGCATGTAGTCAGTAAATTTTACTCCCTTGAAGAATGAGCTGCCAGAACAAGTGTCTTGTGGGGTTCCCAGAAGATCAACTCATTGGCCTTGCTTGATAGTGCTGTTACGCTCAAGGAGCATGCGGACTCTAACGTTTTCCAGTGTAAAGAGCATTGGGTAGGTTCTTCTTAGGACAGGGGGTCTACAATGTTTTCCAGCAGGGGGCAGAATGACCCAGCTCAGATCTGAGGAAGGTGGACAGTAGGACGTGGCCTCCTTTGCTGCTTCTTCCTTGTTGCCTTGCTGTAGTATGGCACAGGGAGAGCTCCCCCACTGCTCCAAAGGCTCTGTGGGTTGGGTCTGACCTTTGGGACATTGGCTGCCAACGTAAGTTCAGGCCACAGGTAAATTGAACACTTCTAGGGACCAGCAAATTCCTTCTTTCTGAGGTGCTCAATCAGTAGGTGAAGAAATGGAAGAGAAATACTGTAGTACTGACTCCGATAGACATTTTCCCCCCTTAAATGTATTGGGCTGTTCTTGCTTAGAGAAGCTAGCATATACTCAAATAGATCTAGTAGTTTGCTGATGAAGAACCAATGCCTAATTTCCTTTTTGTTTAATTAACTGAAACTATACTGGCCTGCATGGATAGGGACTAAATTGCATCCAACATGATATTTATCAAATGTTGATAACTTGGTTTCAAATGTGCTGCTTAAAGCAATTAAAAGAGGGCCCAGCTCTTCAGCTGATTTGAACAAGCAACTCCAAAGTCCACCAGTACCTTCTGTTTCTTCTCCCTGGAGCCTGACCACCTCGAGTAAAAACACTCTGTCATTAAAGAAGCATAAAACTCACTAACGTGAGGCAACACCAGGGAACAGAGGTAGTTTGTTTTCTACAGACTTACTGTAAGGCTTAAGAGGAAATTAACAGAAGCCACCAGGAGCAGTTTGTAATTCGCGGCTTTGTAGAAGTACCTGAGTCTGTCTGCAGTTTTTTCCTGCTGAAGTTGTGGTGTATATATCTGTTATGATTTCTTTTCTGTGGGATGCCCTTTTAAACTTGGATGGCCCAAGGCAGCTGTTGTTACTTGTGTTCAGTTTGTTACAAAGAGCTGAGACACGCTGTGCTCTCTCATGGAGACTTCACTTTTGCTCTTTCTTGGTAGTAAAAAAATAGTTATTTAGCCTGTGATGTGTCCTTTCTGTACAAAGAAAAGACAGCACATGGGGTGGGAGGCAGGGCACAGAAGAAAAAATTTCAACTAAAGTGCAGAATGTGTGAGAGAATACCTTGGAAACAACTGAAATTCCTACATGGCATGGGAGGAATCCATGGCACTTAAACCTTTAAGGAGAAGTTCTGTAGACAGGAAAGATGATTGTTCTCCAGAAAGCAACCTACAGAATCTTAAAACTGGGGCATGAGTCTCTGTTAAAGCCATTAAGGATTTAAACTCCCTATTAATTTGTATAAAATGCTCCAAGTGGAGCACAATAGCTGTCACTTTCTTTTTGAAGTTAAGCAATTTAGACTCTTGTCTGTAAAACTCTATTGTATGTGCACGTTGGAGGTGGAGGGGCTTTTTTTTATCTGTGACTAGGATTTTTCAGGGGTGTGCTCTATGCCCAGAGAGAGGTTTTCGTAAAGGTAACAGAACCATTGCCTGTCTTCTGAACCGAGTGGATTTTGTCACCTGGGATCAAAGTCATGACAGTGCTCATGTTGTGCAGGCAAAGCTCATAATCCGTGCGTGCATACTACATTTAATTTAGGATTAGCCCTTTAATTTTTCTCCAGCACAACTTGCCACCCATCAAAATATCTAAAATAAACCAAACGCCCATGAAGACAGTACATCAGCTACATGTGTGGAAACAGACACTCCCTGAAGTAAAGAGGATCTACTCTCCAAGGCTGACTGAGCCAGTGTCCCTGGAAATTAAATATCTGTCTGCATTACAGAATACCTTGGATCAGCAATGTCTTGGAGCAAAACTTCCAGGCCACTTTCTGTTGCCTGTCATTGGAAGGTGTCACTGTAATATGGTTAAGAAAATATTCACTGGGCACGTTTACTCGAGATGTATAATGTAATATTCACTGGGCATGTTTACTCGAGATGTATAATGTGTAGTAGCCTAATATTACTGTGCAGTAGCATATTAGCATGGCTTTTGCCTGGCACATTACTGTGCAGTGTTGTTAGGAATAAAAACCCATGTGTTGGCACTACTGCGCAGTAACTGTAGTTACTGCACATTTAGTTTAGTACTTCATTAAGCAAGTACTAAACTAAATGTGCATTAACTACTGTGCATTAATGAATGAATGTGAATCTTAATCCCCAATTACAAAGGATCCACAGTCAAATTTATTTATTTTGGTAGCAAATGAAGCAGCTGTTTGTTATAATAAAAAATCACAATCTCTGGTTCATAAATCTGCACCCTTCATTGCCCTGTTGTAAAAGATGACTTGTATCACAGTTGATTAGAAACAAAACTTTATCCTGTCAAGGGAAGACAGTCAGGAGAGATTATGTTTCATGTTTAATATGGCTGTACTACAACAATGCTATTATCCTGAATTTCAGATGAATTTAATTGAACTCTAATGAACAAAATTAGTTGTCTTTATGCAATTAGACTCCCATTTAAATGGGTTAGAAAATGAATGCGATGGTAATTGTGGTTGACTTGATTTTTTTTTAAAGCCTGAATCTCTCAGCTACTTCCTTCAGTCTCCCCCACTGTGTAGAAGATAGCTAGCCAATGGGGTCAGACAGGATGCTCCTAAGCCTTTTCCAGTGCTAAACTGCTTCTTAATGCTGTTTTCTGAAGCAGGCTTCACTGTGAAGAAAGCAGCAGGTGGAAGAAAGAAGAAACTGGCCTGTTAGTAGAGATGGGTTGGAGTCGATAGCCCAGGCTCAGTGGCTATCGAATGCTGAGTATCCATCCAGACTATGAGCAAGGGCAGTAGCAAGCTGACCCATTTTGAAGAGAAAAATATGAGATCAAGAAAACAGTTGACAGTCTCTGCGTACAGTGTTTGAGAAGTGTGGGTCTCCCCATCTTATGTCATTGATATCCTGCCAGCTGAAGAAATCTTCCAGGTTCCTCAGCCTCCATCTGTGGATAGCCATCTTGACCCAAGCCTTGTGGATGAGAAGGGGAACTGGGGGTGGGATATGGGGGCAGTAGTTTCTGGACCTACATACAAATCTGAAGCTGAGCACAAGTTCCTGGGCACAATGGCAGATTGGGTAAGGTGTATCATTGTGCCTCCAGTGGTGTGGTTTCTGCTCCAGGGCTGTGCTAAAAGGTGGCCCCTTGTTGAGTCCTGGGCTCCTAGTCATTTGGGTTAGAATCACTGTGGCACTTACTACATACTAGGCCTATGGGCTGGTGGGCTGGGGTGGGCAGTTGATTTTGACAAGGAATTATACTCATCCTTTACTTGATTATAATTTAATAATTTTCCTCTGTCTTATGAGGAAGGAAAAATAATCAGAGATATGTATCTCAGGGGAAAACATTCCTTCCTAACAGAAGGAAGGGAAAATACTTGTTAACTGTACTGTGGGTCTCCTCCCCGCTTTTCTGTTCTTTTTTGCATTATGCATCTCTTTTTTTTCCTGTTTTCTTCATTCTCTAATCTCTCTTCTAACCCGCCCCCAAGTGAAGACAATGGCAAGCAGCTGTCTATCCTGTATCTGGCCCATGGTGTTTTGATCTTTATTTTGCTGGCAGCCAGAGAGCTCTGGTCCGTTGTTGCACACACAGCAAGAGCACTTCATTAATCCTTCTTACTGATTCATTGGAGGGATGCATTAGACCTGAGGCTTTATGTGAGCATCCAGAAAGTTTTTCAATTTAATTTTTGAGAAAGTTGGATCTCTGAAGCACCCTAACTATAATGGAGTAGTGGAGGGACTCAGCGGGAAGTCACTGAACATACAGTGACTGACAGAACAGGCTGAGGAGTAGGCAGAGCATCTGCAGCATCATGGAAAGGGCTTAGGAGCATCAGCAAAAGATGCTGTAGCAATTAGCTAATGGCTCTACCTTCTACCCACATGCAGGGGAGAGACTGTTAGCATGAAAGATCTGTGGGTATTGAGGAGGAATAGTTGAAGTCTTTGGTAGAGGTAGCTTTTAGCTGTTCTGAGTAGTTTTTAACACTTCACTTTTTGCTTTTCTGCTGCAGAGGAAACGACCCTTCTGTGCTGTGATGCAGCCTAAGAGTAACAGGAAACACAAACACTATACGCTGTCCCAGAAACCATATCTTTTTTTTTGGTTGTTCTCACTATAAAATAGCTGACAGGGTGTGTGTGTGGGGGTGTGTGTAAAACTATAGCAAAGGCCTTCTCCCCTTGGTGTAATGTAAGATGGGATTTTGCAGGAGGACCAGCAAAACACATGCAGGAACTGATGTTCAGACTCCAGTCACAGACCAAACCCCTGTAGTGCAGCCTGAAAAAGTAATATATTTACCTGACTTTGAATTTAAGAAACTGCCCCGCTCCTGTTGCCCTGTGGGATCAGGCCAGTTCTCAGGATCTCAATATTGTGCTGTTAGGCAGGAGTGTGTGACACAATTGCATATATACAAACGCACAAATCAATTATGTGCATACACACACAAACACACTGCCAACTCAGGCACATACACATCCAAGATTACCAGCCTAGGCACATACATGCCTATCACCAATTCAAGCACATACACACTGTAATGATAATGACATGAAATCATACATAATACACATATACATACACATATACACACAAGTTAAACACTGACTCAGGTGACAGTGTGTATGCATGTGTGTTGGTGCCTGTGGCACCTGTGCTTGGGGTGCTTGGTAACTAAAGAGCAAGTGGCAGAGATTAGGGAAAAAGGCAGTGGGGACAAGGCAATAGCAAAGAAACAGGGGTTTGCAGGCAGAGAGGAGCTCAGGACACTGGTGCCGCAGGAGCATGGGACAGGTGTTGGAGGTGGCAGTGAGCCAGAAGCAGGAGAGGGAGAAATGAGGCAGAAGTTAGAGAGGCAAGGAGCAGAGATTGGAGCAGGGCCGCACTGTAGTAAAGCAAACCCAACTCAGGGGTCCAAGTAACAGTTTTATTAACTGAACACTGTACTGTACAGCTCGGTTCCCACACACTCACACACACACACACACACACACACACACACACACTGGTAGCAGGAGAAAGAGACTCAGTGGAAGGACTAGAGTCCAGGTAGGGAAGAGAAATAGAGTCCAAGTCCTCGGCTGAAGAGAGGGTGGGGGTGATAGTTACCTATCCTGGCTGGAAGGGGGTCCTTGATGGCCAGTTGGGGCCTTTCTCCAGCAGGTGTTGTTCAGAGGGGGTTGCTGGCAGGGCCTCTGGCTTGATAGGCAGCGTGATGTGGAGCAGGTCTGGTCCAGGTAAAGATGGCGTCCCAAGGAGTCAGTCTTCACTACCCCTTTATATGGGGCAGACTACCTATGATCTCCTCTGGGGAGGGCAAGGTCAGCTGTGTTCCAGATGTCCATACTGAGTATGTGGAGCCTTGGCACAATGGTGGGTTGCCTCATCTTTTGTTTCTTGAATGCCGAAGGTGGTTCCAATGGCTGGGTCATTGGTCTGGGTATTGGCTTTGATGGTGGGGTGATTTAGTAGGGGGTCCTGCTATCATTGTGTTTCACTCATCCATTTGCTGTTTTGCTTCAGGCATTCAAGGAAAACCACTTTACATGGGAGAGGTTATAGACCTAAATATGAGTCATAACTGAAACATACTTACACAACAGGGTATAGGGACAAGATGGGAACCTGACACACAAAATGGATACTTGACATCACTCGTGCCAACCCACATTGCAGGCCTAAATACACAGAGACACTTAAGACACAATAACCATATGGTATAATACATTACAGTAATCCTACACACACAGCAGAACGCTATGACAGTACCTCACAGTTACTATAAAAGGGGACTTTTGTACACAGGGTTTCAACTTAACTTATAACTACTTATATAGATACCCATAGGAAATAGAGGAGGGGAGAGAAAAAAGCAGAAATGATGGGGAAAAGGGGATGTCATATTTCTAAGTAAAAAGAAAAAATAAAAAAACGGGGGGTTTTGCTACACTCCTCCATCAATGACTAGATTCTATACATGAAAAATTATAAATTTGTTATAATTTTTCCATATATAGGATATAATTATTAGACGGTCATCTTACATTCATCCCTACCTTTGCCATCCCACTGTGCCTGCCCTCTTCCCCCACTCCTTGTCCCTGTGTCTGTGCCTACCCCCCTTACCATTTGCAACTCCTGCTCCCTGAACCCACTCACAGCTGCTTACCTTCTGGACTGCTCTGGCACCAGGGCAGTTGATGATGGCAGATCTGGCCTCATCCCCAGCCCCAGTGAGCAGAAGCAGCAGTGGTAGCTTTGGGCCAGAGCTGGAGCTAGAGGTAAGCAGTGGGGAATGGGGGTGCAGGGAGGAGCATGTGGAAGTGGCAGGATGGGAGGGTAGGCTGTAGAGTTTTGCCTGAGCTTCCCTCCCACCTCCACCATGTGGTCTCCCCTGTTCACCCCCCTGTCCCCACTGTGCATTCTCCTCATCCTGCTGCAAGCCCCCTCCCTCACTACACAAGCCACCCTGGCCTGGGGCAGGTGGTGGCCCCCCTCTGGCTTCGGCACTTGAATCTAAGATGAGATTATTTTCCCCTCCATGGTGATGGTGTGGGGGAGAGGAACCTCATCTTGGAGTCAAATAAATATGGTGAATCAGCTCTCAGGTAGAACATCTGCACTGGTGCGAGTTTCACCTTATAAACTTATCAGCATAGCACACATAATAGACTGTATCTTGAGTCAGATCTGCGGGCTACCATGCACCCTTGTGAATTTTTAAAGTTCATCCGTAGACGGGTTTGAAAACAGCCAGCAGGCATGTCTGAACCCATTTCAAAGCCAGCCGTTAGTGTTCGAGCCCCAGGCATACCAGGTCTTTCTTCTATGCACAGGTCTTCCTTTCAACTCTAGTCAGGCTTTGTAAATCCTCCTTAGTCTAATGCAGAGGGGTCAAACATCCAACCTGGATGACCCATCTTTGCAGGTCAGATAGCTAGAGTCTCTGGCCTTCAAGATCTTGTGGCTTGGCTCCCTCACTCCATACCAATGACTGCTTTGCCTCTTCTAGTTGTGGGCCTCTTTGGGTTTGTGCTTGATGTTATGTAGAACTGGGAAGGGGCAGGGGAGGGTTGCTGTGCGAGTTTGGGTAAAAATGAACGTGAGTGGAAATGGAGACATCCTGCCAGGCCCTGTGCCTGTGCCACTTCCACAAGCCAAACAGTTGTAGTATTCAAGGTAAACAGTGGCAGATATGGTGGGGAAGGATCCCCAGCATAACTCCCTGCCTGGACGCCAAGGAATGGCAATAACAGAAAACTGAGGTACTCTGGAAAAGGTAATAGATTTTGATGGAATGAGAATGTACTAGGGTGATCACCCATCCCTAACTGGGCAGGACAGTCCTGGAATTGGGACCTCCAGTCCTGATCCTGGGCTGCATGGCTCCAGGACAGCATTTGTCCCAGATTTGCAAAATTGTGCAGAAAATGGTGGGTTTCCCCTTGCAAGCTGGCAGTGTTTCAACCTGCAAGGGGCTGCTGGGAGTGAGACTCAGGGGGCACCATGTGTGCCCCCAAATACAAGTGTGTGGCTGGGAACATATCTGGGCAGTGTGGGGAGCAGCTGCCAGCAGGTAAGTCTTTGGAGGGGAGAGGGTGTTGGAGGCAGGGGTGGGGGGTGCAGATCCAGGCCCCATGGTGAGAGAGGGAGTGGAGCAGGAGCTGAGGTAGTTGCCCGGCTAGACTGGGGCATGGGGTCTGGGTCCAGGCTGGGAAGCAGGCTTGTCCAGGGGGCATAAGAGGCATGCATTCCCTGAGATTTGTACGTGGGGTGGAGGTGGATGTGGGCTGCCCGCAGTGGGCTCAGGACCCCTACACTGGCCACACTCCCTCTGCCTGCCTGGCAGCAGCAGGGTGGTATCAATGTGGAGTTGTGCCCCCTACTGGTGCCAGGTGGGTAGGGGGCATGTGGCCAGCACAGGGCTCCCGAGGGAAAGGCAGCAAGGCAGGGAGCCCCGAGCCTGCACCCTCTGTGCCTGCTTGGCTTTGCTTTGGCCATGCTGCCGGCGGCAGGGAGATGGGGAGAGGCAGGCATGTGTCTCACCTTTCCATTTTGAAAAGGCCGTCACCCTAGAATGGATGGACTTGGGGAGGACACTAGTAGACTGTGAGGAGTTAAAGAAAAAATAAAAAAGATGGAGATAAGATAACTGAACTAGGGCAAAAGTGAAATTAATGGGGAAAGAGCAAGGACTGATTATATCTGTTAGCGTCAGACAGCTTTTCTACTGGAGGAATCACTTTGGGCTCCTATAATTATCATACTTTTGGATATGTAAATATAATGCAAATTTGCCCTAGGCTTTTTCTGCTTCTATAGACAGGTCTGCTGCTCCCAAGGCACGTACATGAGAAGAAAAGACCATCTTGAGGTGAGACAGATAATCTGCAAGTTGCACAGAAATAATGACTATTGCAGCTCATTGCCCCCATATACTGACCCAGAAGAGCAGGGCTTTCTTTCCGCCTCTGTGCTAAGCCAGTCTCAGCCATCTGGGTGATGGTGAAGACTCAGTAGGGAGAAGATGACTCTTTGTAACTATGGCCCTGTTTACTATCCAGGAACAATCTCTCTCATCAACAGTGAGTTATTATTAATATATTTTCTCAAACAGCAACAACAAAATTAAAAAAGAAAAGCACAGGGGGTGTTTATTACTGGACCTCTCCATGGCTTTGAGAACATTGGCTGTCATTCACATAATGCATGTCTTGACAGGAAATCCTCAACTGTGGAAGAAGCTTCATATATTTCATAGGATATAAAGTATTATCTAGGCATCCATGCATGGGATTGATCTGGTTTCCCTGTTCATTACAATTATCATTCTGGCAGCCAATATGACCCTCAAGAAAAACTCTCCCTCTTCCCAATGGCTCACAGTACATAGAGAAGCAATGCTACTTAAAGGAATAATGATACATTAATTTTTGTAACAATCCCAGACATCATAGTAATTCCTCTCACTTTTGCATTCCAACATGGAGGTGGTGCACGTTATGAGAATCCAAAATCATATGGGAACATTGCTTTATGTTTTATGAACCTCCAATATCTTGACTCTGGAAAATCAGTAAATCCTATGAAGCGGTTTGTATTGAATTGCTCTGATATAACGGTCCATAGGGAAATTCTGAACTATAGGCCTGATTCAAAGTCCATTGAAGTCTTGCCATTAGCCCACATGCTCTGGCTCTGGCTCTGTTGACTAAGTAAAACTCATGCAAAATAACGAAGTATTGCCTGTTCTGGAAGTAAAGAAGGAGATTTGTGCATTTTCCCAAGCCAGTTAAGTAGCATCTCTTTGTTTCAAGAAATATTCGTAATTACATCTGTGGTAAGTGAAATTCCTGCTGGAAGGACTTAACCTCACCGTTTACCAGTGTATCAGTGAGAGAGTTAACGCACACACCTGCTATCCATGCCAGGAAAAAAGGGTGATTCAACATTTGTGGAATAGGATTTACTGAGAAGGAAGCTTCCTGGAGCCAGATTGTATTTATTTTCATTATGCCTGCAGCTTGTGTCTACAGACTTTGGCAATCCCATGAAAGAAGATTGGTATTATCTTTTTTTTACATGGATACGGGGTTAGGCAGTATTCCAAAAGTGTGAGTTCTGGATGTTTCAGCTCTGATAAAGCCACATCGTTAACGTTCAAGGAGTGCCACATCAACATATGACTCAGACTCAATATGTGGCACGTATATGTATGTACACATGTATATAAAGTGAACTGGCCAGATTAAATCCTCTAATAAGAAAGGAACTATAGGATCTTGTAGCTTATTTAAAGAAAGTCTTGTTTTTTTCTCCATCTCAGAGGAAATACATAAATAGTCTGTCAGTTCTTTAGAGTAGCTGCTCAGAAATATTCAAGGGTAGCATGCTGAGCAAATGGTTCACTTTAGGCATGATGTTCATTGTTACTGTGCTAATCCTCTCACATAATGAGAAAGAAAGCAAGTTTTATCTTTCTGTGTCAGCCTGAATCTTACTGAGAGAAAGTTGCTTGAGCTACTGGAAACAGAGGCACTACTTAATCATATTTGTGATATACTTCACCATTTTTTTTTGTCCACCACATTTGCCCTGTTGATCTAAAGCTTATGGACAAAAATCAAGACCACAGTATTATATCTGAATTCTTTTATTTTATTGAAAACAAGCCTTAAAACCAGGTATCATGAGGTATGATTATGCTGCTCTTTCAGTGTGTCTCAGCCCTTCTTTAGCAAGGACAGGTTAAACCATCAGAAGTTCTTTCAGTTTTCAGCTTCACTTGCATTTTAAAATATACTGTCGTACAAGAGGAAAGAATTTTTTGGGGGTAATTTTGTTTTATTGGATCATGTAACAGGGAACCTTTGCCTTGTTACCGGGAAGTGGAGTGGCCCTTTTAGGAGCAGGGTTTTTGTAGCACAGACACAGGCAACTAGCAAAGCAGGGGTTAAGAAGCAACCCTGTGGTCAAGTCAGCTGACAAGGGAGACACATGACCAGGAAGGGGCAAGGATTTAGTAATATATAAGCCAGAACCAGAGCCAGACCAGGCGGTTAGACCTAGGAGGCTGTAGGATGAGGAAGACTTACTGTGAGATGGTTGCTACTGATGACCACCTGGCAGGGAGCCTTGGGAGTGCAACCAGAGGAACATGATTCAGAGCTTAGAAGAAGTGCGGTAGACAGCCAGTGGGCTGAGTGCTCATTTTGCTGCCAGAAGGCATACATTTGTGTTTGGGTTTTCCCCTGCAGGATTGTGGGGGACTAGCAAAGGGGTGGTTTTGAGGTCCCAGTGGTGTCTAAGGCAGGCAGAGCTAGAAAAAAAAGAGAAAGGAGGAGCCAGGGAAGGCTTTGTAGAAGAAAGGAAGCAGGGAAGGCACCACGAGAGAAAAGTGCCCGGGAAGGCTCAGAGGAAGAGAAAGAGTCAGAGAAGACTCCAGGAGAGAGGAAGTGTCAGAGAAGGCTGAACACCCGAGGAGGGGTGAAGATGAGGGTTCAGTGAAGGAAAAGGGGACAGCAAGAACTAAGACCTAAGCCCCATGGCCCAGTTGGGTAGAGACTGTTGATGACACAGCAACTGGACAGAGGCAAGGACCTGTGAACAGACTGAGTGGTGAAAGGGGCTGAGGCCCACTGACGGATGATGTATAGAATCTGCGAGGCATGGGCATGACTATGGGGATGGCTAGAAGTCACAACTTAAGCCCTTAAGACAAGCAAGGTTGGGAGAGTTGGCCACTGGAGAAGGGAGAGCGCCCTAGGCTTGTCAGTTTCTGAGGGAAGCCTTCTTTTCATTGAGTTTCCATCAAGACATGGCAGGTGAGAAAGCAAGGCGAGACCTTGGGGAGCAGGGATGAGGCGACCTTTACGTGGCATCACAATGGTTCTCAGTTGCCTTACCTGTTACAGACTAACTGTATACTTGGTAGAAAGTTAGACAACTTTTGAATGGAAGACATTCTTCAGGTTTGAGGGGAAAATACTGCTGTAATTTAAACTGGCAGGATTGTATCATTATCAGGATGCTCAGATAAAAAGTCCTTGATGGTGATCCTGGACTGGTAGCCATGTTAAATTTCCTGGAGAGCTCTTCACATGATATAAATCGCCAGAGCTCCCTTGAATCAATCAAATAGAGCTGCAATGCTCCATAAGAGCAGACAATATATCCCATAGTTCTAAGAGGTGCGTGACCTGAAAAACCTAGTACAACTTCGATTCTAGTTAACCAGGATGCAAATAATTAAAGTACAGCTACTATGTATTCATCCAGACAAGCTTCTTTGGGTAGATGTGGTATCTTTTATTAGACCAACTGGAGTAGTTGGAAAAAAGTTCTTTGCAAGGTTTCAGGCACAAGCACCCTTCTTCAGGCATAGGGAGTCTCTGCTGTTCAGAGATTTCAGAACAGCAGAGATTCCCTATGCCTGAAGAAGGGTGCTTGTGCCTGAAACCTTGCAAAGAACTTTTTTCCAACTACTCCAGTTGGTCTAATAAAAGCTATCACATCTACGCAAAGAAGCGGGCCTGCCTATGTCCTTAGACCAACATGGCTACAACCAGAAACCCTGCAGCACATATTCATTCATTAGTCCATTCCAATGAGATTCTAGTTTCTCCAGTCTCGTAGGTGTAGTTTTCATAAAGCTGGCTTTATGCTCCTCTGGAATGTCAGATAATCTCAACGCTTTTTTTTATGGATAAGTAAATGAACCTTCTAGTATCTCTTGAAATACCCAGACAGAGGTACTTCTCTCCAATAAAAGAGTTGCAGTTTAATCCATAACTACATTTGAATTAATCCCTCAGTGTCCCTTTTGCTCTGTGTTCTTAGAGTTAAAATGAGGGATCAATTGGATCATTCTTACCTGAATGATCAGATTTGATCATATGGGAATTTCGAGGAGGTGAATGTTAGATACATGTTTATAGATCAAAAGTCACACCCGTGATTCTGATTCTGTATTAGTTCTAAAGCCAGAAGAAAACTTACCTCATTCAAGTTTGAATGCAGATGAAATCTGGTAAGAATAGCCAATCTCATGAGAGTTCTGTTTTTGGGGGAAAAATCTACAAAGCATTTTATGGAGTTTTGGAACTAATCTATACCAAAAACTTGCCATGGCCTGGCATCAAGCCCTAGAATAAATCTATTCCAAATACACATTTGGGCACTACTTGCACAACCCATGGCTGAGATAAAAATGCCGAAGTTCTTTAATTCACAGAACTTGGCTTGATGAGGATCAGTTCTTCTCTTGGTCCTTCCATGCTTTTTCTTTTCATATAGGCATAAGCTGTGTTCTGTTGACAGAAGGCAAATGTGCAGCTGTGTTGAATGCTTCCATTTCAGCAATCAAGTGAAAACCTTTGACTAAAACTTCTTCAATTAAATGTACCATGTGTACCATAAAGGAGCTTTTCAATTAGCATATCAATCATCATCATACACCAATGCCCAAATCAAACTTCATATAAGAGTTATTGCAAGCATATCTCTACAACTCACTAACTATTCTGCGTGGTCTCTTTTGCTAAACTGCTAAACCATTTTTCTCTGGAAAATAATTTGGATTCTAAGTGCTGGCTACAAGGAATTTCTCTATTTTTTAAGATTACAAACTTATCTCTACTATTCTAAATGGCTGGCCTAAGGAAGCGCTACCAGATGTATGTGGAGATTGCTTTTTAGGGTACTGGTGTGAATCTGGATGCCTAAAATATTTTTATGGCCTTTGGGTGTTGAGAGATACTGAGCTTTCGATATTTCTGTTGCATATTCTGCTTCCTTGACACATCCTTGTGTCAAAATGTACTGCAATTAATGCACTTCTGAGCACTTCTGTTTGCTTTTATAATATTCACACTGTCATTTCTGTCATGATATCATTTGATGTCATGATAGCAGATCTGTTCATGACTATTCTACTTGGGTTTGACATTGCTAATCAAAAATATCTTCAAACAATTAATTATATTTTTTCTTGTTAAGCAATTACAGCACCTTGACTTTTAAGGGTGTATTCTCTGTCTTGATGCACACACACGATGCTCATTAATTCCAATGAATGTTATATGGACACAATGAAGCAAGATTATTCCCCCTGGATGCTATCTTTAGTTATGCAGTGGTCAGGACATTCTCTTCCGTAGATGTTAAACTGGCTCTTTTTAGAAAATCTTTTGGATTCTAAATACTGAGTACAAGGAACTGGATTCATCATTGCAATATTTTTAAATAAAAAGCTGCCAATAAAACAGCCACCATTTTTGTAGGTCCTATACTATTTGGGCTCTGTTTGGGTGGAGGCAGGAAGGGAAGCATAATTAACTTGACACTGGGCTACCAAATGACCATCAATGATTCAGATATGCAAATCACATCAAATGCCAACTCAGACGAATGTATTAATCTAATACATCTATTAATTTTAATTCTACTAAAAATTCAAGAGAAAACATCACTGGAAAACAGCAAAAAATGGAAATAGCAGAGAAATAACATTCATTTCTCAATTGCAAAGGGGATGTTACAATGAAGATTTTAAAGCTTTGCAAAACTCTGCTTTAGAAAGGTATGGAGCAGGGGCCCCCCTTATGCAAAAGAAAAGGCAGGTTATTTTTTTTTTTTTAAGGATTAATGGAAAACTTCAAAAGTAGGCTTGATTGTCAGTTGGAATCAAGTGCCTAACTGGCTGAATTTTAAGCTAGCTACCCGGGAAGGCAGGGGTATAAATGTTCCTTGACCCATCCAATGTCATTAGGAGGAGCAACATGGAAGAGATGACAGCTTCTCCCACTCTCAGGGGTGCAGTGCAGGTGACCAAGGTCAGCAAGGACTGGGTGGAGGCAGAGCCGTACCCAGGCATTTAGCACCTGGTGCAGATCTTATGTAGAGCATCCCCCTAGGCGCTATTATGTAATATTACCTCCATTTGACTTGGTGGCCCCCTGTGTGAGGGTGCCAAGTTTTGGTGCATTGCTGGCACTGTGCTTGCTATAGTACTGGGTGGAAGTAAGGTTTGCTGACACCACTCCTTCACCACCACACCCCAAAACAGAGCAGAACCAGCATGCACGCAAAGATAAGTTTCCTGTACCAGGAAAAGGGCTAATACAGATTTCTTCATAAAGCAAGGAAGAAGCAAGGACAAGCATGTGACAGTGTGGTTCCTGATCTGCTCTTTGGGCATTGCAACCACCTGAGTCTCTTACTCCCTGCAGATTACCCTCAAGTTGTTATCACTATGAAACCAGGATCCACTTAGACTAGAAACCTGGGCAATCTGATTGCACTAAGGAGTCCAAGCTACCAGAGTTGCAGATGCTACACAGAGAGCAACCACTATATAGCAGTAAGATCAGAAAAGAAACCATGAGAACTTTGTTATTAATTTTATGAGCTAAAGTCAGCCTTCCGATATCCATATCAAATTGCACTGAAGTCACTGGATTTGTGCATGCCACCATAATCTGAGCCTTAAAGCTGAAAAGCATTTCATAGTTTATATTTGGCAAGATCTCTCACTAAGGAACATGAGAACTTTGATTAACAGGTTCATTTCATAATGCATTATTGACATCTTGAAAGTTGTAGTAGTGCTTCAAGGAACATGTCAGCATCTCAAAGGCTTTGTAAGGTTTGTTTGTTTTTTTCTTTTAAACTTGCTGTTCATTCTTTTTTATTATTTACTAGAACTCACGGAGGTCTGAAATCTCTTCTCTTACAACTCTAGATTAACAATTCATTGAACATCAAATTAGTTTGTTATTAGAGTGTTACAAATACACAAAGGACGAAGTCCACTTTCAGTCACAATGCCTCTTATTCTGGGTTGAGGAAAAACAACAAAATGCCAAAAGAAAGGACAAAACCCCAAGAGAAAACAAGCGTCCTGTTCATCCTGAAACATGCTGCATTACTCTGTTACACAAAATAGCAGGTAGCTCCTTGCCCCCAGGAATTTATAGTTTCATTAAACAGTAGCAGTTATACACTATATATATCGCATACTGTAGCTTCTGATAAGCAGTCAGTTATTGGCACTGATTTTTCTCTTTTGAAAGAAGAACAGTGAAGCATTTGTTTTGCAAGAAAAACCCATTCGAGGAATTACATGGGCTTTACAAACAGAAGAGAACAGAATGGTGTGTCAAACTTTGGACTTGCCAAATTCAACATTATCTTTTCCTTTTCTGATAATCTTTGCAAGTTTTTTCATTCTTTTCAGGGGTTAGATTATATCAGATGAAAGTCCTGCTTTGTTTTTAGAGAGCATCTGTGAGGGTACTGAGGAAGCACAATACAGCCCAAGGAAGAGGTAAGAACATGTACAGTTAAACTTCTTGGCAAACCAAAGGAAGCCTTAATGAAGTCTCTTGAGGGAAAATTCTAGCCATGGCGGAAAGAGTCATTGCAACCAGAGGCAGCCAGCTGACAGCACTCTAGTAAGGGGTAGGAGAAATGTGGAGAAGGTCCTGGAAGAGCTTAGTTCTCATAATAAAGAAAATAGATATAGCTGACTTGGATTGGGTTGCTAATGATATTAATCTTGACCAGCTGGATTGTTATTCCTATTGTGATTGGCTTTGAATACTCCATTCATGGAATATAGAGCCATTGTGCTAGGTACAAACACAGAACAACATGATTGTCCCTGTGTTTGTTTTATTCATGTTCAACCTAATAGGTGGTATTTTTCTATTAAAAAAGTATTTTCATTTTCTCTCTTGCTTGTTGCAACTTATTGAGTCCCATATTGACTCTTGTTTGACCCATTTATTATTTGTAATGCAGTAACTGGGGCAAATAATGATATCTCTTTGCAACCACTTAGCTTTCATAGCTACTGCTACAGTGATGATACCTATATATTTCAGATCTTTCAAATCCGCAATTGATTCAGCTCTCTGTGCTTGAGGCCTGTCTTACAGACATAAACTGAAGAAAGAAGCTATATTGTCTTCAACTACTGGAAAATAAAATAAGAACCCTGGTTTGATTGTTTGCTATATGTCAGTCCATCTAGTGTGCAAATATTAGACGATACTCTAAGATTTGAGGCTCAAATTGCTTGGTGTAAGAAACCATACAGTTTCTATGTCTAGTACTGATGTTATATGGTGCTTTGGAAAACGAGAACCTCATGAACTTTAATGCATTTATTTTCACAACCTATAGGAACATAAAAGGTACCATACTAAGTCAGATGAAAGGTCCATCCAGCCCAGTGTCCCGTCTCTGATGGTGGTAACAGATGCTTTAGAAGAAGAGCATAAAAAGCAAGAAATCTGTAGAATGCCCCATCTCTCATGATTCCCTCCTATTTATCAGAAATCATACCAGATTTAAATCCTGTAAGGTAGCATTACCAGTGTACAGATGGGGAGTTGAATGACAAAGAAAATAATGGACAGATCCACAATGGGTCTTCAGCCCTTATTTGCCACTTCAGGTGACTGAGTCCAAATCTTCAGTTCTGAAGAAACCACAACCACTTGCTATGCAATTGTGGAGGCACTTTATGTTTTCATCAGTTATGTTCCCCTGGCACATAAAGAGAGAACAAGAGTGGGCTTGAGTCTATATAAACTGTGAAATTAGGTCACTCACTCAGGAGACTTGATTTCTACTCCATGGTCTACTGATGACTTACTGCAATGAAATACACACTGAAGCAAGGACCAGAATCCAGCTCTTCCCTCTCCCAGGCAAGCGTTTTGCTAGAGTCATGCATTCTCTTGCTCTCTGAACTACTGAACGTTTGAGTAGTAAACTCCGAGTCCGTGGCATGAGGCCCAATGGAATAGGGACACCTGCTGCTGGAATAGGGAGATGGTCATCCAAAACACCCTTGAGAACCACACCTTCAAGGAAGTGCTATTAAGGGAGGGAGCTCTAGGTTGTCATGTGGCCAAGCAAAGGGAAAGGCTGGATGATTTAGGCCTTATTTTCATTTCAGTTGTGCTCATTATGGGCATTTCAGTTAAAATGCAGATAAGGTTTGATACTGACGGTAATAAAACACTGTTGTTCTTGATGAGACGAGAACTGAACCAAAACAAATGACCAAACAACCTGAGCCAAGTATGTTTGGGATGAAGGGTCGTCCTGACCATAAACGCAGTGAGTGGAAACACTACATAGCAGAGCCTGAGGTGAGCAGTTCTTACGTTCTGCTGAGAGCATGTGCCAGTGAGCTGCAGGGGTGGGGAAAGCAGGTAATGCTGTAAGTAGGTATAAACCACTGACTCACTGAATATTCATAACTGTGAGAAGAGGACTGACTTTAGTATTTAAGGACCCTCTGGGAAGGTTGAGAGTCTTCCCTAATAGGTACTGTTGGTTTATTAATTGCTGACTTTTCAGCGCTTATTCAGTGTCCCTGTTTCTCTGCTTCCCACAGTCAAGTTCTTGGTTTACAATACAGACTCTGTGTTTTTGAGTGGGGAAGCATTACTCTCCTCACCCAGGGGAGGTAATTCAGCAGTATGATCTGCCCACCCAAGTTCACTGATGAGCTCCAGTCTAGGAAATTTGCCAGTGGAGTTTCTCTAGGTTCATCCTTCATTCTTAGGCCTGCTGGCGATCGAGAGCTTAAGAGGGGGCACTGAGGAGACACCAGACGCAGCTACACCGTTGAGCTTCTGGGTCTGGAGCATACCCAGGAACTTGAGTGGGCCAGGCATGCTTGGCCCCATTGTTGTGAGGCACCACCGCAACAGTGTTATAGACAAGACTTTAATTTTCCCAATTTTCTGGGTATAAACTTAAGCTAGTGTTAAGTTTTCAGAAGAAAGGGAATAGTTAAATGAACTGGATGTTTCATGCTGCTGGTACCATCTGAATTGCAGTTGTTTACTTGGCAGGTCATTGATAAGATTTCTCTCTGTCACCTTGCCAGCAGAAGGATCTGTCTTCATACTATTAGGTGCAGAACTATTCAACTTTCTTTTGCTGAAGTTTTCCAACTGGGTCTCTGAGGTACCCTTTGCAGAATTATTTGTATCCTTCAATCTCTGTAAGACTTTTGTCTTAATGAGGATTTAAAGGATGTGAGCTAGCTGGACCCAACTAACACATGCTAACATGCAAATGCCTTGTCTTGAGTATGGTTTTAGAAAGTCTTAGGTCAAGCTAATTTACATAGTCTGACACCATGTCACCTTATAATCATGTCAAGACAAGGCTGACTACACAATTGCTTCAGATGCGAGTCGTGTGTGTGTGTATGTGTATGTGTACAAATACATATGCTTGCAATGGAAAACATAGTAAGAATATGAAACTAATAATACTATGGAAATCAACACCCGAGACTGGAACTCACAAAGGAATTAGCATCCATTGGATACATACTCAAAATGATTCCTTTGGACTTGAGCCAATGATTGCAAATTTGTGAGCTCCTGTATGTATATAGGTGGATTTTAGGAAGCTAAGTCCAAAATAGCAATCTAAAAATTCCCTGCTTACTGGTTGTTTATGCCTTGAGGGGCCTAAAGCACAACTACGTACTTCCCTTTTTGATGTGGAAGGTCTGGGGGCCTGCAGCTCTGCACATGTTCAGAACTGCCCTGGTCTGATCAGCCAGGAGCCTACCTCCTGCCTCAGCCCCATTAAGGCTGCATCCAAACAAGTGTGGACATTTAGTTCCCCAGGGACAACTACCAGTGGCACATCTTGTGCCACTGCTAGTTGGCCCTGGGAAATGCTTGTGCCACATGTGCTCTGGCATGCCTTACCTGGGGGCTTTCCGGAGCTGCAGCAGTGGCAATTCTGCTGCTCAGAGCATGGCCAGCAGCCGCAGCATGGGTTTGGCAGGCCAGGCTCCAGTTTCGAGAGGCACAAGCTTTCCCCACATGTGTTGTTCCACTTTTTTTTTTCCACAGGTTTTTTTAATCCTGGATATCCAGGGGTCAAACTCTCCACACTGAGCTGCTCCTTTACAGTGCAGAGAACAACTGAATGTGCGGTATGTGGTGCTGCAGGTATTTCTGGCAGATCGCAGCTGCCCCATGAGCCAGTGCCTTCCCCTCCCAGGCAGGCTGTGAGGCTTGGCCACAGTGGCAGCAAGGACTGCTGGCTCTCACTGGGAAGCCAGCATTTTATTTTTGTTAGGGTTTTTTGGGGTCGATTTCCTGGGTAATCATAGCCAAATGCCATTTTTTGCAGAGATCACTGTTTTTCACGGTTTCCACTAAAATCGTAAAACTCTGATTTAAGAAGTTCCCTAGTTATAGGTCTTGTTCAGGCTGAGAAAACTAAAACTCACATTTCTTATCTCCTAAGCAACTACCTAATCCAGCAGGCTACGCTGGAAGTGGGGGAACTTTCCATCCCTCCTATTGAAACTGGGAAACTGCAGAAAGCAGTGAAAAAATAATGGGAGCAGAAGGAGAGTGAGCAAGAGGGAATCTAACTGTAGCCAGATGGTGAGAGTGCTCAGTCCTGTTCTCATCCTTGCATTTTATATTAAATAATCCTGGTTAAAAACATAAATATTCCTGGGAGCAGGGACTACCGTCCAAGACTCTTCCCTCCTATCTGGATATAACAACCTCTAGGTATTATAGGTCCTGTTGCTCGGTCTCCTACTGGCCCCATGCATTCTTTGCTCACAGGGTAGAGCTTCAGCAGGAGGTATGGAAAATACTGTCCTCCCAGCCTAGATCTGCCTGATGGTTAGAGGACTTTTCTAAGAAGTGGGAGAAGAGATTTGAATTTCTCCAGCCTGACGACTCCTGAAAGAACCACAGCTTCCCACAACTGCTGTAACCACTGGGTTTTCATAGAAAGGGGAGGCACTACGTCAACAGTTTCCTGTCTTTTGTAAAAGAGATGGTCCTTCTCAGTTTTCTCAGAGAGTACTTGGAGGCTTTTATCCTCACAAACAGGTTTTGAGCTCTGGATCCCAAGTACCTGGAGGCCAAAGTCAGGTGCCTAACTTCAACTACACTCCTTTATTTAGTGTTTCTTTTTGGCTAATTCTAGGCAACTTTTGTTCAGTGGGCAGGTTCTGTTGGTATCCTCTCTATAGTTGAGGTGCCTAGCTTTCCCCATGCTCTACTCAGGGTATGTATCCAGACGAGCGCACACATGCATTTACCCAGGAACAACTAGCAGTAGCACATAGTTGTGCTGCTGCTACTTGTCTTCAGGGAACACCTGCGCATGTGTACTCTGGTGCATGGCCAGTTGCTCCAGGTGGGGTAGGGAAGGCTGAGCCCAGGACCTGGGCTGCCCCAGCAGCCTTTCCTGGGTCCTGGGGGCTCCCAGGGCTCCAGCCGTGGCAATCCTGCAGTCTTGAGGCTTCCCTGGAGCCTCCAGTGGCATGTGGAGCCACCCAGAAGCCAGAATGTGGCTTTGGCTAGCCAGACTCTTGTTTTAGGCGATGCACACTGCTGCCACATGCACTGCCCCACTTTTTTCAGGTGCATGTTTTTTTGACACCTGAATCTCTCAGTGTGAAAACCTGTTGCACTGCAATTAGCATGGTGAACACCTGCATTTATGTTGTGTGCAGTTTGTACTGCCACAAATGGGTCTGCAGCCCCACATATTGCGTATGCACGTTCATCTGGACACACCCAGGGGAGCTTACCCCTGGCCTTTCTACTCTGAGAAGCAGGTAATTAAAATTTAGTCACTATGGGGCTTAACTCAGAGGTTTATAAGCCTGCCTTTAGATCTGGCTTCTTGGCAGAAGAACTGGGACACAGAGGATATGCTTTTTATAAATGCAAGCACAGAATTGCACACCATATATGTAAATTATTTTTGTATTTATAAATGGCCAGTTAGATGCACAGTTGGTGACATGCATGCACAAAAGTCTCGGCTTTATGCTCTGTCAAAGTATCTTTTACTTTACTAAAGTTAAAAAAGGAAAGCAATTAAAAGGAAGCCCACACATTATTTATTACATGCTAATAAAGCTACTCTGTAGAATTAATAGCTCAGACATTAGTTTGGATACTTTGATGTATAACAAATCAGGACTCTTCCAACTCTCCCAGCTCAGTTCCTAGGGTTGAACGCATCTATCTATTCACAGCACAGGTTGTTCAAGTGCTAGAAGAAAGGCAGATAGCTGCTTGCCAAGCTTTTCCCTTTTACTTATTCACATTATGAAACCATGGTAATGCAGACCAGAATCTTAACATGCTGAGGAAAATGCTAAATAGCTTTAGGGACAGAAAAGAGTCCCTTCACTCAACATGCATGGCCTTTTATTTCCATCTCACTTCCCTCACTATATTCTTTAATCAGCTCCTTTCCCAGAGAGCAATCTAAGCATTGCATGGCCACCCTTAGCTTTAGTAGCCTTCCTTGGTAGATCACAACCTTTGGACCAAAGTCTTAGATCAAAGGGGCAGTGTGTATGGTCCTGATTTTGTGCCTTGGTGGCTGTGCACAGGGGGAAAACTGCAGCAAACACTGGCAAATGTCTTGTAAGTCAATACCCTGCTTACAATGTTATTGCAACTTGTTATCAAGACAGCATATAGTTTTCTCCACGGGGGCAGAGTTCAGCAAAGGGAAGTAATGACACAGAAAGAAAGCCAGATGACTAGGGAAAAAACTGAAGGAACTAGAAAATAAACAGATAAATGTCAGAATATACGGCAAATGGTCATAGCTACAGAAGGAGCTAGGAACACTTTCTCTGTCATATTAGGGACCATATTTCTAGAGGAAGGTGTATGAAGTCTCCATTATTTACAATTTATGCTGATGTATATTGCAAAGCCTCTTACTCAATGTGTATTTAAAACCATTTAAAAAGTCTCGCAAGAAGATAATGGGCTGAGAGACAGGAACTTTGTTCATTCTCTCAGCAGTATTTTTTCAGTACACTTCCCGGTTATCATTTCAGGGTGTTGGTGTATAAAGTCCTACATTGCGTGGCACTGAGTTCCAGTAGAGACCTTTTGTGCATGCATTACCTGCAGATTCATTCACAGAAACTCTCTCCATATATGTTAGTGTGAGCTACCATTATAACATTGTCTGAAAGGAGTCCACAATTTTAGCATGTGTCCCCCCTGCTTGCTCTGCCACTGGACATGTTGCCAAGAGCCAAAGTGTTGTAGATCGGGGCTAATGTATTATTTTAATTGGGTAGTGGTATGTATGATTCCAGGTGGATATAAAGACCTTATATAAGTTATGTATCTTAATAAAATTATAAACTTGTGAATGAGATGGGCACATGCCATTCTCCTAGACACGCAAATAGGAAACAATAATTTTCAGCAAAGAATCAACTTACTTTTGTTAATTGATCCAGATGCCCAGGTGAGAGCAGGATTTCACTTCAGAGTGGCATAAGCCTTCACTGAAGTCAGTGGAGTTGCACTGGGACAAAACTGACATGCAAGCAGAACTCAGGATTTATCTTTGCAATGTGACCTGGCTCTTTAAGGCCTAATAGCTTCAGAGATCTTTGCTTTGAATTTATCAAACCAAATTTTGCTGGAGTGCAATTGTGTATGCTGTTTTATATATCAGACCACGATGATTTGAATTTGATAAACGGGGGGAGAGTGACCATGCCAATGCCTGGTAAAACAAACCTTATGCCAAGCTGAGAAAATTCCTTACAGTTTCCCCCAACATTTTGATCAAATTGCAAACCATTTCTTTGTCAGTTTCCCACTAGCTTTGCTTACTTGCTCAGGAAACTGAGGGATGAAATAAGGGTGAGAAGGGGGAAAGAGCAGCAACCTTCTTTGACAAGGACAATTTAAACCAAACTTTCTCTAGACAAATTGAAAAACATGGGTAATATGTTTAAGAATTTAGCATTTACTTCAGAATAACCAGCATGACAAAGAGTAATATGCAGTATGAGCTGAAAATTAGAAAAGCAGCAGACAAGAATAGAACAAAATTAGATTTTCAAAGAGACAGATGGAAGCACACACAGAAGAGCAAAGCTCATGAAATGCAAACATCTACTACATGGGGGTCACAGTTGCTCTAACTCCCCCACAAAATAAATATCTGTTGTTGGCATTTATTTATTTATTTATTAAAACAAAAAATACTCCACAACACTTGAGTCCATTACCAGAATGAATGGATTCAATATCTGGGCAATGATGTGTTCAAAATGAAAGCAACATCATTAAATGTCAGAGATGTTATTAGCACATTTTACTCCTTACCAGAATAAAACAGGCATTATCTCACCAGGTATTGCACAACCCACTTGCTATTTAGTATCTGAGCCTGGTGGTACTCTCTCCCCACAAGGCAACAAGAAATGCCCCTGCTAGTAATGCGTGTGTGGATTTCAGTGCATACCATCCTTGTACGAACTCAGACAGACTTCACCAGAATTTCAGAAAATGTGAAACATTTGTTATGCAGAGAACCTGCTGGTTGACTATTTAAACCTGCATTATTAAGCAATCACAGGCCATAAATTTATTTCTTTTTCTTCCCCCCACCCCCTTAATATACTAATCAAATGAATTTGAGGGCCTGTTGGTGGACAGAAAGCATCAGCTTGTAACCCTTCAACCATATTCAACAAGGGAATGTTCTAACTCATCTCACAGAATTCGCCTATCTGTTACATGCCCGGAGCTACTACCCACAAAAGGACTTCACTGTTTTGAATACTTAAATGGAAAGAAACAGATTTAGGAGAAACTATATAAATCCATTATTGCAGCTGGAATATCTTTCTGCTTCAGGCAGGGAAGATAAATTGCCACCAAAGTGATACAAGTTGGTTTGATTATTTCATTGGATCAAATATATCAAGCTGTCTCAAAATCTCTCCGCTTTCAAGTCAAAATTAAAGAATTTTACCATAACCATAATAGACATTATCATTTGCATATATTTCATCTCAAAAGAGACTTTTGAAGTTATGTAATGTTGAAGTATTTAATTGTTCTTCACATCATTTGAAATATCAAATTATATCCAGAAACAGAGTGGATTCTCCTGCTAGATAGCAGTGATTGACTCATTATCTGACAAGGGCAGAATCCACAAGTGGAAGACTCTGTGTCAAGCAAGGAAGAAACAGCTGTAAAGCAAGTGACACAGAGTGTATCAGACTACAGTTCTTAATTTGTTCAGTGTAAAAATTTGGAAGTTCTTTTCTGTCTAGTTTATTCTGAGAATTGCAACATTTTACACTAGCACTATTAACCACCTTCAAGTTAATAATGACAATAAATTAATTAGTAATGTCCCAACAACGCTGCGCTCATTTCAAAACTGCAAAGGCCCAGCTTGGCTTGTATTTCTTTAGTATACTTTATCAGCAAGCATTTGATTTGATTAGTAAAGCAGATTTTTTAGTGGGCAATCCTTTGAATACCTGGTTTAGGGTAGAAGTGAGCTATATTTTTACTTGAATTTCTCCATACTGGAATTTACCATCTACTTTTTTTGACCACTGAGGGTTTTAAATCATTTGTAAACCTTCTCTCAAAAATCTACGTTGCTGTTCAGACTTGGTTTAACCTCGATTTCCCTTCCTTGTTCTATTCCACATAGGCAAGTTACAATCTGACAATCAGTAAGTGGAGGTATTTCATCTTCAGTGAATTCTGCTCTTTCTAGCCATTTTGTCGGTGATGTTATGGCTGAGAATATAAATCATGGTTCCTACAGCTCTGTGAGGTGCAAGTACCAAGATGTTATCTGATGGCTCTGTGTCAGGAAGAGTTAAATCTTTTTGACAATTCAATGGTTCCCTTTGGGTTTGCACAAATGGCACCTGTTGTTGAAGTCAATAGAGCTTACAATTTAATTTCATCTGCCTGCAAACAATCTCTCTCATTAGGGGGTGAAATGATGATAGAATTCACTGAGGCATGCAGTTTCACTTTCTACAGGGCAATACGTAAGTACAGTCATCATTTTCAGCAAAGGGAGGCACAATTATGCTGGAAAGTGATTGTAAAGAAGAGAAAGGGGAAAAATATCTGCAGAAAAGTATCATAAAAAGTCAAGCTATGCAATTTCACTACATTTTTTGTTTGGTGCCAATTTGCAGTCTAATTATCGTGTTTAAGAGGACCTGAAAATGTAGTAGTCCAAATGACAGGTAAATGGCTTTTCCCTTACATTAAAGATGAACCTATCAAGTTTGGGCAGTAGGTGTATGTAAAAGATGGTTTACATTAAAGCAGGGGGTTAATTTGCACTAAGATCAGTTTATTTGTGTTGAAATGACTTACGTCCTCAAGCAGCAATGCTTAAAGTGAATTAACTGCCCAGGTAATGTGTATTCTGCACTTTGGTTTGAAAGCATATTAAGTTCATGGCACGTTAACTTAGTGTGGACTAACATTTGTTTGGACACTCCCCTACTCTGTCCCAGCTTATTGCTTGCCCCACCATAATGCTTTGTATCCTGTCAGGTCCAGCTGATCTGTTTTCCCCTCATGCTGACTACTGCTCAGGGGTCATGACGATGGGGTGGCATTTCCCTGCTGAAATGCTTGTGCGGAGGCCACAGTACTTCAGCATCCCCTATGCCTCGTGCATCTGCCTGGAGTTTGGATTGCCTTGTTCTTTAGGGACGGGTAAAGATTCAGGAAGCCCTTGTGTGAAGAAATGAAGCTGTTGTTGAAGACATAGTTGTGATGGGGTCACATTCAGGACGCCAAGCAGAGCCAAAGCAAGGGCAAAGTACTAAAACCAGCTTACAAAAAGACAAAGGACAAAAACTGGATCTCTGGCAGGGCATCTGCTACCTGCCTGTGTAATAAGCTAGACAGGATTTCATCCTAGGACTTTGTCCTTGAGTTGCATCTTCTCACAGACGGCACAGAAGGCAATAAGGACAGAAATGGCTTCAGGACAGACTGTGCAATGAAGAAGAGTTTTCTCCTGAAGGTCAGGATCTCTTTCCAACCCTGCTGCCTGGGGCAGACCCTGAGCACAAGAGTTGGCCGCAGCGGCAAGTGCATCCTGTACGTCTCTTTCTCGTGACTCATTACTGTTTTATGTATGTAATGTTACATGCTACAGATTATACAGATACAGGCAGGTTATCTGGATTTGAATGAAGTCTTTTTATTTTTAAATCCTTTCCCCCCTGTCTATATGTTCAACCTGGAGACTGTACCAGGAGGGGCACTCATGGGAGGATCCAGGATTTTGTAAAGAGGGGTGCAGGAGGAACAACCAGTGCTAAATGGGTGGCAGCACCTCCATTCTCGGCTTTCCCCTCACACCAGGGCCAGAAGACCATGCTGTGGGAGCAGCAGCTAGAGATTTAAGTCTTTAAATCAGCCAAGCGTCCTGTCTGCCTCCGCTTGCCACTCTTGCTGTCCTTGCTGTCTCTGGCCTCCCTGGGGGCGGGGGAGTTCCAGGGTTTCTCCTGCCCTGCTTCAGCTGGGTTGCACGGAGAGCTGGGCTCCACTGGGGACAGCAGAAGCAGTGGCTAGGCAGCTTCCCCTGCCCTGTGCATGCTCCTGGGCTGGTGGGGAACCCCTGGGGGGATCAGCAGGGAAGAGAGACCTGCCCGCTGTTGCCACTGGCCTGGCTGAGCCCAAGAGGGAGAATCTTACCTGATTCAGGGATTTTAAAAAGTCCCCAGCTATTGCTCCCTTAGCCTGGTTTGAAAGGGTGGTGTTTCTGCCCCACTGCACCCCCTCTGGATCCATCCCTGGCTCTGAAACTCGGTGTCCTCATGTCCTCATGGAAGCAGCGCGTCTGCACCTGTGCACCTGCACCTGCAGTGCTGCAGGTGGACTGTCACCATCACCAAGCAGTGCTAATAAGCCCACACTGAGTGCTGGGTGGACAGGGCTGTGCTGCTCTGGTTTAGCAAGCAGTCTTCCAGCAGCAGCAAGGGATGCTTGAGGGGGCTGCTGCTGGGCCTGGTATGTCAACTCTGTATACACGTGGCATGCTGTTGTCACACTTTACACATTTGTTGGCTCTTGTAACAGGCCCTGTTACCAAGGACTGTGAGGTAGAAGGAAGGCATGATGCCTGGAAGAGTACCCTGTTTGGCATATTAGCAATAAGTTAAGAGGCTGGCTGTGACTGTTGCCCGGTTCCAGGAGGTAATGGTAGTCTAGGCATGACTGTGAAGGAGAGAGGAGCCCCTGTGAGGACTGTAGCAAGCCATAGCACAGGGACTGAGCCTGGCAGTGTCGGGGTGGCACTGCAGTTGACACCAGGGAAGAAGATTACTGGAGGAGTGGGGAGGAGTGCTGAGACTGTGGGTCAGTGGCCTAGACGTTTGACTGACTTTAAAAGTGAGGTGCCCTTGGACCAGCTTGGGAGTGAGTGGCAACTGGAAACCTTTGGAAAAAGTGTAACCAAGTGGGTACATGGAGGAGCACAACTCTGTCAGAGTCATTGCTGGGGATCCAGGGCTGTCTGGGGGCTACTGGGAACTTGGAGACTCTGGGGGAAGCTGCTGCCCCAGCCTGGGTACTGGGAGTGCAGCCAGACAGCAAAGCCAGGTCTAGTTATTATGTAAAGGGGAATGGTGGGCCTAGACCCACTAAGAACTATAAACCTTCCTTAATCATGGAGGCCACTAGATACATAACAACAAATTACTGGGGACAACAGAAAAGAAAATGGGGATAGGAGTGATGGTGGTAGGTTAATAATGGATTGGAGTGGGGACAACACAGTGCACCGGCCAGTACCCACCTCCCCTCGTATGAGTCCAAGGAGCCTGTGGATGCCTCCCAGTGAAACTGCCTGGAGACATGCATTGAGAAGTGACAAGAAAACTTTCCCACAGTCGTCCCGGGTCTCACCAGTCAGAGCCTCCATCCTGGTCTGGAAGCTGCAGGACTCTAGGCTGCAATCAACAGCTACTAATCGGATAATGAATGCAGCCCACATGAGGACTCTGCATCTAAGACCCAGGAGAAACCTCCAGCAGCCTTCTCGGAAAGAGGCAGGGTGAGCGGACAGAAGTGAAGGGGCTAAGGGTCTTATAAGTGTGGACCCACTGATGTGGTCTCTGCCAGGGCCTTTCCAG
Source organism: Crocodylus porosus (assembly GCF_001723895.1). Lineage (NCBI taxonomy): Eukaryota > Metazoa > Chordata > Crocodylia > Crocodylidae > Crocodylus > Crocodylus porosus. Next base: position 57,156,387 of record NW_017728950.1, on the reverse strand, counting down.
GTTCAGAGGAGGAGCTCCACAGAGTGTGGAGTGGAAAACACCCTGCAGGAAGCTTTACACTGAAGATAAGCGATTTGTGTTGCACGATTTTTACCTAGGTGCTCAGAAACTGTGAGACTTGGGAATGGCTGAAGGGCTGGAGGGCACCTGCGGGAGGCATGGTAGATTTGTCTATGAGACTGCCTAGGACTGCCAACAGAGAGAGAGGATCCTGAAGTTTGTGGGGCTGAGAACTTCAGGCAAACTTGGTGGTGCTGTTGAAAGCCTGAGAAGGGGCCCATGGGCCCAAGAGGGCTGAGAGGAGGGGTCCCAGGCTGCCTGTCTGGCCATTTAAGGGACAGTCGTCTAGGTGTATCTTTGAGAACATCAAGGTGTGATCGGTGAGAAAGGAGAAAGTGCCAGGGGATCCAGCAGCATGAAACAGGCTGTCAGAGGGTGCCAGACTGTCTGAAACACCCTAGGCTTGCTATAGCTGTGTCCAGGCTAGTATCAAAGCCCAGATTCCCCATTCTCTTTCCTGTTTCTTGTATCAGGAGCGTCAAAGACATGGGGCCATGGTCCAGCCTGTAATGCTGTCTGTGGCTCTTGGGGTGCATGGTAGATCAATCAGCTCCATGTGGGGTTGCACTGGGATGGGCATTGGACATGGGGCTGGTCTGCAGTCCCAATTCATCCCACACAGGGCTGGATAAATTCGATGCTCCTGCCTTACACAGCTTCTTTGTGCCCAGCTGCTGCAGCAACTCCCTGTTCACCTATGTGTCCAAGACCTGACAACCTTTATATATAGCCACTCCTTGCGGTAACTTGCAGATTCAACCTCCTTTTACAATGTCAGTATGCTTATTGAGCACTGTGAAAACCAGGGACTATCCAAGTTAGTTTACCTCACAGTGTGATCAATGTCTTACTTGGGGTTACAGGTTTTGTAACATTACAAGGAATATCCCACAGCATTTTATCATAGCATTCTGTAATTGGCACAGTTCCTAACATTTCATTTGGTACAAAATAAGAGTATTTTAGCAGTAGGAAAACTCTTTTGGGGGAACATTTCACAGCATAAACTTGCATGTTCATGAAATGCACAGACATAGCAAGGAACCAATGAGGCAGGAGGTTGTGAACACTGTTAACCCCTGAGATTCTGAATCATCCTTGTAAAAAATCTATTTCTTTTACATTGCACTTCATGCTTGTCTACAGGGGATATGAAATGGAATTGAAGGCAGAGAAAGTAATCTATTTTGGCTCCAAAATTGCAAGGCATCGCTGTCTTGTTATGTGTTTCAGCCTAGGTAACAATCCTGCAACCTTCATGGGGGACTGATGTGATGAATAATATCACTATCTATCTAGATGGGTTCTCTTTTTTGCGCTATCTTAAATAAGCACCTTCTCTGCTTTCAGGATCAATGGCACATCCTCCAATCTAAAGACTTCCCTCAGAGGTGCGCATGCAATTACTAACTTGTTTTTGCAAACTCCCTAGATGCCCAAACTCTTCCCTTCTTCCCTCCTTCCCAAAACTTTACCTGCCAACCCATTATTGCAAGATGCAAAGCAACTGCATGGCATGCAGCCAGACTCTTCTGACTAGCACTGCACAACAAATACTTCCTGTCCAGCATTCAAACACCCCAGGAGAGTACTCAAAGTATGTCTATCCTGCTTCCATGGTGCTCTTGAGCACTCTGCACATCCCACCTATTCACTCCCATTTTGCCCATGCTGAACCTCGATATGAGTTGGGGAGCACTCCAGGGTGGCTTTTGCATCTTGTATATGGGTTTGACACATATGGAGTATGAGTGAATGGGTAGGGGTGTGCTTCTGTACTCAAGATTTTACTGCATCAAAGCAGAGAGTGACGGAAAATAGAGGTAGAAAACTATTTACTATCTCTACAGTCTCCCCATACTGGGAAAAGGCTATGGGAATGGTATTTCAAACCGGAGGGGAAAAATATGTTATGTTCAATGATACATGGAAACTGAAAATAAATATTAGTTTGTTGAAATGGTATTATTTTAATGTGAGTTAAGTTTCTGAATTAAAGTTCCATTACAGACACTTCCCAAATGTAAGGAAGCAATGCTCAGATGTAACACTATTCATGAAATGTAGTCATGTGTATAATCTGTTGACGCTTTCATATTGTCATCAGTATTTCTGAAATTTCCTTGCTATATTATTAGACACAGCTGGGCATATAAACACAGCTACTGTAGGCCATCTAATTCATGGCAGCTGCTTTGTCCTACCTCAATGCCAAATAAACTCTCTGGTCAGACCAGCCCTAAGGCTCAAGACTTTCTTTGCTTCCCAACTTTTGGTTGTACTGGATTCATGGCTGTAAAAGGGAAACAGTGGCATTTATATCAAGATGGCAAAGGGGATCATGGGAACAAGATTTATGAGGAAAGGCTGAAAGGACTAGGGTTATTTAGCCCGGGGAAGAGAAAAGTGAGGGGGTATTTGATAACAGTTTTCAAATACCTGAAGGGTGATTATAGAGACAATGGAGATGGACTTTTCTCTGTGGTTGTAGGATACAGGACTAGGAGGACAATGGCCTAAAGATGCAGCAGAGGAAATTTCATAGATTCATAGATTGTTAGGGGCTGGAAGGGACCTTGAAGATCATTGGGTCCAGTCCAGTTTAGGCTGGCTATTAGGAGGAACACTCTCTCTATCAGGATGGTCAGGCATTGGAACTGACTACTCAGAGAAACTGGAATCTCCATCCCTGGGAACTTTCAAGAGCAGGCTGGACAGACGTTTGGCTTGGATGGTTTATTCTGCGATGAGCAGGGGGCTAGACTGGATGACCTTATAAATTATTACCCTACTTTCCTATGATTCTAGTTAAGTACATAAATGTTATAAAAACATATGGATCACATTCCTCCCTAGCATAGACATTTGGAAACTGATGCACTGATATAAAGACTGAATTTTGCCCTATATTATGAACATTCAGCAATTAATCCTAGACAAAGTTTTGTTCAGCTAGAATTATGATAGAGAGAATGTGCCAGCACCTTAAGAATAGAATATATTAAAAGTTATAAATACTACAAATGTAAGTAATTCCATAAATTTGGATATATGGAAATGCACAGTTAATGTTTCTCAGTTTTAATTATGTCCCTGCAGCTATGCAGTCTTTTGTCTTGCTTTCTTAATTACTTTAAGAAAATAATTATTTTTTGATCCGGTACTTCTTTTCTAATGCCTTTAAGAAGCCTGTAACCATACAGTGTAGATGTTAAATTTGGAGGAATATTATTTATTATCATAATACATAAAGTTGTTTAAGGAATAGTGACTGTGTTGTAAAGTTATAACAGAGGCCTTTATTTTTACTCTGTATTAAGCAGGATTGATTTAAATCAGAGTGATGTACAGCTGGACTATCCAATGTCTAGTCGGCAGTCAGGGGCTGCACCACTGGGGCCGCATGCCACGGAGGCCATAACCCCACTGCAGCCTACATGCTATGTGTGCATGACACATCCCTCTTTTACCATGAGCGCAGTGCTCCCTACTCCCTCCCCACACTTGTGTAGTCCCTTCACTGCACCACATGTGGGTGTACTTGCTTTCCCTTGCTATGCTGTCAGTGGTGTCCTGCCTCACCTTTAGCTGCCTGCCCATGGGCTCTCCCACCATGCTGCGTGGGTACTCTGGGATGCTGGACACCTTGACTGTGAAGACGTTTTCCCTAACGTTGCGCCTGAATCTGTCTTCCAGGAGTTTGTGGCCATTACCCCTAGTTTTCCTTTTGGGTGCCCCGGTGAACAATTGTTTGCCAAGCCTTTGATGTACTTCTCTAGTGTAGCAGTAAGCTGCTGCCAGGTCCCTTCTCAGCCTTCTTTTCCTCAGGCTGAAGAGTCCTGGATCTCTCAACTTTTCCTTATATGGCTTGCCTTTTAAGACTCTGGTCAGATGAGTGGCTCTTCTTTGGACTCTCTCAAGCTTGTCTGTGTCCTTGTTAAAGTGTGGTGCCCAGAACTGGATGCAGTACTCCAGCTGCGGTCTCACTAGTGCTGAGTACAGCAGAAGAATCACCTCCTTGGTTTTGCTGGAAATGCATTGATTGATGCATGCCAGAGTATTATTTACCCTACTGGCTACAGCACTGCACTGCTGGCTCATATTCATACTGTGGTCTATTATTACCCACAGGTACCTTTCATTCGTGGTGCTAGTCAGTTTGGTGCTGTGAAGCCTATAGGTGTGCTGGGGGTTGCTCATCCCAAGGTGGAGCACTTTACATTTCTTGATGCTGAACTTCATCAGGTTCTGATCTATACAGCTTGCTAGCCCATCTAGGTCTGTTTATATCTGTAGCCTATCTTCAAGCATGACCACGTTCCCCTCATAACTTGGTATCATCTGTGAACCTGGCCAGTGAGCTCTTTATTAACGATTTAGATGTGGGGATAAAGATGTTGTAAAGTACTAGACTGAGCACCAACCCCTGTGGGACACCATTGCCCACTTCTTGCCAGGATGATACAGATCCATGCACTATGACTCTAGGTCCTGTCCTGCAGACAGTTTCTCACCCACCTGACTGTCTTGGAGGTAAGCCTACAATCCTCCACTTCGCGTGCAAGAACATTGTGGGATACTAGATCAAAGGCCTTTAGGAAGTCAAGGTATACAATGTCAACCCAGCAAATTACCTGGTCATAGAAGGAGAAGGTCAGTCTGTGACAAGGGAGCCAGCAAACAGGGATTGCCAACAGGGGACCAGTTTGCAGGCAGTTGCTGGAGGCAAGAGGAGGGAGGAAGAAGCCAGGTGACATGGAGTGCAGCCAAACTGTGTGAATTGCACATTAGATCCCATAGTGTCTTTACCTATATGTGTAGAGGGGGCCCAGAAGTTACTATTGTGGCTAACTAGCCTGCCATAAAACAAAAGAAACAAAGGACTTCCTGGAAATAATTCCTGCATGTCTCTATGAAAATACACCCAACCTTAATTAAAAAAAAATAAATGTCAGAGATGGGGAATCCAGCACCTCTCTTCTCCTTTGTGCCATTGCTACTTGTCCCTGGGGAATGCCCATGACACATGCGCTCTGGTGTGCACCACGTTACACAAGGTGGAGTATGGGAGGCTGGGGCCAGCAACTGTGCTGGCCCCAGAAGCCTTACCTGGGGGCCTTGGGAAGTGGCAGCAGTGGCACTGTTGCAGCTGGGAGCCTGTCTGACAGCTGGAGCATGGCTCTGACTAGCCAGGCTCCGATTTTGGGTGGTGTATACTGCCACCATATGTGCCGCCCCACTTTTTTTTTGGCATGGGTTTTTTGACTCCAGAATCTGTGGCGCCACATACCACGTCTGTGCTCATCTGGACATGGCCAGAGATTTCAAATAGGAAATCAGTGTTAAAAAACATTCTGACCTGTTGTCATCTTTATGAGTTCTTTGCAACAAAAGAACTGCTCTGCTCTGTTTTTCTTTAATAAAAGAACAAATGAAAACTAAGAGTTGTTGTTTTCCAAGCAGTGCCTTGAGTCTAACAAAATTGGAAACCAGTAAGATATCCTTTTAATTTATGACATACACTTCTTAGAGGGAGCACTGTTGTTATGGGAAATACCATTTTCCTGTGAAACACTATACAGCTGCTTAGGGGAACTCTTTGTCAATGACATCTTCAATCATAATAATGACATTAGGCCAAATTATACAACTGCTTGCAAAAATGTTATGTCCACCTGTCTAGGCAAAGCAAACTTTTTCTGGTTGTTTTTATTTAATGAAAACCCAAAGCACTGCATGGAAGGTATTCATCTAAAAAACACAAACTATGGGCCAACGAGAGGCAAAGCGCTGCTCGACTTGGTACTGGCTATGGGGGACGACCTAATCGGCGACCTAGTGATCGATGGGAAGCTGGGTGACAGCGAC
>NW_017728950.1:57120278-57150448 GCF_001723895.1 Crocodylus porosus | reverse complement strand
TTGGAGGTGGTTCAAGCACCTACATTGAACACCTTCAAGAGTAAATTGGTTGCTTATCTTGCTGGGATCCTATGACCCAGCTGACTTCCTGCCCTTTGGGCAGGGGGCTTGACTCGATGATCTCCCGAGGTCCCTTCCAGCCCTGCTGTCTATGAAAATCTATGAAAAAAATTTTTCCCCCCCCCAGTATTCAGTAGTCAAGCACAGAGATTTTTGGCCAGTTAGATTAAAATATCCAGTAAAGCCCTTCTTGTGTTTATCCAAATAGCTAAAACTATTCTGTTTCCCTCCAAAAATGAATACAATACTAACAATCAAATATATTTTGTACATTTTTTGTTTTGAAATTGTAGGCTTTTTTTTCTTGGACATTAGTATTTCCTACATAAATCACTGTTTTGACCAAATAGGCATTTTGTCCCACTAAAATAAATATGGTACTGTGATCGCACTGTCAGGGCCCAGGCCTCTGAGTGAATATACTTCACTCTCTTTTGGGTTCACAACCTTTCTGGGTCAATGAAGGGAAAGTACAGCTCCTTGCCACTCTACCATGAAGCCCCCTCATCTAGTCTTATAGCTACACCCAGTCTACTGAATGTTACCCACTAAAGGTTAGAAGAACTGCCTTTCCACACTGGGTCATAAACAAAGTCTGGAATGCAAAGCTTACTCCACCTGGGTTCAAAAGGGGGAAAAAAAAATGCCCAATCAACAGCGACTGGAATCTGCACACCTTCATATCTAGAGAAGAAAGAGGCTTATAAATAACGGAAGCTCGGTGTGGGCCCCAAGGAGGACTATCCTATGACTTCCTGCATTTGCAGGGAACAGGTAAGACAGGCTAAAGTGGTGACCAAACTTAGATTAGCAATGGGAATCAAGGACAACAAGAAGTCCTTTTTTAGGTACATAGGGAACAGCGGGGAAACAAATGGGAGTGTGGGCCCATTGCTCAACTACTCAGGGGAGCTGGTTACCGGTACCCAGCAGAAAGCTGAACTCCTGAATGACTACTTCACCCTCGGTCTCTCACCGGACAAAGGGGATAACCCTGCCAGGTAGAGTAGAGGATAAGCACGGTAGGAATAATTGCCTCCTTAATATTGCTATAGAGTTGGTGTATGACCAATTTAAAAAATTAGACATATACAAGTCAGCAGGACCAGGTGATCTTCATCTGAGAGTGCTGGAGGAGCTGGCTGAAGTCGTTGCAGAACCCCTGGTGAACCTCTTCCAAAACTCATGGCACTCTGGAGAAGTCCCTGAGGACTGGAAGAGGGCCAATGTTGTACCTATCCACAAGAAGGGCAGGAGGGAGGACCTGGGTAACTATAGGCCAGATCAGCCTAACTTCCGTCCTAGGGAAAATCCTAGAAAAGTTCATCAAGGAGTCTATCTGCAATAAGCTTGCAGACAAGTAAGATTCTGAATGACAACCAGCATGACTTCATTACAGGCAGCTCTTGCCTTACCAACCTCATCTCATAGATGTTAGGGTCAGAAGGGACCTCAGTAGGTCATTAAGTCTGACCCCCTGCCCTGGGCAGGAAAGAGTGCTGGGGTCAGATGAGTGGGGGGGTCAAGTGCTTGTCCAGTCTCCTCTTGAAGACCCCCAGGGTAGGGGAGAACACCACCTCCCTTGGGAGTCCATTCTAGATTCTGGCAACTCTTACTGTGAAGAAGCTCTTTCTAATGTCCAACCTAAATCTGCTGTCTGTCAATTTATGGCCATTGTTTTTAGTTAGTCCAGGGGCTGCCCTAATAAATAGAGCATCTCCTATTCCCTGCTGCCCTCCCCTGATATAGGCAGCCACAAGATCACCTCTCAGTCTTCTCTTGTGAAGGTTGAAGAAATCTAGGTCCCTTAGTCTCTCCTCGTAGGGCCTTGCCTACAGGCCTCCGACCGTACGAGTGACTCTCCTCTGAACCCTGTCAAGATTTTCTGAATCGCTTTTGAAGTGCGGTGCCCAAAACTGGACACAGTACTCCAACTGTGACCTGACCAGTGCTGCATAGAGGAGAAGCATCACCACCCCTGGACCTGTTAGTTATGCATCTGCTAATGCATGATAAAGCGCAGTTAGCCTTGTTGATCACTTCGTCACATTGACGACTCACGTTCGTCTCGACTCCAAGATCCCTTTCCACTGCGGTGCTGCTGAGGAGGTCATCTCCCAGCCTGTAAGTGTTTTGGTGGTTCTTTTTGCCCAGGTGCAGCACTTAGCACTTGTCTTTGTTGAACTTTGTATCTGGGGAAACGTTTGTTCACCAGAGTGCCTCAAAGAGCTGACAAGGTGGAACGGTTATAAACTACTGCAAGCCCATTTCAGGCTGGACATAAGGAAGAATTTCTTTACTGTCCGAGCCCCAAAGGTCTGGAATGGACTGCCATCAGAGGTGGTTCAAGCACCTACATTGAACACCTTCAAGAGAAAATTGGATGCTTATCTTGCTGGGATCCTATGATCCCAGCTGATTTCCTGCCCTTTGGGCGGGGGGCTGGACTTGATGATCTACCAAGGTCCCTTCCAGCCCTGATGTCTGTGAAATCTAACTGCATCCCATTTTGTTCTGCCCATTGTTCCAGCCTTTCCAGGTCTGGCTGGATCCATTCCCTAGTCTCTGGTGTACTAACTTTGCCCCATAATTTGATATCATCTGCAAACTTGGACAGGATGCTCTCCACACCCTCATCCAAGTCACCAATGAAGACAAATAGCACCAGTCCAAGAACCAAGCCTTGGAGGATTCCACTGCTCACACCTTTCCAGGTCGATATTGACCTGTCCACCATCACTTTCTGGGTGCAACCCCTAAGCCAATTTGCCACCCACCTAACTGTGTAATCATCAACATCACCCTCTGTCAGTTTATTTATGAGAACAGAATGAGATACCATATTGAAGGCCTTCTTAAAGTCTAGGTAGATGATATCTACATTGACTCCTGCATCTAAGCATTTTGTGACCTGGTTATAAAAAGAAACAAAAGTTAGTCAGGCAGGATCTACCTGCAATGAATCTGTGCCGATTTCCTTTCAGCATTATTTCCCCTGCTGGGCTTCCACAAATGTGATCGTTAATGATTTTTTCCAGAGTTTTCCCGAGAATAGAGGTGAGACTAACTGGCTTACAGTTTCCCTGTTCCTCCCTCCTCCCCTTCTTGAAATTAGGGACCACATTGGCCCTTTTCCAATCTTCTGGGACATGACTGGAGCACTGTGAATGCTTGAACAGCCGTGCCAGCAGCTCTGCTATGACACCGGCCAATTCCTTCAGCACCCTTGGATGAAGTTCATCTCGGCCTGCTGATTTGAACACATTCAGCCCCTCTGAGTACCCCTTCACTAAGTCTGTGCTAACAGTTTGTGGGCTGGTATCCCTTCTGTGTCTTGATTATAGAGAATGTATATTGTTCCTTAACATAGAGAGCAACACCCCTGCCTTTTCTCCACTTTATCCTATCTGTAAAACCTGTAACCCTCAATGCCTACTGCCCAATCATGAGTAGAGTCTCCCCAGGTTTCAGTTAGTCCAGCCAGGTCAAAGTTGTTGCTTGCAAGCAGGAGAGCAAGTTCCTCCTGGTTGTTCCCCATGCTCCTAGCTTTAGTGTAGAGACATGGCTCACTGATCCTCAGTTCTCCTTATCCTCTGCTTCCCTGTCCCCTGACAAACTTAGTTTAAAGCCCTTTAGAGGAGATCAGCCAACCTGTAAGAGAACAAACTCTTACCTTTAGAAGAGAGATGAAGACCATCTTGTTCCAGGATGCCTCTCTCATGGAAGTGCAGATTGTGGTTGTAGAAGCCAAAACCCACATGAGGGCACAAGCTCCAGAGTCGCAGGTTGACTTCCCTGATGCAGATGCACTGATGCTAATGGTGATTGCTGATTGGAAGGATGAACGAGAAGGCCACCTGTGTCCCCGACTTCCTAAGTCTGGCCCCCAGAGCCCTGTAGGTCGCTCATGACATGGTTCGGACTACTCCTGGATGCATCATTTGTGCCCACATGGATGAGGACCATGGGATAGTAATCAGAAGGCTGGATGAGGTTGGGAATCCTTGTAGTGATGTCCAGGATCCTGGCTACAGGTAGGCAACAAGCCACCTGTGCTATGGGATCTGGTCAACAGATAAGTCCCTCCATGCCTCTCAGGAGGGAGTCGCCCACCACGATGACCCAGCGTCTCTTCCTCTGGCTGCTCAGTTGTTGCTCAGCCTGCCTGGTGTTAGTTGCAGATGTGTCTTCCCCTGAGGTTTCCTCTGCTATATCATCCTCCAGTGCTGCCAGGGCTTCATATCTGTTCCCCAGTTGCACTGGGGAAGCAATCACAACTGCACTCTGTCTAGCTCTGGAGGTGACCGTCCTCCATTCAGCTGTCCTGGGACTCTCCCGTGACATCTCTGCACTAGGTGTCTGGTTCTGCAGAGAATGAAAGTATCCATCAATCTCATCTTCTGCAACCCTGATCCCCTGCAGCCTGCTCCCCTCACCTGCCCCTCCAGGGCCTCAATCCAGACAGGCAAGGAAATCCCTGGCCCCCATGCTACCCTCAGGCCTCAGAGGTCCCACCAGGCAATGCCCGCAGACAGGGGGCCAGGGCACAGCCAAGGGGCCTGTCTGGGTGGAGGCCTCACAGGAGCTCCAGGCCAGAGACAGCAGCAGGGCAGGGGCCCTGGCTTCGCTCCATGTCACCACCCCCATAGTAGCCCCCCTCCTCATTCACTTACCTGAAGTCTCTCTCAGAAGTACCCATGTACTCCTACATGGTATGTACTCCTACCCATGAACTGGCCTACAAACTGCTTCCCGGTTGGCAGTCCTTGTTTGCTGGCTTCCTGGTCACAGGCTCCTGGTCACCCGGGGAGTCTCTTTTTATACCCTTCTGGGTTTGGGCTGACTCAGGCCCAGGCAGCAATCCCACAGCAGTCGGCAATCAACACTCACTGAGCAGTCAGCACTCACTCCCAGTTTCTCAGAGCACACCCCCCAACAAACAAACAGTCAGCTAAACCAAAGGGGCAGGCAGCTGGATCACTTACCTTTCCTGGGCAGGATTTGGTGCCTGGCCTGTCTTCTCTTGTCCTGCCATGCCACACATGCAAATTAAAGCTCAATATCAACCAGCTATAAAGTTAGTATACATTTTTGAGGTCTAACTATAACTGATTGGAGGTTTTATGGCACGATAGCTATTTTGCACGTTAATTTTGCAATGCCTTTAATGTATAGAGGAGCCCCTGGACTTTACTCTATGTAGCTATAACAGAGATGGCAACCTATTGCTACCACACACTGCTGCTTACATCCCAGCCCCACAGTGGCCTGCAAATTTCTGCACCCCTTAGTGAACAGCAGATGCTGCAGAGGAACCAAATGGATGAAGGCAAATTGGTAGGACCTTGAGGTGGCCTCTTCTGTTGACTCAGCTGCAGCATCTTGCCACAGGCTGGATCCAATCTCCTTGCAGGCTGGATGTGGCCTGCAGGTCATGGGTTGATGACCCCTGAATGGAATAGTCAAATGGCTGCCATGGATTCATGTCAATTTTCTTATTTTGTTCCCTAGTGTAAACTAACAGGAAACTGCAGGTGCTATTTTCAACACACTTTCTTCTAGAACTATTCTGATGTTATTGTGATGTTATGGATGATCTGTGTGACAGGCAAAAGAACAAACACTTTTTTGCCTTCTCAAGCCTTTTGTTCCATAAGTGGAGAAATCAATGCTGGGAAAAAGAGAACAGAGGAAGGTAGTTGGGGATTGTTATGTTGCTCTTATTTCCAAGACTTTAGAATGGTGCTAAGCTCTGTAAAACAATTGTTTAAAGAGAGTAAGTGCACTGAAAATCAATTTGACAAATTTTCTTTGACTGTGAAACAGGTCATGGAGAAAGGTATAAAAGCCCCTCTAAAATATGTGAGGTGATGGGCTGTGGCTAATCTTGGAGAGTGTGTCATTGAGTGGGCAGGGCATTAGCTTCAGGTTCAGGGGTTGTTTGTTTTATCATCAGGCCTGTCTGACACACTGTGCGACTGTAGGCAAGTCACTTAACCTCACTGTCTACCATTTTAGAACTGGGGGAAAATGAGGCTCAATTTGTAATAACAATTTATATTACACTACTCCAATCAGATTTTGCCCCCAGGGTGTTGTGCACAATAAAAAATATGTCACTAAAAATGGAAAAACAAACTCTCAGTCTAAGTGGACAGGACTGACTGTGGTGGGGGGGTGGGCAGCCAGTGACACTGGTTAAATAGTTTGCCTCAGATTAAACTGCAAATTAGGAGCAGAACTAGAAATAGAGCCAAGGTCTCTGGACTTTCTCTGTTGCTTTTTCTACATATAGACCAGATTTCCAATGATCTTTGGACTATATGGATGGAAAAGGTGTTCTGTAATTTCTGGCCGATATTTTTTGTGTAGGGCAAAATACTCAGATTAGTGGCAGTTATGAAGATCATGTGCAGAACAGGCAGTAGGGATCTGCATTGCAGATAAGAGATCTGCAGTGCTAATCTGAGCACCACGTTTTCCCCATTATCATTATCAAGCATCCATGCATTGCTAAGAAAGTGGAGAGATAACAATGACGGGATGGAATCTCAGGTTTTTTCCTACTAAATTTGTGGATCATTTTAAAGGAAAAGATACTTATGGGAAATATTCCATTCAGGGTCATATTTGCTAATTGCTTGTTAGCTAAATAATCTTGAGGGTTTATAATCTGTGTGTTTATTGCATTTAATGTGTAACACATTAGTCTAACTTTAATAACTCTGTTTGTTTCAGATTCCTCCCCACTCTAGCTAACTACAGTATGTGCACCCCCCCTCCCCAAGTGCTTTGCTATCTATTAAATTAGTACAGACAGCAGGTGGGCCCTACAGAAATTGGAAAACAACAGCTGATCTTAGTCAGAGCAGACTGTGGAATCCTGCTATGGAACATGAGATTCAGACCCTATTATACAGCCTGCTCAGTGAGACGCTCCCCTCACCAGCACCAAAATCAGTCCCTTAATAACAGGAGGCTTTTCAAATCTAACTCGGAGCATGCTATCAAGTTTATTTAACCTCTTTATTACCCTTTCCACACAAAGCACAATAGGACTCATCTGGCTGACTCCTTCGGCTGTGCTGTTTACATCCGGCTGTTCCTGCTTTGTCTCTTGAAATAGCCAGGAAACAAGATTCTAGATGTATTGTGAAGGGATGAGAAAAGGCTACTGTTATTTTATTCTCATACTGACAGACTTATTTTATGAGGGAGGCTGGGCTTCAGGGACAGGGGAAGGAAAAATGAAGAGAAGATTTAGAAGGGAGACAAAGGCAAGCCCCAGTCTAAAGTTATGTCTGGATTGAAATTAGAGCTGCAATTACAGCACATGTTGACATACCTGTTCTAGGTTTCATTTAGCTAGGCCGTAGACCAGTGCTTCTCAGCTAGGGTTGAGACTGTTTCAGGGGTGCTGTGGTGGTAGGAAGTGCCCCAAAAGTGTAGTCTATAGCCAAATTGGGAAGTGGCTGTGGCAGAAGCACACACTCCCGCCTACGTTAGGGTTATCTGATACACCCAAAGAAAGCAGGCACACGCAGTCCTGCAGCAGCCCGTCTTGGGCTGACTCCTCCTGGCATCTTCAGAGACAGCACCTCATCTCACGCGCCTCTGTTCCCAGGAGGAGTGTGGGGGAATCAGACCAGGAAGGTGTGTGGCAAGAGCGGGCACTCCTGCCACAGACCTTCCTAATCTGGCTGTATAAACTATTTTGGAATCAAGGTGATTCTATGTTGGTAGGATTTATATCACTGGAAGGGTTTATAGAGTTGCTTTCCCATTCTGACATAGCTTCACCTACTTTCTTTGGGTGAAGGAAAGTGACATGTTCCCAAAGGTGAGAATTTTGGGAGGAGATACCTGAGCCAACAGTGATGAATTGAACAATCCCCAAACCTCACAACTCATGTAAACTTTGGCTCAGATGCTTAGCTCTTTTGGGACTGCATGTCAGGATCAGGACCACTGTGCTTTAAAAAGTTGAAAGTTGTGCCTAAGAGTCAAAATCTCTTTGGTTTCAAGGGAAAATGATATTTTTAATCTATTCAATACCTCTAGCCTGTATAAAGCCAACTTTGTTCTATTGCTAAAATCACTTTTAAGCCGGGCAAAAGGGAGCCTATTTAAACTTGTTTTAAAAAATCTTCTCTGGTGATGTCACTTGCATGAGCTGGACCCTGCAAAGCCTGTTCATTTGTTATACTTCCAGGCATATTGCTGCTGGTCTTTCACTCACTTGTAGCTTTGCTGGCCTGTAACACAGCACTTTTTCCCCTCTGAATTTTGTAGATTACATCCACTTTAATTTGTAATAGGCCTCTCTGAAAACCTTAGATTTAAACACTTAAGCTTCAAGGTCCAGTTTGCCCAGGCCATGCCATTCAGACTTCTAGTTTCAGCACTAAAAACTTGTTTTTGGATTTGTAAGTAGGGGAATTCAGACTCTTCCTGAACACCATGGAAGAGCTTCTGTGAAGTTTCCTCTGGGATTTGTAGCTTTAGGTCTTAACAGTTTGCAATGTGTTAACAGAACTCTCTACCAGCAGGCCTTGGAGTGTGGCTGTGGTAGATTAGCAAGGTAGCAGTGTACTAGGAGTAGATAGTTGGTTAGAGGTAGTGATCAGAGGCTGAATATCGACCACTTCTATTTAGTAACCTACTGAAACTCCTAGAAGGAACACCTGTCTCATCTACCAACAACACATAATGTACCTCCCGATCCTAAAAGTAAGATCAGACTCTGCTCTGTTGGGTTGTGTTGCTGCTTCTTTTAAAGACTCTGCTTTAGTCGATGCCTGGAAGGGTAACTCTCCTCAAAGGAAAAAAGGTGCCATAAATTCTACTGATTAGGGAGCTGCAGTGTCTTCTTCTGATGCGCTGGATAATCAGGCAGGTGAAAACACCATGGTGCCATCAGACACAGAACCAGCCTGAGTCATCCTGAGTCTGCATTCACCAGCTCACGTGGGATCTTATCACAACACAATTGCCTTAAAGACTGGTTCAGTTTTCAGTAATCCTACATTTGTCAGGGGGAAAAGAATCTCCATGGGGGGGAAAAATGCTGTAATGTACAGCTGCCAAACTGAAGTACATAAGGTGAAATGAAACGGGAGAATTTGAAAGTGCCTGAGATTGCTTATTTCATAAAGAGTTAGATTACACACCTCTGCCTCAATCAGAGATATGGTGTGTTCTCTCTCTGCTGGTGTGGCTCTTGCAAGGTACAATAGTTATAGAATAGCTCTAAGTGCTTTTCCTGAGCCAGCTTCCTTTTCTGCAGGTAGGCTATAATCAGAGTAGATTTTTATCACTAAATGCCTCATGCCCAACATCTTTTTTTCCTCTGTTTGTGTTTCCTGTTCAGGAATTAATGTGTGTGCATGTATGGGAGGGAGGAGGGTAGAATCATGCACTTTAAGGCTCAAGTTGTTACGCTAATGGCTCTTTTAATTTTAGATAAGTACTTTTCCCTTCAGGTGGTAAATAAACCAATATCTGTGATGCTTTCATGTCTTTGAGTAACTGAATCAGGAAACTTAGGCTCTTTCATTCCATTCATTCATTATAGAAATTCATTTAAATTGTTCTGGCCTGGCAGTCCATTCACCACTCTGCTGAATGACTCTAGCAGCTGATCAAGACACTTACCCCACCTATCCCAAATCTTGGCATCTGGAACAACCTAGTCATCGGCCATGTAGAATGGTGGTTACACACATCTCATTATTTAGGTTTCAGAAATTCATACCGGGTTTCTTCTATGTTAGGACTTAATCGCAGTGCTTATATTTTTGAAAATAAACAAATGTCTATAAGGGATTTTATACCATAAAGTTGAAATGCAAAGATTAGACTTGGCTAGAAGAAAAAAACCCCAAACCCCTGATTTACTGTTTTCTTCCTACAAGATAATTTCCCTTGGAATACAGCAGATTTTGTATAGGTATCCCAAATTCTTATATTGGAACATACAGTACTCCAGTTCCAGTCTCTGTGTTGGGAAAGGTTTAATTCTTAATATCTTGAAACCATATCAGGCCACAAGAAAACTCATGGTGTTCCAGTTCATAGCTTCTTAAGTATTTCTTCACTTTATTTTACAGTCTGAGACCATCTGTGACTAGTTTCTTTTAGCTCTTGTTGGCCTCGGAGTCTGGATGCTTTGTAACCTCTATATATTTGTCTGGGGATTCTGGTCTGATGAACAGATATTTTTAAGTCCTCTTTTTTTCCCTTAGATCATTGTGTTCCTCTCAAGCTGAAATGGCTCAAAAAAATCTCTCTAGCATAATTCTGCCTATGAGTGATCCACAAAGGGGCAAGCCAGGTTTTTGTGCCTTATTTTTGCTCTTCAGTGATGTATAAAGACAGCTTGAACTTTATTTTAAAAAAGGCAAATTATATTTTCTCCCATCCCCCTTGTTATTTCTCAAAAGCATCAAAAACAACCCCCCCTCCCCCCCTTGACAAAACACAAACTCGAGACTTACCTTTCCTATGCTGTCTGGCAATCTTTTTGGAGGACCAGAGAAATAAAGTGGAAGCATTCTTGGTTCTTAATTACTGGAGCATTGGTTTCAAATCTTATTTCTGAACTGTTTGTTAGCCACTTGAGTCAAATAAGCACTATTGAAAACAGACAAAAAGTGTTTAAAATATGAGTTTTAGAGCTCTTCTTTTCTTCATAACTTTGATTTCCATTTTCTTAGTAGGAATATGAAATAACAAATGTTGCTTGTTTAAAATATTTTCCTGCAAAGACAAGATGGATAAAACTGCAATTTTGAATGTAAAACAGCAAACTGGACTAGGAAAAACTAAGCAAAATATTTTTGTGCCATTCCTTTTCTTTTGCAGCACATAGAAAGAATAAAACCCAAAATTATTGAAAAGAACCACATCGTCTGTCATACCACAAATACAATAATCATAAACTTCTAAACAAGGCCATATTGGGAGAACTAATGTGCAGAGTCACCTAGTGATGTCAAGTGCCTACATAACAAAGCTCCAGGGCTTTCACAATATCCATTACAGTTTATTTACCCTAGATGAAGCAATGAAATTTTAGGAACCTAAATCTCAGGTTCAGTCTCAGATCTTTCTCCAGATCCAAGCCCTCTGCAAGCCTCTGGTACCAGATGTTGTTTACAACAAACACTCCCAGCTCTGGTTAGGGTAGCGCCTGGGTGTGAGGCAAAGTACGTTATCCGAGCTAAAATGCCATGTGTGGGTGACTGTGCTGCTTCTGTTATACCTCATTAGCCTCTCAGCAGAGCTATTTAGCCTCCAGGGAGAAGTGTTGCATTGCTGCAGGAGACTGCTTGGCATTATGGGAATGTTGTGGGAGTTTTGTCCAAATTCAGGACCAACCTATTATTTCACAGCCCCTTTGGGGAATATCAGGATATGGCACCAAACTTTGGGACATTTTATTTCTTTAACCCTATAATATAGGCAACAATAGGCCTGATTCTTCTTTAAACTGAGGACCTTTTAATGGCTGAGATGGTGTCTAGAGGCACTATCAGGGCATTTGTATGCTGCAGTAACTGCTGTAACTGTAGCTTGTTCAGGTATAAATAGATATACATCAGCTAGCTTTAAACTAGCTAGCTAGAGTGTAGTCACAGCAGAATGGAAGTCAGGCAGGCTAACTGCCCATATTTACTCAGCTTTTCAGGTAGGTTTTGCAGCCTGCACTGAGCCCAGTGCTATGGTACCAACAGAACTGGCACTGTCCAAGCCAGCGGAAGTAAATTTGGTTATGCCTACATAAGTGATTCTCAACCAAGGTGCCTTTCAAGTGTGCCACAACATGTTAGCACTTTTAGATGTACAAACAATTTATAAGATAAACCCAGGAATTTCAAATAGGAATCCATAGTGTTAAAAACATCCTGAACTGCTGGTATCTTTCTGATTTCTATGCAAGAACAAAGTTGTTTTATTATTTTTCCATAGTCAAAAAATGAGCAAAAACGATGAACTGGCATTTTCCAAGGTGTGCCTTGAGGATAAGAAGGTTGAGAACCACTGGTCTATATGAACTGCAGACACAATGCTGACTATAGTGTACAATACCCTCAATGCAGTGAAAGGTATGCTTATGTAAATGAGAATTGGGCCCAATTTTAACACATAATTCTTTTTTTCACAAAGGCCCCGAACAAAATATTGGATCTTACCTGTCCTCAAGCTTCCTGATCACAGACCAAGTTCCACCCTGTTCTATCTGCCCAGTGCTGCTTACTTTAGTTATTTGCACCAGTGAATGGATAGAAGTTCTGGCCTGATACAGTTGTCAGGGGGAAGAGGGGAAAGAGACAGAGAAATATTTGACATCTGACAAAAAGAGTTCAAGGGCTTCTTCTGCCTATCATTAGGACAGATTGCTTTTCAGTTTGCATGTGAGAAATTCTGAAAGATTTCCAGGAGTATTGAAAAGCATGTAAGAAGGACTTTACTGTCCCTACACACTGTTTGTGCAAGTATTTCCATATTGAAGAATGACTCTAAAGAAATTGATCTATGCAAACTGGTTGACTACAGAAAACAGCTTGTGATACCAGATGTGCTCCATGAGGTGTATAACTGGGCTGAGGAAGAATACCTAGCAAATACCCAGAAAAAAAATCAAAATATGGTACTTGCAAGCTTCTTCTGACTGGGAAATATCTCTTACTGAATGAGTCTCCACACAAGTTTAAGACAAAAAGAATCTAGCTGTTACTCAACTCCAAATAGCGGGGTTTTTGGGAGAGTATGGCTGCTAGAGAGGCCCAGAGTCCTGTTTGCAGAACAGAGGTATTCTGTGGTGAGGATTTTAGCCAGACTATGGAGTTGTTTGCCCTGAGCAAGTTCCTTTCTGACATTTCCAGGGTGGGAACATTGGAAAGGAGCGTACCTCTTTTGAGCCTCCGATGGCCAATGCTAAAATAGGCATTGGCTGTTCTGCTGCTGAGATGAGGAAACACTGCTGATCCACCAGATCTGTGGAGACCAAGCAATGTTGGAGCTGTCTTGACTTCTTCAGACTGAAGCTGGTAGGTTTTGATAGTTGTTAAGCGATAGCTAACAAATACATTAATCAAGTTCATATTTTCCATGTGTCTGAAGAGACACTCACTGTGCACAATGCTTAAATAAAGATATTCTCAATCCCTGGCTAAGATGGATTTTCAGTAATTAAAGAAAATAAGAATTTTATTCAGATTCAACATTTCCCATTTGTAATTATCCTCTTGAAGTCCCTTTATAATTATTCTTTTTTTTATGATCCATTGCATTAGCATATTCAATCAAAATTGTTTAATTAGATGATAGTTTACTCAAATTACAGATGCACAAGTTTTCTGTATAACAGTGTAGAAAACAGAGAGCATTTGAGCTGTAATACATTAAGGGGAAAAAAAGTGTACTAATGTTGCCAATAATAATGCAAATCTTCCGCTTTAAAAGCCCCTTCTCTATTTACATTACAGAGGCAAAAACGAATCCTGTGCTATGATTTACATAGCTTCTTTGTACTGGGGACTGTCTTGAAAACACAATATACCATATCCACAAAGCCTTGCATAGCTCATATTTTTTGTAAGACAGTTCAAGAAGGCTGAATACTCTGGGATGTATATTTATATACATATACAATATATAAATGTATGCATGTATCTGTGTACATATGTACATATTACACAGAGATGATTAGAACCATGAGGTGTTTGTCATTGACAGATCAAGCAGCCAACATGCAATAATTATGATTTGGTTGTATCAGTTGTCTTTCTGTTCACCATTGGACCCACACCTGTAAATCTCTGGCCTCTTGTCTTTTCCTCTCACCTCTCAGTAGGCACAAAATATACCTTGAAAATATGCTTCATTGATTCAGGAGCTTATTCATAGTCTCACTTGCTTGTATACAGTTCCAAAGAAGTTAACATGAAGTCAACGGGCTTCCCAAGGACAACTGATAATATGAATAAGACTTCTAGGGATGCCATTGGTCCCTTTCAAGTCAAGTGGAGTTTTGTTAGGGAATTCAGTGGGCAAGGCTTCTTAAGGAGCAGTGAAAATTGTGGAACATGAAATGGAGACATGGCTTCTACTTGCTAATGGCCAATCCAGTATCATAGAAGAACACTATATTCAAAACAATATAGTATTACAAAATTTGTAGACCTACAAAAATAGATTGCTTTAGAGTGTGTGCATATGCTTAGCTCCCTGGTTGTATGCCACAAAGCCATACTTTCCAGCCAGGGGGTAATATGACTTCTTAGCCCTCACCCCCTGGCAACAGTGAGGGGATGTAGCCAAGTGCCTGGGGCAAATTAGAAGCAGAATGAACCACTTGCATACCTGCTAGCAGCAGCTGGGTTTTTTTGCCTCCCCTTCCCCCCACTGATAATTCAAAATTTGGGGTAATTGCTCCTATGGCCCCCTGTAGTCATGCTTCTGCCCCCAGGGTAGCAAGTCAATGAGGAAAGGCTCACTTACGGGCTTGCCCCAGCAGCTGTTGCCACCCCTTTAGAGTTCCCAGTGTTTCAATGTCCCTGGGTTCCAGGCATGTTCTGCCACCTTTACCACTTGTAGACAGCCCCTCATGCTTACTAGCTGGTAGCAAGGGTGAATGGGGCTTCCTGTGAGCCCTTTCTGGATGCAGAGGCTGCTTAAGGGGTCTTCCTCCCCCATATCATCTCCTGCTGCTGCTGTTTGTAGGCATGCCCTGTGGTGGGCCAACAGGGGGCACTACTGCACTGGGCCACCCACCTCATCGAGCCTGAGAACCTACCATGCTGCAAGTGCCTCCCTGGGGGTGCCTCACATCTGCCTGACCCCAGAGCACAACCTGTGAGCCTGGGGTCATTGCTGCCGCCACCCAGGAGTCTCGGTCTGTCCATGGGCCTGTGCCCCTGGTATACACAGGCCTTGTAGACCTTGAGGGTGCTTGGCCCACTGCAAGAACTTGGGGTGCTTCCTTTGGTCTGGAGCACAAACAGTAGCTTCCCTTGGTCAGCTGGACCAAGAGGACATGAAGGCATGCCTCTTATTCCTCTCCCAATGAATCCACCACACTAGGTACAGTGGACAACTTTATTGGTTACAGAGAGAAGGCTTGGGGGAGGATTCAGGATGGGGAGGATTCACAGAATAACCTTAGAGCAAACAGTGTGGCTAGGTAGCTGTTGATTATGCATCTGCTGTATTGCCAGCTATATAGCTAGATAGATTTCAAGTAACCCAAGCAACCAGGTTGGCTGGCAGTTGAGAGAACTAGTTACATGACCTGTAGAGGTAGTAAACTGAACAATGAGAGCAGGTTCTCCCTCCCTCAGGAATTTACCTACCTGGGTCACGTAGGCAGAGCTGGTTGCTAAGCAATCAGAATGATAGACAGTAGGCCTGTGCGAATAGAGAGCTATTTGATTCATATTCAGCCGAATCGGATTCTGAAGATTTGGAGCTGATTCAGAGTGATTCAGAGTTTGCGCCATAGAGTATAATGGGGAATCAATGAAATATCTATAGCTTTGGTTTTTTGTGGCTGAGTCAGATGAAACATGCAGGGATGATAGCCTCTGCTGAGGGCATGAAGCCTACCAAGTTTCAAGGAAATAGGTATAGGGGTTTCTGGGACACCGTACCTCAAGCTGATGACAAGCAAAACTCCTGTCGTGTGTGTGTGTTAAGCCACAGCAGGGTGAAAACTGCAGGGATTATCCCTGATGAGGCC
Organism: Crocodylus porosus; assembly: GCF_001723895.1. Taxonomy (NCBI): domain Eukaryota; kingdom Metazoa; phylum Chordata; order Crocodylia; family Crocodylidae; genus Crocodylus; species Crocodylus porosus. Next base: position 57,134,646 of record NW_017728950.1, on the reverse strand, counting down.
ACAAAGCCTGCCAAGTGTCAAGGAGATAAGTGCAGGAGTGTCTGGGAAACGGAACTTCAAACTGCTGACAAGCAAAACTCATGACATAAGTGACACTGCGTGTGTTACGGCACAGTGGGGGAAAACTGCAGGCCTGCTAGCCCCTGCTTAGGCCATGAAGCCTGCCAGCTGTCAAGGAAATGGGTGCAGGAGAAGTCTGGGTTCTGGGATCCTGCACCTCTGGCCGCAGGCAGGCAAAACTTGTGACATGGGTGGGTGACACTGTATGTGCATTCAGGTGCACCCTTCCTGATGCTGGGGCCTCTGCACAACATGACAGTGTGCTTCAGTGAGGGTTCCTCCTCCCCTACAGCCTCAGCCTAGTCCAGCACTGTAAACGGCAGCAGGTAAAAATAACGTAGGTGACTCAGCAGTCAGCACCAGTAGCACCAGCAGTATCTAAGGTAGCCAAACTGAACTGTCACAGATCCTTTCTTTTTATAAAGGAACTGACAGCAAGAAGTAAAGATGTTGTGTTGGATATATGTTACTTGTGGTGTGTGATGGCTTATCTTATGTTTTTATGTTTATATATTTATTATGGAAAAAAACAGAATAGTTAGAGAAATATATCTTAGGAAGCTTTCAGGTTGAAAACCCCTTTTTTCAGGCTGAGGAAGTACCTGCAGTTGGCGTGTCTCCTGGTTCTGGATGAAAGGAATAGTAAAGAAGCCAGAGGCTGGCTTGGCATGCAATGCAGGCAAGAAAGCCAGTCAGTGAAAATGGAAATGGAGGCATCAGGGGGTGAGAGAGAGGCTGAGGTGGCCGGGGAAAGGGGGATGTAGCAGCACAGGTAAAATTGCAGAGGTACCTGGGAAGTCAGATGTCTGGCAGGTTGCAGTGTATCAGAATATTGGGAGTGTCTAATGAGATGCTTTCTTTGATATTAAAGTAAATTACTGTGCAGTAAGTGTCACCTTCTACATGTGCAGAAGCTTACTGTGCAGTAATTTGCTCTAATCATGATTAAATTTGCTACCTGTAAATAGAAGTAGAAAATTTACTTGCAAGTAATTACTGTGTGGTATAGTATGTGTTGACAGCTGACCTGGAGGAAATTTGCTCCCAGTCAGTCGGGCATCAGGGGTGGGAGATTGCTTCCTGTTCCTGGGAGCTTTCTGCTGCTGGAGCAGGTTCTGTCACTGGAACCTGGGTGGGGACAACATTCCCCTCCCTGGCAGCAGGGAGCTTCCAGCCGCTGCTCTGTGATCAGGATGGTGGAGTGGAGGCTGAGAGATTGTTATCGGGATCACAGAGCTGGAAATGGGAACAATAGTCTCTGACCCCTTGCTCCATGATCACAGAGCTGCGGCTGGGAACAGTCATCTGCCAGCCATCATTCCACAATTGCCGAGCGCAGGCTGGGAGCTCCTTGCACAGGGAGTTTCCTGCCCAGCCCAGAGCTGGCTGGGACCTGCCCAGACTGGGACAGCTCTGGGCTTCACATGCAGACTTCCCTGTGCAGCCCAGGGCTGTCCTGGTCAGGGGAAGTTCCTAGTCCTTTGCCCTGATCAGGACTCCCTGCCCAGCCAGGTGCTCACTGCTAGCTGCCCCACCAATGGATCTGGGACCTGCCCCTCCCTTGCAGCTCCTTCCAAGACCCCATAGAAGCAGTGTCAGATGGTTGTCATAGAGGTTTCTGATACTCTAAGGAGGGTATTTGTAGACACTACTGCCTGGTATCAAAAAGAGGCATTTCTAGCTGCCCATCTGCATTTGAGTGGCAAGGTGTCTGGAGCATTGGAGGACACTTGGATATGCGTAAATCAGATGTCCAATCCAGATGGGAAAAAATACATTGTATTTGAAGTACTGCTAGTAGTAACTAGGAATGCATCTACATGAACTATAAACCAAATACAATCACTTCAAAGCGAAGTCGGTCTTGCTGTAAGGAGGATTATCTATTGTGAGCTAGGTCAAGATATTTCAGTTTAGAAAATGATTGTGTGTTGGTGCAGGGTTCTTTAAGGCAAATTAACTAATAATTACTACTGTGTAACATCCTCATGAAAACAAAGTCCAAAGGCTGGGCTTTTCAAAGGAGCCTACAGTAGCTACTAGCTATAATTTCTTTGAATTTCAATGGGATTTCATACCCAACTTATTAAGGCTCTTGTGAATCCCAGGCTAAATTCCTAAAGGAAAGGCAAGGTGGAAAGATATACAGTTAGTGGAACTGAAACATATTGTGAGTCTACGTTAAGACCCTTAACTTCAGTAGGATGACACTCACTTTCACAGGAATTTTGGGAGAGTCTTATGATCTGTTCCCAGTGTCAGAGGCTGACAAGTCCAGTTTTCCAAATTGATTGCACGGTTGCTGCTACTCTCTTTGAAATACCTTGCAAGTGTTACTATGAAACAGTTTACATTTTATAGTCCTGCTCATGTTCATGTTCCATCATGAATGTTTTTCTCTCTACTGTCATGTTGTAGAGAACTTTTCATCAGCCAGCTCCAGAGCTCAGTTTTATTTACCTTTCTTTGACAGACTGACCCACTATAAAGCAAAATAGGTGATTCTATGTGGTTTAAAAAAAGTAAAGACAACAAGGCTTGGTAAATGTTTTTGCTGGAGGTTAGCAAAGGTAGTATACCGGAAAATAAATTACAGGCAGGACCACCAACAGTTTCATTTCTGTCCTTTAATATTTAAAGCCCTTTGCTGTGATTAGCATAACAAAAGGGATAACTGTAGGAAAAAACTGTGTGGGGAAACTATGTTGGACTCAGATTACAGTTTAAGACATTAATGTCTTGATGTCTAGTTGGCAGCCAGTATCAAGTGGAGTGTCCCAGGGGTTGGTCCTGGGGCTGGTTTTGTTCAATATCTTCTTCAATGATCTGGAAGATGAGGTGGAGTGTGCCCTCAACAAATTTGTGGATGATATCACGCTGGGTAGAGTTGTAGATATGCTGGAAGGTAGGGCTAGGATGGATTCAGACTTAGGCCAACTGGAGGATTGGACCAAAACAAATCTCATGAAGTTCAATAAGGAAAAGGGCAAAGTCCTGCATTTAGGATTGAACAATCCCATATACTGGTACAGACTGGGGACTGACTGGCTAAGCAGCAGCTCTGCAGAAAAGGACCTGCAGGTTACAGTAGACAATAAAGCGGAATATGAGCCAAGAGTCTGCCTTTGTTGTGAAGAATGCTAACAGTATATTGGGCTGCATTAGTATGAGCAGGAGGTTGGACTAGATGACCTCCTAAAGTCCTTTCCAACCCTAATTTTCTATGATTCTATGAAAAAAATCTGAAATTGAATACATACTGGCATAGATCTTCAGCTGTAGTCAAGAAGACTGTTGGTACTGGAGTGTGTGCATGCTCGTTTTTATGCTCCCTTGCTTCTGCAACATAAAGCTGACCCCTGAGTTCCCTTTATCTGAAGCCAGGTCAGTCCCTATCCTGGGGCCACCCACAAATTGCTTTAATTCTAATTCTTCTGTTAACATGTCAAAATGATAGCCATAAACTGCTTTATCTTAAGGTCTGTGCAGCAAAATGATTCTAGCGTTTAACTTGTACGGTTAACAAAAGCAGCAGAGATGTGATTTTATGGGTTTCATCATAAGCTATCAACCCGAATAAAAGTCCATTGGACACCCGGGGTATTTACTCTGCTTTCTGGCACATGCTTTGTCGTGTTAATATTTTTGCTGCTATTGCTACCCATGTAGCTAGACACACATTTTGGGGGTACCTCAGCCATTCCTATGGCTGTCTACTTTATCAGCAGGACTGTGGGGAAGATAACAGAGGTGCATCTGCACAGTCCCAGTGCGCTGTATTATACCTCTTTCACTTAGAAAGTCCCCTTTGGGATAGAGGTTTTGGCTCTAGAGCCAGAATCTAATGGCAGTATGGCTCATGTAAGCCAAATGTTTAAAAAGGTTGTTCACAGTGCTCCATATTTCTACAGCATTCTACAAACATTGACTAAAGTAAATGTCTTTCACTGCTTGAGCTGTAGTGATGTAAAAGGCATTTTCAGACCAAATACAATCCTTTTACTTCTTTGTCAATAAAATTCCATTTCAGCTTCTATAGTGCATCAATATAAAATGCATCAAAATACATGAATTGTGGAGACAGTGATGTTCCTGCTTCCTGCCCCAGTCCAGCCCCAGCCCCAGCCCCACTAAAAAGTAAATATACACGTTTAAAAATAAACCATTTTTATTTGTGTTCGTTACAGGATGCTTGTTCTTTGCATACAGTACAATGAAATGTTATTTTGTATAATATTGGATTGTTGTTCCAAATGTTTACAGTCATAGTATGAAATAATGAACAATGGGGGCAAACAAATGCAGAGAGAGGGGCAATATATTTTCTGATGGCCTAGAAAATAGAGCACTGGACATGGACTCATGTCTATTCCAAGATCTGCCATGATGCTGCTGGTGCCCTTGGACAAGCCACTTCAGTTTTTTTAGCCTCAGTTTCCTCCTCTATAAAACCTCAATAATAATAATACTGATCTTTTTTGCCTTTTAGATGCACTAATGAACAGTATTATGTAAGAATTAAGTACTACTACTACTAGTACTACTACACTTATTATTTATTTATCCTCTAGCACCCAGGATCTCAGAGGGAACACAATTGCTAGTACAGACCCTGTTTAGATTAAAGCCTTTGAGTTTATAATATTACCTCCTTCCTCAGTATTTTGGAGCTGTCCATCAACAGTGCTTTTTGAAGGACCCACGTTTGGATAATAAAACCACCTTCCAGTTTATATAGAACTACTATTACAATCCCATCATGATATCTCAGCACTCTGCAAAAAATTGGCAAGGTGTTTCTACATTTTGTCTCAGATTATCTTTGGTTCCTGGTACTCATATTGATCAGTCTTGCATTCATTCTCCACTGAAGCATTCTCCCCTTGATATTTATGGCTCCTGTCTCTGATTTCTGAGCATATCCTTCAAGAACAGCAAAGACTGAATGCAAAACCCATCATATTTCTATGCTCTTATTATTTCTAACTTTATCTGGCCTGTGGTGGTTATACTTTCTCCCAACTTATAGTCCATACTTTTTGCAAAGGGCCCTGTGTACAGTATTGCCATCTTTGTTGGATTGTATTTTATACATATTGCTGGCCAAACCTGGTTACATCTATTTGTAACATGACTAAGGTCTTTGGGGCCTGGCCACACACCCTACATTCTGTGTTTAAACTCATCTTTGCTTTAACATTTCCTGTAAATCACTTCTAATCTGCTGCCACCTTTTCGTGAGCTTGTCTAAAAAACCTTGCCATGTAGTTCTTTTTCCTTCAGTTTCTTCCTGTGTATCTTTTGCTATTTTCCTTCTGTGACTTCCTCTTAATAGGAGTACATTCTTCATTTAGTGTTGGGACTAGATCCAAGATCCAGTCAGTCCAATTTGTATTTGTCATATAATCTGCTATCATTACAGGTTCTTGTTCCGTGACATCTTTGACTGCCCTCAGCCTTTTACCTTCATTTTTCCTGTCAACTTAAGCCTGTCCACATCTGAATTCATGTTCAGTAACTTATATGGCTGTAACTTCCTCCTAGTCATCCTGTCCACTTTCTTGAAATCAATCTTTAGCCAATATGCGACTACAGCAGAATATTATATAACTGGAATAGCATACATGTTTATTGCCTTGGCTGTTTTTTACCCATACAGCTTAATTTTCAACAATTTTACTAGTCTCCAAAAATGCTTCTTCACCATTTCGTTCATTTCTTTATCACAAAACTTTTCCTTATGAAGAACTCTCACTACTTGCAGTGACTGACACTAGCAATGTCCTCTGTTATCCCATTATCTGTTTCTGTCCTTTACAATATTTGTGCAGTTTTTTGTTATTTAAAATATGCATGCTTGTTTAATTTGAATGCCATTCCTATATCCTTTGAGACAAATTCTAGTTATAACCAGCGATATCATTTTAAGTCATCCATGTAAAACAGACATGAAAGAGGCTTCTCATCTTTGTTCATTAAATAGCCCTTCCTTGAACGTCTCATCATTGCAGACAGTGGAAAAAGCAATATAACAAAGAGCAAAAGTGACAAGGAAGTATCTTGGAAAATCCCACATTGTTGTCTTAACTTTTCTAAGAACATAAGGAATAACCATACTGAGTCAGACCGGTGGTTCATCTGGCTCAGTGTTCTGTCTCTGACAATGGCAGAAGTGGATACTATGTGCTGCTTAAAAAAGTATGTTCTTTTGTTAGCTTTAAACTTGACTCCTACTAATTTTAGGACCCTCAGTCCTAGTATTTTAGGACTTTATGAACAAGAGCTCTTTTCTTTTGGTCCATGCGCTTTATCACGTTATAGACCTGTATCATGTTGCCCCCTCAGCCTTCTTTCTGAACTGAAGAGCCTTTTTAGTCTCTCTTGGTATGGCAACTACTTCATACCCCTGATAATTTTAGTTGCCCTTCTCTGTACCTTTTCCAGTTCTACTACATCCTTTTGGAGACATGAAAACTGTACACAGTATTCAAGATGTAGGCGCACCATGGATTTATATAATGCCATGATGATATTCTGTTTTGTTTTCTATTTCCTTCTTAATGATGCCCAACACTTCATTGGCTTTTTTGATTGCTGCTGCACATTGCACTGACATTTTAGAGAACTATGTGCAATGACTCCAAGGTCTCTTTCCTGAGTTATAACAGCTAGTTCAGTACCCAGCATTGTGTATGTATAGTTTTAGTTATTTTTCCCCATGGGCATTACCTTGTACTTATCAACATTGAAGTTCATCCTTCATTTTATATGCCCACTCACTTAGCTTGGTGAAATCTTTCTGTAACTTGGATTTGACTACCCAGAATAATTTGGTATCATTTGCTAATTTGGAGATTTTATGGTACAACCCCATTTTCTGATCATTGATGAAAATATTTACAAAATTGGATCCAGCATAGATCCCTGGAGGACCCCACTTTTGACCTCCCTCCATCCTGAAAAGTGACTATTTAGCTTTACCTTTTGTTTCCTATCTTTTTAACCAGCTCTCGGCCCACAAAAGAACCTTCCCTCCAATCTGAAGGCAATGCAGTTTTTTTTTTAAAAGCCTTTGGTAAGAGATCTTGTTGAAAGCTTTTTGAAAGTGCAAATATATAAAATCTACGTAACTATGTCAACCAGGTTCCCCTTGTCCACATGCTCATTAACACCTTCAAAGAACTCCAGAAGATTGGCAAGGCCCAATTTCCCTTTACAAAAACCATGATGACTCTTCCCCAACAGATCATATCAGTTCATATGACTGTTGATTTTATTTTACCATTACATCCCAGGTAAGGTGTGCACTTTTCCATGATCTTTGATATAATTTCCACCCAAAAAAGATGTACTGTATCATTTCTGGAACAATAATCCTACATTTCTGTGACATATTATCATGCACCTTTGCAAAATCTCCAAATTCTGCACGTTATTTCATTTTTGTCTGCACCTATCAGTATGGTTTTGTCCACAATCATATGCTTCTTTGTCTCATCTTCCTTTCCTTTCTTGAGAATAAATACCACTAGTTTCAACCTGTATGATCAGTTTTTCACTATTAATTCCAGTAAGAAGCTTCCTGATTGTAGGCAAGGTATTATAGGTATTAAGTTTAATAGCAAGTGTTTCTTTCCCTGTGTTCTTTTAATGAACAAAGTACTTTCTTCCAACATCCAGTTAGATGCATCATTTTTCAATGATTCTTTGTAAATATATTCTGGACTGAGAATGTAAATTTGTTAAGCTCTTTAACTATTAATTGTGAATTCCATCCCTCCCTGGTGTTTTCCGGTTAGATAATTTTCTCCATTTTCTTTGTAGATCTTAATCTGTAACCTGCACTTCAGTTTTATTAATTATACCACTCCAATTACACCACTCCAATTAAATTTTGTTTTTTCTCAATACACTTTGCCAGTGGATTGTATGGTGACTTCCTTTCCTGTAGTTCTTTCCAAAATCGTTGTATTTTTCTAATCTTTCTGTTCCACTTGTGTAAAGAATTTCCAAGTATTTTGCCAGTAAAGTTATTTCTCTGTATGCATCTTAAATTTTACTGATTGTACCACTGTTACAAAATTATGATGGCCTTACCTGTTAACCCATTGCATCTTCTGTTATTTGTCTTAATGGTTCCTTAGTTCAGAGACACAGATTATATATCCTCATTATTTTGATCATCATACCCCAAAACTTTACCTTCCATGCCACCCTTAAATTTAATTCTTTTTAATCTACTGTTTAGGTTTTTAGTTTTTTCTTGAATCAATATTGATTTTTGGAGGGAAAAAACCCATTGTCTTCTGATATTGCCAGATCTGCACACCTGGAAATGCATTTTCAGCTATTGGCTGTTCTTGTGCCATTCTTTCCAAGTTTTCAGATTATTAATAAGAATCCTAACATGATCAGTCAATTACTTCCCACAAAAATCACTTGCTTTTGTTAACACATTTACTCCTTTTCTTTACAAATGACCACTACTTCTAAGTAGGAAGCAATATTTCATTACTTTGATATTATCAGCATGGCTCCATCTGTTCTTCTTTGGTTCCTCTGTATCTTAGCTTGATGTTTCCACAGTTATCTGATGACAATTTGGCATACCTGTGTAGCTCCCAGTTGCATTGTACTTCTTATTCAACTTATTCCACTGTTATTGTGACTCGGGTACACAGTCTCATCACTCTTCTGAAAACAAAAGTCCTCCTACAATTACCTATTACATGTTATTATGGAAATAACAATAATGATTATAGAGGAAAGCTGTTCCAAAAGTTCTGGAAAAGAAGGTTCTTGCAATAATTATGATGTAATTGTGGGAAAGAGCTCAGGGAAAGCTTTTAAACTCTGCCCCCCACAAAGCAATTTAGAAATGTATCTTGATTCTGGGTAGGAAAGCAATGGTACTGGTGAAGGAGGTAGCTGACACGGTTCTATGAATAATATATATTTATTTCTTAGTTTGGCTTTTCATGATTCTTTAGGGTCTGGTTGCAGAAGGAAGCAGCACTCTATACTTTTTCCCCTGGATACTGTTAGTGTCGTTCATCACAGCAAGGGAATAAGTGCACATCCAAGCCAGAATCTCTGCAGGGGCTCACAGGGACAGGTCTTCTATCATGCATTTCAATATCCAGTCCTTTATTGGTTCATCCATCCCTGGCCATGCAAGTCATTCTTTTCAATCTCTTTCTTTTTTTTCTATTTTGCAATGGGCCCCTAGGTTGTCTAACAGGCCTGTTCTTCTCTCACTGTATTTACCTGAAATGGATGTACTCTAATATGAATGAGAGCTGAAGGAAGTACAATTCATGCAGCTTCAGTATTTGGAAGAGGACATGACTTTTCCAGGTGGTGTGCTGGTGGATTCTTGCTCCCCTGTCTGAATTCTTCTGAGAACTTTCCAATGTATGCAGACTTTTGAATCGAGGCTAGACCTCCAAGAATTGACCCCACTGTGGTTCCCCACACAGTTACTTGTATGAATAGAGAATATGGATATATGATGTTAATTGTTCTTTTGTGCAACCAGCAATTTGACTAGCTCACTCACATAGGTCTTTCATGCTACCTATGTTTGACATGTAAAATGCACACATCTCGTTCCCACTTAAATTTCAGTGAGCTCTTGTCCTCTCTGTTCACAGGAGAAAAGATTTGTGCTCCATTCTGGCAATGAGGAAAATTACCTGGGATCAACCGCTCACGCAGAGAAGTCCAAACATCTGTCATTCAGGATAGGTAAACTTGCTTATTTTTCACTCGGTTTTGGCACCAGCACCACTTGGAAAGGGGCAGAACAGCATCAGTGTGTCATATACTGCTAATGCTATATAAAACAGAGAAAATTATACATGTCATATGATACAGAATATTATGGCCAAGATTTTCAAAAAGCTAGTATGAACTTTTGGTATCCACCTAAAAACACTTTCAAAGGCAGCAGGGTTTTTTTTTGTTTTTGTTTTTAAAGTGCAGAGTAAGTCACCCTTTAAAAAAATAGGGTTCTATCTCCAAATATCTCCAAAACTTTTGCATATCCAAAAATCAGCTATTGCTTTCGTAAATTTTGGTTTCTCTGTTTATGTTGAACCATATGGATTTCTTTCATTGCATATCTTGGATCCTGGTGGGTGAGCTTCAAACTGAGAAACTGAACTATACTATTTTAAATATTGCTAACTTTGGGAATATTCAGCATGTTATAGGAGTTAAGCCTAAGTGCAAGATTCAGATCCAGGTGCAAATTCCCAAACGCCCTTTTTCAAAGTTTGGAGGCATCGAGACTGAAGCCATAATTTAATGTAAAGGCTCAGGGGGAAGTGAAAATGCTCATTTAAATTATCCAGATTCTGTCAGACAGAGCTGGAAATCTCAGAGGAAATCTCTTTCTGGTGAACTTGCCAGTACTACAACTATTTTGAGTCTTCTATCACTGATCTTAAACAGAGCCTGGAACTGAAGAAATATAGAACAAGCGGAGTAGTAGGAGAGAATTAGCTAGTTTGAGGAAAGCCTTAAAACAAGTTTGTGCTTTGTAGAAGTTCTAGGAGAATGTTTTAAGAATACTTTCTCTTTTTTTCCCCCTTTTTTTAATCCACACAGATTGCATCATATCTCATGCAAGCACTCAAAATGTTAGAATTTGTTGATGCAAGAGGCTTACTGTCAAATAATATTGTGAGGTTTTTTGTATTCTCGGTGAATGCCATTGTTTTAAGGCCACATTTAAACCACAAAGTTTTGCTGACACAGTTGTGTTAGTTAGGGATGTGAAAATCACTTCCCTAGCTAACACAACTATGCCAGAAAAAGTTGTGTAGATGCAGCTTATACTGGCAAAGCATCACTGGAGTGTTAGGTGCTCAGATAGGTGTTTTAACCAGGAAAGGACTCTTTTTGCCAGTATAGGCTGTATCAGCACTACAAAGGGCTCTGTTTGTATAGCTCTGATGTAGATTAAACTTAGAACACATGCTCCTCGTTACTCAAAATCTTCCAAAAAGTACTAGCTGGTACTGAGGCTATTGTTATTATTGTCTCCCTCAGAGGGTGTTGGTACAGTAGCTACTGCCTATAAAATATGTTGGAGCTCTGCAGTGAAACCTAGAGGAAATTAATGGAGTAAGATGGAAAGCATGAGACAGAGCACAGAACTAAGATCACAGGAAATATTGAGATGTAAACCCAGTTCTGCCAGTATCTTAGTGCACAAAAGTCACTGGACTTATCTCTTCCTTAGTTTTGTCATTTGAAAACAGTGTATATATCAATATTTCCCTGTCTGTTGGAAGTGGCATGAGAATTAATGAGTTAATGTTTATAAAGCAGGCTGAACATGAAAGCCAAATAGGAATATGCTATCGTGTTACTGATCTTACACGTTTGCTTTTCTTGCTGGGCTTTTCAGTGGGAGTTCAGGAAATCAGACTTAAGGCAAAAGCAAACCAGCCATTAGAAATCTTATGTTTGTGTTCATTTGGCATAACTTAAATGTGTTTTGAGTCTTCATTTCGCAAGATAAGTACTTCTAAACACTAAGTATGCAAATAATAGAGCATTTTCTTTTAGTTCAGGTAATAAAAGAAGATATATTTATGTTGGAGTAAAAAATAAGTATTTTTTTATTTCCTTTATTTAACCTGCTAGAGCATGAGGAAACTTTCACACAAAATTCTGTTTAGAAACTTTGTGCACAGTTCATTTTTAACTGCAGGGAATCCCTAGCAGAACCAGTAAATAAGCAACTCAGGAATTAAATTAGCCCCCAGCTATCTTAAGCAAATAACCTACAAGGGAAATTGTGTTATCTAACTGGCCAGTTGATGCTTGGCTTTTTCCAGCTTTAAGAAAGAAATTAAATGGGATGGCAGTGTATTACTCTCATTTCAAATCCTCTGGAGCAGATAAACATTATCATGAAACTGGCCAAGGATGAAATTTAAATAAGTAGTGATTGGAAAGGATGACAGCAAGAGTTTCCAATCCACAACAACAGACAAATTAGTTTAATTAACTGCAAATTTGGAGTACAAAGATATGAAGGAATTATTTAGTTTGATGTGTAATGCATGCTCAATATTTCTGTAAATAGAATAGGGTAAAGAAACCTGGCCATAGAACCACAGGATTATTCTTAAAGGAACACCTCTCCCTACCCCCGCCTCTCCAAAAGAACCCAAACAAAAAGAACAAAAACCAAAAACTGGAGCCTTCTTAACATTTTTCTCCTTCTAAATCATCACCACCACTGTAATTCTTGTGTGGACTACACATTCCTTCCATTTCATCCTCATCCTCTAATTAAACAGAATCCTTTCTTGAGTGCACTACAGCCCACTTCTGTCTGTGGCATAACCACCATGTGTGCCTGTCATGTATGAGGCGTTATGAATCCTCATATCACGGTCAGGCTTTCAGACTGCTCATTTATTTGAAAACTCTGTATTGTGAAAACATAATCTTGTCTGTAAATAACACTAGTGAGAGAATTAAATAAATGATAATCAGCAGCCTCAGAACAGAATTACCATTCTATTTCTTTAGTTTCTCCAAAGGCCACATTCCTAGGCCTGTGGCTCTTCACTTGATCCCTTTTATAATGCTGCAGAGGCTTTAAGGACACCTGAGCTCAGAAGAGCTCTAGAACAACTCACTTGTTGGTGCATATTGTTCACTTTCCACATTCGCAATGTTACTCATAAACCAGGCAATGGTATAATGTGGGATGGAAACAAATGGTTCACAATATTAACAAGGATAATGGCGAGAGGCACTAGAGGCAAGAGGATTAAGCATAAAACTAATTATTAGGAACTCCCAAATTCCAAGCCTGGAACTGACTGAGTCTGTGTCCTTGAATAACTCACTCTCCCCAGGGCTATTGGTTGTCATTCCCTATACCTTGGATTCCATACCTGTCAAGATAAAGGATTGTGAAAGGCTCAGCTTGCTAACCATTACAGTTTACCTGGGACCACCTTTCCCTTTATTTTTGTGGCAGATATTATTGCAATTTTGAAAACTTCTGTGGCACTGAAAATGTTTTACTACACTATCTCTGTTGCATTCAGAATGCTTCTTCATCTTATCATGAGTCTGCTGCCACACAGAGCAAGGGGAAGGGCACTGGAGTCTTATTTGCAGCCATTAGTTGCTAAGTTCTCCAGTGCCTTAATCTCTGTCCTCTGAGCTTCTATAGAGCTCTCTGTATCTCTATAGTGGCTATTATGTCTAGTTTCATTGTATTTTTTGCCTTTGACAAAGGTTTCCCACAAGGCACACTTAGGATGACAAGTGTAAAGAGCAGACTGATTTTTTCAGGTGTACAGTGACATTGCTTTGTGAAAGCTGGTCTTGGGACTTAAGGAACAGGAAAATCTTTGCCATCAAGGTACAATGGGAACAAGCATATTTGTGAGGCCTGAGGTAAAAAGCTATACTAAAAGCTATGCTATTTCTAGAAGGTTTAGGGTTTCACTTGAAAAGCAAAAAATTGGAGAAAGGGTATTCTAATATTATAAAAGCCTTAATCTGTCTGTCTGTAACACTTTATTCGTGCTCTGACTGGCTGACAAAAAGCCAGTCAGAGTGTGGAGAAGCCTGTGGAGGGGTGGCAGCATACTGTCATGATGGTGGGAACACGGGGGATGGAGTGGAGGGGCGAGGCCCACACAACTGGCTTTGCCCCCTGCCCTGCTCTCTGGAGGTGATGGCAATGGAGTGGATGGAATTGGAGGGGGGGGTGTGGTAAGGCCAGCAGTGCTGGCCTCACACTGCCCCTGCCTTGCTCCCTGCAGGTGGCAATGATGGAGCAGAAGGTCGGGGGGTAAGGCTACTGGAACTGGCCTTGGGTCCCTCCCCCTTGGTGGCACGGGGAGGAGGGAGTGGGGTCAGGACTCTGCGGTGGGGTGAGGTCACTGGTGCTGGCCTTGGCCCACCCCTCTCTCCCCTCTTCTGTCATCAACACCTGCAGAGCCGATCCGGCGATGGTGGGGGGAGGAGCGAGCCTCATGTGAAGGGAAGGAGTGGGCCCGCTGCGGCAGTAGTGGTGGCAGTGGGGGAAGGGGAGGAGTAGGCCCAGGCCTGATGTGGGACGGGGGAGTGGGCCTGCCGCAGTGGTGGTGGGGGGAGCAAGGGGCCCAGCCTGATGCGGCCTGATACAGCAGCAGCTGGGCAAGGGGATTTCATAGACATCAGGGCTGGAAGGGACCTCGGGAGATCATTGAGTCCAGCCCCCTGCCCAAAGGGCAGGAAGTCAGCTGGGGTCATAGGATCCCAGCAAGATAAGCATCCAATTTAC
>NW_017728950.1:57089078-57119217 GCF_001723895.1 Crocodylus porosus | reverse complement strand
GGAGGAGCAGGATGGGGGGGGTCAGGATGGGGGTGGGGCATGGGGCTCCATCCCTGCCTGCCCCTACCCCCGTCATTCTTGATGGGCAATTGGCTAATAGTAGTCTAATGGCAGAAGAGTGAGGATTGCAGGTGCGTGTACAGTGTGCTGGAACTCTGAATGCAATGTAGAAATGGCTATTGCCAATTTAAATGCAAGGGGATACAGCAGTGTTATTTTGCATGAGGAGAACACACCCACATAATTTTATTATACCTGTCTATGCATTCAATCTTTGTCACAACATATGGTTGAAACCTCTTGCCCTGCTAAGCACTCAGGGAAGTGCATTGTTTTTTTTCCCAACCACTGTTTAAGACAGAAGTCTGTTTATATTTTGAGGCTTGCATGAGGGCACTCATTCCTTTCAAATGCCAAAAAACTGCCTAGCTTTTCAAACACACTCCTAAAGAAATATCTACCTGGGAACCATAGTTTTCTGACAAAAGGATCAGGTTTAGTCTTTAATTGTGTCAGCCTTTGGGCTGATTAAGCTTAGTTGCTTTAACCCTGTGATTGGTCCTATGAGAAATGTTCTTATCTCTCCCTGGATAAATTTAGTGGAAGAAAGAAGAGTGTGTGTATAGATCTGTGCTTGTGTTGGGCCGGATATAACTGGCATGGCTGGGCTATTTCGGCTCAGTGTAGTGCTGAAGACCATTTTTTCTGGCTAAAAGCTTAGGTTTCATGTGTTAGCAGTCAAATATGAGGCTACGGGCCCAGAGTTAAGGAGGCATAAATGACTAATAGTGGAGAGAGTTTAGAATGAAGAATGAATTGTTTTTTAATGTAACAGTCATGGCCTGTAATTCTAATATTGTGTGTCAGCTATTCTAAATAGCACCAAAATTTAAAAGTGAGATGACAGTTACACCAAGTTTGCATGAGGTAGGACTAAAATGAGGAATATATTTCTTCATGAACAAGTGTTAAGAAATGCATGTGATACTAGTAAGGAAACTATGGCTGAGAACACTTTTCTAGCAAATATTGTAGCACCTTTGTCTAATGAACCCAATAAATTGTTTTGGGCCTGAATGTGAGCACCCATTAGTCTGCTGCTCTAGTTCTGTTGCTTTGAGTTACTCTCTGTCTTCACTGGTGCCAGGGTAATCCAAGTCAGGACCTTTAGAAAGGTGAAAGTTAAATTGCTGAGAAGCTTGTTTTGAATAAAGTGAATGAATTTGGAGCTAATGATAGTGTTTATAATGAAGCAAAATAATCCTCTCAAATACTTTAAGTGCACTGATACCAGCTGCAACTGAGTCAAATGGGCCTGAGGGGGTGGCTGTTGTAGAGGCTTGTGTTCCAGACAAAGTTTACTCGAGTTTTATTTAAAATGTAGCCCCTTAACTCAGGGGCACACAACAAAACCCTAACTTAATTTGGTTAGCTGAAGAAGGGGTGAGGGGTATGAATTTAAACCTGAGTGAGCACAATGGAGAGCTGTTAACATTTCCACTCCATAATCTGGATGCTGGCTAACCCAGTAGTGCTGTGAATCCTCTGTTGCCTCCTGCAATTCTCTAAATGTGCCCAAAAAAGGAGCATACATTCCCCATAATTCACAGGGAAAGGATTCTTAGAATGGCTTACCCTACCTCATCCCAAAGAACTAGAGTCTGTTCCCCTAAAAAGTTTTAGTTTGAGCTAGACTGTTTTATGAGCAGGGATCAAAACTTGTGGCAGAGGTGATGTCTTTTATCAGACCAACTAGATATTTGCAAAAAAAAAAAAAAAATTTTTTTTTTTTTGCAAGCTTTCAGCACAGGCATCAGGCATAGGAAATTGTAAAGATTGTAAAAAGTTCTCCTAGGTAGAAATTGTTAGGGTGATAGTATTTGGATCTTGGGGAGCACTGGATTTGCAGCTGAATAAAGGCTTTTTTCTGTGTCTCAGCAAAGCTGCTGACCACAAGGCAAAATGTTATATTAAAAGTAACTTTGCAAATGCTTATTAGGCAAGCAGTTTCTTAACAAGATGCAGCCCACCAATTATCATCAGGAGATAAAGCAGAAGCAAGACCTTGGATATGGTTCTGAAATCAGCAAGAAACCACAATTGACTGGGAGAAGCCAGGTTCATGGTTTTACGCATGCACTCATAGTGAAAAGGCATGTAAATGAATGAAATGCATAGGCATCACATGTTAACGAAGTAAACAGAGGTAGAGCCTGAGAGGGGAGGAGATATGGGTAGAACAAAGGGGGGACAAAGGTGGAGTAAATGTTAATGAGCATAAACCAAGGTGTATAAAATGTGAAAAAACTAATGTTCAGTGTTGCTCCCCTGTTTCACAGGCTGTGTGTCTGTGGGGGAGCTTGCCTAAAGCTGTGTCCATTTTGAATAAAGCTGTTGTGAGCAATGTGTGCTGGTGTTTGCTCCCTGCTTGCTCTGGCTGATGAGTAACAGGATCCATGAGCAAGTGGATCGTTGTCTCCCTAGTTATTGGGCGCCGCATGGAGTTGGGGTTTAACAGAAATGAAAATTCATATTTCACAGAACAGCTGCAGGTGTGGTAAAGTCTCCTGCTTTGAACAGTTCATTTTATGCAAAACAGACTCAGAGAAAAGTCAGACAAATCTGTTTACCTTGAAGTTGTCTGGTGGTAAGCAGGACATAGAATCATATTTCCTTCTGGTTATGATGTTTCATATTTTACAGAAGAGTGGAAAGGTGGAATACTCTCCTGGGGAGGAGTCTCTTTTGTGGGGAGGTATCTCTGTGCTCTGTTGGAATGCATGTTAATTTGAAGAAAGGCAGGAGGAGGACCTCATGGGGTAAATTTTGCTTCCTTCTTGTAAAATTATGAAGTTTTCATTTAAAAAAGTGGCTAAAAATCGATATCTTCCATGTGTCAGGTTGTAGCCGCATCGGTCTAGAGGCAAAAGCAATGAAAACTAGTGGCAGAGGTGATATTTTTTATTAGGCCAACTAGATATTTGCAAAAAAAAATCTTTCTGACACAGGCACCCTTCACCAGGCATGGGAGATTGTAAAAGTTCTCCTAGGTAGAAATGAGTAGGGGTAATTTAGCTCTGCAGTGAAAACACAAAATGAGGGTCCCACTATAAAAATAACTCTAAAAACTTCTGGTGTAGGTTGAAAGACCCATTTGAGAAATTCTACAACCATTCTTACCTTATGTAAATCGATTTGTTCTTTCTGATAATGAAGGGAGAGAGATTTCTGAACCGAGGCAATATCTTTTATTAGACACTTCTAGAGTTGGGAGAGAGTAGACACAAAGTTTTGGGCTTCAAACACCCTTCCTCAGGTCTGACGGGGAAAAAAATGCTGTCAGTGTCCACGCTAATTACAAGTTAGAGCAAGTACTTTAGTTTAACCTAATGATGTTAATGTATTTGCCCTCCAGAAAGGGAAATGGTTAATAATCACTGGTGGAGCAAGAAGTTATCAGAGGAAAAGATGAGTTATAGTCAACTATAAAACCAATATTTCTAGTAGGTGGTGGTTTTTGGTGTATAGTAAAGTTATGAATTTCTGTTCCTAGGACCATCTTCAGAGGGTATTGCCTAGGTTTCCTTTGAGAACAAGGACTATACTGTCAGAAATGGAATAGTTGTTTTATGAAATGTGTTGGCAAACTACTGAGAAGGTGTTTGTCCTCTATCATTTTTCTGTGGGAGATCCTTCTGGAGCATAGCGATTGTTTGGTTTCCTCCCAAATCTTGTTTCTCACATATCCCTGAACCATCATGGCTACAAAAATAATGTACAACAATGTCCTTTAAAGTAGACTCCAGTAGCAACGACTGGAGGCATAACTAGCTATTCTGGCATCCTGGGTTGGGAGGGAGTGGGGGTTGCTAGTGCCACTATGTGGGCTCCCCAAACACTGGCTGGGGCTGGTGGTGTTACCACTGCTGCCACACAGGCTCCCCAGGGAGCCACTATTCTAGTGCTCCCTCCCTCCACCCCCACATTAGTGCCTGGAGCTGGTGTCAGGCTAATCCCACCCTAGTTATGCTACCGGCAACCATTATACAGCTGATTTCTCTGCATGAAAGACTTCCTGTGCTGGCTTACTCTCTCCAGTCTGATAGAAAGGTGAATCCCAGGTACTTTTATATTTAAACAAAAATGCTGTTATGTCTCTCTCTGCTACAAATGTTGAAGAGTCAAATGAATAAAGAGCTCTGGCTTTAATCTTATCCATTTCAGTCAGGTTTTCTTCTGATGCTGACATCAGTTGTTCTCACCTCAGTGTTTCAGTTGTTGGGGTGGAGAGGAAGGATCTTGGTTTCAAAAAATGAAATAGCTGAGTTTTCCCTCTTCAAAAAGCCTTTAATTCTTTTGGAGGTTTCAGTCTAAGACCAAAATAATAAGGAGATGTTACAGAGAGTAGAAAACATAACTTCTCACATTGACTTTTTGGTGCAGCATTATCAGTAGGTCTTTGTGTTTCCTTTTCCTTTGAAAATGTAATGGTTTGCTACATATTAGTATCTACAATATGAAGAGAGATCAGATGCTCTCCTGGCAATTAGTATCCCAAACCTGTCTTGGACCTTTTGTATATGATGCACTGGACTGAAAGAGAGAGAATTCCATTTAGTTAATGGTATGGGATAATTTTTAAAGTTGTATATTATCTCAGCTGGTTACAGAACTTCAAGGAAGGATTCAAAAGAAGAAGTCTGTAATATTAAAATGGGAACATTCTCTCTCTGTCTTCCCCCCTCCTAATTTTTTAAAAAATGACTAATTTCAATGTTGTACCTTAAAGCAGGTAACAGTCAATGTTTTTGAAGGAAATTGCCTTATTAAACTGAACATTTAACTGGCTGGTTGTGGGCTGAGACACCATTTATTTCTTTTGAAAGAAGTACATTCTACATGGATGTAGAAAATACGTGAATCCCAAACTATCCAAAGCAGTATGTACAAACCTTAATGGAATTAGGAAACAAACAAGGAATAGTTGTAGCCTCTTAGAGAAGTCCTGTCATAAACACCTGGGTAGGGGAGGTCTTTGATTTTAATGAACAGGCTATTTTACTTAGCATCTAAAGAATCTCATATTTGGAGACCACAAGGCACTTGTGCAGGAGAAGAGAGAACTGGTTGATGGTACTGTCTTGACTTGGTTTGGGACTGTTATCTGATATGTTATGGCACACATCAGGGTTAACTGCATTCCAGGTGTTTTCACACGTAGTCTCCAGCTTTATTTGCCACTGTATCAGTACAGTTCTTGGGAAGCAGCAATATTATTTAGTCCTTTACTTCCACAGTTCTTTACCATTATGTTGCACAGTTCAAAAAGCTTTCTTATAGAACCATGATTGATGATTACTTTATTGTTCTCTGCTAAAGACAAATGGGCAATTTATCCTCTATTACAAAGAATTAACAGTGGCTCAAAAATTGTATTAAGATTGCATAATATACTCAAGAGATAGGAACTGGATATTTATACAAACATATTAAAAGTACTGTAATACAGTTGTCACAATTAATGACTGAACACATTTTGAAAAAGATATTAAATCTTATGCATCTGGACTTGAGTTAAACGTCTTAGACACTGGGATGATATGAATGAGGAGAGAAGGAGGACCGATTATTCCACACCTCAGTTATTTGGGGGTGGGGTGGGGGTGGAGTACTTGTGCCTTTTTCTGAAGGACCCAATACTGAAGAGACTGAATACTAGACTACAGATCGGACTGATATTGGCACTTTCTGTGACTCCTGTGGTAACAGTACCTATTGGTATCTTTTTTGTTGTTATTTATAGTGACTTTCACTGTAGATGCTTATCTACATTTCAAGGAAATGAAAGACAACTATTGGAATAATAAAAAAAATTTATTTTTAAGGAAAGCCCACAGCACAATATGTAGCACAAAATTCCACACTGTCAAGACAGGATTCTCATTATGATAATTGCTTTAAAAATGTTTTAATTGATCAAATCCCTCATTGTAACTCTTAATTGCATATGATTCTTCAGTAAAGGGGGAGAGGAAACTACTGTTATTGTGCAAAGTATCACTTTTGTCCAGAAAAGACTTTTTTCCCCTTAGAGATGTAGCAGAATATTTTGAAAGCAATAGGATAATTCCATATCTTTCTCTTAACCAAGATACTTTATCCAGGCTTATAAAAGTGGGGAAAATACCAAAGTATTCTGGAAAAATGTGTCCAAGACCTTAGTCTAAGTTAGTTGTCTTAACCTGAGGCAAAAACAGCTATATTAAGATATGAACCAGGTCCAGCATCTTAAATTTCTTGGTCCCATGAATCTTTCTGTCTAGTTCTGGATTTAAAACAGGGGTGGGCAAAGTCTGGCCCACAGGCGGGATCTGGATGGCAGTTCACTCCATTTCTCAGCAGCTCTTGTGTGGCTAGGGCTGGTTTCCATGGAGACTCCAACAGCAGCCGCACTGTTACAGCGCAAGGCCAGGGTTGCTGTGGAGACTGGCCCCAGCAGTGCTGGCAGGCAGCAGTGCCATCAGCCTCTTTCTGCTGGGAGGGGTGAGGAGTAGGGCTGTGCAAAGCTTTGGTCCCTGATTCGATTCGGCAGAGATTTGACTCAATTTGGTGGCCGAATCTCTGAATCTGAATTGAATCAGAGGACCTTTTAATCTCTCTGAATTGAATTGGAACCTTCTGAATC
Source organism: Crocodylus porosus (assembly GCF_001723895.1). Lineage (NCBI taxonomy): Eukaryota > Metazoa > Chordata > Crocodylia > Crocodylidae > Crocodylus > Crocodylus porosus. The sequence continues at coordinate 57,112,532 of NW_017728950.1, read as the reverse complement.
AATTTGGACAGATTCGGACAGATTTGGTGATTTGGATATAGATATAGCTTTAAATGTTTTTTCTCCATGCCCTCCCGGCTCTGTGACTGGTGACTTCTGGGTCTGGGGGAGGCACCCAGGGTCCCCAAGGCTGATCACCAACCTGGGGAGGCATGGGGAGCCATAGCCACCCCTCCCAATGGCACTGCCACTGCTGCCCACCCACTGCCACTGCTGTGGGACACTCCATCTGCCCCAGCATCACAGTGACCACGAGTTGTGCTGCTATTTCAAAGTATGTAGGAAAAAACTTTTAAAGCTGTGCCTGCGTCCAAATCACTAATTCACTGAATTAGCATTGAATTGTCTAATTCGGCCAAATCAAAAATGGGACAGTGATTCAATCCAATCAGGGACAGTGATCTGAATCACTGTCCCTGATTCAGGCCAAATCTGAATCAGAATTGAATACGGCCCATTTTGCACAGCCCTAGTGAGAAGGGCCTGTGCTGTGAGTGGGAGCAGGGAGGGCTCAGCTGCTGCCACCTGCACTGGGTGGGCAGCAGTGGCAGTGCCATTGGGAGGGATGGATATGGGGAATTTTGGGATGGCTATATGCTTACTGGAATTGCTCTAGAGCTGGGCTGGGATCTTGCAGTGCTGACAGCATGGTCCAGAGCTGGAGCAGAGCTGCCATCTGCAGCCTGCATGTCCCAGGTAGGGACATACAGGCAGTGGATTATGGCTCTGTCCTGGCTCCAGACTACGCTGTCACTGCTACAAGGAGCTGGGACAGAGCAGTGATCCGCTGCCTGTGTATCTAGCATGCCTGGGCCATGCAGGCTGCAGATTGTGGCTCTGCCCTGGCTCTGGACCATGTTGTCACCGTGGCAAGATCCCTGCCCAGCTCTGAAGCAGCTCAGTGCCCTGCTGTGCACCCTGCCAGCGCTGCTGCTGGGGTCTCACAACCATATGGGCGGGAGCTGCTGGGAAATGGAGTCTGGCTGCTGGCTGGATCCACCGTTTTGCCTGCCCCTGGTTTAGAATGTGCTGTTGGTTCCATTGTACAAGCAGGAGCACAAGTTTGCTTCTCATGGATTTTTTTAGCTAGGATCACATTTTAGAGGCCTCCTACATCTTCTTTACTGGATTTGCTACTCAAAGGTGATTGCGATTTCTCATGTTTTTCGTCTTTAAGCAAATTCATGACACTGCTTTTCAAATTTTGGTTTCTAACTATTGACTCCATGAGCTGAGAAGTGATAGCAACTATAAGCACATTCATACAATTCTGCAGAACTGTCACATTAGGTGAAGTGCATTAGATTCTACTTTATCCCTGGAATTCTCAGTTAATTCCCAGGCTATGGAAGAGATGAAACTAGAGCAAATCTGCCAAGCTCAGGTGGAACGCATATCATCATATTGTAGAGGCTACCTTTTTATACTCTGTTGGAATGGCAGTCAAATTTTTGATAGTTGACTGCACTGAAATACTGCAAAAGGGTCTTAATTTATATTTATGTGGAAGAAAAGGCAGCTCTGATTACAAATAGAAAGGATTCAATTTCCCATGTTTAGCAAAAAGACATTTCTACCCTTTCCTGCTACTTCTGGGATTTCTCAGACCTAAGTAATTATATATGTATGAGCGCAACATTTACCTATTAAAAATGTTTATTGTTTTCAATAAATATATTTTATGTTGCTGAAGCCTAGTAGTTTGAAACCCAAGCTTCTTATATGGAGCAGTTTTCCAAAATATCTTTGATATTCTTGTATATTTAGGGAGTAAATGGCACAAACTTAATCAGTTAATCTCCTAATATCCCTACTTAATCAGTTAATCTCCTAAATTTTCATAGCACTTTATAAAATGTTTGTTTCAGAGTTCATAGAATATACTTATTCCACACATATACTTCCCAGAACTGACAGATACAGTTTAAGACAAAGCACCATATTGGAAAACACCCTATCTATTTACTTACTAAATGTACCCTTTCCCTAAAAATTAACAATTCAAAATTGGGGTGCATGTTTTAAGTGAAGAACAGAAGTATGGGGGTGCTGGAATGGCTGTCAGGGGCTGGCTCTGTGCTGGGCAAAAGCATGGAGTCCACTCCTTAGCATCACCCTCTCTTAGCCACTGCTAAATTGGCAGCAGCTTTTGGCAGCTGCTCTGCCAAAAGCTGCTGCCAATTCAGCCGTGGCTGTCAGAGGGTTAAGCCTTAGTAAGGAACTGGAGAAAAAAAAAAAAAAAAAAAAGAGTGAGTGATGCTGAAGAGTAGACTCTGTTCCTCCTCCACAAAGTTTTTATTCATCCATGACTGGAAAAATCTATTTTTCTTCATTTTGTCTTCCCAAAACAGGGTACGTGTGTTCTTTGGGGGCCTATGGTATGTAAGAAAAAAATGGTGGGTTATAAATTGTAGTTAAAGTAGTTATAAGCCCTTGAGGCCTGTGAGAACAGAGAGGGAGAGGGAGGTTAGAAATTATAGGAGTAAGTGTGAGATAATGAATATGTATGGCTTATATACATTAATAAATATATAAACAATCTGATTTTATAAATAACATTTCTAAACTGAAAGTACTAATAACTCCAACAGGGAGACCCTGGCTTCCCGAGCTTGACCAGCTTAATAGTTATCAAAATGAGTTTGGGGTAGTACAAAAAAAAAAATCTTACAGGAATCCTGGACATGGGTGGATGCAGGGGCAGATCCAGCATTTCCCAAAGGGAGTGGGGGGGAGGGCAGGAGCAGCAACCCACAGTGTCGGGGTGGTGGCACCCCTTGCTCCCAGCTTCTCCTCCCTTTCCTTTCCTGCAAAGAGGTCCCCTCCTCTTTCCATCCCTCCCCCTACTCCTGGGCTTGCCCCTGGGGCATTGTCATAGCTGAAGGGGGTGGGGGGCGGGCAGGGAAGTTCTGGAGCCAGTGGTAACTGGGTGACTGAAGGGTTCCTGGAGTGTTTCCCCCACCCTGCCCAGTCACAGCACTGGGCAGGGGAACCCCCATCCACTCCTACTGCTGTTGTCTCCATCCCTAGGTGAGCCCAGCCCCTGTGCAGCGGGCAAGAATGGCTCTGGTGGTTCTCTGCCCTCAGGACAGCAAGGAAAGGCAGACAGGGGAGGAGGAGGAAGAGTGAGGATAGGGGCGGGGAAGATGCATTTTTTGAGCAGAAAGAGGAAAGAAGATAATATTTTTACTTGCTTTATGAAAGTCCCTAGAGGTTCCCATGGTGCTGTCCAATCCAAAAGCGGGGTGCAGCCACACCACTGCACCCACTCTGGATCTGCCCTGTGTGGATTAACTGCCTTTTCTTTGGTAGCAGAGTTCCTCTTTTCATTCAGAGGATAAATCAGTTCCATACATTTATCCTAAGAAGTCAAAATGTCTGTTTGGGTCGTTATGAGTGAAGCCCCAACATTTCACTGCACGGATGGGAGTTTCAGTGAATGGTATTTGTGAAACAATAAGGGTATTCAAGAAAGGGAAATAAATGTAAAAACAAAGAGCTGGAAGATGGTTTACCAGTGGTAAATAGATACTGCACTGAATTACCTTTGAAGGCAATTCAAAAGGGTAGGTTGAATTTCCCACAAGAGATGTGGTGAGAAATTCGGCCTACTCTTTTTATTCATTGCCTGATGTGACACGAGTATTTTCTTCTTACCAAGTTGCACGCAAGCACAGATGAGATCAGAGACTAGGTCTGGTTATCAACACAGAGAAGTGGTAGGTCTCAATCCCCTTGTGTGTATGTTCTCTTAACTCCAAGGGTAGAGAAAGAATGGGGGAAGAGGAGATGGGGGTCTAAGGGTAATCTTCCTTGTGCTACTGAGGGTCTTGGATATGTGCTCCCCTTTTTGGATTTCTCCTTCAGTTGCCAGAACAACTTGGCAGGTGCATGGGAACACCATCAATGTGATGGCATTAAATTTCCCTGCACTTTTTGGTTACAGTCTAGCTCTCCACGCCCGTGCTGTACACACTCAGACCTCTTTGCCTTCTTGACTAGGAGCTAGAAATTCAGGTTGCAGAATTCTACCTTAATCTGGGAATGTGGCATTCCATCAGTTTATGGCCTAATACTATGCCATTGTAGGATGCTATGAGGGAGGGTAAAAAATCTGCTTTGAAAGGAATGCTTAGTTCATGTGGACTCCATGCCCTGTAAGCCATAAGGCAATATGCTTTGTTTATTCTCTTAGAACCAATACTATGTCATAAAAAAATAATACTGTTGATCTGGATATTTGGGAAAAGGTAGTTGAGCCCAACACTGGCTAAAGCAGACTAAAGGTATTAAAGCTACTGATATACTGTATGCATCTAACATACAGTATGTGTAATTAAATACCTTGTGAGAAAAACCTTGTTTTAGCAGTAAAGGTCACTCAATGATTTGACTTCTGGCTCGTGTTAGATTAGGAAAACATTATTGATGCCACATAAAGATTTTATGTGGATTTCAATGCAATCCACAACACGAAGGAGAAAGAACATTTCTGGGCAAGTTCAGTTAAATGCTCCATTTGACACATGCAAAATTCTTCTCTTCCTAAAGCATGTTATATTTACCCAGGTTCACATGTGTGAAAAAAAATTATTAGTGGAACTAGAGGTTTAGGGTCTCGTAAAATTTTTAGTTAGTCTCAGGAAGATATTCACAGGCTGTTGAGCAGGAGACATTTTTGAACTTCAAAAATGGCATGAGAGGCTTGTAGAGTTTGGACCTAAATCGAGTTATGTTGTTCTGGGAAAGTTCAAAGTAAAGCAAGTTTGGCTTTAGAATAATTACTATTTCATTTCCTCATGCAATTTGCTTTACACCCACTGATGTGAAACCATGCAATAAACCTGCAGCAGCCTGCCTGGCTGATGTAGCAGGTTCCAGTTTGTGTCAGCTTTGATGGGTTCACTTAAAACATTTTGATAACATGACATTCCCCAATGTCCAGATACAGCTGAAGCAGAATATGCCAGCTGTTGCTTCAACTGGTGATCAGGCATCTTGCAGATAAAGGCAATCTCATGTAAATCTGCCGTGAAAATGAAAATCCTCTCATGTGAGGCTGTATTTTTCCAATTATATTGTTTGCAGTCATATGAAGGAAACTTGAAAGAGCAAACCTGAAAACATTCTTGAATATGAGAAAATGTACTGCATTGCAAAATGGTCCCTCCCTTAGGACAGGAGGTTCCTTTTCTGTTTTCACTCTGTTGCTGATTGAACAGTCTCCTCACAGTCCAAATAACAGTATTTTTCCCTGTAAATGTTATGGGGAGGGTTTGCTAAGCTAACCAGTTATCTCATACCTTGCCACAAACTACTGCTCTCTCCCTCATTTTCTTAGTTATTGATGTGGGTAGATGTTCTCAGAGATCCACTCCCTACACGGAACCTCTTTCCAATCCCAGCATACAGCCAGATTCTTCACTGCAACCCAGATAACAAGACTTAAACTGCAAACAATCTGTTACAAACTAGCAAAGGAAATAAAAGTTTTGAAACTGTCAAGGAGAGATGTATTAGTCTGGTCATGCCTAAAATGCTTTGGGAGATTTTCTGAAAACAAATATGCCAGTCTTGCTCTGAACCCTGCTGTATGCGGAAATCTGAAAGTGTGTAAGGCCTTCATTTCCAACTTTCATTTAGCCAACAGGTAGAGCCAGTTAAAAAAGACTGTTTTTTATTTCCTGAGGGTCTTGTGAGTTCATTAGAAATAGTTGCATGTAAACTCTGCTGGAGTGAACAAATGCTGGATTGAGCATTTGTATAGTGTACCACAGCAGACTATGCAGTTCAACATAATGCAGTAATTTAATGCTACTGAATGTCAAAAGACTAACCACATAGCTGATCCTGAATTCAGAAATGTCTTTAAATACTGATGGATAAATCAACATTGACAATGAAATGTTCAGATCCTTGTTTTTTTGTTGATATAAGAGAAAAGCTGTAAGTAGGGAGAAATCTGAGAAGAGGGAACCCCCCAAAATTCTGTTTGAATCTGCTTCTAGGGATCTCTTTTATACAAGTAATTTACTTAATCTCTTTCCCTCTTACTGGTGCTAAGCTAGGCCAGCACTATGGCTTAACAGCTCTCATAAGATGAGTGCTTGATTCAGGATCAGCTCTTTGCCCAAGAAGTAAGAAGAACCAAGGGTTAGCACAATATCACAGTAGTGAAGGGAGACACTATGGCTAAGTATAGATGTTCAAACAGTCTCTGGTGGCAGCACTCTATCGCACTTTACTTAAAGTGCTATAAATTAGAATGGGAGCAAACCAAACAGATATTCATCATGGGGGGTGGGGGTGGGGAAATTGGTGCCTGCCTGCACTTCCCAAGGCCAGCTGATGGGAGGCACTCCTGCACACCTCCCATGAGGCTGCCAGAATGGCCCCTCTCTCCAGCCCTGCCCTCCCACCAGCTGGTGACTGGGAATGGAGCCCCTTCTGCTGTGAAGATCCCCTTACAGCTTGCTGCCTGGGATCTGGGGGTGGGGTGGGGGGCAGGGCTGGACTGGGTCTACATAGCAGGGGTGTTAGGATGGCTTGTTATGTTTAATGTTTGAAGTTATACCTACTTATAGAATTGCTTATATTTAGTCTTATTTAATCATTGTTTAAGTTTTGCCCTTATTAACTTTTTTTTTTTTTATTCGCTGGCTTTGAGTTTTTTGTAGACCTCATAGGTGATTATTATATTGTATCTTTTCTTTTTTATCACCGTGAGAAGTTATTTTAACATAATGTAGTCATGGCCTTATTACCAGCTTCAGTTAACTGAACTTGACAGTAACCAACTGAATCAGAGGGATGAAAAGTTTGGATATATTAAAGGTGGTAAGCGAGACCGATGGACAATGCCCAAAGGCAGACACTGGCAAAAGGCCAAATTAAGAGGTGTGCTTATGATGGGTCTGTTAGACAATGGAATGTACTGATGGATAAAAGATGGACAGTATGCTAACTGTAGAGCAATCTGAAAGCAAACAGTCACCAAAGAAGTGAAGTTGAAGAAAAGCATAAAAGGGGGGAGCAAGAAAGTTGGTTGTCATTGTCATAAATCCAGCCTTCAACACCTGTTTGGACTGTCCCAGCCCACGACATACCCTTTGCTTCCAGGAACTGAGTGACCATCTTTTCTGTTGAGCAAAGTAACATCTGGGATTGGGTGATATTATTATACTGAATGTTCTTCTCTCTCTGAATATAGAAACTGCTAAGATAATATTTGTTGCACTAATAAAATTAGATTGATTTTAAGACATTGAGTTGTCTGCATTCATATTTCACATTCCATTTAAGGGTTAATTGTACTTTAACAATCCCTAAACACTATCTGGTGGACAATGATGCTAACAGTGGGGTTTCCTTCACCTCGCCTCGCCTCGCCTCCCCTCCCCCACTGCCCTAACCTCTTGACAACTGCAGCCAGGAGCTATAGCACAGGGCTGCCCAGCCCAGTTTTGTGCTACACTGGGAACTGGCGACAGGGGGAAAAGGAAGCCCCCTGCTGTGTGGGCCTGGTTTGGCCTCCCCTCCAGAGACCCAGGCCAGCAAGCTGTGGGGAGCAGAGTGAGCCTAGCCCCCTGAGACCCCTGCCAGTAAACTGTGGGAAGGCCCTCACATCGGGGGCCTCCCTTCCCTATTCTCACCTAAACCTCCTGAGAATGGCAGCCAGAAGCTGCAGCACGTGCTGCCTGGTTCCCACCAAGACACAAGCCCACAAGCTTGGTAGGGAGAGGGAGGGATCCATGCAGCAGAGAGTCTTTGTTACCTCCCCCCACTGCCTGGCTGAGCAAGGAGGAGAAGGAATCTTTTCTCTTTCCTTTGTGTGACAGCGCAGGGGTGGGTCCAGGGCAGTGCTCACCTGGGGCACATGAGCATGAGATAAGGCTAGCAAGCAGCCCAGGGAGGGGCCCCTGGGATGGTGGCAGGATACAACTTATGTTGAAGCACAATAGATGTGATACAGACATTCAAAAAAGCACTTTAACCTAAAGTGCCTTAGTCTAATACCACATCCGTCAAACTTTAACTTAGAGTGGGAGCCGCCTTCTGAAAAAATGCTTTAAGTACTGTGAATGTTCTGTTACAGCTTTAAAGTGCATTCTGTGTGCTTAGTGTGCATTAAGTATAACATCTGTACCTAGCCTATGACTATAAAAGCAATATTATTCCCAGTGAAATAACACATGTTAATTATAGGAAGGATGTGGTCTGTGTTCTCCTCAAGCCTTTGCAGCCCTGCAAATACTTTGATAGGGAAGTCAGGACACCCAGTATGCTAACAATAAACAAAAGAACACGTGAAGGAGCACAGAAAAAAGTGATCAAACTCACCCCAGGGGAAGACGAGCCAGCCAGGTGAGAGATGGCAGTGCCAAAAGACAGGAGGATGCCATGGGAACTGTGGTTCTGGAGCAGCTGCTTTATTTGATTAAAGAGGCCCTGGGGCAGTGGAAACAAGGAGCAAATGCCAGAAGAGGCATGGGAAGAGACTGGGGAGCTGAGAGAAAGAGGGATGTGTCCGGAGGCCTGAGACATCGAATGGGAGCCTCTGACCCTTGGAGAGCCAGCTGTAGGCTGGCAGGAGAGCTTGGCTGAGCTCTGGGCCGGGAGATGCTGTCTGCGAAGGCACTGTGGGAAGAAGTGGTGGGGAGCTCCGCTGCATGTGAGCCAGCTGTGGGAAAAGCCGCAGAGCTCCAATTAAGGTGCCAGCAGTTTCTTTTCTTTTGTTTGTTTGGTTTTTTTGCCAGGCCAGAGTCCTGAGCGGGTCAGCAGAGTGAGGTGACCAGGCAGGCAGGACCTCAAACCCAGAGACTGTAAAAGGGGAACTGCAGTGAGCCACAAGGGCAGGACACATGACCCAAGCTGAGGGTCAATAAAGGCCCTGGCCAGGGTGAGATTACCCACTGGGAGAGCAACCAGTCTCATCAAGTTCAAAGGGGTGAAAATCTGGAAGGGGGGAGGTGGTCTGTTTGTTTGAACTATGAGAGGGTGTGCCCCATCAAGAGAGTGGTGGTGCATAAGGCCCAACAGGGACTACCCACAAGACTTACCTAAGACTGAGAGGAAGTCTGGTAGTCCTCTTCTTTTATTCTGTTGAGATTTTTTGTCAAGATGAGAGCATATAACGAGAGAAGAAAGAAAAAGACTAGATTGCTTGACAAGACCTATGGGTGTAATCGGTGGTGTAACATGTGGGTGGTGCTCGGACAGGGGATAGGGGAGGTTGGAGCCCCAGAAGAAATCCCTATCTGTCCGACCTTAGCCCCAGTAAGGCTGCATGCTTGGTGGCCTAGCACCTTCCCAGACCAGACTATTGGTCTCACATTCATTTGCCTTAAACTTGCTGTGGTAGAGACTAACACCTCCCAATTGATAACGTCACTGGAACACCAAGGCATAGTGAGACAGGCAAGAGTCGGGGCTGTCCACAGGGATTTTAAGGCAAATGAATGTGAGACCAATAGTCTGGTCTGGGAAGATGCTAGGCCACCAAGCATGCATTAGCTGGGGCTAAGGTTGGACAGAACACCATTCTGGTCTAAAGATACAGGTATATACAACAGGTAGCACCAGCTCATGGGGCAGTGTCTCAAACAAAATATGAATACTCTATTTTACTATAGATTTTTTTGCTTTGTCTTTCACTTTTCCCTTGTCAATGACATATTTATCTTGAGTAACAGATATTACTTTTTCTGTCAAGTTGACTTTGCAGAATTAGAGATTTAGCTGTAGTTTCTCATTCTGTATGTTTGTCTCAAATTCTCTGTGGTAGAATTTACTTGTTCAGGTGTTAGTTCTTTCTCTCTGCTTGTCTCTGCTGATTATTTATTACATTAATTGTCACTTTCTCTCCTTTCAAATAACTGAATTCACTCTTGTTCTTTTCTTTAGTCTTGCCTGGAGAGGCTCAGTTTGCGAAAGTTGCTCCCCTTTCATGTACTTCTTGCCCTTTTTGATGTTGGTAGATTTGTTCAATTAGCATAAATGTCAATGTTAGATTTTCTTATTCCTAAAATAGAGTCCTCAAACAGGTATTTTTGTTGCTTCTTCAAGGCTCATGTGGGGGCAGGGGCGAACAGTGCCATTACTACTCTCTGTCAGTCCTTGGTCAGCAGGTTTACAAATGGACAATTTTATGCTGGCAAGCCAAATACTAGCCTACTCCCCACGTGTGAGGAAAAGGATGAGAACTTTTCAGACCACTGTTCCCACAAGAAATTTCAGCTTCAGAAGCTACCTGTTTCCTCCTGCCACCTTTCAGTCTTTAGAGGAAATTTTCCTTTTTCTCTGTTAGTCAGGACTGCTTCTTCAAGCCACAGTGTAATTATGATCATCCCATCACTCCAAACTAAAAGTAATCTAACCTTTCACCTAGTTTTATCTGGCAGGAAAGCAATCCTCCCATCTATTTTTTTCTTATTATTGTTTTACTAGAGATCCTCTTGATAGCTTTATCAGTAGCAACATTTGGTCACTACTGGTCTTTAGTTCTTTAAAGGTTTTCAGTTGCCTACAGTTGCACTGAGGGTGCTTATTAGTTTTCTGAAGTACCTAATTCCCTTTGAAATCAATGGTATTTAGGTGCCTTTGGAAAAACCTACAAGGCATCTACCTGCATCTCAAGTCACCTTCTTCTTAAAAACTTGTCTATTTAACTAATTTCTTTGTGGTTTACAATTGCATGCTTATGGCACCCTTTCTAGTAACTTGGGGCATTGTTACATGTGCTTTAGGAGCGGGCATTCTGAGAACCGCTCTAATTAAAACACCTGGTGCGTCTCATGTATCAGTGTCCCTGCACTTCAAAATGGTGGCAGGGGCACTTTATCTAAATCTTGTTGAATGAACTTAGCTAAAATGCCCCCCCCCGACCCCTGCCATTTTGAAGCATGGGGACATGAAACATGGAGGATGACTGGAGTACAGTAATTACCATGTTCCAGTAGACTCAATTAATTACAGCACATTGGAGCAGACTCTTAGCCCTTGGGCAGCTTGCAGATGCTATAAAAAACCACTTACCCAGAAGCAGCAGCATGTTACTTTAACTCAACTCTGCAGGATCTGTAAAGATTGGGTGCTTCAGTGGGGCTTTTTGGTGCTTTTAGTTAAAGCTGATTCAGTCAGCTATTAGATAAAAGTGCCAAACCTCCCCAGTAAAGTGTCTGATCTCTACAGGCTTTGGGTGAGCTGGGTTGAAGAAGCATGCTATCTCTTCTGAGCATGCACAGGGCTTGGTGCAGGAATGTGCTGAGTTTAATATAAAGTTCCCTTTTTTGTTTGTGTCTGTTTTTTTAACATCTGCAATTTCCTTTAGTGACTGAGGCTACATTCAGACATTCACTTTCTCCTGGGAGAGTTGCTGCTCTTCAGGAGAAACCAGATGTGTATTAATGTTTGGGATTTTTCTTCCAGACCAAAAAAAGCTGTTCCAGAAGAAAAATAACCTGGGAACAACAAGGGTTAAATCACTTCCAGGAGAGTTTCTCCTGGGAGAGCAAATGGTTGTATATGTTCTCTTATGACAGAGGCCACAACATAGTCCTCCAGTATTACATAGTCCTCTGATGTGAGGGAGCCAGTGTGTTGCTTGGTATACTTTGATGTTCCAGCTGAGCAGGGATCAGAACATGCTTCTTTTACAGTCCCTACATTGTTCTTCAGGGAGACACAGGCTGACTTAGATTAGTCTAGGTTGGCCAATCAGGGCTGCCCTGTGCACTGCTGCTGTTCTGTCTCTAGGTAGATGGAGGGAGGCTGCAGATCATGCTAATACGGTGAGGAGGGGGAGAGGCCTGACATGCAGTATCCACACTGCATAGTCTCTGCTGTTCAGGGGCTCAGCATTTGAATATCTGTTCAGGTGTGTCTGGATAAGTTTCTCTACAGGAAAACAAATTCAGAAGAATTCTTTCAGATCATTTGAACATGTGGATGCAACCTGTGTTAGCAGCTGTTGTCAAAAGGGGCTCATGTCTTTACTGTGGTATAGTTGGTATCTTTGTTTAGCAGCTGCAGCAAGAAAAGAACAGTACTCTTCTCTACATACACAGCATATATATCATAATTGTAATTAATGATTAAGAATCAGTTGCTATCTTCAGGGAGAGATCAAGAAAAAATGGGACCCAGACTAAGAAACCACATCTAAAAGCAACCAAGTCCCACATTTCTTAAATTTGTCTGTAAATCAGAGAGCCTGCTACATTTGTCTTGCGTTTAATAGAAATATATATTAAGGTATACCACTATAAATGCATAATATGCAACCACATTTATTTGGGGATTTTTTTTTCGTTTTTCAAAATTAAATGACAATAAGCTTCACAAAATTCCATTTTAATCGCATTGAAAGAAACTGAACTGAAAGAGGAATATTTGAGATTTCTTGCCATATCAATGGTACCCAGTCCTCATTGGTTGTTTTGACTTCTACCCCAGCTATTGCTGGATCTGTGGCAGCTTGTCATGGTGCCAAGTTACTCCAATGAATGTTAAAATTATGAAACTATCATTGTCCTCAGGGTCCCCAAAGCACCTTTAAAAACCATTTTTTTATGTAAAGCCTGAGGAGTTTTCTCTTAATTGTGGGTATATTTAGCACCATAATGCTTCTTATGGGAGATGTGGGTTTGCAAGCTGTCTGTCACATCGGGGGGTATGGCTTGTATGTCAGTTTGTGTTAACACATAACAGGACTTTGCTATCAGCATATATGGTCACAGGCTCCTTGGCATGGGGGATAGACTCCAGAATGCTGCTTGAAATCTTATACATCTGAAAGGACTTTATCCTTCAGAGATCCACATAGTTGTTAGCATTTAGCTTTGAAGAATACCAATAATTCAAGTATATCTGCATTTAAAAGGAGTTTGTCCAGCCACCAGGAAAAGCCACCCCTCAGTGTTTTTCTCTTTCAGTGCTGGTGTCATTGCAGAACTGATGCAGCAGTAGAACATATTCCTTACCAGAAAAATCTCTTTGAAAGCATTCCACTCCCACACAATATTCACCTACAATGCAGTAAATTCCTCCTTCATTGAGAGACATTGTTGTACTTGTTAGACAATATGTAGGTAGGTTAGATGATGGGGTATGTTTCCCATTTAAATGACAGGTGGGAGCGTCTTGCCATTGGCAAGTGCAGTCAAGAATGCTGTAACAGGCAGTTTCTCTTGGGCAGCTGTAAACAGACAAGCTATTTAGTTCCCTTTATGGGTGCTCTAATACTTACGGGCATGTCACACTACATGACAGCCTCACCCATGTATCTAGTTACTGTAGTGAAGATTGAGCCATGCAGTTGTTCCACAAAAACCTGCCAGATTTTCCAAGCTTGAGTTATAAATCTATACTGTAACCTTTCAGAATCTTTTGTCTGCTTTAAACCATCTTAACAGAAACTTGTCCATATATCCTTAATTTGCTAAGGAACAAATTGTTCATGGGAAAATCATATTGGAAATATAAGCTTACAAATCCCAGGTAAGTAAAGTCAAGCTTCCATAGGACTGTAAGGGTGTAATTTAACTTGGCCCCAAGAAAGTGACATGAGGGATTGATTCAATTTTCTTTGTTACACAGTTGTGTGGGCTGAGCAAAACATGAGTGAATGTGGTGGGTGTAACCGCTGCCCTTCATCTGAGAGAGAATTAAATTCTCTCAATGGTCTTCACCACAGATGTGAGTATATACAAAGGCACATGCAAGGCCCTGCAGGAATTTAAAATGCGGCTGTCTGGATGGAAGGACATTGATCATAAAAAGTGATGGGTGTCTGAGAGAGAATAGCAAGGAGAAACAAGGAACAGAAACCCAGACACAGCCACAGCAACAGTAGTAGGGCAAGAAGGGAAGAAGAAAGCTTTGAGAATTGAGTGCAGGCTGAACAGGCTTTGGAGCCATCGACGTATAATCTGTTGTCATTTGATTCCTCCTTTTTTCTGGGAGGTAGGACTTTAAGCTTTCTTTGTAAATAAACAGGCTTGTTTCAAAGATTTCTAACATCTTCATCAATTTCTTCCAACAAGAAGCAACCTACAGTGCTCCAGTCTTTGACTAACTGCTCAGGTCAAAATGGATAAAGCTATTATAGATTATCCCAGCACCTAGTGATTGGGGACCCGTTGTACATAAGCATAGTAAGAGACAGCCCCTGTTAAACTGACCCTCTATAAATAGAAAAGACAAATTGGGTGAGTAGAAAGAGAGGCACAGACTAATGAAGTGACTTACCCAAGGTCACACACCAGGTCATCATTCTCCTGAGGAATCCAGGCAGCTGGCAGTTTTTACAAGGAGAGTAGGTTTTATCCTCTCCACGCATCAGTTCTATTTCTAGTTCTTCCCAACTTATCCATGTCTTGGTAGATTTGTCTATTATTTGTTCCTTGGACTTCCATTATTATCTCTTTCTCCCCAAATATAATTGCTCCTGAAACTAGTTTATTGTCTTATTTTCATAGTTGGTAGGGTTGGAAGGGATCTGAGCAGGTCATCATTTTGCCACACTTGGAATTCTTTTAAGTTGATATTTGAAGCCAAATAATTCGCTTCTAGTCAGCAGGCTAGCAAAAGGCAGATACTCCTTTTTTGGAGTAGCTTTTGTCGCTTTTTATTTTTAAGAAGCCGTTCTTGTTTTGAAGCTGCCCTTGATTTAAAGCCACAGGAGAAAGTAATTAGAAGGCACAGAGTCTAATTAGGTTCTAATTGGAAAATTTAATAAAAGCTTCTAAATTAAGTTATGGCAACTTTAAATCAAACCCCAGAAAAAAAGAAAGGTGTACAAAAAATACTTACTAGATGGTGCTATCAACACCAGTATTCCTGAACAGTACAGGTTGTTCGGAAGAGTTGTGAATCTGGCATATAAAAAGCACGTGCGGCAGCTGGAAATTCCGGAGACTGGGGGGAGGGGACAAGCATCAATTAGGAGAAACATTAACATGATGATATGCCCTAATTAGTTGTAACATGATGTATAACATAAGCATACGCAACAGGGAGCCTCATAGCCTCTACAAAATTATGAAAGTTGAACCCAGTTTAAGCTAGGCTTGTTTTGAGACCTGTGCACTTGCAGAGTATGTAGAAGTCTAGGGCTAGTCCTGATAAGCTGATCTGCTCTGGGGCCCATGGCAATCCCTTTGTTTAGTCTCAACTCTTCTTTCTGGATTTTTCTTTTCTGAATCAAAATAATTAGCCTCTTTGGAAGCAAGAGTTACCCCAAGGTGAAAGCAAACCTTTCTACTCAGAAGTCATTTCAATTTTGTAGAAGCTGCATTTATATATGGGAATTTTCATGATGTGGAAATAAGCATCAGCTCAACAGCTAAGAGAATGATTAAGTTCACAAGAGTTTAAGCTGTAATGGTGCACACAGTGGGACAGTTTAGATCCCACTGGATGCACCTACATAAGCATTTAGGTATGACTAGATTTACTGCACATTAAGCTGGTGCACAGTAAGTGAATTTGGGTAAGTGTTTACACATACAGCAACCTGGCAATACATTTAGTGCTAGGTCCCTCCAGCCCTGCTGTGTGACCCTGCAGCCACTGGAGGGAGTGGCAGCCGTACTTGCCAGCACTTGGCAACCATGTCTGAAGCCAGACCCAGCTGCCAGCACTTGGCAGCCATTTTTAAAACACAGCCCCACTCTGTGATCTTTAGGCAGCCAGTTCCAGTGTTCAGGTGGTCAGTCTGGCACATGCAGAAACAGCATGTTGCAGCTCTGTTTATGCCCCCCTGGAATTCCTGAGCTAAGGCTGTTCCAGCCCCTGGCCCTGGCAACAAGGCACAGGGTACTCTGATCCTGCTGGCCACCTTGGTCACCCTGCTGGCCCACCTCAGTTACTGTCACCTGGTCCACAGCCATCTCACTCTGCCCAGCTCCCCCACATGCAGCAACCACCTGCCCACCTACTGCATGCGCTCCCAGAGTCCTGCCACTGCATAGCTGCTGCCACTAGCCACACTGACATGGGGCTCCAGGAGGTCACTGCTGGGGCTGCCATCACTCTCCTGGGCCTCCAGCCAACTGCCTCTGGGTCCACCATGCCAGCCAGGACTGGTAGAAGTGCCTGGTACAACATGACTGGGATGATGAATACTGGGTCACCACCTAGGATGACCTGGGCTGCCTTCATCGATATGCTCCACCAGCTTCAGCCCCACCTGGAGCACTAGGACAACTGACGTGTGCCTGGCCCTCTTTGCTGACACCCACCTGGCTCTGGTGCTGCTCAAGTTGTACACTCCTGCCAGTCTGTGGTATGTAGTACAGTTGTTTTGGGTGGGCAAGGCCAGTGCTGGAGAGACCATCCTGGAGGCATGCAGTACATTCCAGGATATGTGGGCAGATACCATCCTCCATATCCATGAGCTGCAGGTGGTGCCTGCAGGGTTCTGTGCACTGCAGTTCCCCCAGCGTATCAGGGCCCTGGATAGGACATACACCCTGGTAACCTGCTCACCCCAAAGAGACCGCCCCTATTATAGCTTCAGGGGGTTCCACTCCATGGTCCTGCACCTAGGGGGCAGACCCCAGGGGCAGGAGACCAGCATCTGGGCCTTGGGCCATTCCTCTGGTGGGTACAGGGGCTACAGCAACTGTGCTGGGTGGCGGGCATGTCTTGGGGTGATGGCAGCTGGTGCTGCTCCATGGTGGGGGGCTCCCTCTCTTGCTGCCTGAGTCCAGGGCCAGTAGGGCCAGCGTCCCCTGTGGTGCCACTTCTTGCACCTCCAGCTCCACACACATGTGAGCAGTTGGGCCTGGGTTCAGGTGGGTGATGCCAGACCTGGGGCAGGCCCTGTGGTCAGAAGCAGCCTGCAGGCAGCCCTGGGGAGCTAACAGGGCTGGCCAGGGGTTGTACCAGCTTACAGCCCTATTCAGCAGCCACCTGGCCCGATGGGGTTGTCCTGACAGCTGTGTGGCCCAGCAGTGGCCAAACAGCAGCTCAGACTTGCAGACAAGGCAGGCAGAGCCTGAGTCATATTTACACATGTGTTATTGCACATTAGCTAATCACACCTAAATTTGATGCCTGCAAACACAGGTATCAAATCTAGTCATGATTAGCCATTTTTTTACTGTGCAGTAAGGGTGTGCACATGTAGATGTGCCCACAGTAAGCAGTTAACTAGGCTAATGCACAGTAATGCATCTCATGTAGATGCACCCACTGTAAGTGCAACTCCCATTGACTTTGAGCTCAGCTATTGCACCTCAACTCCTGTGTCTATTCCACTGCTGCTTTCAAATTTTACTTGTGTACTAACAACCATCATCTCATCTTGCTGTTCACATATTTTTCCTTTTGTGCTGCACACTCAAATTTGTAGCTCACCAAGCAAACATTCACTGACAATGCATCTGATTTCCTAGAAGTTAATACTAAGCAGATGCATTGAATTCTTATGCCAATATACTTAATGGACACCATTCCTACTCACAGATTCTTGTAAGAGGAATATTTAAAAATGTTTAAAAATGATTATAAATAAAAAAGTGTTCCATTTATTCCAGAAACAAATGTTAAGCATTTTCTATCTTCAATATGTGCGTGAGTCCCTATCACAGTGGTTCTTAAACTTTTTAGACTTCTCACAAGACTAAGGTGCCCCTCTGAAAGTGCCAGCTCTTCGTTTTCACTTGTTTTTGACTAGAGAAAAATAATAGAGCAATTCTTCTGTTGCAAAGAACTCAGAACTCAACAGTTTAGACTGCTTTTAACACCATGGCTTCCTATTTGAAAACTCAGGATTTATCTTGTAAATCATGTTTGCACACCTGATAGTGATAAACCCATATGGAACCCTGAGACACCCTTGAAAAGACCTCAAGGCAAGAATAACTGCCATGGGATCCAAACCAACTTTAAAGGTATTTATTTTCATTTCACCCCTATAATGAGACAGGAAATTAGTATTGGCCCCAGTGTGTGCGTGTGCATATGTGTGTGTCTGTGGAGAATGTGTAGGCACAGAGAAATTGCCACCTTTCCACAGTCTTAAAAGAAATCTTTGGCAGAGCATGAAATTGAACCTAGGTCTCCTGAGTATCCTAGCTTAATCCCTGGACCATCTTTCCTTAAGCTTAGCAGATGTAAAACTTATTCCTACAAGGTATTGAACACTTGTCCCAGTGCAGAAAAGGACTTAAATACCCTTAAGCACATGAAGAAGTCTCTCTGACTTTATGAATCAAAAAAGTACATTATATTTAGGTGCTATATAATGGCACTGAGCACTTCGTAGGATCAAGCCTGTTCCCATATGATAAAAATCATAGGCTTGGGAAAGAATATTCTGTATTGTACAAGTACTTATCTGTATTGTATGGAGGATTCTGCTATTCTCTAATGAACTGAAATTAAGGCAGTTTGATAGGTAAAATACAATCTCTAATGCACATTGGGTTGTGACCCACTGTACAAATCCTATATTACAATGCACTATTCTGTGTTCTTGTTGATTAAGCAGGTGATCCCTCCAATATGGAGGCTGCTGGCCTGCTACCTCTCTTGGTCTCATTATATGTTCAGTGTCTCCTAACAAATCAGTTTAGTGTTGAAACTTTTCTCCATTATTTGCCCATGACACCCTGGTTGAGAATCATTGAGCTGCTGGATGGAAGAGAGATGTTACTGCAGTCAGCTTTCTGAATGTAGTACCCACATCCCTCTGAAAAATCTCCCAACCAAATCTATACAGCATATGCCAAATTCAGGTTGAAATACTTTCAGGACAATCAAAATACATTTTTTTCCACTGAATTTACTGTTTGTTGAGAGAGTTCGCTCAGCTCTACTTTAGGAAAGAAGTTTTAATTGGACCTTACCTGGCAGCAAGGTCTACCAGCTGATGCTTGCCCTATTTTAGGTGTTCTCTATGCACAAATGTTTATTTTCTTTCATGTCTTTGAGAGAGGGTATGTTTATTGGAGTTTGAAGAGTAAAACCAATATATGTAACTTGAAAAAAAAAAAAAAAAATCTGAAAACTAGTGATGACCGAGTGCTGAGATCTGTCGGTTCAGCTCACTTTTCCCTTTTGCATGCTTCTATGATGTTTATATATTCTGGCTAAACCTCTTTGGTCTGCTGACTTACCAGGAGGAAATTGGGTAGGGGAACGGTGCATTTCAACCTTTTTTTTCTAGTCCTATTTGGAAACAGTGAATGCAGTGGGTTATGAGAATGGAATATAGTGGGGATAGAGAGGAAGTTATTCAGACGTTATCTAGTTAGAAATGCTTTGGTTCAAATGCTGAGTTAGGCTCAACTGTCATCTTATTCAAATTATAGCACACAACAGGTACCACAAGAATAGCTCCTGTAATTTACCATGGTGTAATTCTTTCCTTTCGTTTGGAGCAGGTCTAGGTATAGAAATTGCTGCTCTTATTTGCTGTAAAAATGTGGTTCATTCTCCAGCTTTTATCGCTATGGGGCAACACTTCTGACCTGGTTTAATGTTTCAAATTACCTGATCTATTTTGCTTTGATTGGCCACTAAATAAACCTAGACAAAACTCATCCATATTGGAGCTGGACAGTTCTGCATCATCAATCAAAGCATGTTTTTTGTCACCATTTTATTGCCTATCCTTACTATTAACTTGTCACAACTGGGTTGTTTTTATGTTTTCACATACTGTGTGATGGATTAAACTAGTTAGCTGGCTGGATAGATTATATGCATTAACACTTAATGGCTTTGCTTAAATGCTGAGTAAAAGGCTCACTTTATACAAAATATTTAAGCATTCTATTTTCTGTCTTTTGGACCTTGTTTATCCCACTCTCCTAGTTGCATAGATAATGGAAATGTAACCATTTTTGCACTGTACCTTTTAATTCCCCTTCCTTCACTCCCCACCCCTCTTTCTTGAGAGGCTTCTACTGAAGTTTAATGGTCAGTATCACTGAATGAGGTTTCTCTCTCTTTCTGCTAGCAATGTTCCTATTTTTGGCAGAACTGTTTAGAAATTCCT
Source organism: Crocodylus porosus (assembly GCF_001723895.1). Lineage (NCBI taxonomy): Eukaryota > Metazoa > Chordata > Crocodylia > Crocodylidae > Crocodylus > Crocodylus porosus. The sequence continues at coordinate 57,092,524 of NW_017728950.1, read as the reverse complement.
GAAGCAAACTAATTTCATTAGGGTTTTTTGTAGTTGTTGTTGTTTTTTCTAGAAAATTGGTGACCTTCTCTCTATTCAGCTGGCAAAAATATGCTTCTGCAATTCACAGTGTTTAATTGACCATATTCCTGTTGATGCTTTTTTTTTCTTGGTAAAGTCTTTTTTCATAAAAAGTCTAAACCTTACACTTGTACGACCCAGGGGGTAATACTGATCACAACTGTATAGGACTTAACACCCTAGTAAATGATCAGACAGACACTGCTAGCTGATTCAGCACCAGCCTGTCTACTGCGATCTGCCTGGAATTATAAAGTCAGATAAAATAGTATGTTTTTGTTTTAATCCTACCACTCAGAAAATAAAAATTCTCAAGTAAAGTTTAAATAATGTCTTTATTCCACTGGAATCATCCTATCTTATCTGAGATGGCCATCTGAATGAACCATTTTTCTAAATAGAGTGGGGGACCAAATTGTACTTCTCAGAACAGCTGTGTACCCCACACTTCCTTTGTAAAGGTGCTTACTTAGGCTGGAGTATTTCCTATTTATCCTCATTCTTTCCCTGTTTTATCAGCTTTCATTTTAAAATGTTTGTCTTGTCCTGATGTTTATCTGCTAATGTTTTCTTTCTTTGGCAGTAGCTCCTATACTTTGGTTTGTCTATTAGACTTGTCACTTCCTTCATTTCAAACCACTTGTTCATGCATCACTCTGAAAGCTACAGCACAAACATTTTCTAATCTTTTTTTGGGAGTAATAGGACACTGTTGTTGCTATTTTAGTTCTTCCATCTAACAATTATAGTGCTTTCTTCAACAACTGCAAAAATCACCAGGTATCAAAGGAACGATGTAGTAAGGATCCAAACATGTTGCTAATGGGAGATACTTGGAAAGATGCTTGATATTTCTGGAAACACCTTTCATGAGTCCATATAATTAGTCAAAGACTTTGCCTGTGCCATTGGACTTTCATCTGTTGCTTTACTCAGTACAAAATAGTTTAAGTACTCTTGCCATCAGTGCAAGATGAAATATCAAAATAGACACCAAAATGAAAAAGAGTTACCCTAACATTGTCTATGTTCAGTGGGTAATAGGGTCAATGATGGTGCTTGAAGTATCGTACACACACACATATGAAGAAACAACAGTGCCTTTCTCAAAGAGTTTACAATCTGTGCATAAGATGAAGTGACAGGTGGCCATTACAGTCATTGTTGGAGCATAATGAAGCATTGACATGGTTCTGATTTAGGGTAATAAGCGATAGTCAAAGCACACCCATTGCCCTGACTAAGCATTTTGTAATGGTGGATTTTAAGAAGAGATTAAGAAGGGGGATGCGTGATGGCATTGTGGATGTTGCAGTGAAGGCTTCCTATGTTTTGGGATGACAAGAGAATGTTTGGGAAATGGGCAGTCAGGGCACAGATATACGAACAATACACCTTTAGTGTAAAAGCACAACACCAGCTCTGTGGAAATAGAATATGTACATTCCCTTACTCTGTGAAAAGTGGAAGCTAGATTGGAATCACTTAGCTCAATGAAAGAAGGGCAAATTATTGTGGTTTAGTTTACATTTACTTGGGGTAGTATCATGTACCTGGGTTACCACTGAGTAGCTGCTGTGCAATAAAGCTCCACCCCCTTTTGCTCTGTTGTAAATTGATCACACCTAAAGGCACAATGTAAAGGTGAGCTGGTTTTGATTGGTGTGGTAAAGCGGGGATGTCCAACAAGCTGCATGAGCATGTGGTCTATGGGCTGTGTGTAGGCATCTCTCCTGCTCAGGGTTGGAATTACACTTCAACTCGGGGGAGGGGGGGGTGGGGGAGGGGGTCTGAAAAAAAACTGGCTGAAGTTGGGGCTGTGTGTACGGGTCTCTGCCAGTACCTCAGGGCTGGGGCCAGTGGTGGTGGTAGCCAGAAGGAGCTGCTGCTGCCTGGGCTGCTTAGAAAGGCATGGGGCAGGCCAGGGATTGTGTGTGGTGGCACACATGGGCTGTTACTAGGGGGAAGGTGGGATGTGCTGCCCAGCCTGTGGGGGGGGCTTTTGTATTTTATGGGTGGGCTTTCATCTCATGTGAGGGCTCAGTCCCCCCAAGCTTCCCTGTAATTCGAACACTGCTTCTGCTTCTCTGTGGCGAGGGAGGACCCAGAGTCTGTGATGTTGCTGATGCTACCCATGTGGTGGGGGATAGGGAAGTTGTGTGCCCCTGGAGCAGCCCCCACAGTGGGGGACTTTCAGGAGGATGAGAAGGGAGGCATCTCCTCAGCATGTGGTTTGTAAAGTGTGCAGCCTACGGGCCATATGCTGGCATTAAATGTGTCCTCTAGACACGCTGAAGGCATACAACTTTGTGGAAGAAGATGGATACCCAGTGAACTGTTGATGTGGTTGAAATCCTAATTTTGGAGACAGTCTTTGCTGCATTTGGAGTGAGTGCATGGGTTTCTAAATGATGTTTGTCAGGACCATAAAGGAGGAACTTGCATAACCAATATGTGAAACTCAGGGCCTGGATAAATGTTGCATGAGGATGGAGAGAAAAGGCTTGGTTTTAGAGATGCAGCACAGTAAAATGTAAGATTCAGACATGGCCTGGCACTTGGGGATCAAAAGAGAAGGTCAAATCAAAGACAATGACAAGGATATAGGCTTCAGAGATGGAGAGAATGGTGTCCTGTGGAGGCCTGTGTCCATGTTGACCATGCCCAAACCTTCTAGCTGGCTTAAAATAACTATGCCAGACAGATGCTGTAGAAAAGCATATGTGACTCTTGGGGGAGGTGGTTGTGCAGAGTCAGGCAGACCCATACTACAGCTTGGCTTGAAAATTCCATTAAATAATTTGAACTCTGCTTCCCAGTTCTAAAACATGTAAAGTTGCTAAATTTATTTGAAACTGGGGATATGAAGCAGGGATTTGAAGTGTACAAGGATAGGATCTTTGACCTTTAAAGAGCATCATTTCAGATTTTATTAATTGTCTAGTCAAATGCAGTTTATTCTTTAACCAAATTTATTGTACATTGACAGATTCTAAATTATTAAATGGGTATATAATATCTGAATATTAGCATAGGGCTATTCAGAAATATGATTAAATGGTTTTTAATTCTCTTTTCACAGATTTTATCTGTAATTTCTAGGTGGTAGTTGCTGCACAGGACTTTTTCTAAACATGAAGATATTAACTTGTTGATAAACTCAGTTTCTCTTTCAGAAAATATGAATAAAAAGCATATACCTTTTTGAAACGGAAAATTAATAGACTTTTGATTTTGTTAGGCTCACTCCATTCTTTAATGTTCATTGGAACTGCGCAGAGGGGAAAGATTAAAGACATCATAGACATCAGGGCTGGAAGGGACCTCGGGAGATCATCGAGTCCAGCCCCCTGCCCAAAGGGCAGGAAGTCAGCTGGGGTCATAGG
>NW_017728950.1:57087581-57088978 GCF_001723895.1 Crocodylus porosus | reverse complement strand
TGAGGATCGCTTCCTTGAGAAGCAACCACTCTTCTTGAACTCCCATCTCCCTGGGGTCATGGTCCCTAAGGGCCTGACCAATAAGCCTCTTGAGCTTGTCAAAGTCGGCTTTTCTGAAGTCAAATACTTCTGTGTTGCTGACTGACTTGCCAGCTTTATGGCGGATGGTGAAGGTGATCAGCTCGTGGTCGCTGTCACCCAGCTTTGATCACTAGGTCGTCCGCCGTAGCCAGTACCAGGTCGAGCAGCGCTTTGCCTCTCGTTGGCCCATAGACTTCATATGGTTAAGGGTTTGCAGGCCAAGACTAAACTTTGATTTGTGCTTCTACCAATATAGGGGTTTAGGAGACTAACAGTCCCGTAAAACAGAGGTTGGCAATCTATAGCACATGGGTTGAATCCAAACCCAAAGATTTGGGGATTTGGCAACATGGGAGCTTTGGCTATGAGCACACTCCTTCTCCCACTGCAGAGAGAAGCATGAACTGCAAGCAGGTCATGGTGTTTGCCCATCTGCCTGCCTCTGACCAAAGGTGTGTCATTACAGCTTGTGGCTGGACAAAATTATTTATTCATAGATTCATAGATGTTAGGGTCAGAAGGGACCTCAATAGATCATCGAGTCCGACCCCCTGCATAGGCAGGAAAGAGTGCTGGGTTCAGATGACCCCAGCCAGATGCCCATTCAAGCTCCTCTTGAATACCCCCAGGGTAGGGGAGAGCACCACCTCCCTTGGGAGCCCATTCCAGATTTTGGCCACTCTAACTGTGAAGAAGTTCCTCCAAATGTTCAGTCTAAATCTGCTCTCTGCTGGCTTATGGCCATTATTTCTTGTGACCCCCATGGATGCCTTGGTGAGTAGAGCCTCACCAATTCCCTTCTGCACCCCCATGATGAATTTATAGGCAGCCACAAGGTCGCCTCTCCACCTTCTCTTGCAGAGGCTGAAGAGGTCCAGGTCCCTTAGTCTCTCCTCGTAGGGCTTGGCTTGCAAACCCTTAACCATACGAATGGCCCTTCCCTGGACCCTCTCCAGGTTATCCACATCTCCCTAGAAGTGTGGCGCCCAAAACTGGATGCAGTACTCCAACTGTGGTCTGACCAGCGCCCGATAGAGGGGAAGTATCACCTCCTTGGTTCTGTTTGTCATGCATCTGCTGATGCATGATAAAGTGCAGTTAGCTTTGCTGATGACTTTGTCACACTGACTCATGTTCATCTTGGAGTCCACTAGGACTCCGAAATCCCTTTCTGCTTCTGTGCTGCCAAGCAGGTCATTTCCTAGGCAGTCGGTGTGCTAGACATTTTTCCTCCCTAGGTGCAGCACTTTGCATTTCTCCTTGTTAAATCGCATTCTATTGTTTTCTGCCCATTTGTCCAACCTGTCCAGGTCTGC
>NW_017728950.1:57076282-57087143 GCF_001723895.1 Crocodylus porosus | reverse complement strand
TAGTTAGTTAGTTATGAAGACCTGGTTAGTGGTATTGATGGTTATGAAGAATTGGTGCAATCCTGACTATGCCTTCTGCCTTCCACACTTAGCCAGGGGTACATAGCTATTTACTCTTGTTTTTAGGCTGACAGTAAATTACCTCTCCTCTGGGACCAAGGAGGAAGGGAAGGAAGAATTATGACTCAAAGGGGTCTCTGACACGCAATGCTTCTTACAGCCTTACGTTCCACCTTTTGTTCAGAATGGGGTCTCTAATGTTGGATGCATGATCTTGAATCTCAAAGAATCTTTTTTCTCTTACATTCAGGGGAGAATGAAAATCAGGGACTAATAATATGGCACAGAACAAGGTGTATTTGGGTCAGAACGCTGCAGTCATTATTCAACCATCACAGACTATGCACCTCATTTCTGATCAGCAATACTTTTTCCTTTAACAATCCTGGAGCTTTCTTCTGGACGGAGATTATACCTATTGTAGCAAGCTCTCTGATGATTTTGTGATGTGGATAAATGTCCACTAGAGGCTAGGATGAGACCATAGAACTCATGTTCACTTGTTCCCTGAACCAGGATTTCCTGCTCTGTTTGCTTAAAGTGGAGGACCACTGAATGTAATAACATGCTAGATCCTAAATATGACTTTTCCTTTTGCAAGTCTTAAAGTTGTGATACTAATAAATTACTTTTGCCTGTCTTATTTGTAAAAGGAAGGAAAAGGAAGCAAGAAAAAGCAAGGCATTGACTTAATTGAATATTTGGAAAGCTAATAGCTGTAGGAAACAAAGCATTGCTTTGGAAAGAAATGGAATAACAAATGTAAATCCTTCAAACAAAACTTGCCCTGGTGATAAAGGTGATGTATTGTGGTCCCGCCCATATGCCCCTCCTTATTCAGAGTGCTCTCACTTGTTTCATTTATTTGTAAAGAGGCGTGTGTTTTCCTGGGGGATCATGTGACCATCCCTGTTCCTCTAACGTTTTATTCATTACCTCTTAAGATGCCTCAGCAAAGCCAGTCTTTTTCATCACCAAAAATAACAAGCAGAGCAGCGCATTCTGTTATGTTACACTGACAAAATGTCAAGAAAATGAAAACAAATGGTTTGATCAGTCCTCAGGGGGATAAAGAGTTCAGTTATTAAGCTCCCCCACCAGAAACAGTGTGATTTAGTCATCTAGGATGATTTTATTCCATTTTCTGTTATAGGCTATACCACATAAATCTGTGTTTTATTGCTGGAGAGAGATAACAGAGAATTCTGAGATTACTTTGGGTATGGTCAGTGTGTGAACTGCTCCGCTGACAAGTGTTCATCTAAAGTGAGATTCAGTGGTATTAATTGTATTTTTGTTTGTTCAGATTTAGTATGTGTGTCTACACTGCCACCACAACAGAATAAAAATCCACTTAATAATCTACCGAGAGACATCAGTCAACATGCTTTAAGAAATACAATGTCTTTAACATCCCTTCTCAACATCTGTTTATACATCCTAGAATTTGATTTCTTTCTTTCAGGCCTCTAGCCACTTAAAAACAAAATAAAATAAATGGATGACAAGGGCTAGGAGTAAGAAAGTGAAAGCCTCATGGTTTTACTATGGTTGTCATAGGTGAAAGTATTCTTTTAACAGAAATGAAGAGCTCAAAGATTAAAGCTTGTATTCTCTTAAACAGTGTGAAGGCAACTACTTCATCTTTTTACCAGGTATGCCCATTTCAAGGGGCTAAAATCTGTGGCCTTCTGTTTTGAAGCTCATAAACACACAGTCTTGCTCTAGGGTTGTACCAGGTTATTGATAGCTAGTCAGAACACACAGATCAAAGTGTTCCGTTTTAGGTGTCTTGAGCTAAGCACCTCACTGAGACTTTCAGATTTGGATTGCCTAACATTAAGAAACTAAACTCAAGCTGAAAGCTTGTCTACAGGGAGAAGTTCATGTACAGTAAGGTGGATTTACAGTATACTAGCTACTCTGCAGTAGTTCCCTGCACCAATGTTTTTAGTGTCCATTGAGGCTGAGGTAATTTACTGCATTTTCTGAGCGGAGTTACTGTACAGCAGCTAGTGCACTGTTAATTCTCCCCTTAACCTCCCACACATTCAGTGCCTGGTGTAGACAAGGCTTAAGGCATCTAAATAAGTCTTGGGTTAGGCAGCCACAATTACAGATAAATAAATTGACAGCTGCTGCTGTTTAGTGGCTTGAAAATCAGGCCCAATCTATTTAGGTCTTAATCTTAAATTACTAAAATTGAAAATTTTAGCTATGCTGTTAGAACTGTGAATGGAAGCAATTTAGGACATTATTGCTTACAGAGCAGTGGAATAAGCCCACCCATATCCTTAATGGCATGGACACCAAAAAGTTTCTTCTTTCATTCATTCATTCATCATCACACATTGGCTTCATGTGATCAGCAGAATTCAGGTTGCTCGAGTTGCATAAGATGTTCACAGTTGAAGTCCAACCTGCATGAAATTTGCCTTGTTTCATTACAAATGTTTGATTAAAAGCCACAAAGCCTTTCAGCAAACCTACATCCAGTTTCAGGAGAAACTCATCCAAATTATTTGTTTTGTCATCGATACCAGGAAAACTCAGCAATGATTTGAAAGGGTACATACAGACATGACATTTAGATTAGCTTAACTAGGGTTAAATTGATCTAAATGTCCAATCATGCAAGTATTCAGATAGTTTAATTTGGCAAAAGAATGGCATGCCCGGTCTAAGTTTGTGAATCACAAGAGGTGTGCTAACTTAGATAAAGAAACGGTTAAGCAGATCAAGGAAGGGGCTTAACATCATCCTGCATATACCTGCATATGTTTGCAGGGCAGGGATGGGAAAGCCCAGCTGCTCACCCCAGCTCCAGGACCATGCTATTCCTACCCCTTGACCCTGAACAAGCTATTTTTAGTCATTTTAGTAAGCCACATAAATCTAGGCAGGGTACAGAGACTGTTTGTTCACACCCACTAAGAACTGCCCCCTTCCATCTGCCCCCTCAGAACTGAACAGCCCATAGAAGAAGCCAGTGCTGGTGAATGTAAGAGAGGCCTTTCTCCTTGCAAGGCATCTCTGTTAACCAGAGGAAGATAAGACTTTGAATGGGTCTTGGCTGTTCCTGCCTTAGTTTCATAGTTTGTAGGGTCAGAAGGGACCTGAGCAGATCATCAAGTCTGACGCCCTGCCATGGCAGGAAAGAGTACTGGGGTCAGACTACCCCGGCAAGGTGATCGTCAAGCCTTGTCTTAAAGATCCCCAGGGTAGGAGCCAGCACCACTTTGCTTGGAAGTAGGTTCCAGATCCTAGCTGCCCCGACAGTGAAGTAGCGCCTCCTGATGTCTAATCTGAATTTACCCTCTGCCAGCTTGTGACGGTTATTCCTGGTCATTCCTGGCTGTGCTCGGGGGGAACCAGGACTCCCCCAGTGCCTGCTGGTCCTCTCTGACTGGTTTGTAACAGGCCACTAGATCCCCCCTCAACCTTCTCTTATGGAGGCTGAACAGGTTCAGGTCCCGTAGCCTCTCCTCATAGGGCCTGCCCTGCTGCCCCCGATCATATGAGTGGCCCTCCTCTGGACCCTCTCCATGCTGTCGACATCCCTCTTGAAGTGCATCGCACAGATCTGGACGCAGTACTCCAGCTATGGCCTGACCAGTGCTGCATAGAGGGGGAGGATCACCTCCTTGGATCTGCTTGAGATGCATCTATGGATGCATGACAAGTTGCAGCTGGCTTTCCTGACTGCATCCTCACACAGCCTGCCCATATTCATCTTGGCATCAGTGATGACTCCAAGATCCTTTTCCGCCTCTGTGCTGACAAGACAGAAGTTCCCCAACCTGTAGGTATGATGCTGGTTCTTCCTCCCCAGGCGCATCACCTTGCACTTGTTATGTAAATATTTGCCTACGTGTGTAATCATTATTTTTTTTTTCTTTACAGTGGTAACAGAATGAGAGAGAGAGAGAGAGAGAGGGAGAAAGTAGTATCCAGAAGAAATCCAGCCATTTTGGATGACCTTTGCTTTAAGATTCAAGCATTTGACTCTTATTTAGAATACAGCCCCACTACATCATCCTGGTAATGTGAAGGCCCTTGAAATACATGTAAAAATAATTGACACACATTTACACCTACTTTTTGCATCCCAAGAGCATTGTAAGATCAAAACCAAGCCCTTAACTCAAAGCAGATAGTGATAGATATAACTTAATGAAGAAACCAACCTAAATATTTGCCTGCCCTACAGGGATGTGAAACTGCTGGGTTTTGCATATTCCATACTCCACTGCTCCATTCACCTCTGTGAGGTATGGAAGGCCCTAGAATGGTGCAAATATTGATTCTGTTTTTCGTCCATCTTGCAGTTCCAAGTTTCTGAAAGAAGATGTCAAGTCAAACAAAATTTTTGTTCAAACAAGCATGAAAAAATGTTTCATTTTATGGCTTTGATAAAACTTAAAAAAATATCAAATCACATTGAAATGTTGAATCAAACTGCTGTTTTAAAGCAAAATATTCTGTTTTGAAAATGTGGAAATGAATTATTTCAATAAAAAATGTTTTTTCTAGTTGCTCTTGACTAGTACCAGAAAGCAACATGAAATGACCAGTCAACTAGAATTGTATTTTTTGGCAATTCATCTGAAAAATTTCACCTAGATCTTATTATAAAATCTTATCCTAATGTTATACTTGGGGGAACTGAAGTAAAGACTTTTTTGGACTGATTAGTCCAAGGTGACATAGCAGGTCACACAAGTCCAGACTGTTGGCTTTCTTTAAAACTAACCATAACAACTAAAAATGAGCCTCTGCAACAGATTCTGCTACTCCAATTAGTATCCGTTGATTTCATATGCTTTTAGCTACTCCTGTGAAGCCAGAATAGGATTGACAGTAGGAGGGCGATTTCTATATTTATCCTTTTATGCAGCAACTCTGATTCCATTTTCAAAGAAGCAGAATGCTTATATTTTGCTAGATTTCATTGCAATGAACTAGCTTCATTTCCTTTCTGTATTCTACCCCATCCCATTACTTTGGAAAAGCAATACCCTGTATCACAGCATTCCACAACAACATGTAGCATTATTTCCATCTCTAATTGTTAAGTGAACAATACTCATGTTCACATAATATAATATAATATCATATCATATCATGCCTTAGCTTGTATAGTTATGTGGGTGGGTGGCATTTTTCATTTAAAAATAGGTTTGCAATAGTTTTCTTTACACAAAGGAAATCTCAGGGAACTTTTTAAAAATGCTTCTGCTTTAAGAAAATTTATAGAAATTTCAACTTAAAGGATAATTTTTTCCCCCAGAAAATCATAAGCATTTGAAAATAGGGTCTTGTAATGGAAGTGTCACCTTAGCTATGTAGTACAGTAACTCACATGACGCTATAAAATATTATGGATTTTTGCAAGGCAGTTTATTTTTAAAAGTATTTTTTATCTTCTCAGTTCTAAGGCTGCCTGGCATAAGACGAAGTGCTAGTTTAACCATTTTTTCTCCTGACCCTCCTTGCCTACAGTTCAGATCTGGAGTAAAGTGAAAGATATGCACAGTGGAATGGTTATTGGTGTAGGCATGCTCATGTTACCAAGTCTTTTGGAGAAATTTACAGCTCACTGGATGTAAGAGAATTCTAGAGCAAGGGTGCCCAAACTGTGGTACATGTACCCCTAGAGGTATACAAAACATCTCTGGGGGGTATGGGAGAAATTACGTAATGGTGAATTGAATTTTCATTATAATAAGAATAATGATATTTTTATAATATACATGGCATACACACATGCATATAATAATAATTGGCATTGAAGGGGTTAAAGTATAAAACCTATGTTGGTAGGGGTGCATGGACAGCTTGTCAATCTGGAAGTGGGTACACAATAAAAAAAAAGTTTGGGAACCTCCAGAACAGAGGCACTTAAACACTTAAAGCTTCTGGGACAGGACTATGAAACAAAAATCTCTTCTGTTTAATTGCTTTTCCTGGTTGTTTCAATAATAATCTGAATCTTCCATAACAAGAATCCTTGAACTTTGTGTAAAATACAGACAGATGGGTAGGCAAGGTTCTTTGGGCAAATCCAATATCTTTTGTTAGACCAAGTAAAATAGTTGGAAAAATTCTTCTTTACAAGCTTTCAGGTACAAACACCTTTTGTTAGGCTGAGGAAATATTTGCAGTTGGTCTGTACTCTTCCTGGGTGGAATAGAATGGAAGCCAGAGGCTGGTATGCGACAATGCTCATCAGTGAAAATGCAAATTGAGGCAGTCAATGGGTGAGAAATAGGTGGGGGGGAGGGGGGGAAGGGAGGAAGCGGGATGTAGATCTGGTGATAAGAATATAGCTGGTAAAAAGTAGAGAGGTTACCTGGGGTATCAGATGTTGGGCATCTGTTTTTTTTCCACCTATTTTAGTTGGTCTAATAAAAGACACTGGATTTACCCAAAGAACCTTGGGTCTATGTCATTAGACCAACATGGCTACAACCTATACTCCAGAGACAGATGGGTAGGGAGAGGAGAGGCCTTGGGTACAGCCTCTATTACCATAGCTATGATATTGCTTCCATTACGCCATGAAAGAAAGGAGGAGAGAGGGGCTGTGCCAAATAAGGAGGAGACTAAAATGAAAGGCAGCAAGTTTACTTGCCCCTTAAAAACAGCCCACAATACAGTAAAAACAAAGAGGCTAAAGTGATGGCTAATGGTGGGGTACTCTTACCTTTGAAGTTAGAGCATGCTTGTGCCAGAAGGCCACCTCTGTTTCTCCCCAAAAACTCTTCTCTGTGACAATTTGGTTAGGATGGGCCCAGCAGAGGATACCCTATCTCTTTAGGTAACCTGAGTTGGATACATTCCTGAGGGAGGAGGGTAACCTCTGCCTGTGTGACTGGCATCACATACCTGGGTGAGGGGATTGGGCAACCTGGTGAGCTAGAGACTGCCAGTCTGCCCAGCAATTAGTGATGCATTTCAAATTGGTTGGCTGACAGCCAACAAGTGCTGGCCTCCATTGGACCAGGCAAGTGAGGTCATAAGGGGTATATAAGTTAAGAACTGCCCAGGAGAAGGGGGCAGCAGCCATGAGGAAAACTCAGAGAGAGGAGCTGGACCATATGAAATTTGCTCTCTCTCTCAAAACTCATGATCAAGGAACTGTCTGCCTCCAGAAGGAATCTCTACCTGCCTCTGGATGATACTTGTGAGTAGGCTACCTGAGTTCTAGCTAGGTATATAGCTTGCAGTAACTCAGATGTGTAATCAAAGGCTACCCAGCCATGCCAGTTTGCTCTATGGGATTTCTCTGATATTGCTCTACCCTGTATTGTATTCCAACCCTACCCTGCGTAACCAATAATGTTCTCCTTTGTACCTAGTGTGGGAGACTTATTGGGAGTGGGCCTAGATTATGCCTTGGGGTCCCCTTGGTTCAGCTGACTAAGGGAGACCACTACTTGTGTTTCCAACTGAAGGAAGCATCCCAAGTTCTTGAAATGAGTCAAGTACCCTTGAGGGCTACTAGGCCTGTGTTTCCCAGGGTGTGCAAAGCCAGAATCAAGCCCACCCATGGGTGGTGGCAGTTCTACCCCCAGGCTAGCAGGTGTGCTCCAGAAAGGGGGTTGGCCAGACAAGATGTACCCCCAGGGAAGCACTTGGAGCCTGGAAGGTGGTTGGGCACAGTGAGGTGGGTGGCTTAATGCAGGAGTGCCCCCTACTGGCCCGCCACACTGCTTGCTAATTTTTTTTTCCTTGTAGGCAGAGATTCAGGACATCATGATGAAATAAGTGTTTAATTTCTTTCCACTACAAGACTTCTATAGCAGATAGCACTGTTCTTCATAGTGTATGCCTTAAAAGCAATCACAGAATGGAGTGACAATCTGTTGGGGACAGTTTCTGAACAACCACTCCTAGACTGTAAGAAGATGCATTACCTGAGAGTTTGGCCACTTATTTTGGACCCTACAAACAAAAATATAGTGAGTACCTAAATCCATCTTCATCTTGCTTGATATTCCATTCCAAAGAGGTCCCATTACCAGACTGTCTGGTTGCTTAAGAGATCTCTAAGTTGAGACTTGCATGTCTTAAAATATAAACTCTAGCTCAAACAGAAGTTACAGAGTTGATGCAAGAAATATTGGGTAAAGTTTTATGGCTTAACCATGAGGTCATATTAAATAATGAGGGACTAGATGTGTTCAGATCAGCAGGTCCTGACAATCTCCACCCCAGAGTGCTTAGGGAACTGGCAGAGGTCATTGCAGGACCCCTGGCACAGCTTTACAAGCAATCGTGGTGCTCTGGTGAGGTGCCTGATGACTGGAAAAGGACCAGTGTGGTCCCCATATTCAAAAAAGGAAGGAAAGATGACCCAGGAAACTATAGGCCCATTAGTCTTATCTTGGTTCTGGGGAAGCTCTTTGAGAAAGTTATCCAGGAGCACATCTGCGAGGGGCAGCAGGGGAGTTTATGCTTAGGGGCAATCAACACGGGTTCATTAGAGGCAGATCCTGTCAGACCAAACTGGTGGCCTTCTATGACCAGGTCACAAAAGCCTTGGACGCAGGTGTTGTGGTGGATGTGGTCTTCCTGGACTTTAGGAAGGCCTTCGACACTGTCTCTCACCCCATCCTCATTAACAAATTAGGCGTCTGTGGTGTCGATGCCTAGACAGTCAGATAGGTCGCAAATTGGCTGGAGGGCTGCACCCAGAGAGTGGTGGTGGAGGGGTCATTTTCGACCTGGAGAGATGTGGGCAGTGGGGTTCCCCAGGGCTCGGTCCTCGGGCCTGCACTGTTCAATATCTTCATCGGCGATTTGGAGGAGGGGATGAAAAGCACCTTGTTCAAGTTCACAGATGACACTAAGATGTGGGGAGAAGTGAGCACACTAGAAGAGTGGGACAGGCTACAACTAGTTCTCGACAGGTTACACAGGTGGGTGGATGAGAATAGGATGGGTTTCAATATGGACAAGTGCAAGGTGTTGCACCTGGGGAGGAAGAACGAGCAGCATACCTACAGGATGAGGAACTCCCTTCTCATCAGAATAGAAGTGGAGAAGGATCCTGGAATGACTATTGATTCCAAGATGAACATGGGCCGCCAATGTGGGGACATGGTCAGGAAGGCTAACTGTATCGTGTCATGCATCCATAGATGCATCATGAACAGGTCCAAGGAGGTGATCCTCCCCCTCTATGTGACATTGTTCAGGCCACAGTTGGAGTACTGTGTCCAGTTCTGGGCACTGCACTTCAGGAGGGATGTGGAAAGCATCAAGAGGGTCCAGAGGAGGGCCACTCACATGATTAGGGGGCAGCAGGGCAGGGCCTACAAGGAGAGGCTACAGGACCTGAACCTGTTCAGCCTCCACAAAAGAAGGCTGACAGGGGATCTGGTGGCTGCCTATAAACTTGCCAAGGGGGACCAGTAGGCAATAAGAGAGTCCCTGTTTCCCTGAGCACTACCAGGGGTAACGAGCAACAACGGCCATAAGTTAACTGAGAGTAGATTCAGACTAGATATCAGGAGGCACTACTTCACAGTAAGGGTGGCTAGGATCTGGAACCAACTTCCAAGGGAAGTGGTGCTTGCCCCTACCCTGGGGGTCTTCAATAGGAGGCTAGACAGCCACCTAGCTGGGGTCATTTGACCCCAACATCCTTTCCTGCCCATGGCAGGGGGTTGGACTAGATGATCTGCTTAGGTCCCTTCCGGCCCTACCAACTATGAAACTATGAAATGATCATACCAGTTCCTTCAGGTCTTAAATTTTATTAATCTCACAGCAGTTGTTCTTTCCATAGGTGAGGATGCAGTGTTCTACGAAGACAAAGTTTATACGCTGATAAAATAGGTGTCTTGAGATTTCTCGTCCAAATTATAGATGTTATCCTTTGTCTGTTTTTACCCTTGTCCCATCAGTAATTTGGCTTAGAAACTTGATGTGTTTGTTTGAGAATGTGCCAGTAGCCTCAAGAATTAAGTCTGGTGCAAAGAAGCAGTGTTTGTGTTTTGTATCATGGATTATTATTTTTATCCTTGTAATGGGGATACCTTTTCACCAAACCTAGCATTGTGACATCTTCATCTGTAAGTGTTTCAATGCTGAATATCTGCCAAATCTGTTAAAAAATCACACGGAGATAAAGAATCCAACAGAAATGTGCTTCATTCATGGTCTACACGTTCCTCTACATTCATGATGTAGCGGCAAAATCTAACTGTGATCTGTGTGCACAGCACAGTACAGGCAGTTACTGTACCATGCTTTAGTACTTCCAAAAGGAAGTACCAAAACACAGTGCTGTAGCAAAGTCACTGTTAGGTGATGTGTAGATGTGTACCTTTCGCGGCTAAATTCTAACTAACCAGGAGAGTTTATTGAATAAAGAATTTTAGGAGCTGAAATAAACAACAAGAAAAAAATTGTTTTGGGTTGAGCTGAAATAGAAATATTCAGATTTTAAATAAACACAAAGCAACCTCTCCACCCCCAAAATATTTTATTTGGAGTTAAGTAAAAATTTCAGTTAAAATGAAAATTTATATTAATTTTTGGACTAATGAACCCTTTTATTTTAACCATTTTTCTTTTAATTTAGCTATATTTCAACCAAAAAGTCTAAAAGGTTAATTTTGGAGCTGCTGCTATGATTCATTTTAATTTTAAAACGTATATAAATTAGGTCAGTGTAAAGCAGCTAGTATTCACTTTGGATTTGGATTTGACTGATTTGGGTGACAGTGATTCAATTCAGTAATTTGAATCACTGTCCCAAATCGATTCAGCTGAATCTGATTCAGAGATT
>NW_017728950.1:57057548-57075813 GCF_001723895.1 Crocodylus porosus | reverse complement strand
GCAGGGGTCCACCCATAGTCCCCTCCCCCCTGCTCCAGCCCCCCCTTACCCACCTCCTACTTACCAGCTTGGAGTCCATCTCCAGCTCCCGGCTCCAGCTGGTGTATATTATAACCAGTTTTGTGCAAGAGTCTCTTGGAAACACAATTCCTCACACCTTTCCTTCCCAGCTAAACATAAGAAGGCAGAATTTCAATTACTTAAGAACCATCTATTAATTAAACTAGTTTGTAATATTCAGTTCATCTCTGTGATGTCCTGTGCTGTTTCATAAGCCTACAAGTTTTCTCAGAGACTTCATTACTTTTCCTGTCAGGTGATGTTATAAATCAATTAGTTTTGATTATCCTAATGCCCTCACATGTGTGGGCTCTAGGACTTTTGAGAGCACCTGCTAGAACCCCTCTCATGCATTCAGCATAGGGAAATACAAGGTATCAGCTGCCTGTTCAAATTTTCTCCCTTGCTTGGTAGTGGAAAGCCTTTTCTTTTTATAGATCTATTTAATTATCTTGGGCCTAAACATAATTGAATAGTTCAGTCTTGTATTTTTTTACAGTGACTAACAAGTGCATTCACTCTGGCTCTTGTCTCTCCATGGTTCTCAGAACTGTGAACCTATCCAATACATCTTTTAGGTTACTGTCCTAAAGTAAAGGGAACTTCCTTTGGTGTATGAGTTGTAGGGTAATTAGGCTTTTTCTGTTCTCTTCCAGACACTGTTGAGAGCTTCTATGTACCCAAGAAGATACTACCAGGCTCTCAGTTGTTCTGGTTCTCTGTCCCCTTATGGTATATACCCTCTTGAGGAAACCAAGATGCATTTAAAATCTAATTCATGGTTTTCAAAATTGCTAAAGTCATGGAACTCTTTTGTATCACTGCTTTCATAGCACTACTTCTTCCATGGAATCCTTGGCTCTTAGGGCCATGTGAGCTGCCAGCCAGGTGGTCCAGCCTAGCAATGGCAGTGCACTGCCTCTTGGCACACTCTGCTATTACCTCCGATCTCTTTGTGGAACCTCTGATGATCTATTGCAGTTATGGACAAGTTGGAGAGAGTCCAGCAGGGGGTGAGAAAAATGGTGAGGGGCCTGGGGGAAAGACCTAACAAATGAGCTTTAGTTCAAGTGCCCCCTCTGCCATTTTTAAGCACGGGGATGCTGATACTTAAGATGCAGCAGCGCTTTAATTAAAGTGGCTCTCAGACCCACCCCTGGAGCACATGTGAAAGTCCCCAGAGATACTAGATTTAATGCACATCAACTAAAGTGTGTTAATGTACGTGTAGACAAGACCCGTGTGTCTCAAACTTATACCACTTCAGGTGAGGAATAATCCAGGCTATGCTATCTGGCTTATGTTAGGGATAATTCAGTCTGCTCCATGGAGATAAAATGAACAATATGTCCTCCACTTTCCCAGAATGCACTGTTTCTAGCGGCCACCCACCACCCCAGCAGGGATGGATTCCAGGAGTAGGTACAGACATTCCACTTATTGTGCAATAAGCAATGAGAAAACACTCTACAGTAGTAACTGAACAGATGTTCAGTGGACACAGACCTCTTTAAAAATGGCAGATCCCTTTCTAAGATAGACCTGGATGCATGTGGTTACAGACTGAAGTGCTTTAGGTTAGAGTGCTTTACCAAATGTCTGTACCAGATCCCATCATGCCTCAAGTTATGTAGCATTCCACCAGTATCCCAGGGGTCCCTTGCTGGGTGGCCTGCTAGCCTCGGCCAAGCCCTTTCCTGGCCAAGCTCTGCTCTGGCCTTCCACAGAGAGAAGACAAAAAAGGTTCGGTCTTCTCTCTGTGCAGCTGGGTCGGGAGAGTGAGGGGGCAGTGGGAAATGAAATCCCCCTGCTATGCAGGCCCTCCCCATCTTCCTGGCTCAAGTCTTGGCAAGGGCCTGGGCTGGGCCTGGGCAGGAAGGGGGCCCTGTTTCCCATCCCTTGTCTGGCCCAGCCTCCTGATAGTTGCAGCTCAAAGCTGCACTAATTTTCACTGTGCCAGACACTGGTGGAGGGGGAGTGCAGAATGGAGCCCTCTGCCATATGGAGCTGGCCTGGCCCAGCCTTCCTGAGACTCAAGCCATCAAGCTGGGGGGGTACACAGCAGAGGGACTGCATTTGCCCCTTCCTCCCACCTCCACTTCCTGGTGCAGTAAAAATTCACACGCAGCACCAATCTGCACCTTCCAGGAGGCTGGGGTGAGTTGGGGGGGCGGGGAGGATAGAGATACCTTGCCACATAGGCCTGGCCCAGCTCAGCCCTCCCCAAGACCCAAGCTAGCAAGCTAGTGGGGGGCTCATGTGGCAAGGGGGCTCCATTCCCTGCCTCTACCCCCAGTTCTTGGTACAGCAAAAAGCTGGGCAGTTTCAAGCTATAGCTGTCAGGAGGCTGGGGTAGTTGGCGGGGAATGGAGCTCCCCTGCTGTTGTATAGATATGGTCCAGCACTCCCCAGGACCTGAGCCAGAAACTGGGGCGGCGGGGCACTGTAGGGCTGACAGGCTCTGTTTCCCCACCTTCACCCCTCAGCCATGGCACTGACAATAACCAGCTGGTGGGAGGGGGGAGGCAGGGCTGGGTAGATGGGCTGTGCCAGCCATTCAGTGGTGACCAGATGCTTGGCTGGCTTGGCATTATCTGCAGGCCTCCCAGGAGGCATTTGTGGGAGTCTGCCCAGGTTGCTGGCTTTAGCCAGTGCAGGCAGGCTCCATGCCCCCACCACCAAACAGCTAACAACTGTTCTGTTGACTCCTCACCTAACCTAGAGCACTTTGAGTAAAGCACAATACTTACAGTGCTTCTGCCTCAGACTTTTTGAACATCTATACTTAGCTCAGGTATCTTGGCTCCTAGCCACACCCCTGCTTGCCAGCCCTCTAGTGGCAAGTCAGAGCTGTGATGCAAGAAATGGTATTAATCCTTAACACATGACTGCTCACAGCATGTTTTAACTTTAACATTGTTTAACATTCCACAGCCTTAGCATGGTCTAACTGTAATGTGTAATTTCACCCTAACTTTAATGTTTCTAGTGAAACCTATTTCTCTGAAAATTTTTCTTAAAGGTGATAATGTGGAACCTTCAGGCCAGTGTCTTGATTGTTGGTTAGACACACCCGTCATCCCCATTTTTTTCCCATGGTACACCTATTGGTATGCAGCTTTAAACAATGCCATAATTTCCATGACTGGTGCAAAGTTATACCCTTATATATTAGTGCTGCAGTTGTGATAGTAGAAAGGGCATTATGTTCTAATACATTCCTGATTTTTTTTTTGCTGCATATATTACTCTGTTGGTGCTTCTGATATGCTGTTCACATAGTTTCTAAATATTTGTTTTAATGGAAAAAATGCACAACTAAAAGATTTCAGTCTGTATCTGTGCTGTCTCAGGCATGATGAGAAAAGATATTTGTTTAACGTTATACAAACACAAACCATCTGCCGATGCTAACTCTGCTGTATAGTGTGGTTTGAACATTGCTACATGATTTATTGAATACATGATGCACATTTTATCTATAATATTTATTGACCCCATATATCTTTTGTGTTTTCCTACTATAAATGTTGTTACTGATCTGAATTTCCAGTAGATTGGATCAGGATTTTCCAGTAGATATTGAATCCTCTGCCAAACCAAATTATGTGCAGATAATAAAAACTATCGGTACCTACTTTTCAGTAGAAAGCAGATGCGGCAAAAGAATCATTTGAACATTTACTTAATTGGAGTAACACCTGGGACGAAATTAGTCCACAAGGGCTTTTCCCTTTATTATTCTTGATTTTTAATTTTGGCTTTTGTTTGAGCAAGTTCTGTTCAAATGTTCTATAAAAGGTTGTTTAAAAAGACAACTTTGAAGAAAACTGCAGAGGGGACATGCAGTCCATTTGAATAACAGGATTCAACCTTGTTTATTTGGTTCTTTACCTAGATCTGGCATTTACTGCCAAACAGTTATTGGTATCTGCAAGTATGATGTTTTAACAGATATTTTACTATTTACTTGAAACCATCTATTCACTCCAATGAGGGATTAATTTTTTTTTATTCTTAAAGACTTCTTTGTTCTAGTTCTTGTATATCACATGCTTTGCATATGCAAAACAGAACTTTGTAATGATGCTGCCATGTGCTTGACCTTCTAAGGCAGAATCATGAAATATTATTCATTACTCTTTTGAATCTTAGCAAAGTATGCTTGTATTGGTTGTTTGCTAATACCACAGTATATCTCTGTGAGAAGATGGCATGAAAAACAAGAAGATGGTTTCTTCCTCTAAATCTAATCTTCCTCTAAAGCTGTGCAGAGCTTCAAGTGCTGATTTGATTTCAAAGAGATTTGTCCTGGTTTGGTGGCCGAATCTCCGCATCCAAATTGAATCAGGAAACCACTAAAAAGGTCCAAATCGATTTGAAAAAGATTTGGAGAAAGATTCGGTGATTCAGGCAGTCCACGTTCACCACCACAGGGAACTGGACCTGAACTCTGCCAGTAATTAGGGGCTGGAAGGGACTGGAGGAGGGGGGAGGGGACCAATGGGGGGGGTCCCCGCCAGGTCCCGTTCCCTGCCTGCTCCCTCCCAAAAATAAATAAATAAAAGCCCCACACTCAGCTGCTGCTGCAGTGGCTGTTGGGGCCTCTGGGGGCTTGTGGCAGAGCCTTCCCACACATTGTGGGGTACTGGGGGGCAGCGGGGATAGCCCCCCATCTGGCAGGAGCCGGTGAGTGCAGGGCATTTTTTTAGGAGCCAGGATGTGGGGCCAGGTGGGGCAGTCATTGACGGGGCTGGGAGAGCAAGTGGGAGGTCTGATTCAGTGGCAGCCGAATTTCCAAATCAGATTCAACCAAATCAATTCGGGACAGTGATTCGAATCACCAGATTGAATCACTGTCCCCCAAATCAGCCAGATCCGAAGTGAATACTAGCCGCTTTGCACTTGCCCAGTAACAGGTTGCACAAGTGATTAGGAGGCATCATTTCTGATGGGGCAGAGCCACCATACCAGCTCCTGCTTGACTGAGATGCTTGACAAGGATAACAGATTGGGATGGGGTTTGCATGTGTAATTTATACACCTGTAGGAACTGAGTCCACTGATTCATTTTATGTACACTACACAACTAGGGTTAAATTTTAACTGGGTCTCTGAGATAATAGACACCCTGTCCCATTATCCCGCTATCCTTTTCAGTCTTTTGAGACATCCAGTCTCCAAACTGTGAATGCTTTTACTGTTACTTTTGTAAAAGTTTACATAAAGACTGTCAAACAGTGAATGATTAAGAGTACTGTGATGTTCAACTGTAAGGTGCATCTTAGTACTAAATACATTTCCTGAGCATTTCAAGTACAGAAGTTTGTATAACTTCAACTTTAAGCAGCCTTTTCCAAAGTGCACTGTAGAGTCTTTTCTCTAATTTAGGAAGCAGGTGTAAAGTGATGAGTATTTATTGGCTGATAATGCAAACAGTTAAGAGAATGTCAGCAGCTAGTGCATTGTGACATTCTTATTGCCTGGATATGACTTTTTGAGAAGGTGACTGATTGGATTGTCCCTCCTCTCCTCCTTTATTATTATTAATGCTTCTTTTCCTGCAATCATCTTGCTGAACAGTGCAAATTGTAACATTACTATACCACTCTGCAGCCCATTTTGTTTCCATGTGTGAAGCATGTAATACCTCAAATACTAGCAGGTGACATACAGGCTAGGAGAGTAAATGAGAGGCTGCTTTCGCTTCTTATTTAGTGAGCAATTTCCCAATACAGCTGTTAAACTAATCCCCTCTGGCAATTTCCAATATATAGGCTTAACTATTCCTTTCCTTCCACTGGTTGAATGTGCTAAAAAAAATCTCTGTAAAGTGGAATGACAAGTCAAATGTATTCACCCACAATCTACCCTGGGAAAAACTTAAATGGCCACTTGCACTATCAATCTAATCTGTGCTATGTCCTCTCCAGGAGGGGTTTGCCAGAAGTGTATAAGTTTTATAATTTTCTAGCAGGAGGATAGGCTCAGTGATCTTATATAACGTCTCCATATTGAAATGATATGATACAGACTTCCTTTACCTGGAAGTCTCATGAAAACAGATTTCCTTGTGACTTCTTGGTTTTGCAGTGTCAGAAGCATGACGTAAAGAGTCTCTTTTTTGTTATATGTAGGTACCTCTAGTAAAAAAATAATTAGAGATGGATCTAAGAACTTAATGGAAATGTATCAAGGGTTTTGAGTTTTTTGCAAAGGACATTACAGAATTTTTATTTTGTCTGAATGGATCCAGTCTGTCTCAATCTACACTCTGTGCCTTTTCATTTAAGGCTACCCCTTATTTCCCATTGAACTCAGTAGATCTTGTAAGTTCACATTTCCACTCCTCCGTGCAAATATATGAAAAGGTGTGTGTGCAACTACATATATGCATACATTTACATGCTTGTAAATGGAGGCTTGGCAAAGACTGTTGTTGAAAATGTATATCTCTCTACCCAGCAATGATACAGACCCAAATTTCTTGTCCAAGTAGAGGGACATCTTGCCAGTATAGAACTTACCTGGTGATGGGAGGCAGAAGCATGTCATTGATGCATTTGGTGGCATTTGAGTCTATTTTTTCTGGTCATTTCATTTAGTGGCTGCATATTGATGTTGAAAATTACTGTAGAAAGAATGAATCCTATGGAGATTCTGCAGGGGAGTGGTATAGTAGTGAGGGTGCAGTTTTGCATCACTACTTTTTTGAAGCATCCCTTCAAGAGGGACTCAAATCATTTTACATGGGATCTCTGCTACCTTCTCTCAGTAGTACCTCGATCATCAAATGCTGCAGAGAAATCCAGGGGAATGACAGCAGAAGTCTGTTCTCTTTCAATTGACAGAAGATCATCCATTAATGCCACTAAAGTTGTTTCAGTTTCACGTCTCAGCTTGAATCTAGATTGTGCTGAATACAAAATGTTAGCTTTAGCTTGATAAATTTGTGGTTGGCCTTTGGCTAGTTTCTCTTTGAGCTAGTTTAGGAATAGGAGGCTTGATGCCAGGCAGCTGTTGACTAGACATGTTGCATTATGGGTATGTTTCTTCATTGTCAGTCAGGTTATTGCATATTTGAAGAAGGAAGAGACAATTCCTTTCTATGGGTGTTGGTTTCTCAGGTATGAGTGCTTACAGCTGTCCACAACTTTCCACCTCAGGAAGCTGCAGGGGTCAGATTCATAAGTCTTAGCTTTCAAATCCTTTACAGTGTCCTGAACTTGAAGACTTACTGCAACAAAGTCTGGGAGTTCAGGCTGATACATATAGGCATAGAGTGGATCCATGCTGTTTGAGGACGTGTGAGTAAGGTCTGATAATAACTACAGAAATTAGTGCCTGGTTCTGTTGCATGTTGCATGAATTTAGGATTGATGAAGTGGCCTACCACCCCAGATAGTTTGTTGGGACAGGATTTGGCAGTATCAGTGGGGGCTGAAGGTTGGGTTGATTTGTAATACAGCTGCTTCATAAGCTTGGAAGAATTTGTTTCATCCTGTCAGCATCAACCTTTGTGTTCTGCCACCAGCACTCCTGTCTGTATTAGCCTTTGTTTCTGCCATCTGTTTGGAGCCAGTGTCCTGGCTTACGCCCATCTGTATTATTTTGAATATATAGACTCTGCTTGCTCAACAGCAATAGCTGCATATTAGTGTGCAATCTACATGGTACTTTCCCACACAAAATTTGGCTCTAAAATGCAAAGTACATCAATATATTTTGCAAGCTTCCCCCTATCTCCCCTTTTCAATCATGTACGCATTTTTAGATAGTGTTTTCCCCCAGAGAAGAAACAGGCAGATTCTATGGAGTCCTAGTTACATTTTACTTAGGATTAGAATGAAATAGTTTTTCAGCCTCCGGTGTTTGTGAGTGCATGTGCAAGTCCAGACTGACAATGTCAGACAGCAGTCAATTTAAGGATGATGGAGGATTAGAGGTAGTTTCTGCCACTCTAACCCAAGAAGTTCAATAAGCTTTAACACTCTATATTCTGAGATGTGTGTGGAACCAGGATCAGGAAGAGAGAGAAAAGTGCTCAACTTTTGGTAAATGTCATATGAAGTTTCTGATACATTTATATAACAGCTTATTCTTTTGCTCCGGGTGGTCTGTTAATGTCACCAACATAAATTTGCTGAAAAGTAGAATCAGGCTTATCATGGGGCCAAAACAAAGAAAATAAAAGAATTAAATTGTTAGCCAAATGCTAGAATTTTGACTTGCTTTTAATTTAACCTTTATTTTAAGTGCCTCTAGTTACCTAACTTTGCATTGAGCAAGCTTGCAGATCTTCTTAAAGGCAGATGGAAAAAGCCTCAAAGTAAGAACTTTCTCTTAATTGTTTTAGAAATAATAAAAAAATGCTTCTAGTCTCTGGGGATACTCACGCTGTTCAGTAGAACAGAGGCCAATAAGCCACGTTCTTTAATTATGACAGCTAGCAATGGTCATTTATTTAAGGAGACAGGGCAGCTTGTTCTTGCTGTAGCAGTTTGACACAGGAGGATTATAGTATTCTGTTTTTCAGGATTGCCTTAGGATTTCCTTAGGGCAAATATTGATTATTTGCTGCACAAAGTCTTAAATAAAGACAGACAGCATACCTTCAGAAGTCAATATTTAATAGTGAAGCTAAAGGCATTGTGTGAAAGACATAAGCACTGGAATTAAAAACAATTTAGCAGAAAACACTATCAGCTTAAAAAAACAAGAAAAACGAACATCTTTCTCCATGTGCTGTCTACTCTGAATGGCATGAGATGCTGCTGGCAGTTCTATTTCCAGTGAACACTTAAGTTTCCAGTGAACACAAGTACCAAAAATATGGATAGACACAGAAAATGTATTTACCCTCATTCTAATAGAAGTGGATTCATTAGGTCTGCCTATTTTTTCACTTAAGTTGGTGCAACTCTAAAGCCACTTCACAAAAAGCAACTGATTTACACAAGGTAGACACGAATGCACAATCAGTCAAATCCTTGAGGGGAAGAACAAGGGGAACATTGAGTGATATAAATTAATACTAGCTTAAGGAATTTGATGTTTACCCATTTGTTTTTAACAAACCTATCTAGGGGGAGGAGGAATAAGCAGTAAACCAGCAATTGGTGGACCACTAATAGTTCCTGAAATATTTCTATAGGGTCTGTAGAGCTATGTGTCATAATGATGATCTATCTTTTGGTCAGCAAGTTGTAACTCTATAATCTCCTACTGTGGCATGGCCTAGGAATCTTTTTTAAAAAAAATCTGACATTTTTGACTAATTAAGATGAAAACACAGATAACTTTCTGCCGACTTTGCAGTTGTGCCTTGGTAATGACAAGTCATTACTATGAACACACTTAGATTTTATTTTCTTAATGCCTAATTCCTAATTTTACTGTTTGATATAACCAAGTAATCTACCTTCTGTAAAGAAAGTATAGACTATACAATTGGAAGGCTGGGTAGAGGAAACATCTATGAAACCATGTTTATCATGTGAAAAAGTAGTTCACAGTATTAAAAAGAAAAAAAAAGAAAAACGAATGCCAGAGAGTAATAAAGTCACATTAATAAATTAGCAGGAGGATGATCTTACTGAGATACTGAACTCTGCTTTTCACAAGAAAAATAAAGGCAAGTTTTGGGAGAAACACAGAGCAGGCTGAAGGGACCACTTAGCAAAAGGAGTATCTGTGAATATATTTAAATGATCTAGCAGAATTATGTGCAGCATCTGTAATTGTTATGGTGGGCAGTACATATGTATGACTGGAGAGTGGAGATCATCCTCCATTTTAGAAGGTGGGGCTTGTAAGTCCAACTGCTCTTCCTAAAGAAATAATGGAATTATTTTTTTTAGCTATAACAACAGCTAGGTGATAACAATCTTGAGAACCCTATGTAGTAACAATATTTTATAAAGAATAGCTCTTACCAAATAGTTTAACAGTTTTGCACAATTAACATATGAGAGAATACAGTATATTTTACGCAAAGGGGTTTTAGTAAATCATTTGACATAGTGCCACTCAAAATCTTTCTTTCAAAGGGAATTCAAATTGGCTTTGATATGGAACATGTCATCTGGAATGAAAACCAGTTGAAGGGACTAAATGGGAATCATAAATGGTAAACAACATGCATCAAATTAAGGAGACAGATTGTTAGGTGCCTTTTTATTTAACAGATTCAAGAAAGATCTGCAAGAGGAGGAAAGCAGAATATTAATGATAGGTGGAAATGATGCTAAACTGGAAGGTGTTGCTAATGCCAGTGAGGAAACAAAAATAAAACAAAGGGACCTGAAACTTGGGGGCTAGAGAGATGGGCCAAAATAGAGAGAATCCTAGAAAAACTCCCTGAATTATAATGGGCTGGGAGCACCAGCTAATGTGGAATTAATAAAAGAGGTGTGTGTGTGTGTGCGCGTGTGTGTTTAGATATATAAAAGAGAGAGAGAGAACTTCGCTAGGAGACAGCTAATAGTAGGAATTTGAAGATAGTCTACAACAAGGATCACCAGTCTTTTCCTGGGATAGGTCAGAAGTTGTGTCGGAGCCACTGCTCCGGGCCAGAAGTCTCTTCCCCTTCTGCTCCTCTCTGAGTGCTAGCTATCAGATTCCTGACCTCTACAGCAAGGATGAGCTCAGCTGCTGTGCCTCCACAGCTGAAGGGAATGCTGCAGGGGGCATGGACAGCATACACCAGCTTTGTGACACTGATTCTCCCATGCCAGATGAGACCTCTTTGTGGTTCAGATCTGCCCCATGGGTTGTAGGTTGCTGACCACTGATCTACAAATGTTTGAAGGGTCTAAACACAAAGGATAAAGAGGATTTATTTGCGGCAATATTCAGTGCTTTTGTTATGAGTAATAGGATGAAATTATGAAAAGCAACAGTCAGACTGAGCTGTGAAAGAAACACTTTTTAGGCAGTGAAACATAGTAGGTCACGATCCTACTACCTCCTCCCTGGTGGTAAGGGCTGTGCCTGAAAGGGAGTCTCCAGTTCCACCTCAATTTGTGGAACCTTCTCCCAAGCGAAGTGGTGGAGGCCCTGATTTCTGGGATACTCAGAACTATTTTGGGTAATCTTGGATAAATGAAGGCAGATCCACTATTAACCTGTTTTTGCAATGTTATCACTAGAATTTGCATGACAGCAAACTTTCAGCTTTATTAAAAAAAACCCATTCTCTGGTCATTGTGGTTTGGAAGAAAGGATTGAGAGCCTGGGCTATGTATAACCGAGCCAGTTATGACTGCCCGAGATTCAGAAAGCCTTAAACAGGCAGTAAAAGTACTTTTGTCAGAGGTAGCTTACTCCACTGTGTGTATGATATCTGTGCAGGAAATCAGTCTTGTGCAGATAGTGTACTGTAAATTCACACTCATTTACTGTACAATAGCTTTTCCGTGCAGACAAACCCTGCTTCTTTAAAAGGTAAACTATCACAGGTACCTCATTACAGGCACTGACAGACATGACATTTTGTCACACTATTGGCCACTGACAGCAGTGCACGGCTGCAGGGTACTTTAAGAAGTGCCTGATTGTGTGACATTACATGAAGGTTCAGATGAAGGTGCTCCAAAGCGGAGAGGTTTTATTAACTTCTGTTAGTGAATGCAGAGAGCAGGGCTGGGCTGAAGCAGCCAAGCCCTGTCCCCAGTACTGTCTTGAGGATGGGAGTGGGGGAAGGGAGAGGAGGGAATTCTACCTGGGGTTTGCCCAGCCTGAGCTGGGGGGTGGGGCAGGTAGATTGGAGCCCTTCCCCCCAAGGTGGGGGGCTCCAGTACACTCCCCACCACACACTCCAGTGCAAGCTAGGCAAACCCCAGAACAGACTTCCCTCCCCTGCCTTCTCTCCCTCCTATCTTGAGACAGCACTAGAGCCATCTGTGTGTGCGTGGGGGGAGGGGGTGAGAAGTGCAGGTAGAGGCTGAAGACACTCAGCCTGTCTCGCTGGATCAGCTCCAAAGTGGAGCTCAAGCTTCCACCCTCCCTATCCAGCACTGAACGTCTGTTGGGTTGGGAGGGTCAATCTAACTCATGGTGCTGAGACCAGGGAGCTGCACATCTGTCATTGCCCTATTTTAACTCCACAATTTACCTCTTGTTTGAAGGACTCTGCTAGTACCTCCAAACCAGTTCTCAATATTTGGCAGGGGGAGAAAAATGCTGCTAAGGTATGACAACTACTTGTTGCTATCCCTGTCTTTCTGGACAAAAAGAAGGTCCATCTACCACTCGTGGAATAAGAGAGATCTCTGTGCTGCTATTCCTTCTTTCCTCGTAGAGAAGAGAATTCCCTTCTACTTTCTAATCCAATGAAATATGATGGGAATCACAGTCTAGGCGAAGTTCTAGAGATCCCTGTGCTATGGTGTAAACGACACTGGATTGCTTTAATCCAGCCCTGTGAATAATGCTTTTGTAAATGAAATGCAATCAGGGAATAATCCTGCAGTAGTTCTGATCATATTTTTAATTGCTTGGATTTTACTTATGTGCATTTTCACTTTAGCATCTTTTTATCTTAAGTTATAGGCTCATAATTATTACTCAGGAACATGTTGCACAAGACAGGACATGTTAAATGCGCATAAAATGCAAGTATCCATGCATTCAAGCTGTAAAGTGTGCTAAAAGTGCACTCATATCATAGGAAATTTGCAACTTTTCAGGCAAGAAGTATCTCCAGATCATAGTAAGTAGCACATGTTTAGCTAAACTTACCCTGTTCCACAGAATTCAATGCCCCCCCCCCCCACTTTCCATTCCTACTTCTAAATCTCCCATCCTCCAATGAGGATGAAAATGACAATGGAGTCCCCTCTTCTGTTAGTGAAATGGCAAGGAGGAATACAAGGATGTCTTCTCAGTAGATTTGTTCCCCACCCAGGTCCAGACCCCGGATGCACAAGAGAAGGACAGCTCAGACAAGACCCTCATTGAGCAGGTAGGCATGGGCAACCCAACACTGGGTGCTGGTAAACTTCAGTACCTGAGACAAGCAGCTGTTTTCCTTAACAGACTCTCAACTCCTAACAGTTCATACGAGATCCTGGAGGCAGCCTGTTGCTCCCTGCCCCTTCCTCTTCAGTAATGGAGTAGAAACCCCATTACAGATGCAAATTCCAATCACTCCTTGATTGGCTATTCCTGTCAGCATCAGGTATCCAGGCACTTCCTGGAGATGCCAAGTGGCAGAACTAAGCAAATCCTTGCCATGATCACTCTAATCCACAGTTACTCCATGTTTTGGCAGCACAAGCTCCTGGCACTGGTGGGGTGCTACTTTGAAGACCATGATGCTGCCATTGGGCATCATGCTGGCCCACTTGCAGGAGGTGTAGCACGATGCCATGCAAGCCAAGGCTCTGCAGGCTCAGTATCAGATGGTACCTCTTCACTGCTGGGCACTACTGACAACCCCACAAGATATATCCTGCTGATTGTGCAAGCAGTCATGCCAGCACCATCCCTAGAGTCATATAAAAAAATAGACAATTATCATGGCTCCCTGAAAAGACAACAATTCCACAGAATGAACATTAGGCTTTGGAAAGCTTGCAGGACCTGCATTACAGCTTCATAGATTTGTAATAGCAAAAGCAACAACCGATCACATCCTGAACCAGGATTGCCTCGCCCTCCTCACCTTAAGCTGTCCGCTGAAGAATAATGTCTCATCCTGTGTCCTGCCTAAGGGTTCTGAGCTCACTGTTGCTGCAGTCTTCCTCTGTGAGGAGGACCTGGAATCCCAAAGGATGATAGCTTTCACAGCCAGCTAAAATAGTTGTGTCCACTATTCCTGAAGTGATGCAGGTGGCCACCATGCTGGGACCCAAACCATGACAGCATTTGGGTCTGGGTGGGGAACAAGTCTACAGAAAAGACATCATTGTGCTCCTCCATGCCATTTCACTAGAAGGAAAGGAGACTCCACTGTCATTTTCATCTCATTGGAGAATGATGTAGTGATGCATACTGGGAAGCTGGAGGACTGTAAATTGTATTATCTCTGGAACATGCAATCAGTACTATGATTGACAGGCCTGGTGGGGAAATGACTGGTCAGAAGATCCAGGAAGCATAGCTATAGGCTTAATAAGGCCAGCATCCTTGCTAAGGCCTCGGTCCACAGAAATAGATCTGCCACAGAAACAGAGATCCAGACCACAGGGGCTGAAGGAAGATCAGCAATGCCAGACATCAAAGTTAAGCCATTTATAGCTGCAGACAGAAAAGCATCTCCCTGTTGTAACTCATGATACTTCACAGGAAATTCTATGAGTTATACCAATCCCATGCACCCAACAGACGGTTGCTTTTGGGCTCTGGGGGTTGGGATATTGGGCTGCTGTTTAGAGTGTCAGTGATGCTGCAGCCAGTCTCCCTTAGTGCCCTCCCTACTCCCGGGCCCTGTGCTGTTTTCAGAATAGGGAAGGGATCTCATTCTGGGGTTCCAATCCACCCTCCTACCCTCCAGCACCTGCTGAAAACCCTCATGAAAACTCACTCTGCTCATTTCCCCTTCCCTCTCCTCCCCTTCTGAAGACAGTGCCAGGAGCAGGGCTGAGCTAAGACAGCTCAGCCCTGCTTCCAGTGTATGCAGGCAGAAGTTACTGAGGATACTCCGTTTTGGAGCGTCTTAATCTTAATTGACACAGGATTAGTTCCTTTTAAAGTGCTCTGCAGCCATACACATTTGATCATGGCTGCAGACCACTTTCAGGGTCCAGATCAGGCAAAAATTGTAACTTCTGTCTGCACCTCAAGTTATATGTTTATTCTTTATTATTGTGGTGTGGCACAGACCCAGGCTAAGGGTAAGTTTTAGTTTGGAAGTGGTTTGCTTATATCTGTGTTTTAAGTTTTATCAGAGGACTGGAGTGGCTGTGAGGGGACATTTGGAGGCCATGGGGAGCACCTGGGGAGGTACTGCCAATGTGTGGAGAGGCCAGGACTGCAAACTGGGGGTCAGAGCCTGCAGCTGAAAGGACAGTGTAAACATGTCCACAGCCTGAGAGGGCAGAGGATGCGAGAGGGCCCAGAGCCTGGAGGGCAGGGTAGAGAGAGAGAGAAAGAGAGAGGTATGCAAGCCCAGAGGAACGTATGGGCAAGCCCAGAGCATGAGAGGGCACTGAGAGAAAGAGAGAGCAATGGCTTGAAGCCCCAAGGGACTGAACAATAAGGTCTGAATTCCACTTAAGTAAGTGCGAAGGATCAAGAGAGACTGGCAGCCTGGTGATGACCCAAGTGGAGCAGGCAGCCAAGGCCTAACTCCAGTCTGAAGGCAGCCTCCTAAGACATTAAAGAAAAGTAAAACATCGAAATTGAGGTAGGCATGGACCCAAAGTTAGCTTAGTTGACTTTGGATACTGACTTGATGCGGGTGCTAGGGGGTGCCATGGGTCCTCTCTGGCCAATGCTAGGAGGTGTCCTCACCTCACCTTTGCCAGTTGGCACTTTCATCTGTGCTCAGCTGTTTTTGGCTTCTGTCAGAAATCTGGGAAAAAGTCGCTCCATCACAGCATGCTGGGAGGCCTGCTCACTGACCTTCTTGTCACCGAGCATGATCTGTACAGCCCCTTACGGCGCCTACACATGAGCAGCGAGGCTGCTCTGACACACTGTAATTCCAGCGCATCAGAGCAGGCTCGACTAATCAAGTCTGCTGGGGTGTGGTAATTACTGCGCTCCTGAAAACTCCAGCGTCTCATGTATCAGCATCTCCACACTTAAAAATGGTTACAAGGGCACCTTAATTAATGCTTGTTTGATGAGCTTTAGTTAAAGTGCCCCTGCTACCATTTTTAAATGTGAGGGACACTAATGCACAAAGTAATTACAATAGCTCTCGGAGCCGCTGTATTTAAAGTGCCCCCGCCACTCCTAGAGTACGTGTATAAATGCCCTTAATTTCTTATTGCCTCCTCGCTGGAAACTTAATTAGTAACAAAGTAGATTCATCTGGCAAAAGGATTCAGTGCATCAATTCAGGGCTGTTTTTCAAGTGTCACAATATCTGGGTTTCTACATGGTACAACTGGAGAGTGCCAGCTTGCGTCAGATTGATAAATTATGTAAAAGCTCGTTTCCTTGTGTATTATTAATCACCCTAAACAAATGAAGGCATGCTAATTAATTTGTGATGATTTTAAATTTCACAACAACTTATCCAAATTAAAAACCCCTCTTTTTCCCCCCCAATTACTGTTTTGAAAGGACTGCTAAAAATGGGGAGAGACTATATTAACCATTTTTCTTCAAAGATAGAGTGATATGTATACTTGAATTGAAGTCTGTGGCAGTTTGAAAACTAAAGGCTGTATTTCTAAGACACGGGCAATTAAATTTGCACCAAAAATATTTGAATACAGAAGTGAAATGCTAGCCAGTTTTACAGAACATAAAATTGCTGCATAAAACGGTTGTTTATATGCCCAAGTATTTGTTGCATTTGAAAACATGCATTTTACACACTTTTCCATCTTTAGGCAACTATCTTTGCGCATGTGACTCTCAGCATCTTTTATTTCTTGAAGCAGCAGAAGAGCACAGGTAACTTCTCTGATTAACTTTACAATCCTATTTGAGTTCAGTATAGACAGTTCTTCAAATGGAAATCTGACCTCCCTGTATTCCATTTTGCAATGCCGCTTTATTTCACTTTGACAATAATGAAAATATCAGTGACCATGTAAGAGAAGAATTTCCATCAGGGGTCATTTATTTGTTATGCGAGCAATATTTAATGCTCCTCTGCAGTCAAGGCACCTCTGAGCATCACAGCGTGACCTGAAGTAAGGCTGTCCTGAGTGCAAACAGCAGAATGCAATAGGCAGGTTGATGTTTTCTTTTAGCCAGAGGCACAAATCTAATGCCTGAGGCTGTTTTAATGTTGAGATCAAGCTTTTCTTTACCACCACCATCTTCCCCAACTGAGCATATGACTAAAATATCAGGTCTGCTTCGGGGATTTGCTCATTGTCTGCTCTGGTTTCTTGTTCTGAAGTGATGTGTATAGAAAAGATTTTATAGTCCAAGCCATAGAAACATTAAGCATTCTGTCCCCAGAAGACTCGGTGATTCTGTTGTGTGCAGAGTAGTAGGTTAAAACATGCATATGAATCAAGGAGTCTTTCCATTTACTCCACAGAGACCTAAATTGCAAAACCTTGGAGCCTAGAATTTTGATCCTAAATCCATGTTTTAGGCACCTAAATAAAAGTGGCTTGAGTCTTTTTTTTCTTTTAAGTGAATCGGTGCGTGAACTCAACGGGTATGGATCTCCTTTTATTTAAACCGGTGTAAACCAGCAATAACTTAGCTGAATTTTACTGGTAATAAAATCAGTGCCAGTGAGAACTGGAATGTGGCTTGTTGATTTCATTGGGAAGTGTATGCACCCTGATATCTCTGAGACTCAGGCCACGGTATTTAAGAACCTAACTTTAGACAGGCAGAAGGTAGGGCAGAGTGGTAAATGCATGTTACTGTTTTGGCCTTGGTTTTGGCCTTCTGATTGAGGGCTACAGTATGAGGATGCTAGACCTCATTCTTCTCTGGGTTGCACCTGTACAAACCAGGAGTGTATTCCATGATGTCAGAGGAGGTGTTCCTAGTGCATGTGAGTGCAGAATCAGACCCGTAGTATGTGCTTCCTCAGGCTCCCATCCTCTTTTTTTAAAGGCTCAGGAAGCTGCAAGTTTAATACACATGGGCAACTGGTGCCTCCTGATCGCTGCTAGTGGTGAGATTGTTAATACGGTTTACTTTCCTTTTCACTACAACTGCTCCTGTGTTTCAGATGTAAAAACTAATAAATCTGAATGAGAACCCTGTGGTCACTTTCAGTGTACACACTATGGGTGCATCCAGACGAGCATGCACATGCCTTTTGCTGCACCCCAAACAAGTTTGAGATGCTGCAAGAGGCACGCTGGGAACAAAAAAAGTTCCCCGTGCTGCATATTTGCAGCGCAGGGTCAAAATTTGATACTTGGAGATCCAGGTATTAAAAAAATACCCTGAGGGAAAAAAGCAGGGCAGCTGCTCCACAGAGCCACTCCAGGAGCCAGCCAGAACATCTCTATGGCTGGCTCTTGCCCTAATGCTGAAGCAACGCTGCTTGCCCATGGAGGGCAAGCAGCAGTGCAGGCTGCAGGGACCTGGACCCAATTTCTGTGCTGGG
>NW_017728950.1:57054840-57057448 GCF_001723895.1 Crocodylus porosus | reverse complement strand
CCTGCCTGGCCCCAGCTCCCCCACCCATTCCTCGACCTGGCCCCAGCCTCCCTGCATTCACTGGCAGCAGCAGCAGCAGCTGTCAGGGCTGCTTGGGGCCTCATGGCACAGCCCCCACATGGGTGCAGGGAAGAGGGGCTTGGCTCTTGACACCTGGCACTCATGCCATCTATGAAGGAACACCTTGACAGGCTGGATAGCTTCAAGTCAGCTGGCCCTGACAGTTTATACCCAAGGGTACTCAAAGATCTGGCAGGCATCAAGCTCAGCCTCTGGCACAGATCTTTGAGAACTCTGCGCTGGTAAAGTGCCCGACGATTGGAAGAAGGCCAATGTGGTGCCTATTTTCAAAAAAGGGAGGAAATTGGATCCGGCAAAGTACAGATCCATCAGCCTGACATCTATCCTGGGGAAGGTCTTGGAAAAGATTATCAAAGAGGCCATCCTAGACAGGCTAGCTGACAGCAATATCCTGAGGGATACTCAGCACAGGTTTGTAGTGGGTAGGTCTTGCTTAAACAATCTCATTTCCTTTTACAACCAGCTGACCTATCACCTGGACAAGGGAAAAGAGATTGATGTCATATATCTTGACTTTAAAAAAGCCTTAGATTTTGTATCCCATGATCACCTCTTGGCAAAACTGGCTAACTGTGGTCTTGACCTCACCATGATCCACTGGCTGGGGAATTGGCTCCATGGCAGGACCCAGAGGGTGGTGGTTGATGGAAATCAATCGTCACGGTGCTCTGTGACCAGTGGGTTCCTCAGGGCTCTGTCCTAGGGGCCTTACTTTTTAACATTTTCATCAATGATGTAGACATTGATGTCAGAAAACGGGCTGGCCAAGTTTGCCGATGACACCAAACTCTGGGGTAAAGCATCCACACCTGAGGACAGGAGAGTGATACAGGCTGACCTTGACAGGCTCATGAAAGGGGTGGACAAGAACCTGATGGTGTTTAACACAGAAAAATGCAAGGTTCTCCACCTTGGGAGGAAAAATCTGCAGTGTGCTCGTAGGGTTGGCAGTGCTACGCTGATTAGCACTACAGATGAAAGGGACTTGGGGGTCATGACTGAGCACAAGATGAACATGAGCCTTCAGTGTGATGCTGCGGCTAGTAAAACGAGCAAAATGCTGGCTTGCATCCATAGATGCTTCTCAAACAAATCCCAGGACATCATTCTCCCCTTGTACTCGGCCTTGGTGAGGCCGCAGCTGGAGTACTGCATCCAGTTTTGGGCTCCACAATTCAAAAAGGATGTGGAGAAGCTTGAGAGAGTGCAGAGGAGAGCCATGCACATGATCACAGGTCAGGATAACAGACCTTATGACGAGAGGCTGAGAGCCACAGGACTTTTCAGCCTGGAAAAGCGCAGGCTCAGGGACAATCTGGTGGCCACCTGTAAGTTTATTAGGGGTGTTCACCAGGATATGAGGGAACACTGTTCACCTGAGTGCCCAAAGGATTGACAAGATTGAATGGTCACAAACTCCTCTGCGACCGTTTCAGGTTGGACGTAAGGAAGAACTTCTTTACTGTCCGAGCCCCCAAGGTTTGGAATAGACTGCCGCTGGAAGTGGTTCAGGCACCTACTTTGAACACCTTCAAGATACTTTTTTATCTTGCTGGGATCCTATGAGCCCTGCTGACTTCCTGCCCCTGGGCAGGGGGCTGGACTGGATGATCCTTCGGGGTCCCTTCCAGCCCAGTTGTCTATGTCTATGAAGTCTATGCCACTGCTGCCGCATTACACGGGTGTAGCCTGTCTTGGCAGGATGCTGCATGGTGCTGCACGCTGTCAGGCAGCTTGGGACCACTCATGCTGAGTGGCGCTGAGCTCTGCATCACAGCCCTAGCAGCCTTGAGGTGCCAGAAAGTGTGCGGCACCACATGCTGCCCTGCCAAGTTGGGCCACACCTGCACAATGCAGCAGCAGCAGCAGCAGCATGGGTGCCAGGTGGCCAGGGCCAAGCCCAGCTGCCCCCCCACTGCCCTGTGCCATGTGTAGGTGGGGGGAGCTGTGCCATCAGGCCCCAAGCATCTCCGATGGCCACTGCTGCTGCCGGTGAGTACAGGGGGGCTGGGGCCAGGTGAGGGGGGGGCAGGGGAGCGGATGGTGGAGCAGGCGGGTGGCATGTGGGCCCTGCAGGGGGGTGGTAGCTTCTGTGGGAGGGCTCAGCCCTGTGGGTGGGGATGGGAGCCTGCAGGTGGGCAGTCCATGTGCTGTGTGGTGGGGATGTGCCCTGTGACCCACCCCTCCTAAGCAGCACCCCAACACCGATAGTCCCCCCACAGTTCCCCCACATCTACCCATACACTGACCCACATCCCTCCACACCCACCCACACACCCACCTTCATCCCCCCCACCTCTTCCCATGTCTCTCCTGCAAACACCACATCCTCCTGTTAGAAACATTATTAAAAATGTATAATGGATAGAGTGTTGTTAGAACTGCACAGTTTGTATCTCGTACCTGATAAGAAGCAACACTACCAAGGACTCTTTGTGCTAAAGTATCACTCCCTTTTCTTCTTTGGCAAACTTACTATCTCTTTGTTACACTAAATCACACATACCTTCAAACTCCTCTGCCTCTA
>NW_017728950.1:57049039-57054665 GCF_001723895.1 Crocodylus porosus | reverse complement strand
GTGACGTCATTTCATGTATGTTTGTATGAACCAGAAATGAGTTGTAAGAGTTCCTGCTTCTGCACACGTGCCCAGGAGGGAAGGGATAAAAGCCAGCTAAGAGTTTTCCTCGGGGGCAGAGTGGTCTTTTGTCTTCACTCTGACCCTATTTGCAAATATATCCTTTGTGTTGCTAACACTCCCATCACACACCCATGATTATGATGATAGTGACATTGTAGGCTTCCAAATTGCTTTAACATTGTAAATATAGCAATAAAACATGGCCCAACTGATCTCTCTCTCTCTCTTTCTCTCTCTGTGTATATATATATATATAAAATAGTTGTCACAGTCGTCTTTTGTTCCAACTGTGGAAGAACATGGACTTTGAGGTAGTGGCCGGGCCCCAGAAGCTCCTTTCTGTTTGTATCTTCCAGTTAACATGGGCTGTAAGGCCTACCCATCTAACAGCCTTCACTGTGTGGGGACAAAGGGTGAAAGATACAACTATTTTTTGGGGGACAATTAAGGAAAAAGCAGGATAGGAGTTACATGGGTGTTAAAGAGTTATAATATGCCTCAGAAGCTCATGAGAGCAAGTATCCTTGAGCTACTTGCCAGGGCAGCTTTTTATATTGCTGGGGCCAGCACTGGCCCCAGGCTCTAGCTCCCCCTGGCTACAGATCTGGCAGGAGCCAGGCAGGGTTATTTTGACTCAGGTGACACAATTTGCCCCACACCAAAGTGCATGTCTGGGCATGTGTACTGAGGGAAAAAGCCCTGGCTTAAATTTGTGCTGCTTCTATTTGAGCTGCTGTAAGCACATGTGCCTGCATGTGTGGACCCTATGTGTTTACCTGATTTCTCTGATATCTACCTATCTTGCAAGAGATTTGTCTTATATTACATGCACAAAAAACAAACAAAAAACATTCCGCCCCCCCACTCCAAAAAACCCCAAAGCCTTCACTCTCGCTCTCTCATATTCAAAAATCTTTGAATATGAACTAGGTAATTCTACAGTATTTGAGGATTACAAGTAGAGGTGATTTATTAATGCCAGGAAGAACATAGACTTGGATCAGCAGCCTGTATAAAAGCTTTCAATTTTTAAGGTTTTTCCTACATTTTAAAAGCATGAAATGACTGTGTTGCTATAGTAGCCTCAGGAGAAAAGGGGAACTGGCTTTGGTCTTCAGATCTTGCTTTATCAACACATAACACAACCTTCAGGGCAATGCATAATGCAATAGATTATAAAACATATGCATGTGTGTGTTTCTGTGTGTATATTTTTTTACACAAATATGAACTTCATCCTGTATCTTAAACATGCCCTTCCCAAATATATTCTGCAATACAACAGACATGCTACATTGCATTAGTTTATGTCAGATTACTTTGTATGCATCACAGGGTATGATTAAACATGATGAGACTTGACATAGCGGGGCTACATTTGGAAATTTAAAAGAAAAATCTCCCTTTTAATCAGAAGCAGGTGTTGTTCCCTAAAGAGGCAACAGAAACAGCACTAAGATGGATGCTAGTATACTGTCAAAATATGATACACTCAGAAGCATTCTTTACTGTCTGGTTTGGGGAAAATAATTATCAAAATTTTCTGGATTTTTTTTGTTTTAAAACTAAATATGTTATTTTGGGTTTGTATAGTCTCTACTTTTGCTACTGCATGGATGCCCTCTTTAGAACCTTTTCCTAGTATTCTGTTGTGAGGTTGATCCTTCAAATTTGCAAACCCAAATAACTCAGTTTTTAAAGTGGCCATTTTGTAACTGATTGCAGCTTGCTGTATTGCCCTCTCTTCCAGCTGGTCAGGACTAATTCCTTTCATACTTTCTGAAAAAGGTCTATTAGAGGAAGCCTCCAACAAAATCCTTCTCTCTGTCTTCCTGTTACCTTTCCCCTCTTCCCCAGCAGCTTAGCTCTTCAGGAATCTATTGTAACTTTGTATTCTTGTGCTTTTGCCTTGCTACCTTGATCCAGTCATATCCTGACCTTTACCTAGCTGACCAAGGATTGCTGGATAGCCAAGATTCTAGATCCTTGATGGTGTGCTGTTCCTAAGTCTGTCATAGGGGCTAGGGACAGAAATTACACATAAACCAGCATAAGTGATCAGAAACTGGTTCAAATCTGTAACACAACAGAAGTTCAGTGCACATAAACTGCTCTCAAAATGGCTGGAACTGGTTTAGGCTAAACTTGGATGGATGTAATATCAGATTTAACTGGTTTAGGTTAAATCAGTTTATTGAACTTCTGTCCCAGCTCCCCTCCAGATTCAAGTTAACTCACAGTCTCCCAGTATCCCAGGGGTAGGTGAGCTAGCTTTGGCCCAAGCTGTCTGCTCTAGCCAAGCAGGGAGGCATGCTTTAGCACCCCTTGGCTTCTGGCCAGGGCCATACTGGTAAGGACATTTTAGGTATTTTGCTTTTCCTTACAGCATGTTGCTCATTTCACTTGAGTATACTTAATCATCAGTTATCTGGGATTGCAGGAGCTTCAGCTGTTTCTAGAACCTTGGTCTTTCCTGTCCTCTTCCTGTGGCACACAGCTGAGTCTCTTGGGGACAGAAATGTTTTAGTCTAAGTCAAGTTTTTGTGCTAAAATACAGGGATAACTGAACTAAATCCTTTGGTCTGAGACACACAGAGGTCAGACTGGATGATATAAATGGTCCCTTCTGGCCTTATTCTCTATGAAACTGGAAAGTTCAAATAGGGCTTTATCTCACTCTCCAGAAATTGTGCTGCTTGCCAGCGATCACAGCTGGTTCACTTACTGCTGTGTACTATTGCTAGGTCTCTTGAACATACAGGTGATGACGCTTGCAGTGCTTTGTGCACTCATAACAGCATGTCTGGCTAATTGGCATTGTCTTGAAAGGAAAATATATTGAAGGAATAATCCAAAAATATTTGGTTTGTTTTTTTTTAAATGGTTGGCTTCCCTTAAGAAGGAGATTTCATGAGGTAGAAAGTTTGCTACATTTTAAAATGCAGCTATTAATATTCTGCTAGTGTCTTTGAAAAAAGTACTAACCAAAATCCTGGATCCTAACAACTGCAGACTTTCTCAGTTTGCATCCAGCAACCACGTCGTCTGCTTTTTATCTCACAGCTGTAAAAGCAAGAGAGACCATGTTAATGATTTTAATTGAGGATGATTTTTTCTTTTATAAATCATTTAGAGATAAAGATTACATAGCATATGCTCTTTTGATCCTTCCACAGAAACAGCAAGCTATATAGTTTGCTGTCAAGATAATTAAAATGAGTACCAACAAAGCTTTAAGAGAGATAGAAAACCTAGTGCCCAAGAGAAATGGGTCATTCTAGTGCCTAAAGCAGAGGGCACCTGGCTTGAGCATTCAGCAACTCAGTTTCTCAACTCTTCTGTTTTATGGGGTTTTTTTTAATGGTGCCAGTTAGCATAATTTTATACTCCAAGATCTACAACATGATCTTGATAAGTATTGTTATAATCCAGCAGTGCCTGAGTACTAAATATTTAAAAATTGCCCACATGAAAACATTTCCATTTGTCTTCTTTTATGTTCTGGTATTTAAAAACATAAGGGCTGGGTTAGGATGGCCATCATAGAGGACCATCTGGTTTCCTCAAAACTGGATGCTTTAATGTCCTCTATTTTTCTCTTGAACAGAAAAAATAGAGGACATATAGGCATTGGGTTTTGTATCAATAGAGGACAGAGGACAGAGTAGCAGAAAACTGGAATGTCCTCTATGATGGCCACCCTAGACTGGGTACAGATATTACAGGTGTCTTTACATGTGCTCTGGGGATGGGGAGGAGACAGCTGCTTTAATTAAAGCATCCACATGGTCATGTGTATTCAACATCCTGCACTTCAAAATGGTTCCAGTGACACTTTTTAATTAAAGCTCATTCAATGAGCTTTAGTTAAAGTGCCCCCACTGCCATTTTGAAGCTCAGAGACACTGAATACACGAGATGTTCCAGCAGACTTGATTCATGAAATCGGCTCTGATGCACTGTAATTACAGTGGAACAGATATTCTGCATATCTACAGGCCCTCTATGCTTTACTGGTAAAAGTGATCAGAAACCAGTCTATCCCCATTACAGAACAGAAGCTCAGGACCCAGAACCAGTCTATAACGGTAACCGAACAGAAGTCTGGCACACATACGCAATTATGTCTATGTGACACTGGTTAGGCCACAGTTGGACTACTGCATCCAGTTCTGGGCGCCGCACTTCAGGAGGGGTGTGGACAGCATGGAGAGGGTCCAGAGGAGGGCCACTCGTATGATCAGGGGTCAGCAGGTCAGGCCCTACAAGGAGAGGCTAAGGGAACCTGTTCAGCCTCCATAAGAGAAGGTTGAGGGGGGACCTAGTGGCCTGTTACAAACTAGTCAAAGGGGACCAGCAGGCATTGAGGGAGTCTCTGTTTCCTCGAGCTACCAGGAGTGACTAGAAATAATGGTCACAAGCTGGCAGAGGGGAGATTTAGGGTAGATATCAGGAGGCACTACTTCACTGTCAGGGCAGCTAGGATCTGGAACCAACTTCCAAGTGAAGCGGTGCTGGCTCCTACCCTGGGGGTCTTTAAAAGGAGAATGGATGAACACCTGGCTGGGGTCATTTGACCCCAGTACTCTTTCCTGCCATGGCAGGGGGTTGGACTTGATGATCTGCTCAGGTCCCTTCCGACCCTACCAACTATGAAACTAGTTTAAAAATGACAGACCACAGTCTAAGATTTGCTTTTCACCACCAAGTGGTGAATGTGTGTTTGGTTCACTACCGATCTAAACTCCACTGCTTACAGAAAACTATGCAACTAAAATCGATTCTGCCTCAGGTTTTTTGAATGTCTGTATCTAGGTAAGAACTGGCATACTGAGACAGACGGCTCTACTTGGGTGCAGCAGTTTGTGTGGGAGTTCACGTGGAGGGGTGCGCAGAAGGCACCTAGAGGGCTGTTCCGAGTGAGGAGCCTGCGGCCAGAAGCCTGAAGTGCAGCTGCTGGGACCAGGCAGGGGTGTGACTCACTCCCAGCCGTGGTTGCAACTCGTTGTGCCCTCAGGCTTCCTGGTACCACCGAAATCTCCACCCAGACAGAGCCCGTGGCTCTCGCCCCCACCCAGACAGAACCCCTACCCCTGAGCTGTGGGGGCTGCTTGGCATAGCTACTGGCAACCAAAAAGACCCACCTGGAGCCACCTGGAAAACAGACACCTCACACTCCGGGAAATGCAGGGCCATGGCTGCTCCTCCTCTAGCACTGCACACCAGGTATGCTCCCCTCCCCATGCATGAGGAGGCTCTGATGGTGACACCGAAGGAGGAGGAAGGTAAGCAGCATGCTGTCACCCCCAAGAGGAGGCACAAGGTGGTGGTGGTGGGGGGGAATCCCTCCTGCAGGGCACTGAGAGACCCATCTGCCATCTGGACCCCCTAGCCTGTGAGGTCTGCTGCCTCCCTGGGTCCCGCATCTGGGATATTGCAGAGAGGATCCCTAGGTTCATCCACCCCTCTGACTACAACCCTATGCTCCTCATCCATGTGGGAATAAATGACACAGTCAGGAGTAAACCAGACCGGGTCATGAATGGCCACAGGGCTGTGGGGG
>NW_017728950.1:57047310-57047830 GCF_001723895.1 Crocodylus porosus | reverse complement strand
TGGCAGCCGTGCTTATTCAGAGGACAACACTATTGATGGGAGCTAACAGCTATTGATAATGCATTTTTAATAATATTTCTAACAGTAATTTGCTCCTGGAAGACAAGGAAAGCCAGATTTAAGATAAAATTGCAAACTAGTATCAATACATTTCAGATAATAGTACAAACCAATCAACATAAAAAGTGGGTTTGCCTGACAATGGGCTAGGCTCCAGTTGGGCGTGCTCCCAAAGGAGATGCATGGGTTAACGCCCATTGTGCCCCTGGGAGCTGAAGACCCGGACTCCATAGGCCCCCCAGTGTAAAGCCAGGAGGTAAGGTGTACTAGGCCAGGTGAGGGTGTGCAAGCGCAGGGGGCACTCAGAGGATGGGCTCTGTGTGTGTGTGTGTGTGTGTGCGCATGTGCATGCACGCATGCATATGTGGGGCTGATCTGGGCAGGATGTGCTGGCTGAGCAGAGCCCAGGAGGTGAAACCCCCACCACATGCGCACGTTACTTCTTACCCAAGCCCTCCAG
>NW_017728950.1:56994023-57047299 GCF_001723895.1 Crocodylus porosus | reverse complement strand
CTGGGATCAAGGGGGCAGGGGACCAAGTAGTTTTTTCCTCTGTGCTCCCAGTTGCAGGCCATGCTCCCAGGAGGGAAGGGTGCGTTGAGGAAGTGTACCAATTACTCCAACAGTGGTGCCACCAAGAGGGCTTCAGTTTCTTCGACCTCAGTGCACGTTTCAGGGAGAGAGGACTCTTGGGAAGGGACAGCATCCACCTCATGCAGAGAGGTAAGTAGACAGGGCTTTAAACTAAGATTGCTGGGTCGCCCTCTTGGCTAAACAGGGAAACCATGGTCCTCTTAAAAAAGAAGAAAGAGGCGTACA
Source organism: Crocodylus porosus (assembly GCF_001723895.1). Lineage (NCBI taxonomy): Eukaryota > Metazoa > Chordata > Crocodylia > Crocodylidae > Crocodylus > Crocodylus porosus. The sequence goes on along the minus strand of NW_017728950.1, from coordinate 57,046,993 downwards.
AACAATGGAAGCTTGGGACAGCCCCCAAGGAGGACTATACAACGATGGCCCACAATTGTAGGGAACAGATTAGAAAGGCTAAGGTGGTAACTGAACTTAAATTAGCAATGGAAATCAAGGACAACAAGAAGTCCTTCTTTAGGTATGTAGGGAACAGGAGAAAAACAAATGGGAGTGTGGGGCCATTGCTCAGCAACTCAGGACAGCTGGTTACTGGCACTCAGTAGAAAACTGAACTCCTGAATAACTACTTTGCTTTGGTATTTCATCAGGCCAAGGGGAAAATCATGCCAAATAGGGTACAGTATGGGCATGTATGACCACCTTCCTACTATTGCTGTGGGGCTGGTGCATGATCAGAGCCAGACTGACCAGCACCACAAGTGAAACGGACTTAGGGTAATAATAGACCACAGTATGAATATAAGCTATGAGTATGGCAGGGCAGATAATACTCTGGCGTGCATCAACTGACGCATCTAAAGCAAAACCAAGGAAGTGATTCTTTAGCTTTACTCAGCATTGGTTAGACCACAGCTGGAATATTCCACCCCGTTCTGGGCACTGCACTTTAACAAGGATGTGGTAAAGCTTGAGAGAGTCCAGAGAAGAGCCACCTGTATAATCAGAGACTTGCATGGCAAGCCATAAGAGGAAAGGCTGAGGGACCTGGGATTCTTTAGCTTAAAAAAGAGAAGGCTGAGAGGGGACTTGGTAGCATCTTACCACTATATCAGGGGAGTAAATCAAGGGCTCAGCAAAAAACTGTTCACCAGGGTACCTCTGGGGGAAAACCAGGAGTAATGGCCACAAAGTTCTGAAAGACTGTTCCAGGCTCAACATTAGGAAAAACTTCACAGTTAGGGTGTCCAGACTGTGGAATAAGCTCCCTTCAGATGTGGTGCAGTTGTCTACCCTGGAAATCTTCCAGAGGAGACTGGATGGTCACCTTGCTGGGGTCATCTGACCCCAGTTGTCTTTCCTGCCTGGTTCAGGGGGCTGGACCCGATGATCTTCCAAAATCCCTTCCAGCCTTACAATCTATGAACCTGGCTATGCTATCTGCCTCCCCTTCTTTCCCCCATCTCCTGTAGCAATGAATTCTCCAAGTTAGGTATTCATTGCGTGAACAAATATTAGTTATCATTTAGTATAATTTATTAAATGATACACATTATTAGGAAAATTACAGCTTAGTGGTGGGACACTGTGCTCTTCTCCTTGTTGTGTCAGCTATGTGGAGCTGTTGTCCACTAGTTATTCTCACACACAAACTACCACCACAATTGGCACAACATGAATATTTTAGATTGTGTCCTTAGTGAAGAATTTGAGGACGGAATGCCTTTATGTTCTGCAAGGGGCACACTCTCTAGACAAGTGGCTCCCAATCTGTGGTATGCATACCACCAGTGGCATGCTGACAACTTGTCAGTGGTACTCGTTAACACACTCCCCCATGGCGCGCAGCCCCAGCAGGTGGTGGCAGTGACAGCAGCAGGTGGGGGTGCTTAGGACATGTGCAGGCATCTGGTGGGGCATGGCTCTGGCCTGCACTGCACATTGCAGTGAGGGTGCAGCCTCTGCCAAGTCATCAGTATTGCCAGCACTCCCTGCACAGGGCTGTGCAATGTGGGAGGGAAGCCCCAGGTGCCTTCCCCTGGGAGGTGGGGAAGACAGCTGGATCCTGGGTGCAGGGCTTCCCTCCTGTGCCCAGTGAGCATGGAGAGCACTGGCAATACATACTGCCCGGAAGAGGATGTTCCCCTCGCTGTGATGGGTAGCACTGGCTGGAGCCACACCCTGCTGGGCACCAGCGCCCTGAGTGCCCTGAGCACCCCTGCCTGTTGCTGCACCATGGGGGGAGCATGGGGGGTCCCCACAAACCCCACACACCTAAACTCTGCCCCCACAACCCCCCACACAAACACCTCCCCAACCTACCCTATGCTCTCCCCCACACACAGCCACACCTCCTCACAGCGCCCCCCGCACCATACACCCCCTCCACATCCTACCTGGTGGTACTTAAGGTTGTATCATTTTAAATTGGTAGTGTGCAATCTGTCAGAGTTTGGGAACTGCTGCTGTAGACAAAGGCTAATACATGGTATAAAGGCATGGCACAAAATGACTGTATTACTCCTTTTGTGCCAGTTTTGGAGTGAGGGGACAGAGGTCTCTCTACTGTGCTAACTGTCCTATCCCTTTCAAAAGCACTGAGTTCACTCAGAAATAGAATAGTAGACCATTAAAAAAATCAGCGAATATTCTTTGTCTGGGGCTTAAGGCTTCATCTGAGACCCAGAGAGAGTGTACACACAGATTCCCCTGTGCTACTCTGGCTCAGCTACATTTGCTTTTCTTCTGCTTTCCTCTGTGGTTTCTGTCTTAAAACCTTTGCTTTTTCTAAATGTGATTTCCTGCCAAGAAGAAACCACATGAAGTAGTGAGCCATCTTTACAAATAAAAAGTTACAAACCACCAGAATGCCTGCTTAGTTCAGAAATATGAGCATCTTTTAGAATACATATTTCTTCTTAAAGGGATGCTTGCTCATATCCAGGCAGACTTCTCTTTTCAAACAATGAAAATAGATAGTAAATAACTTCCTTTTAAATAAGAAGCAGTGTGACATATAGATGTACTGGAGTAGAAAGGAAGATATTTATAATAGTCCATTATGATAAAACTGCTTATCTTTAATGATAAAGTTCCATAGAATAGAAGAAGTGATTTTCTAGTGATTTGCCTGGTACTTAATACTGTTTGAGTTTGAGATCTGAAATAATTTTGTTGCATATATTTTGATGTTATGTGTATGTATTGCTTTCAGAAGAAAAAATGATAAAAAATGTTTAAACATTTCCATGCTAACTTCCTTTTCTAGTTGCTTTATTATAAGCTGAAACTTATACCTGATTGCTGAAATTTTATTTTGCCCTGCTAGTGGCAGCGCAATGGCAAAATTTATTTTGGAATTTTCTACTTAAAATAGTTCAGCTGTTTCAGAATAGAAGCAAAATTGGGAAAAATACATTTTCCTTGGCATAGAAGAACTTATTGCACGACAATTTTAAGCAGACTTGCAAATTAAAGTGGGTGGTATTTGAAAGCTGAACTTTGTCATGGAAATAGCTCTCACTGAGATGTGCCTCTAAGCATTGGTGATGTTTAACTAAACTTCATCAAATTTTATGCCTCTGTAATCCTGAATCCTGTTACTAGAAAGCAAGGTGGCTCCTTTAAGAACAGAACTTTCAGTGCACAGCAGGCTAGAAGAGTCAGGGTTAACAGCTGAGCCTGGCTGGCTGGTCAGCTGATTGGGGTGTCAGGTGACTGGAAGAGAGCTCAGGTTAGAGCTATATAAACCCCTGGTCTGAGCTGGCCAGAGTGTGGCTGGCTGAGAGGGAGGACTTCTGAGAATTCCCAGAGAAGCTGCGACAGCTCTTCAAGGGAGAGCATCAGACAGTGGGATACAGAAACAGAGCCACAGGTCTGAAAGCAGGAAGATTGCCTTCTTTACCTTTATTTTGTTATAGCCCGGGGGCTTACTGTTTATGTTGCAGTTGTAAACTGGTGGTTTGTAGATGAGAGTGTAGGGGAGGTGGAGGCCTCATTAGCATTAAATCCATTTATGAGATATTTAGGAGCAGCAAAAAGGCAGGCTCAGAGTGCTTGGGAGTATAAACTGGGCAAAGCTATTCTGATATTGTACAAGGTGTTAGTGGAACTGTAGATATTATAATATCTAGTGGAACTGTAGATATAGTATCTACAATCTTAGGGGCTAGGTTTTAGGATGGATATTATGGAGCATAAGGCTGAAAGATGAATGTGAATCAGAGTTGTAGAAAACTTAATTATAATGATCAGTGAGGGTTGGTTTTTGATATAGCGACCAGAATTCAAGAAAACTGGAAAGCATTTTTTAGAATTAATCTATGTTGAACTTAAAGGGAAATATACTGCTGACAGGGTGAAATTACACATTACACTTGGACCATACTAAAGGTGGTTAAAACAAGAGTGTCCAGATGTTTAAGCTTGTTAGCACATACAAAATGCCCTCTGAACATCTCAATGTTATGCCACTTCAGGTGAGGATTATTTTTGAGTTGTGGTACCATGCCTGAGTTACTGTAACTTCAATCTGCTCCACTGAGATAAAATGACCAATTTACAGTTCTCCAACATCCCAGTATGCATCATTCCCAGCCTCCCCTATTTCTGCTCTATGGACAAACTTTCCACCCTCCTGAATTCTACTGCCAAGGAAAGGAGGAGGGGGTTATATTAGATCTAAGCCAACACCCTCTCTCTCTCTCACCCCCAGGGGACATGAGTCCAACCCACACGTAGGGGGTGAACGTATGTGCACATGCACCCCCTGAGTGTGGCAGTGCACCCACAAATGCCACTGACAGCATCAGCAGTGGCCAGTGGGGGATCGCTGCTTGCCACCCCACTTCCAACACTGCCGGCTGGTGTCTGTGGGTGGTCGCTGACCCCTGGTTGGTGCTTACCACCGCTCTCCCCCACCACCGACAGCACTGGCAGCATCTACAGGAGCTCCCCGGCGTACTGCTGCCATGTTCCAGCTGCCGCCACCATGCTCCTGCTGCTGCTGTACCACCCCCCGCTGCCAGGGGCATGCGTTGTTCATGCCCACATGGCACCACACCACTCAGCTGATCTCAAAGAGATCAGATCTAATGACCCCAAGAGACCCAATCCTGGCTCCCTAGGCCAGAGGCTAGACAGAGCTATTTTACAATTGGTGTTCGCCATGCTTTGGGAAGTTGTTTATGGTTGGTGGTTTGGTTGTGGTGCAAGAGGCCCCTCACTGCTTCTGGTGTTCTGATTTTTGCTTCCATGGAGAGGCTGGAGAGTGGGGGGAGGTGACTGTGGCTCTAGCCAGCATACACCCCCCCTCCCCCCCCCCAAAAAAACTTCTGAGTTGGATTATACCGTCTGCTGAAACAGAAACTGCAGGACTAACTCAAAGGAGTGCCAGGTTGGTTACTGGATATAGCTGCCCTCAGCTACACAGCTTGGTTGGGGCCAAGGCCCATCAAAAGAAACAAAGCCAGATCTACCCTCTGGGCTTGGGCTGCAGGTAGCCTGGGTTACACAGTTCTACTGGAAGCAGAAGGTTACAAACATCAACCCCAGCCCAAAGCTGGCAGAGCCTCACCCCTTGCCAATGTAGCAGAATTAGAAATTCCCAGGTTTTAACTCTGTTCAAAAGCTGCCAGGCCTAATTCCTGGCCAGCCAACCCAAGGAATCAATACTCCTCCCTGGTATTAATCCCTTAAAACCTCAGAAAAGAGTGATGAAAAGGAGGAGAGAGGAGTTCCCAGACACTGGGACATCTCTCTCTCTCCTTTAGTACCCTTTCTCTAGCTGCAGATTCCTTCTCCTCTTGGACGGAACTTCTTACTTCAGCAGCTCATAGCAGCTTCTCCCTCTTCCAAAACAGCTTAGCTGACCTTATATCTCTTAGCATGATATCGCCTTAGCCTTGTCCAGTCCAACCATGCTTCAGTCTCTCAACCAATCTGCCTGGAGAAGCTTCTGTTCCCCCTAGCCAATCAGGCCAGAGGATTTTACATATCATACCCAGATACAAGGTCCCAGTTTGCCATGTGCAGAGCACATGGTCAGAGCAACAGGGCCATCCTGTCCACATGGCTAGGCTGCATGTTTTGTCCTGAAGGCAAAAGGCTAGAGGAGAAAAGAGAAGTCGGGGGTAGGGGGAAGGGAAAGGTAAATACAGAAAAAAACACACCATATACAGCAACCAAAGGCAGACACTCCGCCATACACAGCACAAGTGTGTGTGGGTATTACAGTAACATAACTGGAGCTAAATTTACTCAGTGGGTGACTGGAAATGGAAGTGATAGACTTCTAAATTCTACAATAGAAGAAGAAATAGATTTAAGGATGAGTGTGTGGTAATGTGAGGATATTGTTCCTCCTGTGCCAAGTCCTAGTAGATTTGTGGGCCTTGTAGTTTGGTTAGTCAGTGACAGGGATCCAGGATGAAAAAAGTTATTTTTTCAGTATAACTTTATACCATATGCACCAACCATAGAACAGAGGTGGTCACATATTGCATTCAGGTAATAGACCCTCTTTTGGAAATTATGGTGCTGTCCAAACACGAGTATCTGTTTCCCAGAAAACAACTCTGCATCAGGACTAAATCAGCTGACATAAAGCAGAGAACCATCTCCACTGCTGCTTGCAACAGCTCTCCCCTACTGGGACCTTACATTGCAAAACACACTAGCAAGAATAATGCTGCATTTCTTTATGGGCTGTCATGCTAAGAAAAGCAGCTAGTAGGTTGCAGGCAAGAGTGGTATCCGGTTACTCCCTCCATAACTATAATAAGGCCTAGCCAACATTCTCTCTCAAAACCTTTTATCAGATCAAACTTCCTAAACTTTGAGCTTTATGAATGTGTGAGCTGTGTAATGCTTTGAGGTACAGACCACACAGAATTTCTGCCTTAAAGCAAAATGAATTTATATGTTCCAGGTGTTTTCCACCTGTTTTTTTAATAGAATTTGAGCTCTGAGCAGGGGGTTGGACTAGATAACCTCCTGAGGTCCCTTCCAACCCTAATTTTCTATAATTTTATGTTTCTCCCTTGAATAGGAGATAGGCTAGATGACTTGTAGGGTAGTGTCCTTGTTTTCTTTACCTGTAGCATATCATAGGGTGTTCTAAATGTTTTAGTTATTGTTCCTTGCAGTTGGGGGTGAGAGTTTGAAATGGTGGTTTGGGGGACTCCTTTGGTTAACAATTGCCTGTGATTGCAGGAGACTTGATTAGATGGTCTTGAAAGACTCTTCAAGTCCTATGTTCCTATGATGGCTTCTCAGGGTTAATACAAGCTCTGTTTTATATGATTCTATTAATGTAAAAGCAAACCTGAGAGACATTTATGCAAAATGAAGTATTTGTAGAAATCCCTCTTTATCAAAGTTTCTGAAATCCACTTAGCCCTAGGAAATATACAGACGTAGACTTTCTACCTTGATTTTGAATATTAGCAGACTTCATGTAAGCTATTTATAATGTATCTTCAAGTTTCATGAAGAAATATGTATTCAGAATGTACGTAGTCTACTACCTAAGGACTTTTCTTGGGTAACAGTTGCCCTTTCAAATGAGGCCAAGTGAGAAGTTAAAAATATTGTAGGAGTTTGACTTGTACAAGAAACCTTCATTGGTGTAGTTGTGGATGCTGATGAATAAAGACAAGCTTTTTGCATGTAAGCATGGTCAAACTGAGGAGGTATTAGGGCTGTGCAAAGCTTTGGTCCCTGATTCAATTCAGCAGAGATTCAACCCAATTCAGTGTCTGAATCTCTGAATTCAAATCGAATCGGAGGACGCTTTAATCTCTCCAAATCAAATCAGAACCCTCTGAATTGATTTGGAGAGATTCGGGAAGATTTGGAGATTTGGACATAGACACAACTTTAAATGTTTTTTCTATGTACCCCTGGGTACCAGGTGGTTGGTGAGTGTTGCGAGGCTGGGGCGCATGGAGCGTCCCACAGGAGCATGGGGGTGCTCTCCAGTGCACTTCCCAGCAGACCCAGAAGTGGACTGGAAGTACTTCTGGTCCACTTCCAGGTTTACTGCCAAGCACGTGGAGGGCCCTCCTGTGGGATGCTCCAGGCACCCCAGCATCACAGTGATCGTAAGCCATGCCCGCTACCTCAAGGTATGTTGAAAAAACTTTAAAATCTGTGTCTGTGTCCAAATCACCGATTTCTCCAAATCAGCATCAAATCTTCAGATTCGGCCGAATTGAATCAGGGACAATGATCTGAATCAACAAATTGAATCACTGTCCCTGATTTGGGCCAAATCCAAATCCAAATCAAATAGGGCAGGCTTCACACACTGCAGGAGGTATATAGAGTTGGTCTCCCTTTCTAAGGTGCTTGTACGTGTGATGGGGGGGTTTAGTTTTTCAGAGTTGCATTCTATGCCCCCTCAACTGAATCAGGGTTTTATTTTTTCCATCAGTGTGTATACATCATCACACTTAAATCCTACAAAATTCTCAGTGCACTATTCATAGTAAATTACTGCAGGTGGTGCCACATTACAATCCATCCCGCTAGTCTCTTTGTACTAAATTACAGCAGGGGGCACCTATAGCTCGCAGCAAGCTGATATGTGCAGGTGACCAAAAGTGGTGTGATTTCATAAATTGAGATAATTTAATTAAGTATAATTTCATTACTTTAATTCATTTCATTAATTTCTTACATGTTTTACACATATTTTTAATTTTAAAAATTTGTATCAATATTTTATTTTTTTATTATTTTATTTGTATTCTTTTCATTCATATCTTTATTTTTATTATTATCTTATTTTTTATTTTCCTATTTCTACGTCATCAAGTAAACTTTATTTTGTGTGTTAATCCACTTACTTTTTTTATTTCAGGGGAAGAAAGGTGGGGGGAGAAAGGCAGGTGTGAGGTCTCCTGCCTCTTCTTGAAAATGTCCCATTAGCACATCAAGAACTATGTCAGAATCCAGAAGAAAAATCCCTGTCACAAATGTCTGAAATCTCCTAATACCCAGTTTTTGATTACACGCGTTCAGTGGGAAAAAAGCAGGCACTGAGCAGAATGCTGAAATGGCCGAGCTCTGAATTAAGGGTTGGTGAATAACAGGAGATTAGCCTTAACAGCATTAACAGCCCTGTTCCTTACATTTCGATTCATACACATCCCAGGCTATGCTCTGGTGACCCCTGTGGAAAGCAGCCCACAGCATCTTTGCCTTGACCCAGCACTGGAGTGGGCCCCTGTTGTGCCCACGATCTGCCATTCTCCTTGCAACATCAAGGTATATTTGCCAGTTGGTCTGTGGGCTGCAGACAAACTTGGCACATGACCTCAGGGTCCTCCATCACCCACATCAGGCTCTTTGTTTTGGTGAAGGTCCAATTGGACCTAGACCTGCGTGCCGCAGTCCACTCCATTCTCCCCCGAACATCAGACATCTCAGATAAGTAAGGGGTACCCTGATGAGCTGTGTGCTCAGTTTATGGGTTTTGAGGTGACCTGGCCAAGGGAAGTTCACTTTCCACCCACCCTGTAGTGTCTGGGCAAAGTTTGGACAGCAGACATGCTCTACAACTGTTGCAACTTTTGGTGCCAGTCAAAGGTGTTTACCTGAGACAAATTGTTTTCACGCAGGTTCAAGTCAGGGAAGGGGGCTCTGTCTGCACCCGTGGCAACTTTGTGTATCTTCTGGGTGTGCTCATTCTGGATGTGGTTTATCCTTGCAAAGTCCTTTAGCTATTCATAAAGTGGAAGTACTTAAGGCTCATGTTTGGGTTCACAGAACTCTGCTTGTTGGGTTCACATAAAACTGGTGAGCAAATTAATGGCATTAGGGGGTTGGCACAGAGGAGGAGTTCCAAGTGGGAACTAGGTGGTTGGGGGGACAAGTCTGGGAATTTTTCCTGTGCATGAAAGACCTCTTTCAAGTTTTTCCACCGGTCAACTGGGAGATTTTGATGCCAGACAAGGTCAAGTTGGGGTGGTGGTGGTGGGGGTGTGGGGGGAAGAGCTCTGTCTGAAACTGTTGCAACTCTATGTATCTTATAGGCCTGCTCATTCTGGACATGTTTTAACCCTGCTAAGTCCTTTAGCACTATTGAATGCCCTACCTCACAACTTCAAGGCAATAAATACAAGAGAAATTCTAAAATACCTCTTTAAAAAAGTCTTCTCCTCCTCAAAAATAGTTTTTTTCAGTCACTGTACCCCAAGCAGGGGTTCCCCTCTTCTGCAGTATGCACTGTGGATGGATCACTGCTTGACTGGTCATGCCCAAGCCTTCTCTGAGCATACCTATGAACTCAGTGCAGCTGAATATCCATGTGTGGTTCTGCCAGTCATGGTATTGGTCTGGGTCACTACACTGGCAGTCCTCAGGTGAGGTATAGCTGGAGGGCAATTGGAAGAGAGACAACAGTTAGTCTGACATGTTCCAGTGTAGCCTGCATTACCTCCCCCATACTTTTGTGGTTTCCCCTATTATCATATGTCCAAGCCCTCTCCCCTCCCCCACAACAGAAGGCTTACCACCAGGTGCTCCTGTTCCTGATGTTGTGGCAGATGGTGGTGGTGGTGGGGGAACGGGTGAGGGGAGCTGTGGTGGGAGTGATGTAAAGAAGCAGGGGTTGTAAAATGAAGTTCAGATGAAGCTGTCAGGTGGGGAGGGAGCATTTGTGCTGGGACAGTGGGTGGTGGAAGCATCACCACTGTGACAATCAGTGCAGGAGGGGGGAAGGGAGTAAGGACAAGTGGGACAAGAATAGAGGGGCAGAGAGAGGGATGGGGAATAGAAGGATGGAGATACTTGGGCCTCCTTGCTGGAGCTGAGGTCCTTGACTGCCTGGAATCCATGGCTGGGGTGGCTGGATGTCTGCTGGGTTGGCACATGTATGTTTCTTGGCTGTTCAATCAAGAACTGCTGCTATGAGTTTCACAAATGAGAACATTAAAGTAGTCCAGTGAACTTTGGGGACTCATTAAACGTCTATTAGGTGTTAAATGCTCACAGCAAAACACACCCAACAGGGCCAGACCTCAACTTCCCTATTGTTGGAAAGACTAACAGCTGGACAGCTGTCTGGACAGCAACGGAACTTTAGGGAGCCATTAAACTCCTTTTAGGTGTTAAATGCTCAGAGCAGAGCTCACCCAACTTGGCAGACAGGGTCAGGCTTCTTTATGCCAGGCATGGCACACAGCACCTGCTCCACTGTCCCTGCACCCCAAATAATTCCTGTCCAAGCCAGGGGCTGACAGACTGACCCCCCACCTGGGAGCTTGCCTGCCTCCTCTCCAGGGTGGGACAGGCACAAGACTTAGGTCTGGCTTGTGCCTCAAGTCTGAGTCATCAAGGTGAACCAGGAAAAGTATCTGCCTTCCTGGAACTGCGGATCAGCTTCAGGGGGAGGGTGGTGAGGGGGCCCTACACACTGAAAAAAAAATGTTATGATGTCTGCAGGCTAGTATCCACTCTTGTGAGCATGGGCACCTGCTTACTGCTTTTAACGGGAAAGAAAACTGCACTCAGCTGTCCACAGCGGGCCATCAGTTATTAATACCCTGTATTAACCCTGAACAGGATACACCTTTTGCTGGCACAGGTCATTTTTATTCCATTGAGTTGTTTTGCCATACCAATCACAGCATTAACCTCAAGTTAGATGACCAGCATTCAATAGTGTTTCTATAACAGTACTGAGGGACTCAGGGTACACCATGCATCACATTATTCCCAATAATGGAGAAGGGACTACATATAGCAGACACTGGTCAATCTCAAAAAGAGCCTGGGATCATTCCAATCTGCAAACACCCAACACAACCTGGGTCCCTTTGGACCCTCACCATACCAAGTGAAATAGGAGATGACAACCAGTAATAATGATATTATATTATATTATATTATATTATATTATATTAATAATAGGTCACAGAAGACTGATTCATGTCAGGCTCAGCACCTACACCTGATGTCTTAAAACTTTCATTACACACAAATGCCTACCAAAGGGGGGCTCACTACACAAAAATTGTAGTGACACCTGATGGTCAAAGGGGCTCACTACATGTCATTCAGTGAATTGCCATGTACACAGGACAGATTAATGGCTGCATTGTTGCAAACTAAGGTACATCGAGATGTGATGATACAAACTCATTTAAATCACCAAAAACTGGCGTATGTGTAAAGCGTGATGCCATTAAGCCACACAAAGGGAAATTGTCATCGTGTGTACATTGTCTGGGTGTCATGTACAAGCACCCTTACTGAAATGCATGTAACTCAATAGGACTCCTGTTAAATCTTTAGGAGGAGTATTTTAACTACTTAAAAGTACCTTGCTCTAAAGAGCAAGGTCAGTGTTGTTGCAGTGCTCCTCAGGGCTGCTTGATGTGAATGTGCTGGAAAAGCAGCCGCCACTTCATTTGTCCATGATTTTGCTGCTTTGTTCTCTGATTTAATTTTGTTTAACATCACCTTTTCTAGTTTTCTTTCGCTCCTTAGGCCATCTACCTAGAAGCCCAAATTCTGTCCCCTTGCAGCTTCTAATAAAAGCACCAGGGTAGTGAAGTCTCATGATTATCAGGAAGTAGGGAGCATGCCAAGAAAACAGCTTCTCTGGGGGATATTTATCCTTGTGTTCTAACACCAGATTTCACGAAGAACCCCCTAGGGAATGGATATTGAAATAAATAAAGAGAAATTCACAGATGCTGACTACACCAACTGACGTCACAGGTTCCAATAACTATGACTTTGTGCTTATATTGTCTACCACCTCAAAGTGCTTTACAAATATTAATGAATTTAATCTCATAGCACTCCAGGAATGTAGGTAACTATTAGTGGCAAAATCAGAAGCCAATGACAAAAGTCATAATTATAACATTGGTCTCTTGACTCCTTATGCTATGTTGGGAAATAGCTGACTCGTCAAGGGTAGTGGGCTGTTCCAAGTCCTCAACAACCACTCAGCACAGCCCTGAGCCTGTGAGCTACATAAAGGAAGGCTTATAGTTAATGCAGGACACTCTGAATGACAAGAATTGCTTCCTGTTGCTACCAGTGATACTCTAGATGACTGATTTTAAATATGAAAAGGGAGGAATTTCCTTCCCAACTCTCAGCTTAAGTGTGGATGCTGCTCCTCCTCCTCCTGCCCAAATTCCAGCCCTATATTGGGGAAGTGAAAGGAGGGGAGGACAGCTGTGCTTGATACTATATTCTGCAGCATTCAGCTTCCTTCTTTATCATTTCAGCTGTTGAGTTGCTCACTCGGCTTTACAAAAATGGCAGCTGGCCACCAGGGAGCACAGCAGAGAAAAGGCTGCTCCTCCTTAACAAGCTAACAAGGGGAGCATTTGGAGGGGCTCTCTGCCACAGGCATTTTGTGCAACTTTGGGCAAGTCATTTAATCTCTCTGTACTGCAAATTCCCATCTGTAAATTGAGAATATAATTGAACAACTGTTCACACTTAAGGACTGTAAAGTGACACCAACTCCCTCATAGTCTGAGTTACTGCAGCAAATCATGAGCGACCCTTGTGCCTATGCAAGGAAACAATGGCAACACTGTTCCTCAAACAACAGCACAAGGGCTGTCTCTTCAGACATGAGGGTAATGTTTTGAAACATTACCTTTTTGTGGTAGTTTCAGAAAAGTTTCATGTTTAGAGTCATCCCAAACAGTTGAGCTTGCTTCCAACATGCGTGCAAGTTATTTTATAACATGCCGCATAACTAAGCGATGGAAAAAATAGAAAGGCAAGTGTGTATGGAAAGCTATTTGTGGCTAGCATCAATTATCAACTGCCAATATGTGCATAGCGCTGTTTTAAATGCAGAAATGTAGTGTTAACTGGTTATTCAGCCTGTACCATAGTTTATTTTCTTCTTAAAAATTCACGAGCCATTTTGAACCATCTAGGAACTATTTTTTTCTGTAGACAAGTAACTTAATCTTTTTGAATAGACTGTTAATAGTGCTCCCCATAATTAAAATATTAATAATAATAATTTTCTCCATTGAATAGAAATGAAACATAGGCTAGCACAGAAGCCCAGATATAAACTTGAATTACATCATGTTAGTTTTCCCAGAGGTGTTGACATGGGGGCATAATTGACAGGTTCTGGTGGTATGCAGTGGGGTTCAGGGCAGGTACTCTGGCATGCCTGGATAGGCACTGCACCACTGGGGCTGTGCGTCAGATTCTGGTGTGCCCAGATTGGGCCTGAGCCACTGGGGTAGACACCAGGCTCTGGCATTCCCAGATTGGGCCTACGCCAGCAGAGCTGTGCTCCAGGTTCTGGTGTGCCCGGATTGGCCCTATGCCATTGATGCTGTGCATCAGGCTCTGGCATGCCTGGCCTGGGCCTGGGCCATCAGAGCTGTGCACAAGCTCTGGCATGCCTGAACCACCCTGTGCCATCGGGGAACACTCTGATGATGCAGGGCTGGTTTGGGCTCACCAGAGTTAGGCTCTGGCCCTGATGGTGCAGGGATGGTCCCCAGACCCTGGCCCTCTAAACCCCACCTCCGCTCTGCCCCATAGACTGATCTGGAAGAGCAGCTCCTGAGTCAAGCCTGAATTGGAATGGGAGGTGCAGCTGCTGAAACTGCTCCCAGCACCCTGCCCATACTGTTGACTGCATGTGTGCATGTGCACATGTGCTTGGTGACCCTTACCCTGGATTTTTTCCCCCTTTACCTTCCTTTCTCCATTTCTATAAATGTTAATGTTCATTGATGTTTAGCAATAAAATCACTGAACATTAAGTTGGGGGAGAGGGGTGAGTGCTCCCCCATGTCCCACCTGATGCGTTGCCAGTGGATCTGGTGGCATAGTTTGGTTTGCTTTAGGAATCTGTGAGAACTTTGGGCTTGTATCTGAACCCAGGTCAGGGGATTTGATTTGACTCACTGTTTTAATAAAAAAGTGTGAAAGAGGAACAACTCAAATGTTTAGGGTGTGGGAAGCTGAATTTTTCCAGGCCAGTATCTGTCCCTTATGATCCCTGACTTCAACCCCAACCTCTTCCTCATACACTTTTCTGTGGAATTGCCACATTTATATTCTTCTCCAGCAGAGGGCAAAAGATATCCTTATGTACATGTAATTTTTGTGATCACGTAGCTGCTTTCTAATATCCTCCTACAAAATGGCCCACTGATCTCTCTTCCTTAATTGAACAGGATATTGTGCTGCATGACTGTTCAACACTTGTCTTTCCTTTCAGATGACACTACTTTTGCATTACACTGGAGATGGATTTTTGAGGTTTTCTACCTCTGAAGAGTAAGGGGTCCAGATGGTGCTTTCTTCCTTTCAGTCACAGCCTACGTAGAACTATACTAGCATAATTTAGTTTGCCATGCAGCTGATTTATTAAGTTTTTTCAACCATTTCGAAAACTGCAGGGTTGCCTTGAGTTTTTTGAACAATGATTATATATCTGAATATCTTCTTCTGCAGGAAACAGTCAGTAAATTGTGTGAGGAAAAGAGCTATTAGAAAGTTGTAACATGTTCATTTACCATCAGTCATGCTAACTTATAATCAATGAAGTCTATTTTATGTAAAAAATTGATTTTAGGAATATAATCTTTAATGCTAAGTATGAGTATATTTTATGATGGCTGTTTAGTTTTTAAAGATGCCTTTTTGTAAAAAGCCTGTCCCAAAATAAGCATTTAACAGCAGTAATGAAAGATAAAAGAATTGATTACTGTCTGGGCTATCTCAGTGTCTGTGGAGCAGGGACTGAGTATGATGGGAATTCTTTATAGAACTACAACAACTGCTTGTCTATTGGTAGGGCAATAGTTCTCAACCTTTTTGGGCTGGAGGCACCCTTCATTAGACTTAAGGCACACTTCCATAACTTTTATGAATTGTATAGTGCCCAATTTCAATAATAATGTATATATTACAGTGCTTTCTTTGTTGCAGAAGGGCTGTGCAGTGGGTATGGGGCATAGACAAGTCTTAGTCTGTGACCCCTGGCAGATGTTACACGTAAGGTGTGATTAACCTGTTACTTGCAGCATGAATAGTAACCTGGCCATATTCTCAGTCAATTAATGATGTAACAAAATGAGAAACCAGCCACAAAAATATTCAACAAAATGTGTGTGATATTTCCATTGCACCTTACATTGAACATGTAGCAGGGTAGTTCTGTCATGCAGCCTGAATGCTGACTGCATGGCAGGTCTTGGTTTCAGGGCAGGTCTTGGTTTCAGGGCCTGCCATGTTTTCAGGGTGCTGAGTGGAGGAGAGCTCATCAGCTGGGCTGAGGTGCTGGGTCATGAGAAACCACAGGGCTCCATATTACCCACCATGGTGTTTTCCTTGCTCCATATCACTGTCAGAGGCTAAGGAGCAAGGCACATTTTGGTGCTGGGTTTTGAAGAGTTGTGGGGAGACTGCAACCTGGAAGATTGACTGCCTTGTCCCTTCCAGGGTGCTGTGGAGCAAGGCACTTGACACATCCCATCTACCCTGGGACCCTGAGACTGGGGAGAGGTTCCCTGATCCCAGGGCCCTTATGTGCTAGGAACTTTTAAAAACCATGTGTACAGTCTGGCTGTACACTGTTTGCTGACAGCCCCAGTGTGCAGGGACCCTAAAAAATCATTTGTGCAGCTGGACTACACATGAAGTTTTCTGACATGCTGGTGCATGGGGCTTTGAGACTGGTTCCAGTATGGTCTGGGGCTGAGACTCACAATCAGTTAATTGTTAGTCCCTGCCCTGGGATCACACTGGAGTCTTGAACTGGCTCCTGTGCAGTCCTGGGATTGCCCAGCTTTCAACTTACTAGTGCAACTTGCTCATGACCCTGGATCCCCCTGCACTGGCAAGTAGTAATGGTGTAATTTGGATGTGCTCCCTGATCCCAGAATTATACATCCTGCCATGCATGTGGCATGGCAAGAGGTGCAATTGTTGGGATCAGGTCCCATTATGCCATTAAATGATTGTATGACACAGGCTGTTTATCTCCTCACATTTCACTTATTTCCTTAGACTTTGAGGTACCTTTCAAAGGATCTCATAGCACCCGAGGGAGCCCTGGTTGAGAATCACTGTTTTAGGGAAAAGAGATGGCTGGAAACCAGGGGCTTTCCACCATTGGATACCTGAGTTGTCCCAGTGGAGGAAAATCAAACACTATATCCTCTTCAGTGGTGGCATAAGAAATATGACTTGCTCAGCATTTCCTACACTGGCAGATGCCTCTTCGATAGTTGGGATGCCAAAGGGCTACTCCATCTTCCAGGAAACGAGACTTCTTTTCTTTTAGTCCCTGGGGCACCCCCTCCTGATCTAAGCCAGGAAGCTCAGCACCAATGAGGAAATGGAAACAAGGGACATAAATTGGCCTATTAATCTGTATTTGTTTTACACTAAATTGAGCTTAAGAGCAATAACATCACATATATAATGCCTAGCTTCACAATGATTCCCATTGAAATTCTAGAGTACTTTTGCATCTTTGTCATTTTTGCCAGGGGAGAGATGTACCTATGGGTGCTTGTACATGTGATTCCATTAACATGTACATGTGACCAAAATGTCACTTTATGTGGCTTAATGGCACCAGACTGTACACATACAGGAGTTTGGGGTTTTTTTTAAATGGCTTTGCATTGTTCCACACTAAACTACATCTGGATGTAGTTGAGTTTGCAGTGATGCGTTGCAGCTGTAAGCTTGCCCCCAGCTGCGGGAGAGGTGGGCACTAGGTTCCACAGAAAAAAAGGATCGGCCCCCTGCTGCTTCTGCCTTTAGCAGGTGCCTGCTGAAAGCAGAAGTGATGAGGGGAGCAATCCTATTTTTTTCAGGTAGCTTGCCCGCCTCTCCCACAGCTGTAGGGAGGGCTATCAGTGGGTTGAACAGCCCCTCAGCTGTTGGGGGGGCAGTCTTTCCCTCTGCAGTGGCGGCACCCCCCCAGGATTGTCCAGGTGAACTTCTAGTGGAGGCAGCACATGGCCTATTTCAACTCTTTCCTGACGCCAAGCTGACTGGGGTAGCACCCGGTCCACTGGCAGCCCACCTGGGTGGCTCCGGGGAGTGTTGCCACTGTGGTGGGAAGGACTGGGGCCCGCTCTAGCTCAGGGGTCGCTTGGCTTGTCAGCAGCATGGGCAGGCTCCAACAACAACACCAAAAAAACGATTGGGCCCCTCACTGTAGCGTGACGGAAAAATTGAAACAGTGGGTTTCAATTAAAACTCACCATTTCAATTTAGGGGGGCATAAAATGCAACCTTGGGGATTAAACCCCCATCATGTGTACAAGTGCCCTTATAGCCTAACTGAATCACAGATGTAGAAGCTTTCAGTTAGCCTATAAACTGTGCCTCTACACTGCCTTCTGCTCTATTTCAGACTAACATGATTAACTAGCTTTCTCTGCTTTATGTGTTTTTTTATAATGTCAACATTTGCTGTATGGAAAATGCCACAATTGTTTAACAGTCTTTGCCACTCTAACATTCATGTATCTCGTGATATTCGCATTTTGTTGTAGTAATTGTCTCCTAGCTTAACTGTGTTCTCAGTGGTAGATTTCAGCCAGAGCTGCCTTTTCTCTTTTTCTGTGTTTTATTATAAACTCTTTTTCTTGAATCCTATCAGTATTTCTTCTTATCCTTTTTTTTCCCCTCTCTTTGCTTTCAGCATTAATTTCCATGGTTATGGTTATGCTATGCCACATTTTCTGCTGCTTTATACATATTCACCTTCACTCCTCCCTTTTTTCCTCTTCAGAAGAGCTCACTTTTTTTCTGCATTAAAATTAGCTTTCCTCCTTGACAGAGTTGTCTCTTAACATGAATGTGGCTTTTATTTTCTTTAGGCACTTTCTGTAGAATCTTTTTATTCAAAGGAATAAGCTGGCATGCATAAGCTGGCAGAAGATGCTTGGCGTTCAGATTTAGGGACAGTACAATGGCTCACATTTTCAGGATCAAGCAACAATATTTTTTAACCATCCCACTACAAATCAGGTTTTGCAATAAACTAAGCAGGGTCATATCATATCAACATGTATATGGGGAAATTCCAGAGATACTGTGGGCAAATGGTTACCAGTTCCAGCAGGTAGCCAGCTATTCATCTTTCAGGGTGCTGGATAGAGCCCTCTTTCCTGGTGACCAACACACATGGGAACTGGTTCCAGGCTAAAATGCTTGTAAGATAGGTGATAATAGCATTGATGAGGGGAAAGATGCTCAGCTGCTGTAAATCAGCATTATGAGAGTAAAGCTATGAGTAATGAAGCTATGCTGATTTACATTCACTGATGATTTAGCCCCCAGTCAATTAAACAAGGATCACATTCTGAATGGGATTGTCTGTTTGCACTAGGGGCCAAAGTAGACCCGGCTCTCTGCCTTGCACTGGCTTTCTGCATTGCTTCAGGAGAGAAGCAGCAAGGTTTGCAGTTATTAAATCCCCTTTGTACAAGCAGAGGGCAAGGACAGCACAGCTGTATAGGTCTGTAAGCCAATGTACATTGTGCTGGATATAGATACAGCACACTTTACAGCTTCTCGGCAACAGGAGAAACACTAGAAGGGAGATTTTGACTCGGTGAGTCACAGTTACTTTCCTAGGCTGCTCCAGGGGATATTGTTAACTCATGATCATGCCCTAAATTAGTTTATCCTGTCTTGGTCATTACTGAAGTACTTCAGAGTTTGATTTGGAAATTGACTGTTTTTCTTCTGAGTCAGCATAGAAGTAAAACCTTGAAATAGAACTAAAGCAGGGAGCCCCGTGCTGTGGGAGATGCCATATGTCACTCTAGACATAAGACAAGCATCCTGGCTCTTTGGGGTCATTAAAGATCCCTTTACAATTTTCAGTGTGGAAAGGGGGTCCTGGTCAGGTGTCAGTCTTCCAATTAAACATCTCAGATGATGAGTTGTGTCTTCCTTTCCTATGTCCAGTGCACTATTAAACAATTGGCAAGTTTCACTCTAAGGATGCTTGCAAAGCAACGCCTGCATATTGTATCTGCTGTCAAGTGTTCAGAGTCCTGGAGGCTGAAAGGCACCATATGAAGGCAAGGTCTACTCTAGACCTTGGGTCTTTCTGGAAAGACTTGGTGCTTTTAATGTTGTTTTGGGGCAATGTTATTATGCCAGGCATTGTTCAGAATGCATTGAAAGAAATAGTGACTAATGGTTTAAGGAGTTTACTGAGCACACTGCAGGGTGCTCATTACCACTTGGCATCTTAGATTGTAATTGTACTTGATATATTTGGATATACTAACTCATGCTTTAGGGTGGGCCTTGTCTCTCTTATGACATAGGTCATGTTTGGATGGTTAGAATTAATGCCAATAGCATGTTTAAAACTGTCTTATTTTCCCAACAAAATGTTACCCTATAGTTTGGTTAAAACATGTTATACTTTCTGGAGACTTTTATTGACATTATACTCTCCTCCTCCTTGCTGCAACAGAGCTCAGTAGCATGAAGAAATATCAAGGCACTGAATAGTTTATTTCTTTTTTGGTATCATCCACAGAGCAATGTGATTCAATTAAAAATATAATGATATAAAAATGAGAGTGGTTTTATTCTTGGTGTGAAATTTTTCCATGCCAGTTCATTAATGTAAAAAAAAATTAGCCATTTGCAAAACATATTCTAGCATAACAAAACTAACAGGAGTTAAATACCAAAATATCAATATTATGACATTGATATTTTGGTATTTATCATGATTATATTTATATTTCATCACTTCAAATGACTTCTTATGCTTCTTTGCAATGAAATGCATAAAACTATGGTACTGACTTATAGGAACTTTTGATCTGAATTTAAAGGCACTGACATTAATGGTCAGCACTTCTGAAAATAAATCCAACTTTAACCTTGCTAATTTGTAAACCAAATTATATGCACAAAAAAAAAAAAAAAAAAGCTTTGTCAAACAGACCCAGAATGCTTTCCAGAGGTGTAGTTTTACTTAGAACTGAAAGGTCAGAAATGCACATTGTATCTCTAAGCCAGTGAATTTGCAGCATACATCTGATGCATCTGCTTGTTTAAGTACCTTTTTGCATGTGTAGATATCGAATTTGTAAGTATGAATGCACCCTATGTAAGCATTTTTCATGCATAATACAGTGATGTCTACCACTAATCATTGTTTGTAAGAGGAAAATTTGACAACAAATATTAGGGTGCTGCTGCTTCACTCTTTTCTTTTGCTGTAATAAAACATTCATATTAATGCTTAAGAAATCATTACAGTATTTATGGTAATGGTCTTAAACACCATAATATCAGTACTGTAACACATGATAATTTGGACTGCTACATCAGAAGATTCTAGTGAGCTTTTTATTGAGGACATATTGCACTGAAAGCCAGAGTACCTAGCGTGTTGTATTTCATCAGCAACCCAGTGTTTGAAAAGCCATTTGGTTCTAAAACAAGTACTCATTCTTTTCGCATTCTGTTTTTGTGTGACTTAAATATTGGCAGGTAATAATTTTAAAGATAGAAACTAAAGCACTAGTTGAAGAGGTTTGTAGCATCTGGAGGCTTGCAATTTGGAAACAACACTTTATTATTCACAGAAATGTATGTACAACCATTTACAATACACAAGTAACAGTGATTGACCTGCTCCTGCTGTGCCACCTGGAAGTACCTGCTGGTCTCACCAAACCATCTCCTGGGAGGTTATGCTTCCTGGACACTCTATATATCCATGAGGACTTACTCTATGTCACAGAGGTCCACAATGGTGGCCATATTATAAGTGCTGTGTGTTCTCAGGCAGGTGTCTAAGGTTTAGATCATCAACCTGGTAGTAGAATGTCACTCAATAATGACCACGATATCTCAGTAGAGAAGTGCTATCCAGTCTCTGAGCTCTAGGAGCCACCATGCAAAGCCATTGAAGAATGAGAATTTTTAGAGAAGGATGAAGGTAAAATCTATGGCTGAAGTACACTGGGATGATTGAATAGAAGAAAGTAAAGAAGTTTTCTGTGCAACTCTTTTTAAAAACAAATGTGTTTAAAATGAGGAACACACAAGAAATCCACAGTAACCGTTAAGAGTAAAATATTGTATACATATATGCAACTTTTATGCTCAAAGGTTGATTTTTTTTCTTCTTTTTTCAAAAGTTTAAAATGCCTTGATTGCCTGTCTGAGTCCCAAGTACCAGGGGTGTGCAAAGTGGGCTTTATTCGGTTCAGATTCAGCCTGAATCAGGGACAATGATTTGATTCATTGATTTGGATCACTGTCCCTGATTCGATTCAACCGAATCCAAATCTGAAGATTCGATGCTGATTCGGCAAATCAGTGATTTGGACATACACAAAGCTTTAAAAGCTTTTTCTACATGTCATGAGGTACCAGGTGTGGCTTGTGATCGCTGAGATGCTGGGGTGCATGGAGCGTCCCACAGGAGTACAGGGAGGCCCTTCACGTGCTCAGCAGCGATCCTGGAAGTGGACCGGAAGTACTTCTGGTCCACTTCCAGGTCTGCTGCAGAGAGCCTGGTGGGGGGCCCTGGATCTCCCTGGCTCAGTGATTGACTGCAGGGGGACCCCAGGTGCTTGCCTCAGACCCCTGAGGTAGCAGTCACCGAGCTGGGGAGGCATGCGGGGTTCACCCAGCATACTCCCCAGTGGACCTGGAAGTGGACTGGAAGTGCTTCTGGTCCACTTCTGGGTCTGCTGCTGAGCGTGCCAGGGAGCCCTCCACGCTTTTGTGGGATACTCCATGCGCCCCAGTATCACAGCATTCAGAAGCCCCTGCTACCTAGAGGTATGTAGAAAAAACATTTAAAACCGTCTCTATGTCTGAATCTCTCTGAATGGATTCGAAAGGTTCCAATGTGATTCAGAGAGATAAAGGTCCTCTGATTTGATTCAGATTTGGAGATTTGGCCACCAAATCAGGCCAAATCTCTGCCAAATTGAATCAGGGACTGAAGCTTAAGTTCCACTTCTATGTCATAGGGTGCATACACATGTATTAAGTCTACTTAAAATAAGGTGACTTAGCTAAGTCATCTTAATGAAGTCAACTTAAGTTAAGCCACATCAGAGTGTACACACATGCAGCTGCTTGGTGGCAGCCATCTTGAGAACTAAATCAATTTAACTAGTCAAGATAATACACCTCGAAGGTGTGTTATTTTGTACTGCATTTAAGTCGACTCTATTCTACGTACATGTGTGCACTCTGACAGTTTAATTGACTTTAAAAAGTTAAGCAGCTAGTGTCCCCAATTAGTCCCTAACCATGGCATCCCTTTGCTTTTCACCCTCATGGTGGTGATGTCCAGGGGCAGATAGGATTTTGAAAAGAGGGGGGCAGAAGGTATAGTGCATCATTATATCTAACACAATGAATATTTTTATCAAGTTAAAAAAGAATTAGAAGCTTTACTTTTAAGCCAGTTGCCATATTAGTCATATTAATATTGGCCCAAAAACAAATATAAATTTATCGGAATGTGTACTAATTTGCTATGACATATATTATGCATAAATACCCACAATAAAGTAGGTAAAAATAATCAAAATATTTCATTAGTCATGGAGTCTTTAAAATTAAATGTGCATTTCTTTTTCAGATTCATAAAACATAATTTAGCCTTCTTGAGTGTCTTGATAGTGCACCCGAAGCTGCACTGCGGCCAGGTAAAGAGGTTCAAAAAGCCTGAAGCAGATTTGCAGTAACTTTTGCAGATTTTTTTTAAGTGTTGTAGATTAGTTCAGGAGCCAACAGAACTCCATTCACTCTTGGTGGTGGGGAGGGACAGTCAGGGGTGGGATGGTGATGGGACATGGAGATGGCCTGCACTGGCCAAGCCCAGTAGGGGGTGCTGTCACACACCTCTGAGAAGTCTTCCAGAGAATTCAGAGCACAGATGAGCAGCTGGCCACCCCCAAACTGGCCAGCATGGCTCCAGCCCCACCCCACTGGCAGCTGACAGCCGGCAGCAGTAGCTGGGGAAAAGGGGGATTTGAAAGGACTAGAGAACAAACTACTCAAGATGATCTGACATAAGAGAATGGTGCCCTTATCACTAATATAATATCAAACAGGTCCTTCATTTTCTCCATCAGTGGAGCCTTAACTACAGAGAACACCTACTGAAAACATCTAAGAAGGCCAACTGTCTCATTGGTGCTATAAGGTGACTGGCAGGAATAACCTGGGAAGCCAATTTCAACACTCTATGGACATCAAAACTTGCACTAGTATACGCATGTGCTGATCGCTGCTGTCAAATATGGGGGTGCAGTAGCCACACCAGCAAAGTTGATGTTGCCTTGAACTCAGCAATAAGAATAGTAACAGGGTGTATAATATACTCCTGTCGACATGCTGTCAATATTAGCAGGGACACTAGTTCCCCAACTAAGAAGACAGAATGCAACTCTTGGCCTTACTCAGCATGCCCAACAAAACCAGAAGAATCTGCTGCATGAAGTCTTGTAGCAACCAGTACACAAGGGGTTAAAGTCAAGAAACTCATTTAGATGGGAGGTGTTGGTATTGTTGCAACAGTGTAATGTTGGGATCAGTGCCCTATAGGCACTTAAACAGCACCACAGAAAGTGGGATGAGACTGATTCTCGTTGTAGCAGGGCACTAAGATGTGCCTGCTCCTTTAAGGTTGAAGCAGTAGATTCACAGAGCTCCACAGCTGCTGGTTGCTGGGGTAATACCTTGTGGCAGTGCACCTTTGGTTGCCTGCCACTTTAAGGGCTGAAAGCAGGCAGCCACCAGGTGCCTGATTAGGGTGGTCATTTTAGGGCCCAGATACACAGGCTGGCCCAGCAGTCTGCAGCTGGCAGCTAAGGAGGTAACATCAGGCTGAGATGGTACTCCTGGAACATCCTGGAGGTAAGGGCAGGAGCTATGGGGATGGTATGGAAGCTCCTGGTCCTGGGCAGAACCTAAATCTGCACCCTGCTGGGTAAGGGGAGTCCGGCAGAGCTGTCTGTGAAATACCAGACCAGGTTACCCTTCCCAGTGAAAGGTGGGTTAGGGTGCCCTGACCCTGGCCTTCACCATCTGGTGGGTAATGATGAGAGCACTGGGGCCAGGTGCACCAGTTAGTAGGCACCTGAGCCCAGCAGGGAAAAAGCTAGTGTTGTTGTGAACAGTGACTATGTGGGCCCGTGTAGAGTAGGGTTCAGCAGGACGCTTGAAGGACTACATGAGTTGGGGTGCAGAGTAGGACTGCAGAGGGCAGTTTGAAGGACTGCACCAGGGACATACCACATAGGGCTGCAAGGGCAGCTTGAAGGGTGTTACAGGGGCCAGCCTCAAGTGTGAGAACATGAGAGCTGTTGCCCAATGAAGGGCTAGGGGCAAAAGCAGCCAAGCATCAGCATAAGGTTCCACCACGTGGACTGGGTGAATTTGTGGGATGTGAAGTTGCTGCATGGTGGTGCTGGGAACTGAGTAGGGAAGCCCAAAGGCCCATGAGGGGTTGCTCAGGGGAAGCAAGCATGGTAGAGTGTGACCTAGTAATGGGTGGTATGGAAGAGGAGGGTGGAGTACAAAAGGCCCCTGTGAGAGGGGGCAGCGTGTGAGTGCATGTGTGAGAGGCCAACAATGGTCTGAGTTTGCCCTGGGGAGCAATATCAATCCAAATGCCATCTGCAAGGCATGGGCATGGGTATAGGGAAGGTTTGGAGCTGTGGCTAGCACCCCCTGGCATCAGGGTTGTGTAAGGTCAGCCTCCTGCATATTATATTTTAAAACATTCAAGTCGTGGCCGGTGAATTAGGGCAGACTGCCCTAGGCAGGTGGGTCGGCCGACTTGAGTTTTCCACCTGTCACATACCTGTAGGAGTCACATGACTGGAAGGAGGCAGGACTTCGGCATATATAAGCTCAGGGCTGGAGATAGCAGGACACTCTCTCTTTGGCAACTGCCAGAGAAGCAGCTGTTCCAGGTGAGGCCGCCTGAGAACCAGTGCTGTTTGCTTTGCTACTCAAGTTCTGGGAAACTTTAGGAACCCCTCAGGTACTTAGACTATGGGAGCATGCTGTATTAGGGGTGTAAGTTTGACCCTAAAGTAGTACTGTTGCTATTGATGATACTTAAGTTATAGCCTAGAAGCTTTTGTTTGTGTTTTTGTTTAAACGGGAGGACCAGGATGAGGCTATAAGGGGAGGTTTGGAGGCCTTATTAGTGCCTAGAGAAAGGGTCCCAGAATTTGGGTAGAGTCAGTGACAAGCATGCAGAGAGCCCTAGTGCCAGATGGATGCAGATACAAGGTTACAGAGAGCCCTGGTGCCAGGAGGGCAAAGATAAGGGCATAGAGAGCCATAGAGCCAGAGGGGTCCAGATACGAGGGTAAAGAGAGTCCTAGTGCCAAAGGGGCACAGATAAGGGCACGGAGAGCCCTAGCACCAGTGGGGTGCAGATATAAGGGCACAGAGAGCCCTAGAGCTGAGGGGCGCAGAGAGTCGGGTGTCAACAAGGTGTAGACACAAAGGCATAGAGCTCAGTGTCGGAGGGATGCAGAAGTGATGGATAGTAGTAACACCTGCGAGGCTTGGGACATAAGGGAAGATTGGAGTTGTGTGTAAACCCTAAACATTGGGATATTAAATGGGCAGTCTGTTGCCTAGAAATAACCTATTCATTACATCAAAAGCATGGCAGGCGAGATAGGTGGGCAGACTGCCCAGACAAGTGAGTGGGCTGTTGTGACAACTGGCCTTGAGAAACCCACCTGTTACACTCATCTCAAGCGCTTCATAGGTAACCCAACACCCTACCTACCTGAGTATGAGCTCCCTTGTAATTTATGGATTAAATGAAACAGGATTCACTTTGGAGCTGGACACTTCAATGCCGCACTCTGTAAGACTGGCTTAAAGGAAAGTCTGATACGTGAGTGTGGTGATGCCCCAGAGACTGCTAACCACCTCCTCACATGTGCAGCACACTCATGTACCCAGGATGAGGACCTAGCAAGTGTCAAGGATAAAACATTTGTGTGGATGTGGCATGTTAATGATGTGTGGAGGGGGAAATGAAGTATACAAGAGAAGAAGATGGTGGGGAGGAGTGGAGGTACCAGCTGAGTGGCCTCCCCCAGCTATGCTGACTCAGGTCTGGAGGGTGTGGGGCCACGTGGCTGTCCAGTGCACTGGGAGTGGGAGGGGAGGATCAGAGCCCCTAGTTGCCAAACCCAGCCTGCAGCTGTCAGAAGGTTTGTGCTGGTGGGGAGATGGGGGAATGGAGCAACATGCTGCACAACCCCAGCCCTGAGCCAGCACAGCAAGTTGAGCCCATGTGGCAGGAGAATCCATTCCCCCATCCTTTCTGCCCCGGTAGACACCTGCAGCCAGGAGCTACTACTTGGAGCCTTTGTTACCTGCCTGCAAGGCTGGGCAGGGGAGAAAGGAGTGGGGTGGGGCAGGGCAGGAAGCAGAGTCATGGCTCAGAGCTGTGTAGCCAGAGGGAAGCAGAGCCCCCTCCGTGCAGGCCGCCCACAACTTGCTGGATTGGGTCTGGGGGGTGCCAGACTGGATCTGTACAGCAGGGGGATCTGTCCCCCATTCCTGGTGCAGTGGAGAGGTGACCCCACTATCTTCTGAACCTTGCCCCCGTCCCCCCGGCTGCGCAGGCAGGAGACAGAGCTCTGAGCAGCAGCTCCTGGCTACAGCTGTCTGCTGGGTGGGAGTAGGAAGCGGGGGAAGGAGAGCCCCTTGCTGCACAGACCCAGTCCAGTCCTTCCTTTGAGACTTGAGCCAGCAAGCTGGGAGGCCTGCATGGTGTGGGCTCCCCTGTCCCTCTCCCTGCAGTTTCTGGTGCGGTGGACAGCTCAGTTCCAAGCTGGTTCCTGGCTGCAGTTGTCAGGAGGGTTAGGCAGGGGTGAGGGAGAGGTGGGGGGGATGGGAATAAAGCCTGTCATGCAGTCTCCCCCACTGTGCTGGCCAAGGCCATGCAGAGGTGGTCTCCATTTCCCTCCCCCACCTCCCCATCCCTCTGCCTGGCTCTGCAGGCAGGAGACAGATGAACAGCCAAGTACTGGCCAAGGCTACCACACCAGCCTGCAAGGGGCACCTGGGATGCCAGTGGACAGCCAACTAAAGTGATGTGGTACAGGATCTGGGACAGAAGTTTGATATGCTGCTCTAACCTAAAGGAATTGCGATTAATATACTACATCCATCCAGGACAATAATAGACCACGTTCTGCCATTTTGGAACCAGTCTGTGAGTGCTGAACTACTGTTCTGTTACTGGTTTAGACTGGTTTTATACCAGTTTATGTGCAATTTCTGTACCTAGCATAAAAGTTATTTCCCCATCTGAGCTAATGTTTTTAACTAGAGTTAAAAACAGCATTCAGGACTGTAAAAGCAGGTAGCAGACAGAAGAATTGGAAATACCAGCTTGGTTAGTTGAACATCTAGACCATTAAAAAAGGAGAGAGGGTTGCTAACACCTGTGGAATCAAAGGATGGGATGTGTACCACTGAATCCCATCCCCTGGATCCATGCCTGGTGGTATCTCAGGCCATGATTCATCAAGGTATTTAAACATGTGCCAAATTTTTAATCATGAATAGTCTTGCAGAAGTACATGCTGAAGTTCTCACTGAATTGGACCCTTTGTCTGTTAATTGAGAGCATTCTAAGCTGTGATTTCAGCTATCTTGCATTTGATCTCTGCCTGGTAAATGGCTGGCACAATCTTTGAGATCATAATGAAGCAGACCCATATATTGGTCTGTTTTGAAACAAGTTTCTAGGGCTTGAAATTTATTTTCACTTATGCATAGGAACAAAATAAAAACCCTTTGAATATTTTAGTTACTGGCATTGTGATGAAATGTTTGTTTTCTGTCTCAAAATGCTAGAACGTATTGTCTTTATTGGCAGAGGCATCTATTTCTCTGCACTTCAGAGTATCCATGTTGCATCTCAGAAGCCTTCCCACTGAACTGTCCCACTGTATTAGCTGAAGTCAGTAAGTCTTCATAAGACATTTTGGCTTTGAAGAACTGGTGTATTTTCATAAAAATATAGTTTATCTATATTTGACCAGCTCTAGCAGGACCCAAATTAAATAGAGCTCAATCAGAAGGTCCCATTAGGCAGGTCTGATTTGGATGATCTTTTCCCCCTGACTGACACACTTATGTTTCTAAGGTTTGGCACTGACTGAATTTTGCCTGGGAGACAGGGAGAGATGGTCAGAAGCTTCTTAGCCAAGCTTTGCTGAATGAACTCAGGATTTGTATTTTTTCTACTTTACTATGTATAAGCTTTTCCTGAAGCTTTTCTTTCCAGTGCCAAAAGCTGAGCTTCCCTCTTCCTTTAGAGATTTGACATCTCGGTTGCTGAATTTATCTTGCTTCTTTTAGTAGGACATAGCTTAATGAATCTACTCTCCTAATTGCACAATCAAAATAAATTATGTCCACAAATTGGAAGGTACGGAAATTGCATGTGCATTTTGGGCGCTTAGATAATGTTCAACAATAAATTGTTTTCATATAAATTGCATGCTTAATTAATTGCTTTAAAAAATGCCCATGTATTTTTGTGCAAATACATCTATGCCTGCAATTCATAAGAAGCAGAGACAAATTAAATTGCCCATCCACATATAAAAATGTCGCTCTTGGTGTATCCTGACTGTGCTCAGTCATCTGCTCTTTCCTCTTCCAGAGCAATAAATTTGGGTGAAAACCTTACACTCCGAACTGCCACTGGGTGTCCAATTCAACAGATTTAATTTTCTCCTAAATTACTGACATGCTATATTGTGTTGTCTAGTTAGTTTGAACACAATGTAATATGTCTGAAATGTAAATATTTTTTTCTTTTAAGGAAAAGAAAGCAGACTACTGGGGGGAGCGAGACAAACTGCTGATGGATTCCGAGTGGACTGCATGTTTGGGTTAATTAGTAATTTCCATAGATAAGCTAGTGAATTTAGCCAGAAATAGCCCTGAACAAACATCACATCTAATTGCCTCAGCTGGCAAAAATTAATCGTTAAGAATGACTATGAGCTGAATTATTTGTTAGAAATATGTTTCCTTTGCATTATTTCAATGTTTGTTTCTTTTAATAAAACAACCTCCTCTCTTAAAACAGTTACCTAGTTCTTGTTCTGACTTGGTTTACTGAAAGAAGTAACTGGACTTTGGAAAAAATGATCAGAAAACAACACTCCATCCCTCCCCAAATTTTTGGAATGATAAATTTGCTTGCCATAAACTTTTTTTTCTTTTTAATGAAAAGGTATGATATAAACAACTGACAAACAAAGGTACTTTACCGTTTTTCAGAGTTGTCAGTGGTCAGTAGCGTTTCTAGACAGATTTTGAATTTCTCTCTTATGTTCTCTCTCCCTCTTTATATATTTTTTTAAAAATGGAATTGTGCCTGAAGATGTTCTGTTTACCCCCGCAGTGTAAGATGTTTTCTATTTTTGGGTTACGTGTGTATCTTTTATGTATGAACTATAGCATTCCCTCAGTCCAGGAGGAGACGAATAATCTGAACGTTTAGATGGAGGCTTTTGTATTTTTATTTATTTATTGCAAAATAGAAATATAGTACATGAAACACCATTTTTTTTTTGCTATGTGAGGTTTGTAGGACATTTTTTTCCCCCTCCAGACTCTGTTTTGTGTTTATTACCTTTTTCTCAGCACTGTATGCATATTTATCAGCAGCAGCCTTAAACAGGAGAGTATCAGCATTCTGATTTCTGCTAAGACAACAGAAGCTCTTTTTGCAGCTTGACTGGCTCCTTCCATTGCTCCTGCAGCTGTTGCTCAATAAGCAGCTGCTATCCTCGCATACTCCACTGCTATAGTTGTACATCCAGCCTAGTTGATGGCTCAGGTGGTTGTCTAGCCCCTGAACATCTCGGAAACAGATGAATGATTTTAGTTGTAATATTTGAAAAGCCAGCACAAAGGTCATTAGCCAGCTGCTGTTTGGCCAGTGGCTTCCAAGGACACCAAACAAGGAAGTTCTGGATGTAGAATAGTCTTTGGGCAAGCTTTGGTATACTGTGAGATATGGAGTAGGGTGGAAGGGGAATGGATGTATAAAAGGAAAGGGAAATCACTTTCTGAACTTTCAGAAAAGACTGAAAGTACATCTATGAAACAAGAAATGGGTGAGAGAAGAACAGAGGTGACATTTCCGGAAGAACTTGAGGTTCATCTTAAACTGATAATAATTTAGATGGTTTTTTCTTCAATTCAGAATAAGATCTAGGCCAAACATAGTTATACTGGCTGCATCTCCACGTGCACCTGACTGCGCAGTTGTTACTGCACAGTCCTAGCTATGCATAGGTTGTTTCTGACCCTACTGTGCAGTAGCAACAAACTACTGTGAAGTAGTATTAGCATCACAGTTCGTGCCCACTGACACTATGCCATCATAGTGATGAACTAAATTGCTGTAGCTCATCACTGCGGTGACCTAGCAACTTGTGTAGATGTGTACACTGAGAAATATAGTTTTCCAGCAGTAATGCAAAGGTACTTAAAATCAGATGGCTAGTATGAGACATATTAGAGGTCTTGTTCAGCATTTAGACTGATGTCTGATATCCATCTTATGCCCTCGGTGTTTTTGGAATTCCTTGCTGGAAAGAAAGACTGCTGAAATCAACTTTCTTCCAAGGGCAACAAAAAGCAGCTCCTTTGGATGTCATGCATGTAAGGACTAGAGAGACATTTCTGTGAACCACCACTAAGGGTGTGTACAGATGAGTGCAGATGTGCGGTACGCGGCACTGTAGACCACACACATTGCACATGCACTCGTGCAGGCAATCTGTGCACTGCTAACTTGCAGTGAGGAGGGGTGGAAGGGAGGTGGAGGGGGGAGGTTGACACTGGAAGATTTCAGTGTCAGAAAAACCCACTCCTTAAAAAAGCAGGGTGGCGTACATGATGGCAGCATACGCCACTAGAAATCAGAGCCTGGCTGGCCAGAGCCATGCTCAAACTGCTGGCCAGGCTCCAAGCTGCCAGATTTCTGTGGCTCCAGCCTTCGGAGGACTTTAGGACCCCAGGTAAGGATACTGAGGCCAGCCCCGGCCCCCCCTACACCACCTGGGGCAAAATGCCATGCACCAGAGTGTGCGTGCATGGGCGTTTCCCAGATCCAAGCAGCAGCAGCCTATATTGTGCCACTGATGCTTGTCCCCAGGGAAATGCACATTCCCTAGGAGGGTCAGAGTTGTTTCTTATTTACCCATGGACTTCTCAGGTCAGACATCTGGGAAAGGAAAATCTGGACAACACAAGTTTCCAACAGCACATATTTTCTTACTAAACTAGATAACTATGTTAAATGCTTTATATCCATATACATAAAAATAAATCAATTATATCAAAAGATCAACTTCACTCTACTCATCAGGTTAATTAAACAGTCAGATAAAATAACAATCCTTTATAGGCTTCATATAATTTGGGAAGTCAGCAGAATTGTTTAGGTATCACTCTGCACCTAATAGGGCATCTTCAAACTCAATGCTAATTTTTTTCAGTTGAATGGCTGACATTAGGAGAGACAAAACACTCCCTGATTGAAGCCAGCATTTAGATTGCAATTCTGAGATCAGGTAAGGCAGCCCATCCAAATTATTAGCCATCACCTGGTCACCAATCTCTTCTCTTGGCCCCTTAGCATTATTTAAAGTTCAGATATCAGTGAAAAGAACACTATTTGTTACATTTCACAGATTGTAAAGGGCTGGAAGTGACCTCACAAGATCATTGGGTCCAGCCCCCGCCCCCCCGCACTAGGCAGGAAGGACAACCGGGGTCAGGTGATCCCAGTGAAGTGACTGTCCAGTCTCCTCTTGAAGATTTCCAGGGTAGGCGACTGCACGATCTCTGGAGGAAGCTTATGCCACAGTCTGAACAGAAGCTTGTGACCATTACTCCTGGCTTTCCCCAAGGGTGCCCTGGTGAACAGTTGTTCACTGAGCCCTTGATGTATTCCCCTGATGTAGCGATAAGCTGCTACCAAGTCCCCTCTCAGTTTTCTCTTTTTCAGTCTGAAGAGGCCCAAGTCTCTCAGCCTTTCCTTGCATGGTTTGCCTTGCAAGTCTCTCATCAGATGGGTGGTTCTTCTCTGGACGCTGTTACATTTTTCCATGTCCTTGTTGAAGTGTGGCACCTAGGACTGGATGTAGTATTCCAGCTGCAGTCTCCCCAGTGCCAAGTAAAGTGGAAGAATCACTGCCTTGGTTTTACATGAGATGCATCGATTGAAATCACTTGAAATTTCAATGACAATATTACTTGAAAATAACCTATTCTGCATTAAATTTTCATGAGGGAGAAATTTCTGGTCTTGTAAACAAGGACTATTGGAGAGGCTAGTCTCAAGGTATTTTCAGGTCCACATGCCTCAGCAAACCAGCAGCATGTTCATTTCCAACCTGTTGGAATTAAAGACAAGTTAATGGATTCTAAGATAAGATTTCCTTTACTATAAACACTGGGAGGAAAAGCTAAACCCCTACATTTGATACTTAAGCAGGATGGTGGTTATGACTCTTATGCTTTCATTCAGTTTCAGGCTGAAGGCAGTGCAGGGTGGCACTTGGAGACAAAATGGACTAATTTAGAGATTAACAGTCCAGTTCATTGCCCATGAAAGCTCATGTTCTCTAAACCGGTTAGCCTCTAAGGCTGTGTGCACATGAGTATACACATTTGTTTCCCTGGGGACAAGAAGCGGCAACACACCTTGTGCTGCTTCTGGTTGTCCCCAAGAAACCCCTGTGCCTCATGCCCTCTGGCACACAGCAAGTTAACCCAGGGTAGAGCGGGGGAGGTTGGGGTCGGCACTGGGCAGGCCCCAGCA
This sequence comes from Crocodylus porosus, assembly GCF_001723895.1. Classification (NCBI taxonomy): domain Eukaryota; kingdom Metazoa; phylum Chordata; order Crocodylia; family Crocodylidae; genus Crocodylus; species Crocodylus porosus. Next base: position 57,013,482 of record NW_017728950.1, on the reverse strand, counting down.
GCCTTACCTGGGGCCCTGGGGACCTCCTGGGGCTGCAGCACCAGTAATCCTGATGCTTGGAGCCTGGCCAGCAGCTGGAGCAAGGCTCTGGCTGGCCAGGCTCCAGTTTTTAGGCCTGTGTGTGTCGGCAGTGATCTGATCCAGCTTCAGATCCGGCTGCTTCAGATCCAGTCCGGAGCTCCGGACGGGGTTTCCGCCTCGATCTGGCCGAAGTGGCTCTGAAGCTTGGGAGTTGCCTCAGAGATGTGGCCATAGGGTATAATGGGGAATCAATGAAATATCTATAACTTTGTTGTTTTTTTGTCCAATTTGGATGACACTTACAGGGATGGTAGCCTCTGCTGAGAGCATAACACTTGCCAAATTTCATGAAGATCAGTGCAGGGGTTTGGGGAGAACTGTACCCCAAATTCTTGAAAGCCAAACTCCTGTCATGGCTGTGTGTTACACCACAGGGGGGTCAAAACTGCAGGGCTGATAGCTCTTACTGGGGCCACAAAGCCTGCCACGTTTCAAGGAGATCAGTGTAGAGATTTGGGGGGAACTGCCCCTCAAGCTGTGTACAAGCAAAACTGGTGCCATGGGTGACACTGTGTGTGCTAAGGCACAGTGGGGTGACAGCTGCAGGGATGGGGGCCCCTGCTGTGATGCCTGCCAGCTGTGGAGGAGATCGGTGCAGGGGGACTCTGGGGCCCTGCACCCCTAGCTGCTGACTGGCAAAACTTGTGCCAAGACTGTGTCTGTCTTGGGGCAGTTGATTGTCTGTATTGACTCTTTCCTCTCGTTAGCTTGGTTTTGTTGGTGCTAATTGGTGCTAGTAAAGTCATTATGTAGTAGCTAGGTCCTGTGTATTGAGCTGGTCCCTGAGTCCCTGAGTGAATCAGGATTGGTAACACAGCAGTTTAGCAGCCAGGCCTGCAGCAGTGTCTCCCCAAGACAGACACAGTCAGTCCCACAAGCACCCATGGCACCAGTTTTGCTTGTCCGCAGCTTGAGGGGCAGTTCCCCCCAACCCCCTGCACTGATCTTCTTGAAACACAGCAGGCTTTGTGGCCTCAGTAAGAGCTACCAGCCCTGCAGTTTTGACCCCCCTGTGTTGTAGCACGTAGACGTGACAGGAGTTTTGCTTTCAGGAATTTGGGGTACAGTTGCCCCCAAACCCCTGCTCTGAGCTTCTTGAAAATTGTCAGGATTCATCCTCTCTGCAGAGTCTATTAACTCTGAAAATTTCACTCATCAGACAAAAAGCAACAAAGTTATAGATATTTTATTGTTTCCCCGTGATACCCTATGGCCAGATCTCCGAAGAGGCTCCGAAGCACTTCGGGAAGCTGAACGATGCAGCACTTCGACTCGGATGTGCTGCTTTGGACCCTGAAGTGTCCAAAGCTTCTCCGGATCTGAAGCTCTGTCCAAAGCCTCGCACAGCCCTACCAGTTTTGAGAAGTACATGCTGTCCCCGTGTGCACTGCGCTGCTTATTTGGCACATTTCCCCTCCCCCGCCACCCTGCCCTTGCTGCTCCATTGCAACGTGGAGAACAGGTGACTGTGTGGTATGTGGTGCTGCAGACATGCCTGTGGCGCTACATACCATAGAGCTGCACTCGTTTGAACGTGGCCTAAGGTGCTACTCTGTCCTACCTTTTGCCTTATTTCAGACTAAGAGCATCCCCATGTTCAGTGCTCTAAATTAAACAAGAAATTATAAACAAATACATTATCAGATACCCATTAAACACACACACACACACACACATACACACACACAAAATTACTCCTTTTTGTTCTACACAAACATAATAGATTTAGTAGGCAAAAACTGCCTTGTACTTTTCTCAGGTCTTTAACCATTTATAATCAGTAAATTGTCCTCCCAGTCCATTTATATCAGAAAAGCTGATAGCAGTTCTTTACTATATAATGATTTGCAATTAATTTTGCAAGGTATCTTGAACACACAAAATCTCATTCCCTCTGATTCTAAAATAATCTTCACCAACTCTAACAGTTGTTTCTGATAGTCTGAAAATTAACTGAGTGGCAGTGTTCTTTGTCAGCAGTATTGACAAGCAAGGACCCGTTGTTCGTTCTTTCTCGTTTACTGCAATCTGTTGCAAAGACTGGGGGTTTAAAGTAATCTCAGAACAGTGTAGGAGTGTTGACTTTTAGACAGTCTGCTTTTTAAAGTTCTAATGCAATTGTTCAGATGGCAATATAAGAGTCACCCCACAAATAGAATTTGGGTTTTAACTGCGTGAACACATGTATTTATACACACACATGCGAAAAATAAGAGCGGTGGCCTGGTGCCAGCAAACTCTTATTCCTGTCAGTGATTTTAAGCACATGAGTTCACCCCTTTGACTTCAGTATGACTAGTCAGGTATGTAACACTAAACAGGTGCACAAATATTTGCAAAATCTGAGAATATATTTTCTTTTCTAACCACCACTTGCAGCGCAGAGAGATGAACTATTCTGAGTCTCTAGTATTTGACACTGGTGCAAACTGAGTATAAATGACTCCTTTAACAAGTGGAGATTAAGGCCTAGTTTCAATCAGTCTTTGATGGTCTTTGGCATATTAGGGTCCTTTTGGTGGTCTTTAGTGTTCGCAACTGATGGTCCTTCATATATAGGGAATGCTTCTCATTCTTCCACTTTCACTTAATTTTTCATAATAGCTATAAGGTATTTTTTAATGGAAAAAATGGGGTTGAAATATTTCCTTCCCCCAAACTTGATTTTTCATTATTATAGGACATAAGGCTGGAAGGGCTCTTGGCTCTTGACACGACGCCTGACTTTCCAGGTAATTGTACCATCTAACTCCTTTCATAAACATTCCTATTCCCTCAAACAGTTTGTTGCCTCAACTATTCTTATTGGTTGATTGCTCCAGAACTTTAATCCTTTTGTTAGAAACCTTATTTTCATTTCTATCTTAAATTTATTCAGTTTATTCACAGCCAGTTTATACCATTTTATTCTTGTGCCAACATTGTCCTTTATTTAAATAGTTATTTTCAGTCCCTGGTGTTTACCACTGTGAAGTGTCCACAGAGTGTAGTAATATTCATTTACAGCCTGTATTTTCCAAGGTAAAACAAGTCACTGTCTTTTAAGACCCTGCATTCTCTGATGATCCTAGTACCCCTTCTCTGTCCCTGTTCCAGTTTGAATTTGTCTTGAATATGAATGACCAGAATTGTACATACTATAAGGATAGGATTTTAGTGATGCCTTGTAGGATGGCATCAGTACTTCCCTATGTGGTTTGGAAAAACCTCACCCAAAATATTTTGAGTTGCCTATGCCTATTTCATAGCCACATCATATTGGGGGTTCATTGTTTCATGTGATTGACTAGTGCACCTCTGTCTTTCTCCTCCTCTGTTCGTTTCCAATTGATGATTCCCCAGCTTAGAGTAGAAGCTGTCAGAATTCCTCAAGTAGATAATCTTGCACTTTGTAATACCCAATTTATCTCATTTCTATTGTGCTTATCCTCAAGGTCATCTAGTTCTTTTTGTGTGATATTCTCTTCCTCCTCTATTTTAATGATGCAACCTAAATTTGTGTCATCAGCAAATGTAGTTAGCATGCTCCTGCTTTTTGTGCCAAGATCATAAGCAAAAATATTAAATTAGACTTTTCCAAAGACTGATGCTCAAGGAATTCTGTTAGAAACCTCCTTCCAGCCCAATGCTTACCCATTCAGCACAATATATCATTCCTACATACCTAGTTCTTTGCCCACCTTACTGTTCTCAAACCTATCCCTGCTTTTTGTAGCTTAATCATTTTCTCAATATATCAGATAATATGCCAAAGTCCAACTGCATTAGATCTGTCACATTTCCCTTGTCTTAAAAGTCTATTTTTTATTTAAACAAGGAAAGTTATTAGGTCTGGCATAAAGCACTTTTGATAATCACACATTGCTTTTAATGCCATTTTTGTCTACTGTCATGCCTTAATTATTCTTTCCTTCAAAACTCTTGTAAAGCATTCCATATTATTGAGGTCAGATGAATCAGTTTTGTGGTTACCATAGGCTATTTTGAAAGTCTCTTGGTCTGTTTGTATTTTATTTTTTAGGTTAATTTTTAACAAATAAATCAGCCTGCTGATGGTTCTATAAAAAACTTTTTGGCTTATCCTTTTTCCTGAATTGGCTTAAAATAAATTTAAGAACTCTTCTGATTTTGAGAATTGTGGGAGGGTGATGGTGGTGAGGGCTGACTATCAAGGCTTGAAATGCAAGGGTTGATATTACTAAATAGTGCTTTCCTGTGCGTTCTGAATGTGATTTATATGATAAAGTGAACTGTGCTTAGATGAAAGTCACTCTAGGGCTCCTGGTGGTGGTATTATTGAAGTGCTCAATGTTGAGAGGAGGGTACATGAAATCAACCATGGTGGAGAGTGAAGGAAAACAGTATTATTTCATTCATCTTTTTCTTCCTGCAGGTCCAGGATGACTCCCATTTGAAGCCTATCCTGCTCCAACAAGTGTATACATCCATGCCTGGGAGAAGATAGGAGTGAGGGAAATATGGGTTGGGAGTGATTTAAAAAAAAAAAAAAATCTGTCATTGTGGAATGGAAATTGGATTGGCAAGCGCAGAGTGTGGATGTGACAAAACCCCAGGTAAACAAATGAAAATGGCACTAGTGTTGCTTCCACTCTCTGCATGGGCTACTTAGCAATGGAAATCACCTTTGGGTAACAATAGCTTAGGAATGTTTATGTTCATAAAAAGTCTGGAACATATTATGAGAGCCACAGAAGAAGTCTTTCCATGTGAGAGCCTCAGTGAGAAGTGCTACAACCCCACCCAGCTTCACAAAGAAGGAAGCTGCTAACACTTGCTGTCATAGCAAAGCAGAATATCTTGTATATAATTTTACAATCAGACTGGACTCCAATTCACCCTGATCTCACAAGCATGAAGAGGTAATAATGGAGAATAGTAGTACTACCAATTTTTGACTGTTTATTCAGCCTTTTTCGGCTGAAAACTTCCAGTTCATGAAAGGAACACTGTTGACCCCATTAAACCTCTGTTAAGAGAATGCAATAAGAATTAGGATTATGGTAATAAATGGGCAGGGTAAAGTGAATCTGATGATGAAAGTGAAAACTGAGTAAAATTCAAAAGTGCTTGTACATGTCTAATGATAATTTTTTTGAACATTTATTTCATTTGGAATAAATTAATACAGTATCAATTTATGTAAAGAATCTTTTTTTTAAGTCTTTTTCATTGCTTTGCTCACTTGTTCCCTAAAACAAAAAAACAAAACAAAACACATTCTGGATAGCCAAACCTTTCACATTCATATAGACTATCTTTGTTAAAGATTATTCTTTGTTATGCCATCAATTCTGCAGAGTGATCATATGGTTACCAATAATCCTTGGTAGATCTTCTTTGGATCTAACGAGAGGTCCTCATACTATAGATCTCTCAGTTATTGGGAAATAACTCCTTTTTTAGCCAGAGCTTGGTTCCCTTTTCTTTTGTATGAAAGTTAAAAGAGATTCTCATTTCTGCTGTGTTTGATGGTTGTATCTGGGTCATGAGTATCCCATTCTCCCCAGAAATTAGTTTTCTGACTTTGTTTTTCCTTAGCCTAGTATTTCAAAAGCTCATTTTATTTATTTCTATATAAAATTTTGTGGGTGATTTGATTAGTCAGTAATGACCACTGACCGCTTAAAATTGAAAAGTAATAGCTTTTCTTAATTGGGGTAAAAGGAAAAAATGCTCAGTTACTTATTTTTAAAGGCAGCATTGTCAACAGTGTGATGAAGTTCTCAACACCTACATGATACCCTGCCTCAAACCTGTACTAGTCCTAGAGTGGAGATTGCATAATGATAGGAATCTCTCTCACTTTAAGGCTCCTTTAAAATACCTTGCTTAAACATAGAGGGATAAAAATGATTTGATATATAATTGCTCCTAAACATTTACAGTGGTGTGCAGGAGTTAGCCATTAATGGGGATAAATCCCTGGGCACCTCTTTCAATGTTTATCCTCTTAAATTTTTTATACCAAAATACTTGATATTTCACTATTGAGTAAGGAACCTAAGCCAAGATCTGATTTCATTTACACTTATGTAAATTTAGAGTATCTCCATTGGCATTTATTAAGTTTCTCCATATTTACATGGCTCTAGAGGAGATACACTCAGATAACTGAACTCAGACTCTTGTCCCATATGTTTAATATAGCCTTAATGACTTTGTTACCTGATAGTCCATAATGACTCCAAGAAAACTCCTGCAGGATAGTAAGAAAATAATACTGAGTTTGAAAAGCAAACGTGATCTCTGAACTAAAAAAGAACAAGGGAAAAAAGGATATAGTTGCCAAGAAATTTGGGGGCAGGGGAGTGGGAAGAGCAGAGGGAGCCAACCCATTTTCCATACAATAGGAGAGAGATCCTTACTGCATAATCTCTAATGACTCAGAAAGCAACAAAAAGAGGGAGAAAGCAGTTTTACAGCAATCTGAACAGTTGGGCGAGATGGAAACTGCAAAGCAAGCATATAGGCCAGATTCTGAACTGATGCTGGTTGGTTTACTCAGTATTATTTCAATGGTGTGGTATTGCTTTCCACCTGCTGACATTCTGGCCCATCATAGCTTGGGTAAATCCCAGCTACTCATCCATATCACCTGTTATTACAGTGCAATACATTATAATCACAGCAGTAAGTATTTTCACGCTGTAGAAATATCTGGTGCTCATGTAGCATAATGGACAACTGAGTATATCCTAGATAGGGGCAGTCAATGACAGCACCAGGTCAGGCTGTGAACTGTTCAGCTGCAGCAGAGGCCTCCTTTTTAAACTTTTTATGCTTAGTGTGGAGTATAGGGAAATGAAAGAGCAAAGATCTTTCAGTGTGATACATGCTATATGCAACATGTCGTATGACAGACACATTCTCCTTTACTTGTCCAGAATAATATAGATAATATAAAGGTTACCTTCTGTAATACAGAATTAGCAGGATGATGGTGTTCTGGCTATACTGTAGCTCCTCTGTATTCAGTGTCCAATACATGAAAAACCTTTTGCTGTCTTGCCTTTCTCCTTGTTTCCTGAAAATTTCATTTGTTCCCATGCAGCTCTATGTCAATGCTGGTTTAAAACTTAACCTGGATTTATATAAAATATAAGTCTGATTTTTATCTTCAAAGCCATTGGGGCATATATCCTTATAGTAAAGTTGAATTTTGTCCAGTCTTCAATCACTGTACATCAATGAAAGTGTGCAGGAGATGCCTCTCCACTTGAGGTTAGGCATATTATTTAATATTCAAGTCAGGGATTTGATCCCTTTGTACTAGGCATTGTGCACATACATATAATGAAAAGCTCCTGTTCCAAAGAACTTAGAATGTATATGGTGTAATTGTGCTTCTTACTGAAAGTTTCTCTGGTTTTGCCTTTGAATACATGTCCTTCATTACCTTCTGAAAGAAAGTTAGCTTTTGTGCAAATAGAGTAACTACAGAATTGCACCTGTGTGAATTTGCTTCCAGTGTTACATCCTTTCTAGAAATTGACCCTGCTATTGTGAGCATGTTCACATGGTTAAGATTAATGAGTCAATTATTTTTATACAAGCTATCTGTCACGTAGATGGTTTTCCTTGATTTGATTGTTAATTAATAAAGAGTGTTCAATCCTCCTTTTATTGATGTTCATGCGTTAATCAGGAGCAATTATTATTAAGACTTTGGTGAATGGTTGTTTCCAGGCTCCTTAATTCAATATGCAGTACATTAGGCAGAGCAGAAAGAGGTGCGCTGAAGCGGTTTTCTCCAACCACTTCCAAGTGAAAATTAGGTGCCTGTACCATGTAATGCAGGGATTGCCATTTGAAGTATAACATTACTAAATCAACGCACATTATTTGAAAGTGTAATCCTCTGCTGGTGTGGATGATTATATATCAAACATAAGCTTTTTGGATCAAGTCTTCCTGGTCCCTCTAGGCAACGCAACTGCCAATATCAAGAATTTGCAATGCTGCTGATTTTTGTGTTCAGAGAAGTTTCACATTCCTCAAAGTTTGGCCTTGGATTTCAGTAAGTTTTAGGAATAAGCCTTCAACTCTGGGCCACCAGCTCTGTGTAACACCTTGCCTTAGCATGTGGGTTAATGTGGCACTTTGCAGTGAGGATAAGACACTATCTGCAAATGCCTAATGGATAGGCTCCATAATTTCAAGGGGTAGGTGTAAATATTGTTTAGTAACCAGACAGTACTGCTGCATATAATGTGTCTGAATGTATAGAGTTAAATCTAGATTGAAAATGTCTTAATGGTGCTATTGCTGTATTCAGATTCTAATCATGTTGGCAGTATTGTTTGTCTGTCCTTTCCTGAATCTATTCTGCCCTGTCTTCATTTCCTGGCTCATAATCATTCCTAGGCACAGAAGATGACTACAGGTTAGAACCATGTAAGCAAAATGACCACTAAGTGGGGTTAAAACATTACATATAAGAGCTTGGGCTTCAGTAATTTAGTTTGAGTTTTGATCCTCACTGGGCTCATCTACACATGCATTTATTGCACAGTAACTTAGGACCAGAGTCTATACATGCAGGCATTAAAGCACAGTAACGCTGTGTGTGGACAGATTTGGGACTAACTTTAATCCCAATTCAGTGCTGTGATCTACACATACCTTACTGTATAGTAACTAATCAGGTATAAATTTGATGCCTGTATCATACAGGTATCAGTAAATGTGCATGTGTAGATGCACCCACAGTGTTTCCAAATTTGTCAGTGGCTTCCACACAAGTCTTTTGCTCTATTGATGTGAATGGTCTCTCTCAGTGCTGTGATCTACACATCTTTTGTCATCAAGGTCTGAGCTTTTGTGACTCACCAGCTGCAAATTTTGTCTATGATCCCTGCTGACTTCCTGCCACTGGGGCGGGGGCCTGGACTTGTTGATCCTCTGGGGTCCCTTCCAGCCCAAATGTCTATGAAATCTTTCAAAACCCGAAAGGGCTTGAGCTGGCCAAACCTTGAAACCTACACTTAAGCTGTATACCCTTCAAATTGTGTGCGCATTGAGAAAATACATCGGTATACACAAATGTCTTTCAGAACTGGAACAAAATGCTTTGGCACCTACCAGTATCAAGTAGGCAGCAGGCTGACAGATATGAATGCACTTTCATTTAAACATATGCAATTTCATTGTAGTAAATCCTGTCATGAAAGGGCTGCATTTCACTCTTAAAGCGTACAACTTCAGTGCTACCATTGAAGTAGTCATTGAGGCATCACAACTGTAATTAGGGGGAGAATTTGTACAACTTTTTTTTTACTGTCGGTCAGGGCTGTCCAGCTAGCAGCTTTTGTGCCTCATCAGCTGCAGACTCCCTGGGCTCCCACCTGGCCACTACTACCCTATTGCTGTGGCTGTAGACAGGAGGCTTGGGGTTCTCCTCCCTCTGGCTTCCCACTGCTCTGCCCCAGGGGGTGGGGCAGTGTAGCTGGTGAGCTGGTGGTAAGGGACCTGTGTGCATTATGTTTTGGGGCATGGGAGGGTGTCCAGATGCACAGTGCAGCAAGGAGACATGTAGTGTGTCATCCAGGGGGCCCATGGCTCCAACTGGTGTGGTCCCCACTAGTCTGCCCTGTGGGGTGTGTGGCCCCTGGCTATTTAGAAGTTGGACAGCACACCTATCACCAATTCAAGCTCATACACACTGAAAATTAGACAACAATTAGCTGTCAATACTCACACACTCAGTACACATACGCAGATCACTATATATTATACACACACAATGACTATACATATTCACCAGTTCATACACAAAGCATCCACCTACACATACACACATGTGAGTTCCTAACTTGGATGGTACGGTATGTATGTGTGTGTTTGGGGGACTTGGGCTACCTGGGGGAAGGTTAAGGTGAGAGAGAAAGTGTAAGGAGTGAAAGTTGCTGGAACCGGTGTTAGAACCAGTAGACTAGAGAGAAGCTGGGCTGAGGAACTGAGGCTTGGGGTTACTTGAAGGAACTGAGGCTTGGGGTTACTGGTGCAAGGGAAAAGGCCTGGCTGCAAGGAGGAGACAGCCAGGAAAGAGAGAGAGGCAGACAGCTGGGAGCTTGGGGCTGGAAATTGAGGCAGACAGCTGGGAGATCAGGGGGCAGATAAGTGGTGACAAGGATCAAACAGTCAGGAAACAGACAAAAACCCAACTTGGGTTCAAAATAACAGGTTTATTAAAGCGACAACACACCACACAGCCCATGAAGTTATTGGTTCCCTCCCCCCACCCACAAGCACTCACAATGGCAGCAGGAAAAAGATACTCAGTGGAAGGGTTGGTGTCCAGGTAGGGAAGAGAAACAGAGTCCAAGTCCTTGGTTGAAGAGAGGGTGGGGATGATAGCTACCTATCCAGGCTGAAAAGGGGTCTTTGTCCAGCAGGTGTTGTCCAGACGGGGGGCACCAGCAGGGCCTCTGGGTGGATAGGTGATGTGGCATGGTGCTGGTCCAGATAGAGGGGGCATCCCAAGAAGTCAGTCTTCACTGCCTCTTTTTATGGGGCAGACTACCTGTGATCTCCTATGGGGAGGGCATGTCCAGGCAAAGTCAGTCCTCTTCCAGAGGGTTCCAGGTGTTCTTACTGAGCATGTACCACCTTGGCACAATGGTGGGTTGCCTCATCTTTTGTTTCTTGAATGCTGAGGGTAGTTCCAATGGCTGGGTCATTGGTCCAGGTATTGGTTTTGATGGTTCAGTCATTCAGAGGGAGCTATTTTTAGACCTACTACCATTGTCTCTCAAGCACCCTCATTCACTCCCATTAATTCAGGAACCAAGTTACATAGGAGGTGTAGGTATGAGCCATAGGTTACGATATACTTGCACAATAGGGCATGGGAGCAAGATGGAGACTTGACAAACAAAATGGAAACTTGACATGACTTATGCTAGCTTACATATGTAGGCCTAAATCATATAGTATCAGTAAAACAGTAATATGGAACAGTAAAAAAATCAATATAAACCTAATAATTATACAATATAAAGAAGGAAAAAAACCCAAAATGAATACAACTTGCTACCAAAATAAAATGCTGAAGCTTATCCTATGTCTTAGCTCACTTATAATTATCTATAGGAAATAGAGAAGGAGAGAAAAAGTCAGAAATGGTTGGGGAAGGGGAGGGAATGCATTTTAAAATTAAAAAGAAAAAGAAAAACTGGGGGTTTTGTTACAGGAAGTGGATCAGAAGTACCAGCCACAGGGGGACCCCGGATGCCCTCCCCCAGACCCAGAAGGCTCCCAGTGCACTCCCTGGAGGATCCAGAAGTGGACTGAAAGTGCTTCTGGTCAACTTCCGGGTCTGCTGCTGGGTTTGCTGGGGATTCCCCCATGCTGCTGTGGGACACTCCATGTGCCCCAGCCTCACAGCATTCACGAGCCGCCTGGTACCTAGAGGTATGTAGAAAAAAACATTTAGAGCTGTCTCTATGTCCAAATCTCCAAATCTTTCCAAATCTCTCCAAATGGATTCAGAGGGTTCTGATTCAATTCAGAGAGATTAAAGGGTCCTCTGATTTGATTCAGATTCGGAGATTCAGCCACCTGATTGGGTCGAATCTCCACCAAATTGAATCAGGGACCAAAGCTTCGCACAGCCCTAGTGGCTGGGGAGGGTTGTGGCATGTGTGGAGGGGAAGGATTTGCTCACAGCCTCCCCATGGCAGGTAGAGTCCCCTGAAGTGCTCCTACAAGCCCTGGCTCTGTGGTCCTGCTGCTCCTGCCCGAGGGCACTGGTGCAGCCCCATGCTGCCACTTCCTCCCATCTGCCACCGCTGCCCTTCTGCTGTTTCCCCATCCCTCCACCCTGCTCAGTGCTCCAGCACCACATCCTAGCTGCATGGTGGAGACCACAGGATGCAGCAGGAGCTGGAGAGGCCCAGCTAGCACTGCATAGGGCCAGCCAAGAATTGCAGGGGCCAACTGGCTCCTGCTGCATCCTGCAGCCTGATACTGCAGCCAGGAACCACGTGGTACCAAAGCACCTGGAGGAGGGTTGAGGGGAGCAGTGCGCAAATGGCTGTGGCAGGGCAGGGGGTAGAGTGGGAGCAAGTGGGCATGTGGGTGGGAGCATAGTGACAGCTGGAAAGGAACACGGGACCCATGCAGTGTGCAGGGGCCAGTGCCAGCAGGGCCCAGAGCGGGTGGCAGGAGCGTGGGCCAGTAGGGGCTCTATGGAGTTGGGCCAGCTGTACCAGTAGGGAGAGGGGGGAGATGGCTCGGCTCACAGAGCCCAGGCTAAAAGGGGCTCTGCATTTCTGTGGCCTGCTCTGGCCCCTGCCAGCCTTAGGCCCAGCGCATGACCATTGGCTGCGCTCCACATGCTGGCTTTCTGCCCCTTCCCCCACCTGCTGTCACTTTCAGTGCTTTCCTGTTGCCCTCCATCCCATGCTGTCTGCTTCAGCACCACATGGTTCCCGGCTGCAGCCTGGGACCACAGTAGCCAGCTTGACCTTACCCTGAGGACTGGGGCGATTGCCTGCAGTCTTCTCCTGCCCCCCCCCCCCGGTCTTATCTGAATTTCCCTGTGGCACAGGGAGGCAGGAACAGCCCCACAACCAGGCCAGAACCCTTTGCTTGGCACTGGGCTTCTGGTTGGGGGTAGGGGGACAGGGATGGCAAGGCCTTGCTTCTGCAGCTGCTTGATCCTGCTGGCAGCGCCACCTGGGTCCTGCTGTTCCTGGCTCCTGTCATCCTTGAAAGGCAGATAGAATGGCCTGGTGGGCTGGATGTCACCTGTGGGCCATATTTTGCCTCCCCCTGACCTATACAGTACCACATTGATGAACTCACACAAGGTGAAACCATAGCATGGTTATATGCCTTAGTTCTATAAGTCCCATACCTTCTCAGAAAGGAGGAGAAGAGGGCATGAGAAACTTAACCCTTCCTTTCCATCCTACCACCTAAGCTGTTGTAGTAGCAGTGGTTAACACAGAGCGAGAGAGAGAATACTCTTTTAGCTGACAGGAAATTGAGAACAATAATGGAGTTAAAGTCCAGGGCCCATACCAAAAAGTTTCGGATTGCCATGCCTATATGCTTACTGTCATCTTTTTCTACAGAGCACTTTGTAAATCAGAACACTGGAGAGCTCCTTTTTTGACTCCCTATTTTTTTTATTGTTATTAGTGCTGTAAAGTACTCTTAAACTAGAAGGCTGTTGAGGAAAATGAATGCTGTACCTTTTATAGCTATGATACAAACTGTAATGTATGTAACAGAAATATTACTTGTACCGTTTGCAGCCATGAATATTGTATCACATTATGCTGCAACCATTTTGCTCTCATATTCCCACTACACTGATACAGATAGTTCACAATGGAAACTCGTGATTGGTGATGGATGCCTGGCATGTAACCAGCCATTATAGAAAAAGACTACTGCGTCTGCAGAATAGACTCATTAAGGAACAGCAGTGTATTCCTTCCATTGAACAAATAAGAGCAACAGTAACTACAAAAATGAAAACTGATTTTTTGGTGGAATGGAATCATTGAAGGGAAAAAAATGCTGTGTGGTCACTGCATTGTGGAAGTATTAGCTAATGCAGCTGCCTGGGGTAGCATAGGGAGGGGAAGAAGCTGGGGTTGGGGGGGTTGTGTTCATTGCAAAACTGGATCTAACTTCTATTCAGTGTGTGGAGAGGGGTGAGGGGAGCAGGGTGCTAGGGTATGTGGCCTGAAGAAGCCATCACCTGTTTTTTAAAGAGACATTATTTTAAAGAGTCCAGAAGGAACCAGGGCAGGAAAATACATTCTGCCTGAATCATTTTATGTATGCATATGCATGAGATTTGACATGGACCAGAGCCTAAACTGGTCTAAATCAATTGAAATTAAAGGCACATTGCCAGTTTACATCAGATGAAGATCTGGCCCTGTTTTTTAACAGTGTATAATATAAGAGGACATCTTTGCATTCATTGCAAAAATCACGTGTTAACCAGCCTGATGTCAGATACCTAGTATTTAAAAAACAAACAACCCCCCCACCAAAACTGCCTACCCACAAGTTAAGCAGGACCAGATGGTACAAGGTGCAGTATAACACTCCTAGTCTACACCGAATACACAGGCATATTTAATACTGTGTTAGTTAACACGTGTTTTTACTCACTGTCCTTTTCCAGTGTAGACAACCTCTGTTGTCGGATTAGTGACTGAACAGAGGCAGGCTGAACCTTCCTGCTTCAGTGAGCCAGGATAGACATTGAACTGATGAGCTATTTTTTATTTTCTTTTTACAAACTCCATTCCAGCACACAGTGTAAAATGAAGTCCAATGAAATTCAATTGCAGCTTTTTCTGGTTGTTTTTCTTCTTTTCCTCTTAGGAAGCTGTAGATTCCTCTTTAGCCCAATTTTCAGTGAATAGACTGTCGTACAGTAGTTCTTATGTATTGGACTTAGACATCAATGTGTTGAAGTTATAAAAGTAACAATCATATAAATTATTCAAGCAGCCCCTTGATTCAACTTGAGTTTTACTGGCGGTTGGTTTATAGAGCTGTTTTCAAGGCAGGCAATTGAAGGCAGTCATTTACTGAGCATCCAGAATACCACAGAGGCTGAAAGAGGAGCTAACAAGGCAGGGCAGATATTTAGAGCACCGTATCAGTGGCTGGAAATGCTCCTATGTGTATGTGCAGCAAATATCACCAAATGCAGTCAGATGCATAGTCTGTCTCCCCTTCCTCTTTTCTTGCCCCTTCAGTAACGAGAATGTGAGCATCAAAGCACAGAAGCCAGATTAAATATACTGTATGTCTCTTTTGCAGCTATAGTCAAGTTCCCGAAGATGAATAAACTGAAAAGGTTGGCTATGAATAGAGTTCATTGATTTTGATTATGATGATTCCTTCAAAGAGTAGTTATCACTGGTTTCCTGTCAAAGTTGGGAGGGCATTTCAAGTAGAATTCCCTATAGATCTGTCCTGTGCTTTCTTCTATTTAATATTTCATTAAGAAATTAGAAGATGAAATAGCAAACACACTTGGAAGACTGGTGCTTCAAGGCTGTGGGTAGCTCCTTGTATCCAGTTCTAGCCAACACACTTTAAGAAATATAGGAGGGAAAGATATAGACAACCTGAGGAATACAGAAGGAACCAACGAAAATTATAAGTGGTCTGGAAAAGAGGACCTGTGGAGAAAGGTTGAAAGAACTGGTTTTGTTTAATCTAGGGAAAAATATATAGGGGACACAGCATAAGACAGTCTGCAAATATGTGAAAAGTTGTTATAAAGAGGAAGGCAATCAATTATTCTCCATGCCCACAATGGGAAGAATAAGAAATCAGCTTACTTTTCAGCAAAGATGATGTTGGATAGATATTAGGAAAACTTCCTAACTATGAGGGCAGGTGAAAGACTGGAGCAGGCTACTTAGGAATTTGTGGAATCTCCTTCTTTGGAGTGATTATTTAAGAACAGTAGAGAGAAATATCACTCAGATGTTGTTATCAACCTTTTAGACCAGTGGTTTTCAACCTGTTGTCCATGGACCTCTAGAGGTCTGCAAACTATGTCTGAGGGGTCTGCAAAAGATGACTATGATTAATTGAAAGTATGTGAATAACTTCTTTTACAATTCAAAAGAATCTGCACATCCATTTGAAAATGTTTAGAGAGACTCACAAATGAAAAAAAGGTTGAAAACCATTGTTTTAGACCCCCAGGCACCCCTCTATACCTTTTATGAATTTAGCAGCACCCCATTTCAAAAGCTAATTTCACTAATATCATAGAATCATAGAAGTAGGGTTGGAAGGGACCTCGTAGATCTTCAAGTCTGACCCCCCCCCCGCCCACCTGGGTGGGAGAAAAGAATAATTTTGACTACAGAAATAGAAGCAGTTCTTCTGTTGCCTTGTGGGGTCACACCAACTCTCAGGATCTGAATATTGCGCTGTTAGACAGGAGGGTGTGACAATTTCACATATACAAACACACAAATAAATCAGATGCATACACACTCGCACTACCAGCTCAGGCACATACACATCCAAACCAGCCTAGGCACATGCGTACCTGTCACCAATTCAAGCACATACATGATACACCCCAGAAGTTAGACGCATCACTAATTCATATGTCATGCACACAATGCCATACACACACACACACACACACACACACACTAGCAAGTCAGATTGTCACGGAGCGGGCCCTAGGAGTGGCTGTGATCTCCCTAGCGCCCCCTACCATGCCAAATTAACTGTTTAGCACCCTCAGTCTCGCCCGCCACGTGTTATATATCTTTTAAGGGAGGCTGCCTTACTGTTCCCTATGACACGGTGCTCTGTTTGTCCTGGCCCCTATCCTATGAGGGGTGACCCGGTATGCCCCAGCCTTATGGGCTACGCATGCCTCCGACCTCCCCTTTAGCACGCCCCAAGCCTTGCAGATGTACTGGACGTTGACTGGTCAGTTTACTCTCTGCGCCCCGACTTGGTGCTCTTGGGCTTGCCATGCAACTGGTGCCTCCTGCAGGCGCTCTGGCCTTGTCACTCAACCGGCGTCCTGGCTAACGCCCCTGGGCTTGTCACGTAACCAGCGCCCTTACTGGCGCTCCTGAGCTTGTCACGCAACCAGCGCCCTCTTACCGGTTCCCTTGTATTCGCTAGCCCACTCAGGCCAGCTCACTATGCTTGCTCCTTTAAGTTCCTCGCTAAGCTTGCCCCTCTGGGCTTGTCTATACACTTGCCCATACTGGGCTCCTCAATAAGTTCGCCCATGCTGGGGCTTCTCCCAGATAGGTAGTTCCCCACTAGGGTCTGTCTGACCATGGTCACCATGGGTTCCCCCCCACCGTAGGGTTTGTCTCCGCGCTCCCTGCGTTTTCGCCCTGACTGGGCTTCTCCACAGTCACCGCGTGCATCCCCACGGGGCGCTACCCTGCTGGGGTTTCATCACCCACCTCCCGCAGTAAGTTCCCCTCACTGGGGTCTCGTGCTCCTCACGGTACTAGCCTTCTCTGAGGCCTGTCCCGCACTTCTCATGCTTTCCTGCCCACACTGGGGCCTTCTCACAACGGAGCTCAGGCAGCCTCCACCTTACTTGGCCCCCAGACCCCTTTCCTGGGTCCTACGCCCTACTGGGCAAAATACCGCCCTCATGGGCTGGGGTCTCAACACCCCACACACCGCGCCTCTCCAGCGCTCACCTGCCATGCCAGCTGTGGCACCAATTGCTGTGCCCTCACTGGCACTGCTTGCTGTGCCCTTACTGGGCACCAGGAACCCCTGAGCTACTGGGGAGCTCCCATGAGGCCTCCTTGAACCCCTACAGCCTCACCCAGTCCTCCGGTGTAATGATAATAAACTAGCAACATAAAGCCCTGAGCCAACTGGCTACAACCCAAAAGAAGCCGCCCAGCTATAACCTAAACTGTGCGCCACCTAGCCGCTCCCTCACCTGTCTTCCAGGGTTCTCTTCACCCCTTCTCATCATTATAAGAACGCTGGAGCACTCTGGCTGCTCTGCTTAACGCTGCTCGGCACAGCAGCAGCACTCCTGCTCCTTGGGCTGCCAGAGGGGAACTAAGTCTGGGCTTGGCCTGTCTGGTTATAAAGGCCAAGCCCTGCCCCCTCCTGGTCAGCTGACCCAATCTGTTGCTTAGGCAACCCCCGGCTGTGCTGCCCTATTGATTGGCAGCTAAGCCCGCATCGCCATCACTAGTAGCGAGCACCCTAGTGCTCCGCTACACAGATACACTCACATTCAAAATAACTAGTTTAGGTTTATGCACACCTATCACCAGTTTAAGCCCATACATACTACACACACCAAATTTAGACAGAATCAGTTACCAGTTACCAACACCTGCACATCCAATACACATACGTGGATTACTAATTCATATACCACACACACACAATGATATCTGTATATGTGTATATATATGTGTGTATTCACTAATTTACACACATACCACCCACCTACACATACACACAGGTGAGTTCCTAAGTTGGGTGTTGTCATGTGTATGTATGTGCTTGGTGTACTTGGGATACCTGGGGAAAGGTTAAGGTAAGAAAGTAGGAGTGCAGGGAGTTAAAGTTACCAGGACTGGGATTAAAACCAGTAGACTAGATGAGCTTTAAACTAGCATCGCCGGGGGAGGGGGCCACAGAAAGACGAGGAGATACCACCCGAGCAAGACAGGTAACAAATGCTAGGAGTGCCCAGGTAAGAAACAGGAGTCCAAACAGTCTCCCAAACCGGGGGGTGGCACACACAGCTAGGCTGGGCCTTAAATGCCTATATACCAATGCTCATAGTGTGGGGAATAAGCAGGAGGAACTTGCCCTCAGAATAGCCAGTTCAGACCCAGAAGTAATAGGGCTTACAGAAACTTGGTGGGATTCATCCCGTGACTGGGAAGTTAGCATTAGGGGCTATAGGCTTTACAGGCAGGATAGAGAAGGAAGGAAAGGCAGGGATGTGGTGCTGTATGTCAAGGAGCACTACACATCCTCTGCCAGCAAAATGGGGTCAGAGGAGGGGCAAGCTGAAGTGCTCTGGGTAAAGATGCAAGGGGGCCATGGGGAGAGGGATTTAATGGTGGAGGTCTACTACAGACCCCCAACTGAGAGGAGGAGCTAGACTGGGAATTTTTGGGCCAGCTGCAGGGGCACTTAAGGCAAGGGATGTAGTTGTCATGGGTGATTTAAATTACCCAGACATCTACTGGGAGGAACAGTCAGCCAGGTTGGACCGTTCCAGGAGGTTCCTGGCCGAGATACAGGACCTCCACTTAATTCAGGAGGTGCGCAGTCCCACTACAGAAAATGCCCTGTTGGACCTGGTGCTGGCCACAGGCGATGACCTGGTAAGGGGCCTCCAGGTCCTTGACCACCTGGGTGATAGTGATCATCGCTTGCTGGAACTCACCATCCAGGGCAGGGTGTCAAGGGCCAGCAGCAAGGCAGTAGCCCTAGACTTCAAGAGGGCAAACTTCAACAAGTTGAGATTAGTGGGAGAGGCACTGAGGTTCTCAAGGGCCAGTGCCTAATATGAGTGGTCATTCCTTAAGGAGACGATACTCAGGGCCCAAGGGGTGATCATCCCAACAAAAAGCAAGGGGGGCAAGAGTGCCTGAAAGCCCCCCTGGCTCACCAGGGGTGTACGGAAAAGCCTGATTGCCAAAAAGGAGGTGTACACCCAGTGGAAGGGGGGGTGCTATCTCCAAAGAGAAGTATACCTCCTCTGCTCAGGCCTGTAGGGGGGCTGTCAGGAAAGCTAAGGTGGACATAGAGCTAGGACTTGCGTCCAAAATCAAAGATAATAAAAATTCCTTTTTCAAATATATAGGGAGGATGAAGAAAGCACCAGGAA
>NW_017728950.1:56991606-56992808 GCF_001723895.1 Crocodylus porosus | reverse complement strand
AGGATGAAGAAAGCACCAGGAAACATGGGGCCCCTGCAAGATCCTCTGGGCAATCTGGTGGTTTAACCAATTCTTCACCTCTGTTTTCTTGGGCAGGGACTGGGACTTCCCCACCGTGATGCAAGACGGACTCAAGGGGAATGCCTCCAGACCTCAGGTTGGGGAGAACCGGGTTAGAGAGCTTCTGGAGGGGCTGGATGTGTTCAAATCAGCTGGTCCAGATGCTCTCCACCCCAGGGTGTTGAGGGAGCTAGCAGGGGTTATTGCAGGGCCCTTGGCATGGCTTTCTGAGCACTCGTGGTGCTTGGGCGAGGTGCCGGATGATTGGAAGATAGCCAATGTGGTGCCCATCTTTAAAAAAGGGAGGAGGGAGGACCCAGGCAACTATAGGCCTGTCAGTCTTAATCCTAGGGAAACTCTTTGAGAAGATCATCATGGAGCACATTTGTGATGGGAGGCCTCAGAGATGATGCTCAAGGGCAACCAGCATGGTTTCATTAGGGGCAGGTCATGTCAGACCAACCTGATTGCCTTTTATGATCAGGTCACAGAAGCCTTGGATGCAGGTGTTGCTGTGGGTGTAGTCTTTCTGGACTTCAGCAAGGCCTTTGACACCATCTCCCATCCCATCCTCATTAAAAAATTGGGCGACTGTGGCATTGATGCCTACACAGTCAGATGGATTGCAGATTGGCTGAAGGGTTGCACTTAGAGGGTGGTGGTGGATGGGTCATATTTGACCTGGGGAGAAGTGGGCAGTGGAGTCCCCCTGGGCTGGGTATGTGGGTCCGCGCTGTTCAATCTCTTTATCAGTGATTTGGATGATGGGGTGAAAAGCAGCCTGTTTAAATTCGCTGATGATACCAAAATTTGGGGTGAGGTGAGCATGCTAGTAGGGATGGAAAGACTGCAGCAAGATATGGATAGGTTACAGGGGTGGGCTAGCAAAAACAGGATGCACTTCAATACTGACAAGTGCAGGGTGCTGCACTTGGGCAGTAGTAACAAGGAGCACACTTATAAGATGGGAAACTCCTTCTTGAGAGCATGGAGGCAGAAAGGAATCTTGGAGTCATTATTGACTCCAAGATGAACATGAGCTGACAATGCGAGGTCACGGTTGGAAGGGCTAACTGGACCTTGTTGTGCATCTACAGATGCATCTCTAGCAGGGCCAAGGAGGTGATCCTCCCCCTCTATGC
>NW_017728950.1:56950988-56991294 GCF_001723895.1 Crocodylus porosus | reverse complement strand
GGATCTGGAACCAACTTCCAAGGGAAGTGGTGCTGGCTCCTACCCTGGGGGTCTTTAAGAGGAGGCTTGATGCCTACCTAGCTGGGATCATTTGAGCCCAGTTTTTTCTCCTGCCCAGGCAGGGGGTCAGACTTGAAGATCTACAAGGTCCCTTCCGACCCTATTTCTATGATTCTATAACTACAGGGGCCTGGGCTGAAGAGCTGAGGCTCGGGGGTAACTTTAGGTTAATTAATCTTAATTGATTAAAAGACAAGACCCAAAGCTTGCAGAACAGGGAAGCATGCTGGCACAGAGTCTGGGACTGCAACCAGAGCTACAGGGGAGCTGAGAAGGTAGGTAGGGAGAGGGAAAAATGGGACTAAGGGAAAGTGTGGGTGTTAAAGAGGGGCTCTGGATGCAGGGAGCCAGAGGATGGCTCCAGGGCAGCTAGAGAAGTTGCAGGGAGTGGCAGTAGGTGCTGGAAGCTGGAGAAAAGCTCCAGCTGCTGGAGAAAACTGCAGGACAGCTAAGAGGAGCTGGAAAGCTGCAGGAAGGGGGGATTACAGAAGGTGTGGGGGAAGCCTGGAAACAAAAAGATGGACAGCAGAAAATCACTGGAAAAGCAGCAGGCAGCAGGAAAGCAGAGAAAGCCAGGAGAAAGTCACAGGGAAAAGGCAGTAGGAGCAGGGGAAGCTGAGAAGTGGCAGAAAAGGGGAGATGGAATTGGGATGAGATCGGGAAACTAGCAGAGAGGGTGGGGACTAGAGCTGAGAAAGAGAGACAGAGAGAGAGAATGGGGCTGGAATTTAACATAAGGAAAGGACTGGGATTTAGTAAAACATTACTCAACTTGGGGTTGCAAATGACGGTGGTTTTATTGAACAGGGGAGATGGTGACACAATGTCTTATTGCTTCCCTGGCACCCACACACATGCACACAATAACAGCAGGGGTTAGAAAGGCTTGGTGCAGGGCCTGAAGTCCACTGAAGTCCAGGAGGAGAGAGAGATAGAGTCCAAATTGTAGGAGGAGGTGTACAGGTAATATCTACCTATCCCAGGCTGGAAAGGGGTCCTTGTCCAGTAGGTGTTGTCCAGAGGGGTGGTGTCGCTGGCAGGGCCTCTGCGTGGATAGGTGGTGTGGCATGGTGTTGGATCAGATGGAGATGGTGTCCCCTGGGTCTGCCCTCACTGACCCTTTTTATAGGGGCAGGCCTTGTGTGACCCTAGTGACAGGAGGCATGCCCAAGTAAGGGTTAGCCCCTGGTGTACTGAGCATGTGTGCTTCATGCAGGGATGTGTGGTTTCGAATGTCTGTAGTGGTTTGAGTTGCTGGTTCTGCAGGGTCTTTTGTCTTTCAAAGTCTGGTCTTGTCTCTGTTCCTGGGTGAGGTCCGTGGTTCCTGGATGAATCAATGTCAGTTGATGGCCCAGTAATTACAGGCCATTTAGTAGAGGTCTGCTACCACTGTATTTCAATCATTCCCAATCACTCTCATTCATCGGGGAACCAATTTACATGACTTTGGTTTAATTACAAACACAGGCTTAAACTGTACAATATCCATATGAAACAATAAAAATCAATACAAAAATTATAATAATACAATATACAACAGTAACAATCAATTCAAACTTAATAATAATATAATATAAAACAGTAGCTGGCCAAAACCAAAAACTTGCTACCAAAATAAAAATGTTTAAACCTTATCCTACATCTTAGCTTACTTATACTTATCTATAGGGAATAGAGAGGGAGAGAAAAAGTCAGAAATGGTTGGGGAAGGGGAGGGAATGCATTTTAAAATAAATTTAAAAAAAAGAAAAACTGGGGGTTTTGCTACACTTCTGCAAATACTCAGAAAGACCACAATAGGTCAGAATATTTTTGACACTGGATTTCTGTTTGAAATCTTTGGTTTTATCTTGCAAATCTTATGTAGGTGATTGTATACCTAACAGTGCTAATATTGCACAACACCCCAAGGGACACTTAAAAGGATCTCATGGTGCCCTGGTTGCGCATCACTCATGGGCGACTAGTGCCACCTTAGTTGGTGGTGGGGGCACATGCCCCCACAGTGACCAGTAAGTGACTGGGGGGCTCCCCCCCTCAGCCAATCTCACCAAACTTGGAGGAGGGGGCCTATGGCTGATCAGGGGGTACACTGGCACTCTCAGGGGATGCACCCCCTACTTGTTGCCACTGGCATCATTGATCTAGTTGTATTTAATACTGTATCAGTGCAGGGTCCTCAACTAGATGTTCTCAGTTATCCATGCATTCCTATTATTCTGTGATTACTGATCATTATTCTCTTGTATTAATGATAAATTTCCTTTTCGTTCTATCTTTGAGTGATTTGAGTTAAACTTGGCAGTCAGATTAAAATCAAATGTCATTAAATTATTTGTGTGCATTTGCTTGTGCAGTTGTCATACAGCAGTTTATGTAGATTTGTGATTCTGCCCCGTCCAATTTTACTGTCACTTTAAGTTTCACAAGAGCACGTGGAACGAAAGCTGTTCTTCACTCCCTTACTTATTCTTCCTGGTCATGCCTCTGGAAGTGATTCTGTGCTGGTGTAACAGGGTGGCCTGTCTTCTTAAAGGAAAGCAGCTAGTACATTGAAGGGCTGTAGCTGTGGGAAGGCTTATGAGGATGTGGCACTCGGACTCAAAAAAGCCCAGCAGGCAGAACTGCAGGGGGAGAATGAAAGAGAACTACCAGAGGCAGGGAACCACTGTGCTAGGAGGAGGACAAACCTGGGAAAGGAAACCTGAGGCCACAGCAGACCCACCTCAGGCTCCAAGACAATACGTTTTCTTTGCTTGCTTTGTTCATTGAAGGACTGGGGCAGGGGAGAGGCTCTCCAGGCAGCAAAAGCCAGCAAAGGTGAAAATCTGTGTAGTACTATGGCTTGCTGAGAGACCTTTGGAGTAGGGACAAAGCTGAGCTGGAAGGCCCTGAGGCGGCAACCTGTTATAGCTGGTAACTACTGTGGGTATTTTTGTCCTAGTTCAGGTTCATAAAATGAGAAGTCTAAAGCACAGTGGATGTGCTTGCTTTATCAGATACCTCCTATACTTGGAATTTACTGTTCCTATAATTCTATCGACAGCAAAGAAAAAATACAGATGGATCAAGGAATTTTCTTCTTTTTCATTTCCCCTTGTTTCATTTCCCACTGCTAAATTGCAGAGATGTGGATTTAGTTTGTGCTGAGTCAAGGATCAGCAGTACAAGCAACCAGTAATGACAGTCAAGAGCAGAATAACACTTTACTTTCAATGGAGGAAAGGGAATGAAACTGAACTTCCATTACCACACGAATCAAATGTGAAGGACACTTCTTGTCTTTTCTATCTATCTATGACTAGGGTAACATTCCTATGCCCTTTGGTACAGAGTTATGGTTGTC
Organism: Crocodylus porosus; assembly: GCF_001723895.1. Classification (NCBI taxonomy): domain Eukaryota; kingdom Metazoa; phylum Chordata; order Crocodylia; family Crocodylidae; genus Crocodylus; species Crocodylus porosus. The sequence goes on along the minus strand of NW_017728950.1, from coordinate 56,987,888 downwards.
TAGTCATCTGCCGTACAGGTGATGCAGATGACTGGGAGTTAGGGAATTCGGGTTTCATTCCTAGGTTTGTTGCAAACCTTTTTGATCTCTTGGAAAAAAATCTTTTAACTGTTTGTACCTTAGTTTGTCTCTCAACGAAATGGCTAAATTATCCCACAAGATATTAGTAGACTTTGATTTATTGATGTTTAGATACTATGATAATGAGTATCATAGAAATAAGTAACATTTTTAATTCCCAGTAGCTTAATGGCTTTCTTCCATTAACTTGTTTTTAATACCATTTTGAAATGGTATGAGCACAGTTTGTCCAAGTAGGTCCTTCTGTATTACTGTTTAAAGTCAGGAATAGAAACACCTGGTCTTGGGGTTTTTTTGACCACACATTTTGTATATGCAAATCTATGAATGCAAAATATACTCCAGTTCCTATCTTGTGGGCAGAAATCTCTTTATGTAGGACAGCTTTCATAATCCTATGATTATGAAACATAACATAATCAGGTCCTGTAATGAGTTCTAATTTTCTATTATTTTTTAGGTTGCAGTATACTCAGAGCACCATGCTCTCCTCCTATGAAGAAACTGTGGGAGGGAAAAATTGAAGTTAAAATAACTTCATCTTTAATGTAAAGTATACGGGTAGCTATTCCACATCTAGAGAATAGAAGAGGTTACTGGCTTATTGCAGAAACAAACCATCAGAGTGACCTGAGCACAGTTTGTCTTCATCAGTCATTCTGTTCTGCTGTTTAAAGTCAGGATTGGACCAGTGACCTTGGAGCCTTATCATGAGGCCTCTCCAGGCGGCTTTATTGACTCCATTTCCTTGTGGAAGAGGTTATATTCCCTCAGAAGCTGTTGGAAGCCCTTCTTGCCCCTTAAAAGCTGTTTAAGGGTCTCTGCTGGACAAATATGGCTTTGGTTAATATTTACTCCAACAAATATTTCCACATAGGGGGTCCAAAGGAGAGTGAATTACATATGACAGATAGCACTGCTCCCAGCCTCTGCTGCTTTCAGTTCTGTCCTTTTTTGATAATCAGACATCCAGAAGAGACAGAGAGCAGCGATGTAGGGAAAGAAGGAAGAATGCTGCATTCACTCCTTGCTTTCATGGGGTTAGGGTACCTTTTGGGAGCTAATTTTTGCCTCTTGGCTCCCCATGAGACAATGTGTTAGAGGTGATTTGAGTAATTTAATATTTTAATATATACTAATATGTACTGCTATATAACATTCTACCCTCATTTTGTCTGTTTCTGACTGTAATTTTTCATGTGTCTAAACACAGGCTGATACAGATGAGATGTCAATGTTGAGCTCTGCTAGGTAGAAGTGGGAAATGTGCAGGCCCTGATTCTCAGTTAGGTTTTTTACATTCCTTGTAAGGCACTTTTATGGTGCTAAAGTAATGCAAAATGAGAATTAGGCCTCTAGTTTTCCAGAGCTCTCAAAGCACAACAAACCTCCCTTTACTTATGCAATCAGCACTTTCTTAAATTAATCTGCCTAGCAACACACCCCCACCCCCCGCCTTCCTTCAAGATCATTATAATGGCTTTGTTGAGTAAAAGGGCTATGATTTTTCCTGAACTCAGCCTTTTCCTCTGGGAATCAATGAGGGGAAATGAAGCATTTAACAGAAGAAGCAAGGGAAAAAGCTAATTTAAAATTCATTTATATTTAAATGTTCAATATTTAAATAGAATAATTGTTTCTGTTTGTCTTATTAATAGCCATTCAATATAGTTTTGGATAGTAAAAAATAATGATAATCTAAAAGCTGATTTGTTTCAAAAGAAGAGTTTGGTTAACAGCATATAGAAGTAAAATACTATCAATTAACTGTAGTTTTAGCATATAAGGATATCAGTTTATTCTTCTTTGCCTGTGTGAAAGGTGTGAGAATGCAATATAAAATGGGCATGAATGTGCAAGAACATAGTGCTCAATAAAGTCTAGAAGGAACTGTTGGAAATTGGTCACGAAACAAGGAATTCCTCTAGCTACATAAGTATGCATGACATGAGGGTACCTTAATTTAAAGCTACTCGGGGTCTATTTGAACATATGCTCCAGATTTGTGAACATTTGCTCATTTGTTGGAAGAGGAGACTACATGGAAACCAGATGCCAAGCTATAGGGGATATTCTGAACAGCATCTGCCCAGATTCATTCACCTCCAGCAAGGGCTAGAGAGTTGTAAATAATTATCTTGGGTCAAGTACCAAGCCACTCTGGAAGGCTAGTAAAGAATTTGCCTGCTTTCGTCTGGCTCCCTTAGTGGATACTTCTACAGCCCTTCATTGTTTTTTCAGATTCAGTCTTGATACGTGCACAGAGCTGTATCATGCTCATAGCCATCCTCCTCCTAGATGACTCCTATTTGCATTAGTTCTCAGAGAATGAAGAGGAATTAAGTTTTTTGATTTCCTCTACCTACAGTAAAAATAAAGATTTTATATGAGTAGGTGGAACTGATAGGGAGGCCTGCAGTATCTTTGCAAAAGGTACAACTTTACCATCAGGCAGCGATAAGGCCCAACTACTCAGGAAGGCTCAACACGATAACTGGGCCTGATTTTTTTTAGAAGAGTTCATTAACTCAGAGTTTTAAAAATTCTGCAAGCAGGAGCTGTTGAGTGCTGGCCACTGTTGAAAATTTGGCCCTGATTATGAGTGCTGAGCATTTGACAAACTGACTGTAGATGACAAGCAGAGCTGGATCACTGCAATCTTCTTACCCTCTATGGTTCTCCACCTATTGTTTTGAAGAAAACAATGGGAGTGCATTTCATGTCTGAATGGAGCTAATTACATAAATAATATGACTGCCCTTGCAAATCTTTAGTGAAGCTCTCAGTGATTTGGAAACGGATAATGATGCATAGGTTTGGAGCATATAGGTTGCAGCTCCTGGAGAGTGACTATAAGGATGTTGTTAACATAATTTTTTTTAAAGCCCTTACTCTATAGATTATTAAAACTGACAAACTAAAAGAAGAGAAAAAAAATCTCATGTATTTTTCACAGTTATGCATTTTATTTCTGTGTTGCCTCTGACAGTGAAATTAGATAAGCTGGATTCTCTCTCTTCTCTTCTCAGTTTCACGTTCTGGTTCTTGTGCTGCCCTGGCCCATCACCATTATGTTCATGTTCATGCTTGAAAATCGCTGTTGGTTGGAACCTTTAATGCTTTGCCTGACTCCTGAATCCCTGAGTGGAAAACAGTACTGCAGTTTTCATGGTTCACAAACTACTGATCAGGAATGATGATGAAGAGCAATAGTCTGCAGATGTTTGGATCCATATCAGAACTCTACAAGGCAGTGTTTAAACAACTATTTTCTTTGATTTAAAAAAAATATGATTTCATTGATAAATGTTTCTGTTCATTTTTGGTCCATGTTTAGGGCATCAGAAGTTCAGGCCTAGATTTACATTGGCTGACTATTTAGTGTGTAGATGCAATTTATTTTGTAACGGGGCTGAGAAATTAGCTCTGTGTTTTCAACCTGGCTTAGTTTGTTTGCCTCAAAATTTTGAATAATAAAAAAAATAGTTGCAAGAAAAAGAGCTTCCAAATTTTGGAACCAGGAAAGCAAGACATTTTTGGTTTTTCTGCTTTGATAAGGATTTTGTGCTTTTTACTCACTCTTAATAGAGGCTTTTGCAGCAATTGCCACCCACAACAATACTAAAAACTATTTTTACTTAATTTCCTAAAGCCCTTTTAAAGTCTTTTTCCAATTAGTGGGCAACCCTTACAGGGCTTTTTAATCTAAATTAAAAAAAAATAATCAAAGCGGCATGGCTGTGCTCTCAGCCCTTAGGGAAGATTATCCACATTCAACCCTTTCTAATGGCCTATTGCAACCTGATACACTGGCAGCCCTCCAGTCCGTGTAGCAGTCCCACAAGCAGCTCAGGCCATGAGACCTTAAAAGGACTTTTCTTTAAATTAAAACAACATGTTTTGTTCCATTTCTTTTCTTTCTTTTATTTTAAAGCCTGACTTGGAGTGATTCTTCATTTCTCAGTGGCTGCTGCCAAAAACCAAGATGCTTCAGGAGGACGGGAAATATGCACTGGTTCTTTAAAGAGTTTATGATCCTCTACAGCCAGAAGTGTTCCTGGGCCTGGCGCATACTTGGGTCTCATAAAAGTAGAGGGATGTTGGTGGAGAAGTACTATGTCATATTTTCCAAGGTTGTTTAGGTACCCAAGGATTCAGAGAGACATCGAGTAGACTTTTCAAGTGCCATCTTTCACTCAACTCTTCACTTTCTTTATCTAATCCCTCAGTATTGCTCTTTTCAGTAATTCAAGGACAGCATGCATCGAATTAGTTAACATTACATCATATGCTCCGTAATTCAGAGTTTTCCCTGTGCTAGGGCAGGTAGTATTGTGTTCTGATCTGTAATTACAGTAATTCCCATGTGATGCAAATCCTTTGAACTTTCTGACCATTTCCCATATCACTACATGACAAAAGCACACACTATCATCCCTTACTCAGGCAAAATCCTCATTATAATCCATTTTTCTTCAATACTAAAGATCTCAACTCACTGTTAACTTGAAGATATACAGGGCTTGCTGCAGCTGAGCAGAAGTATTGTTCATGAAGGCCAGGAAGTGAAGCATCTTTTTGTTTAAATGACCAGTAATTCTCTCATTTTATGTAATCTCACTGAGGGATGAGGGGTTGCATAGGCTGCTTATCATGCCTATATGTTTCTACTGTGAATTTCAGCCAAAGTCCCATGTTGCAGAGTGATATTTTCTTTCCAAAGGGATATGGTATTCCTGAACAACAGTTTTTTGTAGCTGTTGTTACTAGTCTTTCCCCATTCTCATGGTGTCAGTGCAAGGGGTTCGTTATTGCCTGATTCTTTGACAGTGCTGTGAAATAAGCTCCTTTTTTTGCATCCTGGAGTGTCTTGCACAATCAGTAGTGAATAAAGTAAGAAGATTTAGACAAGGTTCTTTTTTTGTAGTCTTTTTTCTTATAATAATCTGGGCCAGATTCCTACTCCCCTTTGGGACCAGATACTTTTGGCATATTTTGAAGCAGACCGTAGGCCACTTTAAGAGACCAGAGCGTAGAACAAAGGAAACACAATCAGCTGTCCCCACATTCAATCCCTTTAGGTGCAGGAGAGAATTTGCCCTTCTGTCATTATAGTTCAAGGTTTTGGACTCTGTGACAAGCCGTCATGTTTGCGTGCTTGCTGCAGGGCTGTCAACTCAACTGTGCAGTCATTTGGGTGCAGCAGTTATGAACAAATCTTTTCCAGCTTCCTTTCAATATCCCTTAAATCACCACCCTCCATTTTATGGAAACACTGCTTCCACAGAGGTAACGGAATAACCCGAGTTTGCATTTACCTTATCTCTTCCCCACAGCGCTTTTTAGCAGAGACTGATCCTGAAAAGTGGATTTTGGAATGTGCCAGTTCAAGATCCTTGTTATTGCTAAATGGGGTTAATTTATTCAGCTGTTCTTCTGATACTGCATGCTCTCAACAGTGTGCCAGCTTTCCCAGGTCATTTGGCCATGCTGAGATACAGTACTCTATTTCTGCTGTGGAGTATCTGTAAATAATACTGCACTACAGCTCAGAAAAGGGAGGGAAACAAAGAAGTAATTCACTAAAAGATAAAATGAGGTATGCACATTCATTCCCTGGGCTGAGAAGATAAGTAGGTGCACACTGATGGAATTTCTGATAATTTTCTTGTCTGGTTATTTTTCAGGAAATGGTCTGTTTGTCTAGCCTAGTGCCTATTGTGTTAGGTATATAACATGGGCAGGACTTCAGTTGATTAAACCCAGTATATTCACTAGGTCAACAATAATACCACTCTTCTAAAAATATACGTTTCTAATATGTTGTCATTGCCTAGGATGCCAGGAAAATGCACTTCATACTCAGGCGTAATAAAATGGAAAAATCATCAGTGCTGTTATGGCTCTTTTATTTTTCTTCACTTTCTAGAGATTCCAGCAATTTTTTAAAATATGCACTGTCTTTGCAATTTTGCTGCCAAAAGGGAAAAGCTAGTTCACTCTGTAATGTGACCCTATAATGTAGCTGCCTTATATTCAGTTTTTATATTACTCCATACCGTTTGAAGTGTTTCCAAGGTGACATCTAGCACACCCTGGCATAATAAAGTATTTAATTAGTATAATGACCAGCCAAGATGATGAGGGGAAAAAATCCTCTCTGGGTCATGTCAGGACAGAAATTTACCCTGAACTATAACTGAACTGTTTTAAGCAAACTGCTGTTTTAATAAAGGTACTGGTCTTTATCATGAATGTTTGACCTTTTTTAGAAACAAATTATTCATAGATATATTGCTGAGAGATCATTTTGTATTGAATTTTTTTTTTTTACATGGCAGACTTGTCTTCCCTTGGAGAGATACTGCTCACCTTTATAAGGAGAGTGTTGTAACCTATTCTTCAGTACTGTGTGGGACTCAATAGGTGGCACTCTTACCTCTGATCAGGACTTGAAGCAGTGGGGGAATGCTTGTAATACTATAGTGCAAGCTGGTTCTAGGGAGCAAAATACAGGACAGATGGAGTAAAATAAGTGACTATCAAAGAGCAGATCTGATCCTTGAATTCACTGCTTTTCTCTAGATTTACAAAATTTGTTTAGTCCTTTTAAAAATGATTGTTCAGAGACCATATTGAAAGTAATATATTAATGGAAAACATATGAATACCTCCCTGGTTAACAGCAAGAAAAATTTTTGCTTTGCAGTGAGAATACAGAAATATGCATATCTTATTGCCCATGCCTGGTATTGTTAACAATAGCATATTCAATGTTCCTATCACTTCTATTGGAGCTGTGGCATGTGATGCCAGATAAGCAAAAAACATAGTCATTGGGACTTCCGTGTATACCTTGGTCCCAAATCTGACACGATGAAAGCGTTCCAAAAATGCCTGGAGAAAGAGGATTTTCAGTTTAGTTTTTGAAAGCAGGAAGGGGTAGAAACCAACCCAATTCTTCAGTCTGAGTTTTGATAAAGATTCAGGAAAGCCTTCAAACTTTTGTGCTGAGCATTCTGACAGAAAGATTTCTATTGACTATGTTAGGCTTTGTATTATGCTTGGAATTCCTGCCATTAATTAAAGATCTCCTGAAGTTTGTACAAGCATTAGGCATGCTACACTGATGAAAACACCCACCTTAAGCTTGGATGGACCAGGAATTAGGACATCTGGGTCTACTCCTAGCTCTACTGAAGTTTCCGTGTAACCTTTGGCAAATCACTTAATCTCTCTAATCTCATTCCTAACTCTCCTTCTGTATACTTCATAAAGGTGCTTTGAGAAGTCACTGTCTTTCAAAATGCTTAGAGTTCACTGGAGTACATTTTTGTGAGTGCAAAGCCTTGCTGTATTTTTAGTTTGTGCATTTCATCTGAGGCTTTCAAAACATTTGGTTCTTAGTCTTTGTGATCAAAGTTTCCATATAAGGAATTATCATCAAGGACTTGAGAAAACTTTGAGTCATTCAGAGGACTGAGAGAAAAATATCCAAACTTTGATAACTTCCTGCTTGAACAAAGAATGCTATGCATTTCTTTCAATGATTCTTTATTGAAATGATTAAACAAGAACTAGCAGAAATTCCTGCTATACCAATCAGGATTTGATTTCATTCATTTGAAATGTATTACTTGGTCACTACTTTGTAAATGTAACATAGGGATCTCAAGCCTTACTGGGAAACAGAACCAAACTTGTTGCTTGCGAGTTGCAGACTAAATCTATCATGATGTTTTTAAATAAATAAACAGATGGGGGCCTGTCTGCTGATTTCATGGCATTTTGACTGAGCACACGTTTGTTTCCTACTAGGTTTTCTTCAAATATTTATCAATTTTTTTCCCTATAGTACAACTCTACACATTCCTTTGTTAACAATAAACCCCCAACAGTAGCCTGAGAAAAAGGAACACTAGGTAATTCTCTGGAGGTTGCAGTGCACTACATATTTGCTTTGCCAATTTCCTATAGTGGATGTTTTTCTAAAACCTTTGAACTGCAACTTCATTTTAACAAGAGGGAAAATATCCTGGTTAATCAATAAGACATGGCAGGGCGTGAATAAGTGCATATTTATGATCAAAGCTGCTTGTCCTAAATGAATATCCTCTAGTATAATTCAAACAGTGGAGTGTCTGAATAGGATAATACAATTTTATTATAAAATGTTACTTTTTTGTCAAAGAATTTGCATAATGTTAATTAAATGAAGAGGCTCATAAGCTCTGAGCACTGAATTATGTTATTTTACAGTGCTAGCCAATCAGATCACTCAACTTTTCATGCTTATTTTATAATGCAAATTAAATGGATACATAATGCAAGGTTGATTTTCCCCCCTTTTAGCAACAATAATCTAATGCCAAAAAGAAAGAGAAAATTAAATAATTGTCAAATTACTAATGGGATCATTTCTCCCTAATAAAGTAAAACAATGTCAAAAGAGTTGGATTAAATGAGTTAGGAAACAATACCCAAAGAAAAGAAAGAGCCAGCCTCTTGATAACAGGTTTGATTCTTCACCCTTTGAGTTTTCAAAACCCTTCCTGACATTAGCACCAGACTCTGGGTATAAAAAAAAGCAGGATTTGGTACCTAGTGGTATAAGAGGATATTCAAGCATGGGTTTGAATCCCTCCTTCTTTGGTGCCATGAAGCTGGCAGGTCCATAAGGACAACTTGATCCTCCCCTATGTATGCTGGCTTGCTTCATCCTTGCTTTGTAGCAAATTCTTTCTGCTTATTCCAAAAACAGCACAGAAGAAGAACTATTATAAGCTGTGTCTGGGCAGTAGTGTAACTGAGGGGGAAGAGAGCGGGGCAAGGGGGTGAACTGGGACAACCCACTTGGGCAAAGGAAGGGCAGAAAACCCAGCTTCCACGGGCAACTGTGATCACAACTGCAATTGTTCCAGTGGTGTGTCGCGTCCAGGTCTCTGGGAAATTAAAAGAACTGAACCCAGAGAAGTGGTTAGAGTAAAGGAAATAGTGACCTGTTCTTCTTCCTACAAAGCATATATAAATATTGAGGTGAAAACTAAGCATCCCAAAAGACACACTAGGCACTGCTTATATTGTATGTAATGTGTATTTAAGAGCTTTGACATGTAGCATTTATTATTTTGAAAGATATTGTATATGGGGAAGAAAAGAACTCCCTTTTTGTATGAAAAATCATGAGAACAGTAGACAGCTTCCCTGTGAAAAAAAAGCTGAAAGCAGTAGTTAAATACCACAAAGCCAGCTGGTAAAAACTGGTAACTAATCCCCATTCATCAGGCTGACACTCCACTATAGATTTAGGGCTAGACATCCTTATGTGCTAGGCTTACTTTCTTGCTTTTTCTCTTTCCTTCCTTCCTTCTGGTTTGCATGCTTCGGAACAGGCTTGCTTGGAGCTGTGTGGGGTGATCCTGAGCGGAAGACTCCCCAGCTTCCGATCTCTTTTCTTTTCTGACTCCCACCTGTCTAAAGGTCTCTAGCTTCTGTTTATCTCACTTTCTGATTCTTTTCTTATATTTTTGCAGCATTTTCTCTCTTTTTTCTCTGTTCTCCATCCCCTCCCCCTGTACTTCCGGTCTCTGTCTGCGAGTTGCTTCTTTACAGCCTTTTTTCTTACTGTCTCTTTTCCTTTCTTGCTTTCTTTTCTGCTTGCTTGTTGTGTGGAGTTATCTTTTCCAATAGCTTGCCCTCTGAGGGGTGCTCTTAATTTCCCCCTCTCCTCCCCTCCCCCTTTTTTCTTTTTTCACTGTTTCAAACCACCCCGTTTTTCCCCCCCTCCACCCCTCTGCTCTTCTCCTTTTTTTTATGGCCGCATTCCAAGACACTTATTTTTTTAGTTAGTATAAACATTATTGTTTTTCTTTTTCTCAGTTATAGCTTGAAATTAACCCTGTCCTAGCAGGAATAGCTGCTCCTACACCCAGTAGCTGCATCTTAGAACCTCCCCATTACCCATTGTCTGAGGGTTCACACCCCTCCCTACATCAGGGTTGAGGTCTGCATAGATGGCTTTGGTAGTCTCCTGGGACAGCGTAACATACATTATGCAGGTCATGTTAACATGGTCCCAATGATTTACCTGAGTGATTCCACCCTAGTTAACAGGGTGTGTGCAGTGGGCCTGGACATTGCGGGTGCATACTTTTTTGTCACGCCCCCTAGACACCCCAGCAGTGAGGGTGGTGATTTCTAATGTTCCCCCACATGTGACCGATAGGGAGCTGGCCAAGGAACTTGAGCCCTATGGGGTTCTTATGAGTCCCTTTTTCTGACTGATGATAGGAAGCAAGAACCCAAAACTGAGACATGTTCTGTCTTTTTGAAGGCAGGTTTTCATGCTTCTCAGGGAGGGCCCATGGTCTCTGCCTCAGTCCTTGAGCCTTATGTTCAATGGGTGGAGGTTTGTGATCTATTTTTCCTTTGGGGAGACCACGTTTCCAAGGTGGTAGCTATTCTCACCTAGCAGCCCAGTGCCTGCGGGGGAGATCAGCTGGCACATTGGCGACTACAGCAGTGCTGATGGATGGCGCATCCACCTCTAGGACACAGGCCCCACCCAGTGAGGCCGGGAGCTTTTCCTGACCTCCTTCCACCCATGTTCTGTCTGAGGGGGCTGGAGTCTCTGGCATGAGAGTGCCATACAGCAGAGGGGCTGGGACTAGGCTCCAACTCTTCCCCCAACCCATTCCACCAGAGTGCCCATCCCCACCAGTATAGACACCACCAGGTGGAGAGGCTGATGTCTCCGCTTGCCCCCTGCCTGCCCTGACTGAGGCGGCTGGGGTGGTCAGCAATTGTGGCACCATGGCCCTGTTGGATGATGGGGCTCAGGCCTCCTCCCAGTTGCCTTCCACTGTGGCCTTGTCTGAGGTTGATGGCCCTGGGGAGGCAGGCCAGAAGCAGTCCGGCCCATCCTCTATGAAGGGTGGGCCACCTGCCATGAAGAAGAAGAAGAACAAAGAGAAGAAAGTGAAAGGGATCACTCAGGACATCTCATCCCCACTGAGACCCTCCTCAGCTGGTGCTGGGGCGGCCCCTGCTGGAGAGCTTGGCCCTGCTCTGGCTGTCATGTCAGTGACCCTGTTGACCGGGGATGGGGGTGGCTTGGAGGAGAGGGAGGTGAAGGAAGGGGTCACTAGACCCTCCCCTGTCTCCCAGTTTCTGACCCAGGGGACAGCAGAAGGGTCTGCTGACCTCTTTGTCATGTCCCAGGCTACTGAATTAGATGAGGAGGCTAGTGAGATGGAGATCCAGCTGTCTGAGTGTTGCAAGCAACCTCGAGAGCAGGATGACCTCTCTTCCCCCAAGAAGGTGGGGATTGCTTTTTGAGAGCCAGACCTTGACCTGGACAATTGGAGAAGGCTGATAGGTTTAGATATTGAGGGTGTACATGCTGCATTTGTGGGTGAGCTCCCACTAGAGTGCAGCCTCACTGTGCATCTGTCAGAAATGTGCAGCTCATGTTGGCGGGGCTCTTGACCTTTTTGAAACAGACTAAAGGACAGAATAACATAGTGGGTTGCATTACCCAATGGTGTGCAGATCCTAAAGTTTTTATCAAGGCTGCCAGAGCTGCGGCCAAATTTATGCAACAAGATCTAGGCACTCGGCAGATGGCTTACCATCTAGAGAAGCTCACACAGCAGGTGAGAGATGAGTGGAGCCTGGGGCAAGGAAGGTGGAAGAGGGCACAAAACCCAAAGGGGGGGGTGAAGCCTGAAAAGAGACCGCAAATTTATATGAGGAATGTCCCTAGGTTAGTTAAGCAGTGGATGTTAAAGAAAATCATTGAAGAGTGAGTGGGATGGGTAGCCTATGTAAAAATCTATAAGGGACCCAGAGGAGAATCTACTGGACAGGGGAAGATAGAGTTCTGGAGGAGAGAAGTTGCCCAGAAAGCGCTGAAGAGACAGTGGGAGATCTGGGGAAGTCTTCAAGATCTCCAGAAAGGCATAAGGAGACAAAAGAGCCCACAATTTTTCCTGAGACAGAGGCCAGGGTGCACGAGGATGGACCATAGAAGGGCCAGAAGTGAGAAGGAGAGAGACTCCAGAAGGTAGGCTGGAGCTGGATCAATGGAAGGCACAATTTACCAAGGTTAACTAGTGTGGGGGGACTGCCTGGGGCAGGGCAAATCCTGTAAAATCCAACACAATGAGCCTTGGGTAAAAGGCGGGTAGGAGGCTCCTTAAAACCTCTCCCGGTACAAGTTGAAATCCTCCAAGAACAATAACCTGGGTCTAAGAGATCGGTGACTGAAAGCAATGTGGATAAGATGGAAGACTCAGGCCAGTGAGTTTGAAACTTGAGGGGGGAGGTATGTAGCAGGGCACTAAGGTGCCTACTACTTGAAAAGCAGCAGTATGGGCTCAGGTGTTGGTTGCTAGGGGCAACCAGGAGGAGCTAAGGGCCTGCACCTGGTGAGTCAGCTGACTGGAAGGGGCAGGGCTGACTACTATAAAACGCAGACTGGAGGCTGCGAGTGCTTGCTCTCTGCTTGTAGCCAGGAAGAAGGAGTACTGCCTGACTAAGGGAAAGAGAGCAGCCCTGAATGTGGGAAAGAGAAAAAGGCCTGGATGGATAAGCCACTAGTTACATGGGTGAGAGATGTGGTGTGGTTTGGAGAACATTCAGCTATGAGGTTTAGCTTTGTGTTATAGCCCAGGGGCTTGTGTTATTGTTTTTGTTGTTGTTACACCGGAGGACCGGGTGAGGCTATTAGGGGTTGGAGGAGGCCTCATAGGGGCTCCACAGTAGCGTGGGGACCCCGGTGCCAGAGAGGGCACAACATTCAGGGGTGCACTGACCCCAGCCCTGAGAAGGGGAGCAGAGGACTGGGGTGGGGCAGGTAGGGCCGAGGCCACCTGAGCCCTACAGGAGGTTTTAAGACCCGAGGTGGAGATTTGCGGGGGGGGGCAGGCTACGGCCACCTGAGCCCCCTGGTGCCAGTGAGGGCACTGCATGTAGGGGTGCACTGCCCCAGACCTGAGGAGGGGCACAGTGCATTGGGGGGGGCAGGCATGGCTACGGCCACCTGAGCCTCAAGACCCCAGTGAGGGCAGTGCTAGAAGCCCCAGAGCGGGCAGTGCGAGAAGCGCCAGAAAGGGGGAGAGATTGACGAGTGCCAGAGAACACAGTTGTGAGGCATGCCAGAAGCACCTGTGGGGCACAGAAAGTGAAATAGATCAAACAACATCTTGTACATCTGCAAGGCTTGGGGCATGATACAGGGATGGTTGGAGCCACGCATAGCCCATAAGGCTGGGGTGCACCGAGTCACCCAAAATAGAACTGAGACTGAGATGCATCAGACCACTGTGTCAGGAGGGACAAAAGGCAGCCTCCCTTGTACATAGTCGACAGTTAAGACATAGCGGGTGAGATTGTGAGGGTGCTTTAACACTGACTTAGCATGATAGGGGGCGCTAGGGGAGATCACGGCCACCTCTAGAACCCTGGGCTGTTACACAAGACAACCTGTTTCTGCTGCGCGGCCTACTTACAGCCAGCGAACTCTTTGGCCTAGACACTGGCCTCATCTCTCTGGATCAGGAGAAAGCCTTCGACCGGGTGGACCACACCTGCCTCTTTCAGACCCTGGAGGCCTTTGGTTTTGGGCTCCTTTTTACCGGGGCCCTCCAGGTCTTGTATCAAGACACTTCCAGACTACTCAAGGTGAACGGGGTGCTTTGTGTCTCATTCTCCGCATGCAGAGGCATCCATCAGGGCTGCCCCCTGTTGGGCATGCTCTATGCCCTGGCCATTGAGCCACTGCTGCATGCACTGTTGTGCCGCCTGAGTGGTGTGGCCTTGCCATCGGCTACAGGCCTGTCCATTGCCCCTCCGCTCCAGCTCTCAGTGTGTGCAGACAATGTGACCATCGTCCTTAACACCCAGGAAGATGTGGAGGCCCTGACAGACTGCCAGTGAGCCTATGAATGCACCTCCTCGGCGTGTATCAACTGGGCCAAGAGTGATCCGCTGTTGCTTGGGGCATGGATCACTGTGACCTCCCTCCAGATTTGCCAGGGGGCCTCACCTGGTGCTGCGAGGGCCTTAAGGTCTTGCGCATGTTCCTAGGGCCATCGAACTTCATGGTGCGCAACTGGGACAGCCTCGAGGAAGGGGTAGAGGCCCACCTACAACGATGGCACTGGCACCTACCCAGCCTCTCTTACCATGGACATGTGTCGTCATCATGAACAATCTGGTGGCGGCGACCTTGTAGCACTGGTGCACCATACTCGATCTGCCACAGGACCTACTTGAGAGACTCCAGTGCCTCCTAGTTGATTTTTTCTGGGATGGGCGCCACTGGCACCCAAGCTGTCCTTTACCTACCTGTAGCTGAGGGGGGCCAGAGTTTGGCTGACCTTGTGAGCAAGGTGGCTGCCTTCTGCCTGCAGGCCCTTCACTGACTCCTGTATGGCAAGGAGCACCTACCTTGGCAACAACTAGCGTGCTGGTTTCTGCAGAGGGTGGGGGCCCTCAGCTTTGACTGGGAGCTCTTCCTGTTGGACCTCATGGTTTTGAACTGGGTGGTGCTTCTGGGTTTCTACCACTCTGCCTCCAGGCCCAGGCCTATCACCTGCAGTTCCTGCAGCTGCTGAGGGAACTCCTGGTGCAAAACCCAGCTCTGAGGTGCCCCGTGCCGAGCCTGGCTGCTGCCAGCCTCACAGCTGTTCTCATCCAGGCACGTGTCCTCCACCTGAGCCATCTCCTTGACCCCACTCAGCTGGTCTGGCTCTTGCCTGAGGCCTTGACCACCTGGCTGGTCAGGCGCTTCGTCTGCAGCATGGGCCATTTTCTGTTTGACATCCAGGTTGCCCTCCCATTGGAGGCAGCAGCCACCCTGGATGACCATCTGTGGGTGAGCCAGGCCCCCTGCACTGCAGATGTCCTGTGTGAAGTTTTTCCTGTGCTGCCAGTCACCCTGGCCATGGTTGGTGAGCTGGCCGGCGGATCTGGCGCCCTGCTGACACTCCCTGTGCCTCCTGACAGTGACACGGGTTGCCCCTTTGCTTTTCTGTAGTGTAGAACCCTATATGCCTGGGTGGTTCATGTCTGCCATGCCCAAGTGCTGGCGGGCCACCCCATTACACCATGGCGATGGTGCCTGGGGCTGCCAGATTTCCCACTGGCCCACCCAGTATGATGCACATTGTATAAGCTGCCAACCACCAAGAAGACTGGCGACCTGCAGTGGCAGTTGCTGCATGGCATCCCAGCCACTGGCATGTTTACATCCCAGTTTGAACCAGCTGCCTCGAAAGCCCGCCCCTTCTGCCCGGGGGGTGTTGAAGAGACCCTCTTTTATGCCTTCCTTGACTGTCCCCGCCTGCGGCCGCTCTTTATCAGCCTCAAGCCCCTGCTATGAGTGCTGAGCAGGAGCCTCTTGGAGACAACCTATGTGTGTGCCTACCCATACTGGGCAGCTGAGAAGGGCCCCATCTGCCTGGCTAACTTTTTACTAGGTCAGGCCAAGATGGCCATCCTCAAAAGCTGCTGAAACCGGCTTGCAGGGACCAGCTCAGATGACGCCCTGCAACTTTTCCGTCTCCTGGTACAGGTGCGCTGCTCTCTGGAGTTTGAGTATGCTGTCTGGGTGACTGGGCAGGCTCGGTGTTGGACTATTACTTCCAGCTCGTGCCACAACCTGGGCCCTCACTGGACTGCTTTTTTGCTTTCTTTTGTGTGGGAAGTTGAAGGTGCTGTCACATGTATGACTGGATAAAGCAGGGTAGGAATTGTTTATTTATAGTTATGACCGTGTAGCTGGCATTCCGACTGCATAAGCATGTAAGACATGACATGGAATGTAGCAAAGGTGTCTGTCATGGTGTGATGGTGATGAATGTAATGACATGGTGTTCTTGGTTTCATGGTAATTTGTTTGTTTTTGCTTTGTAACTGGCCAACCTCTTTGTATCCCTGAATCCCTGAATAAAGTAGTTAAAAAGTCAAAGTCCTTCCTTCCTTTCTTCTGCTTTGCACGCTTCACACCAGGCTCGCTTGGAGCTGTGTGGGGTGATCCTGAGCAGAAGACTCCTCGGCTTCTTATCTTTTTTCTTTTCTGACTCCTACCTGTCTAAACTTCTCTTGCTTCTGTTTATCTCCCTTTCTGATTCTTTTCTTGCATTTTCACAGTGTTTTTTCTTTTTTTCATCTGCTCTCTGTCCCATCCCCCTTTACTTCTGGTATCTTTGTCTGCGAATTGCTACTTACTTTTTTTCTTACTGGCTCTTTTTCTTTCTTTTCTGCTTGTTTGTTGCTAGGGGTTATCTTTTTCTATATCTTGCCTTTTGAGAGGTGCTGTCAATCCCCACTCCCCTTTTCTTTTCTTCTGTTTCTGCTTTATTCCTAACCACCATAAGCCCCTCCCTGACTCTTCCATTTCCCCCCTCCCCAGACACTTAATTTTTTATTTTCATATTTTTGGCCACATTCCCAGACACCTATCTTTGCAGTTAATATACAAAACTTTTTCTTTTTTCCCTTAGCTTTTGGCTTTTGGCTTTTGAAATTAACCCTGTCCTAATAGAAATGGCTGCTCCTACCCCCAGCAGCTGGAATGGGGATGCCTCTCAGGACCTCCCCCTTACCCATGGTTTGAGGGTTCCTGCTCCTCCCTATGTTGGGGTTGAGATCTGCGTAGGTGCCCTAGCTGGTCGCCTGGGACAGCATAACATATGTTATGCAGGTCATGTTAACATGGTGCCAAGTGATTTACCTGAGTGCTTCCACCCTGGTCAACAGGGTGTGCGCAGAGGGCCTGGGCATCGTGGGTGTACACTATCTTGTCACATCCCTAGACACCCAGGCAGTGGGGGTGGTGATTTCCAATGTGCCCCCACATGTGACTGACTGGGAGCTGGCCCATGGACTTGAGTCCTATGGGGCTCCTATGAGTCTCTTTCGCTGACTGACAATCGGAAGCAAGGACCCAAAGCTGAAGCGTGTCCTGTCTTTTTGAAGGCAGTTTTTCATGCTGCTCAGGGAGGGCCCACGGTCTCTGCCTTGCTCCTTGAACCTCAAGCTTGATGGGCGGAGGTTTGTGATTTATTTTTCCTTGGGAGAGGCCACATGTTTTCAGTGTGATAGCTCTTCCCACCTAGCAGCCCAGTACCCACAGGGTGAACATCGACGACTGTGGTGGTGCTGAAGGATGTTGAATCCACTTCTGAGACACAGGCCCCACCCAGTGAGACTGGGATCTCTTCCCAACCTCTTTTCACCCCTGTTCCATCTGAGGGGGCTGGGGTTTCTGTCATGAGACTACCATCCAGTGAAGGGGATGGGACTACTGCCCAGCCCTCTCCCCCACCCATCCCACCTACAGTGACCACTCCCCAGTGCAGAGGCCCCACTAGGTGGAGAGGCTGATGCCTCCACTTGCCCCCACCCACCCTGCCCGAGGTGGCTGGCACAGCTGGTGACTGTGGTGCCAGGGCCCTGTCAGATGATGGGGCTTGGGCCTCCTCCTGGCAGCCCTCCACCACAGCCTTGTATCAGGTGGCCAGCCCTGGTGGGGTGGGCTGGGAGAAGTCCAGCCTTTCCCCTAGTGGGGCCACCCACCACTAAGAAAAAGAACAAAGACAGGAAGATGAAAGGGCCTCTCAGGACACCCCATCCCTGCCTGGACCCTCCTCAGCTGGCACCAGAGGGGCCCCCGCTGAAGATCCTGACCCCACGCTGGCTGTCATGGTATCAACCCTGTTGCAAGTGGCCATGGACGGGTATGACTCGGTGGGGGAGGATGTGACAGTGGGGGTTACCAACCCCTCCCCTGTCTCCCAGCTTCTAGATCTGGGTGGCAGTAAAGATGATACAGAATGCCTCTCTTCTGGAAGTCTGGTGGCAGTGGGTTTGTTGATCTCTTAGTCACCTCCTACCCTACTGGATTGGATGGGGAAGCTAGTGAGGTGGAGAGACAGCTTTTCTGAGTGTCACAAGTGACCTTGAGAGCAGGATGACCTCTCTCCCCCCAAGAAGGTAGAGATTCGTTTCCTGGAGACAGGCTTCAACTTGGATGATGAGAGGAGGCTGCTGTGTCTGGACATTGAGGGTGTAGACCCGGCATTTGTGGGTGTGCTCCCACCTGGGGTGTGGCCTCTCCACTCTTCTGTCAGAAACATCTGTAGCAAAACCCCCAGTTTTTCTTTATCTCATATATATATATATATGATAGATATGCATTCCCTTCCCCAATTATTTCTGGCCTTTCTTTCTCTCCCTCTCTATCTCCTATAGACAAGCATAAGCGAGCTCAGACTTAGGATAAGTTTTAACATTTTTATTTTGGTAGAAAGTTCTCGGTTTTGGATATCCACTGTTTTATATTGTATTATTACTAGGTTTGTATTGATTCTTACTGGTGTATATTGTATTATTATCATTTTTGTATTGATTTTTATTGTTTCTTAGGGATATCGTATGGTTTAGGCCTGTGTTTGTAAGTGAACCAAAGTAATGTCAAGTTTCCATTTTGTATGTCAAGTCTTCATCTTGTGTCCTTTGCCCGGGCATCCCCTGTGTTGCAAGTGTATGTGTCACGTACCCCTCCCATGTAAATTGGTTCCCAGATGAATGAGAGAGATTGGGAATGATTGACATACAAAGGTACCAGGCCTCTACTGAATGGTCTGTAACAACTAGGCCATCATCTTGCATTGATTCATCCAGGAACCATGGACCTCTCCCAGGAACAGAGACAAGAACCCAGCATTTGAAAGACAAAAGACATTGCAGAACCAGCAACTCTACCATTGTACCCCACTGTTACAGACATCTGAAACTGCACATCCCTGCATGGAGCACTTATGCTCAGTACACCAGGGGCTGACCCTTGCCTGGGCATGCCTCCTGTCACTAGGGTCACACAAGGTCTGCCCCTATAAAAAGGGGCAGTGAAGACAGACCCAGTGGGACGCCCTACCAGCACCATGCCACACCACCTATCCACCCAGAGGCCCTGCTGGTGACACCCCTCTGGACAACACCTACTGGACAAGGACCCCTTTCCAACCTGGATAGGTAGCTATCACTCCCCACCCCCTCTTTAACCAAGGACTTGGACTCTGCTTTTCTTCCGTACCTGGACTGCAGCCCTTCCACTGAATTTCTTTCTCCTGCTGCCATTGTGAGTGCTTGTATGTGTGTGTGTGTGTGTGTGTGTGTGTGAACCAATACCTTCATGGGGCTGTGTAGTGTGTTGTCTGTGTAATAAAACTGTTATTTGGACCCCTAAGTTGGGTTTTGCTTTACTATGGTTTGGCCCTGCTCCAATCTCTGCTCCTCGCCCCTCTAACTTCTGTCTCGTTTCTCCCTCTCCTGCTTCTGGCTCACTACCACCTCCAACACCTGTCCTGAGCTCCTCTCTGCCTCCAACCCCCCTGTTTCTTTGCCACTATCTTATCCCCACTGCCTTTTCCTTTTTCCCTGAACAACCAGGTTTCTGCCTCAGTTTCTTTCCTGGCTGTCTCCTCCTTGCCATCACTTATCTGCCCTCCCCCTCCCCAGTATCTCAGCTGTCTGCCTCAGTTTCCAGCCCCAGTCTGCTTTAAGTAAACCCAAGCCTCAGTTCCTCAGCCAGCTTCTCTGTAGTCCACTGGCTCTAATCCTGGTTCTGGCAACTTTCACTCTTTGCACTTTAACTCTCTCTCTCTCATCTGAACCTTCCCCCAAGTATCCCAGGTACCCCAAGCACACACATACACACTGTACCATCCAAGTTAGGAACTTAACTGTGTGTATGTGTAGGTGGGTTGTATGTGTGTGAACTGGGGATTGTGTGTGTGTGTGTGTGTATATATATATATATATATATGGCATTGTGTGCATGATATATGAATTAGTGATCTATGTCTAACTTTTGGGGTGTATAATGTATGTGCTTGAATTGGTGATAGGTATGCATGTGCCTAGGCTGGTTTGGATGTGTATGTGCCTGAGCTGGTAGTGTGTGTGTGTGTGTATGCATCTAATTGATTTGTGTGTTTGTATATATGCAATTTTGTCACACCCTCCTGTCTAACAGCACAATATTGAGATCCTGAGAGTTGGCCTGAACCCACAGGGCTACACATCCAGCCCACATTGGTGGACTCCCCCAGCTCGCCTCCAACTATGAGGGTCTCCTGATCTTTCTTAAGCAGACAAAGGACAAAAGAATGTAGTGGGGCACATCACCCAGTGGTGCACAGACCCTAAGCTTTTTGTCAAGGCTGCCAGGGCTGCAGAGAAACTTATGCAGCGAGATCTAGGCACCCGGCAGATGGCTTACCATCTGGAGAAGCTTGCACAGCTGGTGAGAGACAAGTGGGGTCTGGAACGGCCCCTGGAGTAGAGTAGGCATGGTAGGCCTTCCCCAGCCTGTCTCTGCTGTTTTGTTCTGCTCTTGAGTTGTTCTGCTTGGTTTTCCACCCACACCTTACCTCGCTTTTCCTCTTGCATATCCACACTCATGGCAGCCACAACCATTGGCACTTTTAACATCAATGGGTGTTGAGATCTGGTGAAGCAGGAGGCTGTCATGGAGCTCCTGCTCCAAAATCAGCTGACCACTGCCTTCTTCCAGGAGACATATTCTGTTGGGCTTAACCAGGTATCCTGGCACACTGCCTGGTGAGGCCACTTGTTCTTGAGCCATGGCACCAACCTCAGTGCTGGGACTGTGACTCTCTTGTCCCTCGAAGCTGCAGCTTGACATGGTAGTAGTGCAGGAGGTCATACCCAGCTGCCTGCTGACTGTCTGCATCACCATAGCAGAACACCACCTGCTACTAGTCAATGTCTAAGCAATGTCTGATGGTTAAGAGAGGATTGTTTTTTTTGAGACAATGGCTATCTTCCTATGCGACACTAGTGAGGACAATGACCTGCTCCTCATAGGCGGGGACTTTAACTGCACTGTTGCCACCTCGCTCCACCATGTGGGGCCTGAGCCTCACCTGCCCTCAGCCTGCAAGCAGGTGGTCTCACCATGGCCCTCTTTGACTGCCTTTATGTCAACAAGCACTATCTGCCACTCCTGCACAGTGTTCCCATTGTTCCCTCAGGCCTGTCAGATCATGAATTGGCCTGCTGTGAACTGAGTCTGCCCAGCAGAGCCTGAGCCTGAGCCTGGGCAGTTGAAGCCTTATTGGTGCTTCAACTTCAGCCTGCTCCAAGACTCCTACTTCCTGGACTGCTTTGCCTACTTTTGGTGGGGCTGGGAGGCTGCAATATTGAGCTACTCCTCCAGGAAGCTATGGTGGGATGTGGGCAAGGTGCAGATCCAGGCTTTTGGCTAGAAGTACACCCAGATGGTCATGAATGAACTATGCCATTGTATCAGAGAGCTGGAGGAAGATGTGGCAGAGCTCGAGGCTGCCCTGCTGGCTGCTGGCAGTGAAGCGGTGCTGCATGAGAGCCTCTGATTCCACAGGAAATGCCTGCATGACTTGGCAGAGAGCCTGGCCCATGGAGTGATGATCTACAACCACTGCCAAGAGCTGGCAGAAACTGATGCCCCAAATTGCTTCTTTTTCAACCTGGAGTGGTGGCAGGCAGTGAGCAAAGTCTTAGATCAACTCAAGACCTCTGAGGGCTGGGTAATCATGGACCTGGGTGGAGTATGTGAGCACTCTGTCACCTTCTATAATGACCTGTTGTGGCTGAGCCATCCTGCCCTGAGGCCATTGAGGAACTCCCTGAGGGCCTGCCATGTCTCTGTGCCCTGGAAGCCAGTGAGCTTGAGCAGGGATTGTCTCTGGAGGAGCTGGCATCCACCATGGCTGGCCTCACCTCCGGCAAAGCCCCAGACCTCAGTGGGTTACTTGCTGAGTTCTACAAGACCTTCTGGCCTCTCCTCAGCTCTTGCCTCCTGTGTATTTTCTAGGAGAGCCTCACCAACAAGGTCCTACTGATCAGCTGCTGATGACTGGTGCTCACACTGCTGCCCAACAAGGGAGACCTTGGCTGAATTAAGAACTGGTGGCTGGTCTCCCTGCTGTGTACAGACTACAAGATTCTGGTCAAAGCACTGGCGACTGCACCATTATGGCCTCCGTCACTGGGCCTGAGCAGCACTACTGCATACCAGGCAGCACCATCCAAAACAACCTGTTCCTGCTTCGTGACCTACTCACAGCCAGTGAACTCTTTGGCCTGGACATTGACTTCATCTCTCTGGAACAGGAGAAGGTCTTCGACCAGGTGGGCCACATTTACCTTTTCCAGACCCGAGAGGCCTTTGGCTTCAGTCCCCTCTTCACCGGGGCCCTCTGGGTCTTGTACTAAGACACCTCCAACCTGCTTAAGGTAAACAGCATGCTCTCCACCCCATTCTCCATGCACAGAGGCATCCATCAAGGTTTCCCCCTGCTGGGCATGCTCTATGCCCTGGCCATTGAGTCACTGCTGCATGAGCTGCAGCATCACCTGAATGTTGTGGCCTTGCCATCGGCAATGGACCCGTCCATTGGCCCTCTGCTCCAGCTGTTGGCATATGCAGATGATATGACCATCTTCCTTAACTCCCAGGAAGATGTGTGGGCCCTGACATGTGTGCCATCCTTGACCCACCACAGGACCTACTCAAGAGGCTCCAGTGCCTCCTGGTAGGTTTTTTTCTGGGATGGGTGCCACTGGCTTTACTACCTCTCACTGAGGGGGGACAGAGCCTGGCTGACCTGGTGAGCCTTCTGCCTGCAAATTCTTCCATGACTCCTCTATGGTGAGGAGCATCTACCCTGACAACAACTGGTGTGCCAGTTCCTGCAGAGGGTGGGGGACCTTGGCTTTGACCGAGAGCTCTTCCTGCTGGACCTCATGCTCCTGAATTGGGTGGTGCTTCCGGCCTTCTACCATGGTGTGGTACGAGCCTGGCAGCCCATCTTCTGTCTCCATCCCCAGGCCTGGCACGCGCAGTTCCTGCAGCTGCTGAGGGAGCCCCTGGTGCATAACTGAGCCTTGCAACGCCCCGTGCCAAGCCTGGCCTCTGCCAGCCTCACAGTCACCCTCATTTAGGTATGTGTCCTCTGCCTGGGCCATCTCCTTGACCCTGCTCAGCTTGGCTCTCGCCCAAGGCCCTGACCACTCAGCTAGGCATGCACTCTGTCTGCAGCGTGGGCCATCTCCTGCATGACATCCAGTCTGCCCTTCAACCGGAGGCAGCAGCCACCCTGGATGACCGTCTCTGGGCATGCCAGATCCCCCATGCCAAGGATGCCAAGTGAGGCCTTCCTCCCGCTGCCAGCTGCCTCGGCCATGACTGGCGAGCTGACCAGTGGGCCTGGCACCCTGCTGATGCTCCCTATGCCTCCCGACAGTGACGCAGGTTGCCCCTTTGCTTCTCTGCTGTGTAGAAGCCTATATGCCTGGGTGGTTCATGCTCAGGTGGTGGTGGGCTGCCCCGATACACCATGGTGATGGCACCTGGGGCCACCAGATTCCCCACCAGCCCACCCAGCTTGGCACACATTGTATAAGCCACCAACCACCAAGAAGACAGGTGACCTGCAGTGCTGGTTGCTGCACAGCCTTCTAGCCACTGGCATGTTTGCATCCCACTTTGACCCAGCTATCTCAGCGGCTTGCCCCTTCTGCCCCAGGGGCATTGAGAAGAACGACTTTCATGCCTTTCTTGACTTTCCTCACATGCAGCCACTCTTTCTTCCCCTCAAGCCACTGTTGCAAGTGCTGGGCAGGAGCCTCTTGGAGACTACCTATGTGTGTTCCTACCTGTACCAGGTGGCCGAGCAGGGAGCCATCTGCCTGGCCAACTTTCTGCTGTGTCAGGACAAGATGGCTGTCCTCAAGAGCCGCCACAACCAGCTTGCTGGGACTGGTTCAGACGATGCCCTGTGGCTTTTCGGCCTCCTGGTTTGGGCGCGCCTGTCGCTGGAGTTTGAGCACGCTATGCTCCGCCATGAGATGACTGCTTGTATGGACTGCATGAATCTGTTAATGATACTAAGTTTTTCAGTCTCACTCTCTCTGCTTCTTTATACTGTTTGCAGCAAACTGACAAACACTACATTCATTGCAAACCAGGTCATTTCTCAAACTCCTCTCTGTCCCCTGTTAAATGCTGACAGCAAGCCAGCAGGGTGCTTCTCAGAACACTGAGCTTACCAGCCCATCAAGAAAACACAGCCTCTCTCTCATTAGTTCAAGCTCTTCTTAAACAGCATTTTGTGAAACATTTTTAAGGAGGAAAGGAGGGACATTACTGTTGAGTAGCTCCAAAAAGCCCTAAGCAGACACTGTTCTGTCTGTCTAATGTAACTGGAGACACACACACATAGACATCTCTCAGCATTAGTAAGCATGAGGGTGGCATGACTGTGACCAGATGCCGGCCAGGGTCCATGCATCTGGGGTCCATTTTGTGGGAGGAGGGAGAAAGAGGGGGAGGGTTCCCTGCTTGAGCAGTGAGTAGTGAGTGGGGTGGAGCAGGGGGAAGCCAGGCAGCCACTGCTGTCTCTTGGCTGCAGTCTCCACCTCCTTCTCAGTCAGCTGGAGCTCAGGCTAGGGAGGAGAGGGGCAGGGATAGCCTTGCTCTCTTTAGCAGATAGCCCAGCTCAGCCCAGGGCTGAAAAGCATGCTGGGATGCTGGGGGACTCTGAGTTTACATACACTAGGAAGGGGTCTGGGACAGAAGTTCCATAAACTGGTTTGACCCAAATCAGTTAAGTCTAATACTACATTCAACCAGGTTTATCTTAAACCAGTTTCAGCCATTTTGAAACTGGTTTATGTGCACTGAACTTACGTTCTGTTACAGGTTTAAGTTAGTTTCTGATGACTTAAGCCGGTTTATGTGTAACTTCTGACCCTAGCCTAGGAAACAGAATACCTCTTCCCCTTCAAACCTCAGAACTTCAGCTGTTTGAAACATTTTGAAACATTTATATAAGTTTTGAAACAAAACAATTATATTTCTTTTTAAAGATTCCATTTTGTGGAGCTCTCAGGGATGTATTAATTTTGATGAAGTTTTTTGATGGAAAGGTTTCTGAGGTCTAGGGTAGATTCTTTAGTATGTGTATGTGACAAAAATAACCCCCCTCCCAACCGGGTTGATTTTCAAGTGTTTGTTTTGACATGATTACATTTTGCGCAGAAGTTTGAATGGTTTTGTTTTCATTCCAATAAGGAGTGATGACAAATTTTGAAATTTTATCATGAAATAGTATTATCATTCTCCATCCATCTCTTTCCAGGATCAATAAACACACTATGTAAGGTGCTTGCTTAGCCCTACAATGGGGAATTGTTTATATTGTTGTTTGAAGTCTACAAGATTTAAGTATATTAAAAATGAACAATATAGTGAAAACCCCTGAGGACACTCATTATGCCCTTGCAACTGAAACAGAATATATACATAAGACACTTTAATGTCTAAGAACTTCCAGGGCTTATCAAACATAAGAACTCCTATCTTTCCTTCTAGTGCTTCTGCCATATATGCAGCTTTATTACAGCATTGTAGTTATATTTGTCTCTCTGCTCTGGTGTGTATGCTTGCATGCACACATATATGCACACCCACCCACACTAACTTAGAGGCAAACTACTACTCTTCATTTTATTGTTTTTGTTTGGCATTATTAAAAAACACCAATATCTTTCAGTGTCACTCAGCCTGTCCTCCATTCCATAAACAACTTCAAGAAATACTGATTTTTATTACATCTGTATTTTTTTTTCCTTCACTGATGGGTCATCTTTGCCTTTTTCAGTGTTTAAGTACAACACACTGTCAATAAACATAAGAGATCTATTGTGTCCTTTTAGCATTGTTTTCTGCAGACTCTCCCATCAATGCAGCATCTGACAGTATGATTTATTGTGAGCTCTATTGTATACAATCTGCAAATCCATTAAAGACTTAACCATCCTGCCCATAAAATGCAGGTTTGACATGTGTGTTTCTTTATAAATCATGTAGTTGTAGTGGCTGGGCTATGGCATGAATCTATAGCGTTGTGTTTTGTTCATGCACAAATATGTATTCATTCAGCAGTTCAGTTTATTTGTTCTGCTATACCTTTTGTTCCAATGGTAATTTATTCTTTTATCATGTTTATACTGTTGGGACATGTCCAGACGAACGCAGACATGTGATATGTGGTACCAAAGACCTGTCTGTGGTGCTATACACTGTACATGTAGGCATTTCCCGTGCTGCTACCTTGCAGTGCAGGGGTTTTTTTTGACCCCAGGAGATCCTGGGGTCAAGAAAATCCATGCCAAAAAGAAGCAGGATGGCACATATGGCAGCAGTGCACACCACCCAAAACCACAGCCTTGCTGGTTAAAACCACACTCTGGCTGCCAGATAGACTCCCAGCTGCAAGAATGCTGTAGTTGCCCAAGGCCCTCAGGACTCTAGGTAAGGCTGCTGGGGCCAGTAAAGTTGCTAGCCCCAGCCTCCCCTACCTCACTCAGGGTAACTTGCCATGTTCCAGAGCATGCATGGCATGGGCGTTTCCTGGGGACAAATAGCATCAGCATAAGGTGTACTACTGCTACTTGCCCCCAGGGAAACAGACGTCTGCACTCATCTGGATGTACTTTTGTTTTCTAGTCCAGTCAAAGGGAAGACCTTGCATTTTAGAATGGATCACTAACATTAATTGTTTTAATGGGGCTAATGCTTCAATAGATACCCTTTCAGTGGGCCCCAGTACATTGCACTACCACAAGAAGTTGGCTGATGGTACAGATTTTGGGAAAATCGTATTTAAATAACACTTTTTTTCTTTCAACATCACCCTGTCTTCTAACTTAATTTAAAATTATTTGATTGACAAATGTCATTAAGGAGAAAGGATGCCAAAGAGATTGGAAAAACAGTTGAAGGTATGTTGTCTATATTTGCAGCCTTATACTGTAAGGAATATACTACTAAAGGATTAGGTTAAAGAAAATGGTTTAAATTAATTAGTAGAATTAAACAAATCACTAAATAATTTGAACAATGATTTTTTTACAGTGTGCACTGTTACTCTTTCATGATAATTATCCAGTGCATAGGAAAATAAAGTTACTCTAAGTACTAGAAGAGGGAGATGTTATAAATGGCAGGCTGGGCACTTGACTTGTTTTTATTTGGTCCTTAACCTGATGAGTTTTACATTCTATATTCCTTTGGGGAAGAGACAGAAGCTTCACTTTATAATATCCTTATAATATGAGGTAGCAACTATCTTTTTAGCTATACAATTATCTCATTTCTTACTGTTATCACTAATACTTGTATCATCACTTGCATTCCAAATGATTTCACTGCTCATTAGCATGTATCCATTTTTCCTCTGTATCCTTTTTTATTGCATTTTCACTAGAGATTGTGTCTTTTGCTGCTTTCTCCACAGTTTTCAAAGTTTTTATAGAGCACATAGTATGAAATGCAGTGTCCACAGATATCCTCCTTAGCTTTGCCTGGCAATAACAATCAAGGACACTAGTCTTCTTCCTTCTAGAACAGCATCTAAGCCCATGTACCCTCTAGCATGTTCTTTTCTTCACCCCTCATATCTTTCCTCTACTTGGTTGCCCAGAAAGCCAGCTTGAAGAGGAGGGCTGAAGAGAGGTTTTGCAAATGCTTACTGTATGGCTTGGTTGATACAGCACTTTGCTAGAGAAATGCAGATACAGTAAAAGCCACGTTATCTGGCACTTTACAAGCCGGCATGCTCTATTAACTGGCATGCTGGCTTGTAAGGTAAAAGCAAAACTGGAAGTGCCCACTGTGGCACTTCTGGTTTTACCAAGCCCCCACAGCCTGGGGCAAAGCAGCCTGCCGGTGCTGAGCCTCACAATAACTGTTCTTTTCCTCTTTCTCTTCTGCTTCCCTCCCTGTCCCTCGCAGTGGGAGAGGTGGCTACATGGTGGGAGTAGTAGAAGCACACTGGATGCGGCAGGAGAGGCAGCCTCTCAGGTAACCGGCATATTTTGTTATCCGGCATTCCTGATTCCCCATGGGTATCAGATAATAAAGCTTTTGTTGTATATTCAAATGGCACTAGGTGAGGAAGGCCTGCTATGTAAGAGAAGCAACTTTTAGCGCTAACAAGGGTTCTGGCTAAGTACAGGCAGTCAAAGAACCTGAGGCTGAATTGATTCAATCTTCAATCTTTGCAGGTCAGTCTGAGCTGCAAAGATTGAACTTATAAGCAAAAGAACAGACATCACTTGCTACAACAGATATTGTGGGCCAAACCTAGCCTGCCCATCCTGTGGGGAAGGAGGGTGCTTGGGGGGGTGCAAAGCATCCTGGGATGCTTGGGACTGAGTTAACTTGAATCTGGAGGGGATCTGGGACAGAAGTTCAAAAAAAAAATTAATCTCAATCAGTTAATTCTGATACGACATCCATCCAGGTTTATCTTAAATTGGTTTCAGCCATTTTGAAAGCAGTTTATGTTTACTGAACTTCTGTTGTGTTACAGATTTGAACTGGTTTCTGATCACCGGTTTATGTATAATTTATATCCCTAGCCTTGGTGCCAAGTGCAGCCAATGGAAAGAAAAATGTGCACTGTAGAGAAGCTATCCCTTTGATGTCTTAATCGTAAGTGATACTGACCTTGAGACAAAACATTTGAAAGTTTTAGACTGGTATAAAACAACCTTTAAAGGATATACTATCCTTACTGTTAGGAATATTTTTACTGCAGTAAGTGAAATATCCACCTGTCCCTTTACCATTCATTATGTAAATTTCCAGGAATGGAAGAATGAAGCTTCAGTTTCAGTATCTGTTTTTAGTAATCACCTAGTGGTGGCTGTTCCCTTATTTGCATCATGCTGTTTTATAGTCCAGAAAATTACTTACTGTACAAGCTCAGCTATCTTTTACATAAGACTACAGGAGAGCATGCCATTTCTATATTCCTACTGCCTCATGCTCAGCGAAATCCTTTGAGTAAAGGTAATTAGCTGCCATGACTTTGGTACTTAAAGTTAGGTCTGGCAACAATTACTATTGCCACACCTCACTCCCATTGTTTTTCTAAGCCTAAATAATTCCTCTCTGCAAGTCTCTAGTACTAATCAAAGTCACCAAAAGCACCAGTCTTTGCCAGGATTATCAGTGTGTGCAAGTTTGAAATGTCTAAACCAGGTGTTTTTGAGTTTAGAAAACATTTATTTATGAAATGCTTGCATTAGAAGCTAATTTGAGAAATGTAATCCATTTTGCTTTGTGACCTAAAAAATCTTAGCTAATTTGACATAAATGTTTCAGTAAAATTCTATGTTGGTACTAAATCAATTATATTTTCACAAGCAGGAATTTTAGATGCAACACACTGAAAGGATCATTTGTGTCCATAATATTGCCAAGCTTTTTGCCATCTATTGCATTGTTTCCTATTTCTTCTTTATTGGAGTTAGGGAATTAGTTATCTACCTATTTGTCCTGAGACCACAGTTCTTGGACTTTTTGTTTGAAGTTCTGAATAACAATAATAAAGGTAATTATACCTGAGTGTTACATAGCTCTATATCTTCAACCCCCTCCCCCCTCAACCAAACAGCCTTTGCTATTTACCTGTGGTACAGGTAGCACTGTCATCTCTGAGCAGGATGTGGTACATGGATTCTGTATTGAACCTAATTCTATTATTCTCCCTTAAGGTCTTCATTCATGCCCTTTCCCACATGTCTTTCCTATTCTCTTTTAGTTGTATTTGCCTTTTCTTCTTGCCATTTGAAATGTTGCTGTTCTCTTCAGGTAGAAATGTCATTCTTGGGGAAATTTTACTGTGCTCATTTTCTCCCATTCAATTGGGCACACTTTAACATGTACCCCCCCCCCCCATCCCTCCCACCTGCTTTTCAGTGGACACGTCTACATGAGACACTAATTATGCGGTAGACTAATAACACTGCATGTTATTTTGCGTGTTGGGCAAAAACTGTGCTAATATGCTACTGTGAAGTAGTATTAGTTGATTAGTTGATTAGTGCATGCTCAGTTGAGACAAAATCTGAACTGTTGAACAGGTGACCTACTTTTGAGTTGAGCACATGCTCAGTTGAGACAAAATCTTTGATGGAAATTTTCTGAGGTAAAAGTCACCTGTACTTCAGAGACAGCCTGGTGCCATGTGCATGGATGCATGAATGATTGACAAGTGATAATGTAGGGATGATAAAGGAGGGGCTGATTGGAGGAGAGATTGGTCTTGTCCCTGCTTGATCTGTCTAAGTGAGTGAGAGCATAAGCTGCAGTTATATTTGGCTGTGTGCATGT
This sequence comes from Crocodylus porosus, assembly GCF_001723895.1. Taxonomy (NCBI): domain Eukaryota; kingdom Metazoa; phylum Chordata; order Crocodylia; family Crocodylidae; genus Crocodylus; species Crocodylus porosus. Next base: position 56,957,548 of record NW_017728950.1, on the reverse strand, counting down.
CCGGAGGACCTGAGAGGCCAAAGTCCACAGGACTCAGTGTGTTTCTGCAGTGAGGCAGGCGACTGGGGGACGAGTGAGGGCAGGTGTCCTGCCAACATCTTATGCTTTGTGTCATGGGTGACTGGTGCCTCCTAATACTGGGGGGGGAACCAGCTGCTGATCGCTAACTAGGGGCAGTCCCCCAGCAGCTGATCACCACTGCTGGCACTACCCGCATACACCCTCTACATGTCGCCACTGCAAACTGTGCTAATATGCTACTGTGAAGTAGTATTAGGCTACTGCGCAGAAAAGGTCACTAAAAACCCATTTGCCAGCACTACTGCACTGTAGCATGAGTTACTGCACATTGATTTACTACTTGGTTATCCAAGTACTAAACTTAATATATGGTTACTACTGTTGGAGCTGAAGGGCAATGTATCCCTTGGCCTGGATCACTTATGGTTGAACTTTTGAACAGGTGACCTACTTTTGAGTTGAACGCATGCTCAGTTGAGACAAAATCTCTGTGTATGTGTTACCTTTTTGTGTGCAAGTGGAGTTGAGTGCTACACTAAGGGCTTGTGAATGTTGCTGTCATGGTGTGAATGAGCTGCTGATGACAGCTCATCTTGCTCCCTAGCACCTCCTGTGTTGCTGTTCATCATTGACATTCTTATATTGCGGTTTGATATTGTTGTTGTTAATATTGTTACCTTAGGTTATTAATTGATGCTACTTTGTCATTGCATAACATAGTATTTACGACCCCTCCGTGTGTGTTGTTTGTTGGTAATTAGCCAATTAATTATGATAGAGTGCCAGGTAGAGGTGGGCAGTAGGTTTATCCTGGTGAGAGCAGGCCACCTACTACCTTCACTTATATTATGGAAGGCTAATTAATTAATCAGTTAATTAGAGTGTTAACACTATGGCACATTATTGAACATGTAGACACCCAGTGAGCAGGAGTTGGAGCAATTCTGTCTCAGTCAAGGCAGCGGACACTAGGACCTAGTCCAAGGACTAGATTTTTCATTGGGCTATTTTAAGAATATGGGAGGGATTGGAAGGACCTCCTCCTTCCCATTCCTGCATGGGCCATGTGGACCTTGGGTCCTGAAATGTAGCAGTTACTAAGTCTTCTTGCCAGTTCTTCATTCTGCGAGCAGATGTGCAGGGGCTGGGTGGAAGATCTGCCTCTCTTCCCAGTTCCCCAGAATGGCTGAGATAACACAGAGATAACAGGGGTTTGAAACTCTCATCTGATTTAGACTCTTGAGTCACAATACCTCCTGTTTGCTGCTCATAGTTTTGTTCAGCTTATGTTCCATTCCCTGCTCTGAGTCGTCCCTAAAGTCAAAATCTCCCTCTAGGGAATCTAGGAGTGTGTACTGAAATGCTCTGTACATGTTTTACAGTGCTGCAATTTAGAACACCTTTTACAGCACTATAAAGTTACAGCATTCTTAAAAATGACAGAAGTGCAGTGTTTGGTGTGGGGAGGGGAGGGTCTCTGAACCTCCCTGAGCTTTCCAGGCTAGAAGGAAGGGAATGCTCTGCAGCCTTCAGGTGACTGTGGACAGCAGCAGGCCAGTGTAGAAGTGGCCAGTGTAGAAGGTGGAGCTGGGATGAGAGGCTGTAACTTAGCTTCCTTCCTGACCCTCTCCCCGCTCCCCTCCCACCCCAGCGATGAGAGTGGGCACCACTTCTGCCACAGGCCTGGCAGGAGCTTTCATCCAAGACAGGCCAGCTCCAAGTGTATAGTCCCCAGCCACTCAGGGTGTGTGTGTGCATGTGTATGTGTGTGTGTGCACCCCACTCACAGTATGTTCCCTGGTTGCTGGGAGTGGACACTGCATCTGCTACAAGGCTGGGCAGTAGCTCTCGCTTGGCCCTGCTTCAAGCCTCTGGTCCCCAGGCGTGTAGGGTCTCAGGGAAGAGTGCAGGGAGCATGTGTGTGTATGTATACATGTGTGGTTGTGTGTGCATGTGTGGCTAAACATATGTGTGTATTTTTGTGCCCCACCCACACGGCATGTCCAAGTGTCTGGTTCCTGCCATCCCCAAAGGTCTCAGTGCGTGTGCGTGTGCGTGTGTGTGTGTGTGTGCATGTGTGTGTGGGTGTATGTGCATCACACTTGTAGCATTTCCCTTTTGACCCCTCTTTGCTGGGAATGTCTCAAAAAACCCATGGGATATTGGTAGAATCACTGGAAATTTGACAAGCTTACAGAAGTTATTTAAAACACTGTAGGTTGCTAAAGTGCTGTAAAATACAGTACTTCAAATTTTATACCCCATTTAACAAGGTATCAGCCAGTGCAAATTTTCACATAACTCTCCCTGAGGACTCTTACTGGCTTCCTTTGGGCTCACTTGCTATGCCTTGATGTAAAACAAGTAGAAGGGAAGCTGAAAGTTGCAAAAGGTGAACATATCTCTATCAGCATGGAGTTCATCCTCTTCACAGGGTTCCCCTGTACCCTGTTGTCACCACACCTGCCAGGGCTGTTCATTTGGATCTTTTTTCAGTCAATTCTCATTTATGCCTTGTCAATTAATATTATCCTCAGACTTATCAAATCCTTTAGCCTTCCCTGATGGCAACTTTCCCTTGGCCCTACCATCGCCGGCCCATCGGCACCAATCCATTGGCTCCCCAGAGGGGTTCAATGGCTGCTTCCCTCATAAAAGGGCCTAAGCTGTATCCCAGTCACAATAGCAGTAGGTCAAGTGGCCATTTAGTTTCCACTGGTTATTCTTCACTGGCTTCTGCTGTAGCTGCCTGAGGCTCGTCCCTGGGCTGGGACCTACGTTCATTGATCCACGGCCTTTCTCTGTGCCTCTGCACAGAATTGCACTGCTCTCCTCTAGGAAACCATGCTTTCACATGTTTGGGGGTCCAGTGACTTGGCCCGCTCTTCCTTGGGCCTACCAGAATTCCCAGGAGCCAATGAAATGTGGCTCCCCCAGGCACATGACTGCCTGCAGCTGGGAGCCTGCTTGCATTTCCAGGGTTACTTCTGGTTGGACTTACTGGCAGTGGCATGCTTCCGGCACTACCCCAGGGTAAGTTGGCCAATTGTGCCATTTGCACTCAGGGTCACATCTGGGAACTCAGGGTCATGTCCGGGGAACAGCTCCCTCTTCCAGAAAGATGTAAAGCTATGCACTTCTGTTAAGTCATGCCAATAAAGCACTTTAAATGGTGAAAAAAGCAACTTTTATACACACTCTCGGGCTGTTACTGAAGAGCCTCTAACTCCTATGAACACTCAATTCTTTGCAGGTGGCTCACAGCACCATTCAGAATCAGTTCCAAATCCTGTGCTTGTACCAATCAGTGAATATTTGAACAAAGATCTTGTTCCTGAACACTAGTTTTTCAACTTTTGTCTTTCTCTCAAGTCTCTTTCTCAAAATATTCTTTCTGCTGCACCCATTCAGCAGTCTTCCAGGATGAAATTGTTTACTAACTAGTCCTGAAAAAGTCAGAACTGCAATTAGATAGGGTCAAATAACAATTCTCTCAGCTATTGTAAAACACTGTAAATGATTGCTATACAGATTTAATGGGAAAAACATTGCAATGGTCTGGAAATGGTAATTATTGTGACTCAGGTTTCTTGGCCTTGCTCCTATGCTGATTGTTTGTCTTATAGTCAGAACTAAAGCACTCAAAGCAAGCAAGCAAACACCTACCCCCCCCAACCACTATAACTGGATTCAGTAAAATATCAGAAGAGAGGAAAGGCAGAGGAAGGTGAGGTATCAAGAAACAGTGTTAAACTCCACAGCGCTTAGAGTCCTCCTCCTTAAGAAATATTGACTGTAGCTCCATGGAAGGCTTTCACTTAACCACATTTTTAAAAGCTTTCATAAATATTGCAATATAGTGAAATTCATTGCTAGTTAAACCATAACACCAGCATAAGCTTATTTATCATTCAGATGACTGGGCTGCAGTAGAGAAGGAGCACAGGGATAGTGCAGGATTTATACTGCAAAGCTTGAAATATCTTTCTGCATGAAGTAATAAAGGCCACTCTCCATATTCAGTTCTAATGGCCAATAAAGAATAGGCACAGAAAGAAAAATAAGGATGGCAAAAGCACAGAACACATTAGGAAATTATATTTACACTATAGTCACTTACTATAGCAGCATTTGCTTTATAATGCAAACTTTTTTTTGTAAATTATAGGTTGTCAGAAATCAAGCAGTAAGAGAGTAAATTGGTAGATCTTTGTCCAAATTATTAAAACAGATTCTACATAGACCACCTTTTCTAAGACTACTGAACCAAAACCGGGGCACTGACTGAACTGTGCCCAATGTAGCTGGGGAGAGAGTGTTCTAAGAAGGCAAAAACTCACATTGCTATAAGGGCTACTCTGTGCAGAGTTTAGAGTGACCTTCAAAAATTTCTAAGTTCCACTGGTTGTTAACTGCTTTCAGGGCATCAAAGTCATAGCTGAGGCTTGATCTAGAACAGAAATATCCTAGTCACATAATTTTTCTTTAGAACATTTTATTTAAAATTAGGACCATAGCTATTGTTTGGGCATCACAGTGATTCCACCAGCATGATTGTTTTTTTCAATGCCTTTTGAATGCACAAAAGAAAATCACATAGTGGAAAACCTGTCCAAGCTACCCATTGTTGTAGACTCCACTCGGTTCCTCCTTGCTTGTGAGTAGCTGCAACAACTGAAGCCAACAGTGAAAGGATTGCTGTGTGAGAATAAATATTTTTTGCAATGGATACTAATGATCATTCTCTCCCAGGTCCCATCTATGCATTGTAAATGGCTTCCAACAGTTTTCCAGCTGAAGATTAGAATGCTAATTTTGTCCACTAGATCCCTAAGTAGATGGTTCGGTGTTCTGACTACTTCAGTGGCAGCTAGTTCGCAAGGCAGTTGTGATCAAATCAAACTACCATCCTCTTGCTTTAAGCAAAAAGGTCTGAGAGAACGGTGAATGGTCCTTGACTTAATAGAGTTGCTTTGCTGCTCTGCCAAAAGGCTGGGTTTGGTCAAACTTAGAACACCCAGAAAGATTCATAGGTTTTCCTAGGCTTTTTTAGGGAGGCTGGAGGGTAGGTTGTTTCATAGGTGGGATGCATTTCAATTTTTATGAATGTTGACAGCCTATTCAGAACACTAGATAGCACAAGTGTGCTCAGTGTCTGCCTAACAATTTGTAAATATGACCATAACTTAACGGCATCTCTTTCAACCAAGACAATGAATGTATCCTGTGTGCATGGGTACTGTCCTCAAATTGATTCTATAGTGAACAGGAGGTTGATGGTGGTGGTGGGGGGGTGGGGGGGAATCTCTATGGGGAAGTAGTAAAATACTGTTGTGCTATATTATTCATTTCAAAGGGCAGCAAAGAGTACACTGGTTGGTTGCCTTGGCCAGTTATGGCTGTGTTATTGTCTTAATCTGAACTTTCATACAAGACCCATATGTTGGGTATTAAAATTAGCAGACATGTTATGAGCTACCAAAAAGACACAGCTGTGCAAACTTTTAGATTACCCAGGTTTTTATTCCTGCATGAATTTCATTATTTGGTAACTGTTCACTCCAGCTGGACTTGTCCAACTTCTTCAAGCTGTGCCCAATAAAATATCCTATAGTAGCTTTCATGGGTGCTATGATGTCATGTTTTTATTCACTCTAAAGCAAGAAGCTGTATCCAAGATCTGGATATGCCAAAAACCTCAAATTAAGACTAAAAAACTAAATAAAACACCCCCAAACACATATTTTACTTTTTGAATGAGATATAAAGCTGCTCAGAAAAACTCAAGTAAATCAAATGAGGTAAATGCCATTGCCACATTTCCTTAGCCCTTTCCCTTCAGTGTTTGGAATCTAAAAAACAGCTTTTTTTGAGAGAGAGTTTCCATTAAGACTCAACACTCTGAACTCTGTTTAAATATATACTGTGTTAACTGATGTTCACAGTTAATGCAGTTGCTTAGCACAGCCTGAAAATACTGTATGCATGATAGACTTCCAAATCCTTCTGTGCTCTGAGGCTCACTTGAAGGAACATTTTGATTGTCAGTTGCTCTTTATTTTCCCTCTTCATGTGTCAGGACTAAAATCACCTTAATTTTCATACCATCCCCTTCCTTTTCACATTTTCAGAGGCTGGTAAATATAATGAATATATTCTGCTGGTTTAAACTGCTTGATTCTCCTGTCCTGAGAAGTCACTTGAATCAAGCAGACCCATACCCTGATAACATTTACAGTGTCACCTCCCTCTCAGCACTCATCCTTCTTGTTGGCAGCAATTTAGGTTGAAAAGGAGACAGAGGTGTTTATGGGTAACGAGAAGCTGGGCGACAATGTTACTTTCCAAAGTGAATCCCTAGGGATACAAGTTGTAGTCCCAATGTTTTTAATGATTTAAAATAGATGGGTAACATGGAATATATGCAAATTGAATATTGGTTTGAGTCTCCTTCCCATTACATAGTATCACCTGTCAGACCAACCTGGTGGCCTTTTATGATCAGATCACCAGATCATTAGATGCAGGGGTAGCAGTGG
>NW_017728950.1:56942058-56950097 GCF_001723895.1 Crocodylus porosus | reverse complement strand
CGGACTAGATGATCTACTCAAGTCCCTTCCGACCCTAGAAACTATGAAACTATGAAACCAATGCAATTTCACATAAGGCCATTTTTTCTTCCTCTTTCAGCTTACAGACGTCAAGGTTTTCTCTTGGAGAAAGTTTTGGTTAAATGTCCCTTGCTGCATCCCTTAAAAGAGTTTCCTCAGGGTTTATTAAATAATAACACAAAGCAAATAGTCTGATGCTGTAATGTGCTGAGTCTGTCCCAAGGGACTGGAAGACATTTAGTACCTTCTAAGGTTAGGCCTTTTGAATGAAAGGCAAACTTAATATTTTTAGCCTTCTTCTCTTTCATCTACAAACAGATAAACAACTCTGGACTTCATAGTTTCTTTTCATTGCACTTCTGTGCAATGAATGCATACCCATCATGAACTATTCATTTTTAAATACAATCTTCTGCAGTAGTATTGAATATTGTCAATCTTTCCCCTCCAGACAATATGGTTGCCACCAAAAACTTCTGAGAGTCAAAATCAGCTTCCCAAATGCCTCCATTTTGCAAATACCACCAAGGAAAGATGTATTACTTTGAAGGTGGATTGTGTGTTTGCAGCTCCAAACAGAGTTGAGAGAGATCCATGATTTCTAACAGGCAGAGTTATATTTTTCCTTCTTTATAGTTTATTCACAGGAAATTGTGCGTAAACTCATGGAATCACTATTGATAGATAGCTATGAACCCAAAGGTCATTTAATCAAAGAATTCAGTGATGATTCTGGCACTTTTCTCATTCCCAATCCCTAATCTCCTTTTTTTTGTTGATTTGCTACCACGCTGATGCTAGAAGATAAAGACCATAGTTTTATTTATACAGCATGGAATTATATTAACAAATACCAGTCCCACATAGTTATATGTGGCATATAGGTAGGGTGACCATAATAATTTGAGGGAAACCTGGGACAGCAGGGGTGCTCCTGAGGGAAATCCAGGAGAGGGCGCACGCGCGCACACACACACACGCACACACATTCATGATCCCATAGCTCCCCTCCTCCGCAACTGTATTGTGCAAGCAACTCCCCTCACAGGCCAGTGGAGTCCAGACCAGGGAGTAGCCCATTGGCTGGGCTCTCTGGAGGAAAGTGAGGCAAAAGCCCCAGAGTGGCATGAACCCACTGGCATGTACCTGATTCCTAAGTAAGGAGCTGGGCACATGCGGGTAGGTTTGTGCCAATTTGGGACTTTTGCTTCAATTTTCTCCAGTGGCTGGGTGCTGAAATCCAGGTCTGTCCTGGCCAATGTGGGATATATGGACACCCTACATATAGTCACTATATGTGGCACCAAATCATTATCTACAAAATAAATTAAAGTTGCTCTCTGTTTTCAGGAATAACTTCTTACTGCAGAGACTGAACACTGTCAAGTGCCTCCCTTGGTATATGACACTGAGACCGTGTACACATGTTCATAAAGCCAGAGGAGGAATAGATATAAATTATGTGGTTCTCGCTAACTGGTCTAGTTAGATAGGGAGCAAACACTATACATGTTCACCTTTTGGAGGGCTGGGGGTAGGGCAAGGCAGCCTGTCCTGGCTGAGGCCCACAGGTGGGAGGTGCTCCATCTGGCTCCTGCAGGCTCTCAGGACTGCTGGAGACTGCCAAGTGCAGCTGAGCACTTGGGCCACCTCTAATTGGCTGCTGGGTGTGGGCAAGCATGCCACCAGCCCCCTGCCATGTCACCGTGGACCCTGCCCTGTGCCCCACCCTAAGCGTTCCAGAAGAGCCCCACAGTAAGTACCTTCCCGCATGAATTTCATATACCCCCATTTCCTGGCCTGTTCGCACCCTGCCATGGTACCCCACTATCCATGGCCTAGCACACAGACCCAGAAGCTGCAGCGTGTCCCGTTTGTTGCCCTGTGTGACTCTTGTAGGAGGCTGTGGGACATCATGAACACCCATCTGGACAAGCTGGGGCAGCTGGTTGCTGTGGGATACAGCTTCCTGCTCCCGAGCCAGCAGCTAGACATCCTACATGGGGTGCCACCTATTGCACCCTCTGCCTGCCAAGCAGAGCCACTGACTTCCATGTGGCTGATGAGGACAAGGCCATCCACCCATGCTAGCATGGAGGCAGATGACCTGGGTTGGCCATGTCATACATATGGACAACAATCGACTGACTAAGGGAGTTCTGTACAGTGAATTTGAAAAAGGCAGTAGGAAGGCTGGCTGTCACAAACTCCGCTACAAGGACTGCATTAAATGGCATGTACAGTCTGCTGGGCTGAGCTTAATGTCCTAGGAGGATACAACCCATGATAGATGAGGTTAGCACTCTGCTATGAAGGAAACAGAACAAGCAAATGAATATCATCATGCCACCTTGGCTGTAGACACCAACTTGCCCTGGCACATCTCCTGAACCCTACATGTGGAAACTGATTTCCAGTATCAGCATTAGTCATGCTCAAGTACGAGTGATGGTCATTCCTGGGGTGATAAGGAGACCAGCTATGACCGAGCACAAGAACAGGGCTTCACTCTAATGTGGTAATCCCTTCTGAGACAGCCAAAATCAAATGTGTGAGAGACACTGCCCTCTGACCTTACAAGGGCCCCAGAACTACCAAGAGCTTGACTGATTGGGAGTCTCAGCTGACATCTTCAACAAAAAGATCATTAATTAGTAAACCAACATGACTACAACGTACGCCTCTGTATCATACTTACAGTAATCCCAAACTAAGAAAATACATACATTAAAGAAATACCAGAGATCCAAGTGCAAATATAATCTGTATTAGCCTATCTTATCTTTTCCAGGATTTGCGTCTACACCGTGAACATACAACCCACAAGTTTGCTTTGGCCTTTGTCTTATTGTCTTATAGATCAAAACAGTTTATTGGATCCCAGTTCGCTGTAACTTCACTAGTCTTAAATAATATTTACCCATTAGTCAAAAGTGGTCAGTCCATGTATATCAAAGAAGTGTTACCTTCTTATTTCTGTATCTGGAAGAAAATGGGTGTTCCAAACTGAGAGAATTGATATAACCTAGAGAAAATGACAAATAAAATCAAATAGGTCCCTTAAAACCATTCATGAGCAGTAAATGTGTAGCCTCAACAGATATCATACATGCATGGACTGTTATAGTTTTGGGAGAGTCCAGCTGACACTTATGTTGGAAATGGGGGGAAAAAGCCACCTCAAAATCTGCATTCCCTATCCTTTTAAAAAAATAATTCAGAAAGAATCCCAGTTTAGCAAAAGCAATTCAGTTCTTAGTGTCTTGGGACTAGTGCCTAGTATATTTACCACGCCCCCCAGTGTCTTTCACAAGGGTCTTTGTAAAGCAGGAGAAAGAGAGAATTTTTGGAGCTCTTCCAACCTTTTGCTGAACAAGGGCTTTTTTTTTAGTACAGTGTTTCTATTGTATTTTTGATTGCCAGACCATTCAAATCCTTTTCATACATTTTTTAAGACTATGGATCAGAGAGCAAGAGGATGTGGAGCAGAGGGCTTTCAGACCTATGCTGTTTTCTTTCACTTTACAAGCTGCCTTCCTTGCAGATGTCAAGGCAAGAATGAATCTATGACTTTTTATATCCTTTAGGCTGCAAAAGTCCATATGGCTTTTTTGGTATTCCAGGTATCCTTAGAGCCCATAAAACATGAAGCCATCAACCTACTGGATAATCCTTCTATCAAAAGAAAAAATCTGTCATTATTCTGCTACACCACTGAAAATACTAGCTAGCTGTAGGGTGGTTGTGTGCATTGGGGAGGGACATGCATGCTTTTTGTTTGTTTTTAAACACTTTCTCCTTTCAGTGAAAGTACACTTTTATATATTGAATAGAATGGGTGGTTATGTCAGTCCCGAAGAGTTAGCTTAACAACAGTCACTCCTTTTTGAGTTCTTACTACTTTTGTGAAATAGCAATAATTTTTGTGAGAGAAATTTTCCTCAGAATGAAAGATGGTTAAGTCTTAAGTGAAAAAAAAGAAAAAGAAAAAGCATGACATTTAAAACCACTTGAAAACAGTTCCTCAAAGGCCATGAGGCCTTAAGAAATGCAGTCTGTCTGGAACTCTTATTGTTATAGCATTTTGGCAAATAATTCTTAGCCTGAAGATTATTCATGAGAAGCTTGATGCAAATATTCAAAATGGATTTCTTTTAATTGGGTACAACTGTAGTCATGGGGCATGAATCTATTCTATTTGCTGAATATGACTTTCAGTCAGGTGTCTTTCATACACACTCACTATCACGAGTTTCAGATTTGCCTTTCCTGAGTCCTCTGCAATATTTGCCTAAAGTTATGCTGCTTCTGTGAATTATTTGATAGCATTTATTCACCAGACTACTCATAGAAACCAAACACCAAAAAGCTACAAAAATCAGTTAAAATATGAAAGTTTTTTTTGCAGAAATCTAGTTTTGTAGGATTTACTCAGCTTTCAAATCCAGTTTTCTCACACAAATATCTCACTACCAAACTGAAGAAATAGTTTTAAGATGCTCCCGCTGCTGTGAAAAGCAGCTCCTACTGCTATTAAAGTGATCATATTAAATTTCCTTATGTAAAGAAATCCATCTAGTGATCTCCAACTTGCAGGGAAATATTGGGCTAGGTACACCAGTGGGAGTTGAGGACACTCAGCATCTTTCAAGGTTGGGTCCATAAAGATGAATATGAAAAGAAATATCTTGCACATGCTGGGATCCTTCTGTCTGTCAGTGTGTGTTTTCCTACTTGTACGGATCTAAGGACCTAACTGGAGAATTCATTAGCACTATTTTTCCTTTGATGGTGTGCCTACAGCAAGGCAATTTGTTTAAAATGTTATTATCTAGTTTTCATGTTTTGTGAGCGTCACAGGGCAGGGGCCCAGGAGCGGCCGTGATCTCTCCTGGCGCCCCCTACCATGTCAAGTGGGTGTCTACGCACCCTCATTATCTCTCCTGCCATGCTTTGCCGGAAAATATTATAAAAGAGAGGCTCCCTTTTACCCTCTTGCACGGTACCCTTTTGCATACTCCCGCCAGTACCCCGTCTCCTGATGATTCAGTGCACTCCCGCCACAGGGCTATGCGTGGCTCCTACCACCCCTAATACCACGCCCCAAGCCTCTCAGTTGTCCTGGACGTTGTTGTGTCTATGATCTTTCCTTAGTGGCCCTCTCCGAGGCCTCTACCCGTACGCTCGCCCTCCTCGGGCCTCTTATTGCAGTACTCGCCCTCCCTCGGGCTTCTACCCATACGCACGCCCTTCTCCTGGGGCTTCTCAGTATGCCCTCCCTGGGGATCCTTGTTCCCATGTGCCCTCCCTGGGGCTTCTACTCAGTCTCTCACCCTCTCTGGGCTTCTTCTCACGCCCTGCACTGGGGCCTATGTGTGCCCTCCCTGGGGCTTACCCCAATACGATGCCGTGCACCCTCCCTGGGGCTTACCCCAATACGATGCCATGCAACCCTCCCTGGGGCTTACCCCAATACGATGCCGTGCAACCCTCCCTGGGGCTTATCCCGATCCGAATGCTAATCGCCCTCCCTGGGGGTCTAATCATGCCCGCGCTCACACTGGGGCCTTGCTTGTGTGATTCCCACCCACACTGGGGCCTATGTGCCTCACGCTCCCCACGCTCAGGGATCAGGTGACCGTAGCTGTGCCTGGCCCCCAGACCCGCCTTCCCAGGTCACTCACCCGCACTGGGCTCCTCACCCCACTCGACACTGCCCCACTGAGGCTGGGGTCTATGCAAACCCCAAAACGCAGCACCCTCTCTGGTGCCAGGAACCCCCATGCTACTGGGGAGCTCCCCTGAGGCCTCCTCCAACCCCTACAGCCTCTCCCAGTCCTCCGGTGTAACAATAAACAAAACCCATAAGCCAATCAGCTGCAACACAAACTTAGGCCTCCTGGTCAAACTCTAACCCTAAGCCCTCAGGCTCATCAACATTACCATCCTGGCCAGGGGTTCCTCTGCCTGGTATTCTCCACCTAAGCTACTCAGGTCATCAGGCTTCTCATGCTCTGCTTACTCCCACAGAGCTCCATCTTCTACAACTGCCAGAGGGGAACTGCCCTCTTGGCCTCAGCCTAGGCTGTTTATATAGGCCAGCCCCTGCCCCCTCCTGGTCAGCTGACCTCAGTGGTTGCCCCAGCAACCCACACCTATCCTTTAGGAGCAGGCACTTCAGTGCCTGCGACAGTGATATTTGAGTCTTCCTGCAGTCTTTGACCACTGAACTGAAAGCTTTAGAGCTAAAAGAGAAGGAAACATGAAAGCCCTCCATTTAAGAAAACAAATATTCCAGATGTAACTAATTAGTATGATAACCTCTGCATATAACAGAATTGTAAAATTAGTGAGATCAGCCTTGCAATACGATTAACTACATTATAACTTTTCATATAATACCCTCTCCCCACCCCCACTACAAAAAGGTCTTGTAAATGCAAGATCTCAATTTGCTCTGTCATATGGTGGAGTTCATCAGCCCCATATGATACTGGAAATATTGTGTTTTTTGCAGCAGGGAATTTTTTTTTATCTCTGCAAATTTGTAAATTAAAATAATTTCACCTAGGGCAATCTTGTATCAGAAAAATGCTGGTAAGCTTGACAGTAGTTTTCCCATGCATTTTTTTTTAATCCTCTCTTTCCTCCATAACAACGCACAATGGGAAAAAAAATGATAAAAGACCAACATGTGGTATGTGTCACTTTTACTGGACCCCCATACCTATGCTGAATGGCATTCTAAGGTTAGACAGTTAGACTTAAGTGTTATCTTGATGTGGGAGGCTATAAAATAATAACAACAGGAATAAAACAAATACATTACCTGCTCTGCTCAAAGAGGAAGAAGGCATGAGGAGTGAGTAAACAGCTAGTGAACCAGTATAGTAAAAATCATACACATTAGGTTGTATGGGCACCTAGGCACATCTTGTCTCTCTAGCTGTCCTTCATTCACCAGAATGTTAAAGTCATTCCTCTTCCTCTCTTCTCTTCACCACTTTTTTTTTAAAACTTACTTACCCCTTGGACTTAAAATATTTTGAACCCAATAAAGTTAAAATACAGTATCCAAGATGTTATGATGTGAGAAGGAGTTACTAATGTATAAAGCCTACTGTTTTTACACTAACCTATAGAAAACAAAACAAGACTGGTAGAACAGAGCAGGAAACCAAGATTACAACATGCAAAGGATTACAATTAAAGAAAATCTTGGTGTCTGTCACAGTGGCATTTTTTTTACTGTTACAGGTAAAGTTGTCTCAGCATTGTTTAAGTTTTATCCCCAAATATTTTTAGTCTAATCATAAAGTAAAATGTTTGCCAAAGTTGTAACACTTCAGTATCAGTCAACCTTTTTTTCACTATTTAAGAAAAATCCACTTGATCTACTTCAATTGTATTTTTTAACTTCCTGGGTTCTCAGCATAAGTCTGATGAGATATTTACACACTATTCTGGAAGTTTAAGTTCATGAGCACTCTCCCAAAAACAGTGTAACATTTTTGTACTGATCCAAAATTTGCTGCTTATCTCCTGTCAAGGCAGGAGAGTATCTATCATATATCTAATTATGATTATTTCTGATATTACTCAGTGTTACATCCAGTCCTGTTCTGTATAGGACTCTTAAAAAATATAAGCATGTGTTTATGTCTACCAAAGAGAGAGAGAAATCCCAAATTATATGCTGCATACAGTGGTGTATCTACATGAGACGTTTACTGTGAGTTGATTAACTAGCTCCTCAGTAAAAGGGCATGGTCTACATGTGTGGTGCTATTACTATGGAGTAAACTAATTAACTCCACCATAGGATAATACTGCGATATGTAAGTACTATCCTACAGTGGAGTTATTTACTCCACTGCAGTGCACATATAGACGCTGACGTGGCTGGCTTGGGTCATGAGGGTGCTTCAGTGTGGAGGCTGCCTACTAGCTAGCCCCATGCTAAAACACCCCTGTGCCCCAGCCAGCTCTTCCATACCATGTTGAATGGGGGTTGGGGG
>NW_017728950.1:56938493-56942047 GCF_001723895.1 Crocodylus porosus | reverse complement strand
AGTGTGGAGGCTGCCTACTAGCTAGCCCCATGCTAAAACACCCCTGTGCCCCAGCCAGCTCTTCCATACCATGTTGAATGGGGGTTGGGGGAGCAGCCCGGGGTTGTCAGGCTGAACCCCCCAGACCCACTGCCAGCTAGGGCTGCGTCACCTTGACTCAACGTGTGGTAGTCCCAGGTACACATGTAAATGCTGTGCCCAGGAGCAACAAACTCTGGTTTGAACTGTGCCAGAGTTTATTCAGCCAGGCTAATTTCACGTGTAGATGTACCCACTAACAATTTGTTCCCACCAGCATTAACTTTGGATTAATTTTATTTCATTTAATATAATTTACATTTGAAAAGTTCTGTGACTTATTTGGTGGCACAAAAACTTCACCATGCTCTAGAGAGAAGAAAAAGTAACTGACTTCAGAGGAAATTCGATGCTGCATCTGAGCATCTAGTCAAAAGTTCCCTCTCAAGAAGCTAACTGCAATTAGCATGGGCAACACAGACCCTAAAGATCTGAATGGCACAAGACCCACTGGTAGTTGTGACCAGACACAATCCAAAAATTACAGCTGTAAGTCTGAGAGAAAGAGAGACTTCATTCTTAGCCCCACACAGTTTTTGTGCTTTTTCTTTATTGTTTCCTCACCTGTGTGAGAGTTCAAGATAAAATGTCAGCCTTAGCTTTTTGAATGGAACCTGGAAATTGAAAATAAGTAGCGTTGTGACATTTTAGATATGAGACCTTTTTCTGGCTATGGAAAAATAGAACCAGCTGCAACTAAGCTTGTTCTCATTGTCACGAAGCCAGAGGAAAGCCACACAGCCAAAATGTCACCTCAGAGCTTGTTTTTTTGTTATATTTCTGGTGTGATTTTTGTTATTCTTTTATTTATAAGGGGAAGAAGCCAAGGTTATCCTTACTTAGTCTTTTCCAAAGCAAAAAACTGCCTCACCTCTTAAATTTTCATGAATCATTTGAGGATTTTTTTTAAATAGTGGTGATGGTGAAGTTGTTGCTTAGATGAGTGAAAGGCCAGTGTCATGGCCCTGAGATATTGCCATACTCAGAGGCACTGGGTGTAACATTCCCCATAGACTCTTTCAGAACCTCAGACTCCTTACTAGAAATGTTCCACAGCTTTAATCCACCATTATTCCTGGACACAAACTATTAGCTGTACTAATATTAAGTTTAATGTTTTGTGTTGGGATGAAAATATCCATTAAGGACTTGGATAACACCATGAAACTCCTTTTCATTTGTAATGGAAATGAATAGGAGTCTTGTTTTCAAAATGAGAGGCATTTTGTCATCTATGTGTTTCTTTCTGCTTAGGCCTTATCCATCTTTGTATCTATACAATATATAATGCACGCATTTGCTAATGTTGTGCCCAGGTCAATAGCTAAATCTTCTGTTACATTTCTACTTGGTTTTTTCATGGAAGCTTCCATGCTTTACTTTTGGTAGGCTGTTTCAGGATGGCTCTTCCCCAAGTATCTTATCTTTATTGTCTTTTTATTGCCCTGTAAAATTTCTATCCTATAAATCCAATGGAAATTGATTTCTCAAGTGTTTTGTCTTCAAATCAGAGTTGCTAACTCCCCAAAATATGTTTACTGACCATCTGCAATTTTTTTTTTACTGATAAACTTTTTTACTGACAGGTTTGTACTGCCAAATGTTTAACCTAATGTAGATGTAACCCTTTTGACAGGCCCTGAATGGCAGTGACAATTACAAGATTCAAATTTAGGGTTTAACATGAACCGTAGTAAAAAATTTGGCCATCATTAAAAAAAAAGTCTTGGGTTGGTAACACTGCTTGACTGCAGCAATGGTTTTACACTATGCTGGCTTCACTCCAGGAGTCCCCTAATAAACCCTGTAATCTGACACCTCCAACTTCACCCTGCACCCTTCATGCTGCTTTCCCAACCATCTTCCAGCCCTACTCCTCACTGACTCCACTGGTCCCATCCCAACATAGACCCCCACCTGCCACCTCAGTTCCTGACCTGACCACACAGCTTCATCCCAGCTGTACTGCTTCACTCCTGCCTGGCCCATGGCCACACAGCTCTGCACACCTTTGGGGTAAGCACTAAGCAGCTACAGGCAGACAACAGCTGGAACATGTAACAGCCAGAACATGGGGCAGCAGCACTTGCTAGGACAAGAGGGGAAAGGAACTATGGAGGTACTGGTGAGCCAGAAAGCCCTGACAGACAGTTCACTGCAGGGCTCTGAGCAATGCTTTTACTTAGATACCAGGGCTAAGTACTAACAGTCAAAAAACCCATGGCTAAATCAGTTCAATCTTTGCAGTTTAATCTAAGCCGTGTAGTTTGAACCAATAAGCAAGTGAATGGACACTCCCTTTTGATTCCGCAAACGCAGCCACATGCCTGTAGTGGTTCCAGGCCAGAAGCACAATAGCATACCTCCCTGCTTGGCTGGAACAGACAGCCTGGAACAACGCTAGTCTACCCATCCTGTGAACTGCAAAGCATCCTGGATGTTGGAGACTGTGAGTTAACTTGAATCTGGAAGGGATCTGGGACAGAAGTTCAATAAACCAGTTTAACCTAAATCTATATCCATCTAGGTTTATCTTAAACTGGTTTCAGCCATTTTAAATGTGGTTTATGTTCATTGAAGTTCTGTTGTGTTACAGATTTGAACTTGTTTCCAATCACTTATACCAGTTTATGTGTAATTTCGGTCCCTAGTTCTGGTACTGCTGCTCTGTTCTCTCTGTCCAGCATTAACACTTGAATGTGGCTTTATTCCAACATGGATCTTCAAATGAGCTGCCTTGTATTTATGGATAGATTATTTTTTATGAACTTCATTGACATACCTTTTTAGGTTGGTGTTTTTGCTGACCACACCTAAATTTATGGACAGTATGCAACTCTGCTTCAAATCCAGGGAGATAATTTTCTAACTGCTCTTCATCCCTTCTTCCCCCATGGGAAAAACAGGGTAGTAAAGGGCCTGGGAGAATGGATGAGCTTATACCTCTTATCTGTTTAGTACAAGAGATTCCTAGCTAGAACTCTGATACTGACCTGAACTCCTTCTCTTTCAAAACTCTTGTGGTATTTCTAGGCATCCCACACAGTATTATTCCATCCATTTCAAAGAGGACAGTAGAACAGGGTTGCTTTGTACTCTTGCATTTGCTTCATTTCATTTCAGGATGTCAGTGCTGAATCCCAAGTAAGGTCAGAAGATTAATAGCAGTTTGGTGAGTTTCCAGGTTGCTGGTATCAACACCACAGAACAGTGATGTACCAAAGTTGACAAAGGCTGTTAAAATAGGCCTCATATTTAAACAAGAGGATGGGATATTTCAGTTTAGGAAGGAAGACCTTGACAGAACTCTGTGGGGAATCTTCCACAGCACCTGCTTGCCATATGTTTGGCTCTGTCCATGGTTTCTCAGTTTTGTGAAGAGAGCAGCGTAAGGTGGCAAAGGGCTGCAGCAAGGCAACAGCCCTAGACTTTAGGAGGGCTGACTTCAACAAGCTAAGGAGGATCGTTGGGGAAGC
>NW_017728950.1:56900159-56938482 GCF_001723895.1 Crocodylus porosus | reverse complement strand
GGATTTTTAAAAGGAAGTTAGATGAGCACCTTGCCGGGGTCATCTGACCCCGGTGCTCTTTCCTGCCAAGGCAGGGGGTCGGACTAGATGCTCTACCTAGGTCCCTTCCGACTCTAGCTACTATGAAACTATGAAACTATAAGGTGAATAATTCACCATGAAAATGGCAGGATTATGAGGGTGGTTAATTGTTATGGAATAATAGAAGTTTTCATTTATAGTTTGCTTGACTTGCTGGTAGAAGGTTGCATGGGATTAAAATGGTATAATTTAGTCTATAAATTTAGCAGTTGCTTCTGCTTATATAACATTCCTAAATGGATTACAATTTCTTCCAATGTATGGCATTCAAAAGTATTAATGACCACTCTAAGAGACTGTGAACAGCTCTCTTGTGATTATTCAGCATTAAAGCTCTGTTGTGATCAGTCAAGTAAGTCGCATGATATTGTGTTCTCTTGATAAATGTGCAAGCACTTGTGACATGACTAGGAGCTTAAACTTTGGCAGCTGTCACATTCACTCTCTACAAGCATTAGCGATAAAACAGGGACATTTAAAAGTCTAGTTAAATAAACACAAAAGGGGAGTGAACACAGCCGAAAATGAATTAATTACAATTCTGCTACTTGTTATTGCAGATTTTTTGCAGTGTCCATCCAGCTCTATTCATGTGAAAGCATATTCATTAATTGAATCAACCAGCCTAAGTAAATGTCGTTTCTAGTAACCCGTATCTAGGGCCATTTGGTTTCATCCATGTTGCTAAGTACTTTTCCTAGATATTGGAGACTATCATTCGTCGTATTATTTTCTGGAAAGGCCTGGTCATACCCACAGGGGAAAAAGGCAGACACCTGGCAGATAGATTTAGAGAATACTTTGCAGCAGCTGGGTATAGCGATTGCTCTAAACACATTATTCATTTTGCATAATTTTTGACCTTTCTGCCTGTGCTCTCCAGTGTGGAATTTAGGACGTTTATGACACTAGAGAAGAATAGGTGATTCTCAGCCTGCTGTAGTTCAGGAGTTTGTCAGCATTTCCATTTTAAATCCCTATATTCAGAGGTTTGCCTATCTTAATGGTAAAATTTTCATTTGGGATACAGTTTAACTGTTCAAACTCTGACATTTCTCAGATACCACCCTAATGAATGGTTACATTAATATATGTGTGTGTAACTCCTCAATCATGAACATGATTGGGCCAGAAAGACATCCAAAGGCTCAATTTAGAAGCAATTTTTTAACAACTAAAATGCTTAAGAATAACTTGATACTTTGTCTCCAAAGGTGAAAAAGCATCTGTGCATTAATATCAATGGCTATTTTTAATGTGCTTAATTAAGGTTGTTGGAATAGTGAAGAAAATTATTTGAGTAAATTTCTTCACTAATTGATGTTAACACTAGTTGAATATCCACCAGATAATTTATTCAATCACCAAGCTGCCTGAATAATGAACATTCTTGTTGTTGTGAACAAATTATTTGAAGAAAAATGGCAAAAATTTTTACATGAATTTATTTCCAAACTGCTTCTAACTTGGGCATTTCCTAGTAGTGCGGGAGATTGATAGTTTTTCTTTCTGCTTCTAACAGCAATATTATATCACTGTTCACATTTATCCTCATGAAGTGGCCAACTATGATACAGATTTCTTGCACCCCTGCAGCTCTCCCTACAGTTCAGTCCTATGCTTGGGTGCCCTCTGCTCTTCCACTGACTCTCTGCTAAGAATACAGGATATAACATAAGAATGCAGCAGAAATATCAATTAGAGAATAGCATAGGTGGCAGAAGGCGGGGGGCTAATGGTGCTCAGCCCCACAAACGTTGGGCAACAGATCTAGCCGGAGGGCAGCGTGTGCACTCAGACACCTGCACACTTGCAGCCAGGATCACAGAGGGCCCAGCTGCAGGCAGGTAAGTTACTTTGAATTGGCCTGTGGGGGGGGGGGCAGATCAAGAGTGAGGTAGAGGCAAGGTCATCCCCCCCTGCCCTACCCCCTCCTGCATTGTGGCGATTGCCCCATGACCCAGGCCGGCTGGGGCCCCAATTACAGTGAATTGGGCCCTGGTTGGGCCTGGTCGTGGGGGTCAGAGCCCAGTGGCTCCTCCAGAACCAGCGCTGTGCTGGGGAGTGAAGCACGTGGGCCCCTGGTCTTTGCATAGAGTAGGGGCAGGCTGCAGTTGGGCTTGGCCTTTGCTTCCTGCACCTGTGCCATGCTGCCACTGCTGCTTTGAATGTAGCACAGTGCAGTGCCATGTGCCTTGCTGCCAGGCCCACCCAGCGGCAAGACGCACATGCCACCATGCCACTTTCAAAGCAGCATCAGCAGTGAGGTGTGGGGACAGGGAGCAGAGGCTGAGCCCAGCTGTGGTCTGCCCCTGCCCTGTGCAAAGACTGGGGGCCCACGTGCCGCACTTCACTCCCCAGTGCTGCGCTGGCTCTGCAGGAGCCACCAGGCTCCAATTGCCCCATGATCCAGCCTGACTGGGGCCCAATTCACCATGAATGGGGCCCCAGCTGGGCTGGGTTGTAGTGCAATCAGAACCCAGTGGCTCATCCAGGGGCATGGCTCAAGAGAGACAAGAGGCAGGGACATGTGCCCGTCCTCTCCTGGCTCCCCTGTGGTGTGTGCAGTGGCAGGAGGCACCCGCCTATGTCCCTGCAGGACCTGCCAGGCTGCGCTGAGTTCTTCCCAGGGATGACTTGGGGTGGACAACAGGTCCTGGAGGCTCCATCCTCTCTGGTCCAGTGGTGCAGCCTAGGCTGGCCCCAATCTGGGCCCACTGGGCAGTGCGGGGCTGGGGCCGGTGTGCAGTAATGGTTTGTAGGGGCTGCCAGCAGCAGGCAACAACTCTGGGTATGGGGGAGGGGATGGTTTTGTGGACGCAGCAGACCCTGATCTCAAACTTGGTGCATCTCGGTGGCTCCTCTACAGCTGTCGTGGTGTCAGGGAGCTAAGGGTGGCAGAAGCATGTGGACCCTCCAATCTTTGCGTGGGGCATGAGGAGGCTGCAGCTGGGCTCTGCCTCTGCTTACTCCATCTGCACCTTGCTGTCATAGCCCCTTCCCCTGGCCCTTTCCCCTCCCCGCACGCTTTCCCTGGAGACTCTCTGGCCTGGGGGAAGGCGGGGGGCACGCTCAGCCCTCCAATGTTTTTTCCTCTGTCCACCTATGTTGGCTTATCATGTTAATCATAAGTTATTCATCTTCAAAGTTGACCTCTCATATTCACTACTGAGAGGTCTAGTCCCATGTCTAGTCATTCCATGATGCCAGCTTTGCTAGATGGCCATTTACTAGATGTTCACTTTTCACAAATCACTTTTGTGCCTCATGCTTAAGAGATAATGTCTGTAAAAGTAACTGTCACATTCCCTATCAAGAGCAGCTTGCTGGACCCTTGGAAGCCAGATGCTGGGCCCATGTGATTTTTAAACTCCTTTTCGGAAAGCTTCATTTGCAGTCTGTGGCTCTAGCCTCTGCCATTCTTTCTAGGTGTAGACTCTCTCAGTGTCTTTGTGTGTGTACCAGGGAAGAGAAGGGAAAAAGAGCCACTGTAATTCAAGTGTCCACTGAATCTCATGTATCCCCGTGCTTAAAAATTAAAGGGATCTAATTAAAGTGCCCAGCATCTCAGTGTCCCCGTGCTTCAAAATGGTGGTGGGGGTGCTTTATCTAAAGCTCATTAAAGTGTCCCCATCTCAATTTTGAAGCATGGGGATGCTGAATACACTTGATGCTGAGGCTGCTGGAGCATGCTAATTACACTAATCAAGTCTGCTCCAATACATTCTAATTAGTATGTGTCTGAGCAGGTGTTGGGCACGTGTATCAGTGTCCTCTATTTCCTCTTTAAGGAAGAAAGGCCTTGTAGTCCAACAACCCTAGATCTCAGGATCAGTGTAGACTTGGCCGTTTCATAGACATCCATTTCCCTTTGTCATGTGACCCTTGGTGAGGCTCAAGGTCTTGGCAGTTGACCAGACACCTCAAGAGTCTATGCATACTCTTTCCTAGAGCTCCACAGAGGTGAGCAATCTGGTTTTCATTTTTGCCCTTCTGGTGTAAGAAAGAGTAGAACAAATTGTCACAGTCTTTGCAGAAGGTTTTCTAAGAACCCTACTCTTTCCTTCAGACAACATAGGGGAAATCCAGACCATGCAAAATGTTAAAAACCTGTTTGTCCTCCTTTCCTCAATGTCCTCATCACTTTGGAGTGTTCTTTCAGATTTTCTTAGCGTCTCTTCTCAGTTTCACTTCAGCATTTTTTTTCTCTTCCTGGTATGGTCTGAAAGCAATAGAAATGCTTTAAAAAGAGCTGGTCTTTCCATAGAATCTAGTCCCCCATCATGTGACTTCTGGCTAAGTTCAACATCTTGTCAACCAATCAGAGCCTTCTCCCCTCCAAGGTAATCTGTTACTTACTTAGCAACCTAGTTAGGCAGACTGGTTCTTCTGGGTGGTAGCTAGCTCATTGATCTAGAATGCCCCCTTTTGAGTAGAAGATTGTCTAGGCTTAATGACTCTCCATTGTTACAATGGTGTCACCACTCCTTGGAATTTTTGTTCAGGTTGGAAGTTAAAAACAGACAACAGAGAAGGCACAGAAAAGTCTGATGATTAGGAGTGGAGTTTGCAGTATGGAATAGGTACATGTAAGATGTTCATATATCAATCTGAATGTATAAGGTGTATGTAAACAGATTCCCCAGATTGCCACAGTGAATCATTGTCTTTCTTGATATCTAAAGAAAACATAGCAGTGATTTGAGATTAGGACCACTTCTACTCTGCTGATGTTTATGTCACTATTTTCTTGAAGTCCTCTATCTGTCTGTAACCAGTTTGAGGGTTTGTCTATGCCACCTCTCTGCTGTGGCTGGGATTGGCATTGAGAAACAAAATTTGCACACCTGAGACAGAGGGCTGAGAGTGTCACTGGACACTTGCTCAGGGTGCTCTAAGATAGATACATTGGAGGAGTGTATGGGCAGGACCTGCTTTACAACATGCTGTTAGTCTTTGGTCTTATGTGTTTAAATGTTAAGTGCATTTAGAGTCCATCACTTTTCTCCCATGTTTTCATACCATGCTTTTTTGTATAATGCACAATGTGATCTTGGACCAGGACTAGTGCTTTCAGGCACTATGATAATACAAATAATTAATAGCACATTTACTCATTGCATCCCCTTGCCCTTATTGCATGGATAGTAACTTTAATCCACTTCCCTGTTAGGAAATTCCTATATAGGATAGCATTCTTATTTATAGGAAAGCTATAGACATCTTGGACTCTCTGTTAATTTGTTTATATCTCTCTCTGTCTCTGAAATGTTTTTACTTCAAGCAATTTCACAAGCAGCTATTGACTTTAAGATAAGGAGTGACTTTCTTCAAAGGTCTCCAGGTAGTGAATGCAGCCTGCCTTAGCTTCTGACACTGGAGACCTAAGTGTAAATCTTCTCAGAGGCCAGCTGAAATCATTTCCCCAGAACAGTGCTCCAGAGGCAGCCTCATTCATATTCCCTCGGAAGAGATTTCATTTCATTAAACTCTAGACTTGACTCTCTCTCAAAGAGGTCAGGAAAAATGCTATGTGCAGCCCTCTCTCCCTTCAGTAATGCCACCACTTCTTTGATTTATAGCAGCTGCACCTTTATGAGCCACGAAAGGGCCATGCAGATAGACTCGTGTTTCCTGTGAAATTAGGAAAAGCAGATGAGGGGACAGTCTGTGTTTATGAGTAAAAACAGGAAAGTGCACTTCATCATAATGTCATTGAGTTTGGGTTTTATAGGCCAAAAACACTTTAGTTTAAAACAAAAATAAAAGGAATGCCAGCATTTTTTTTTATAGATTTGACTCTAACTTCTTTTCTTGAATACCAAGACCAGAATATCTTTTGTTTGTTTGTTTTAATTTTTAATTAAAATGCAGTCTGAATTCCAACCAAGTTGTCCCAGAAAAATTTGCTCAGACAGAAAACTGAATAAAATGACAAGGGGCTAAAAACCTGTTCCTAGCAACTTGTGCTTAGACTTGAATCCAAAACTCTGTAATTCTGAAAGGAACATTTGTCTGGTTTTGATAAAGAGTCCCCAAGTCAAAATCATATTGCTACTAAGTTTTTTACCCCTTATGCTAAACCAGCTACTTATTTTCTAACAGCCATTCCTTTGGTGTTGCTAGATGATACCAGCAGTTCTTTCTTCCTCCTCTCTACCCCCTCTTTTCTGACTTAGGATCACCCTTATAATAATTGACTAGTTCCTGATAAAGAGATCTTCACTGAGACGTGGAACAATTATGTTCTGTTATCTTTGCTTATAAGCAGCAATCAGCTGATAGGGTTCCCTTGCTGAAACAGGATTTTTTCTTTAGACATTATTCAAAGTTAAATATATTGAAAAAAGAGAGATAACAGCTTTGATGTGGCAACACTTTAAGGTGTAGAACTACTCACTGCCGTGTTCCTGTAGGTGACCTATTGCATAGGCCAGATATGCAAGTATCTTACCAAACCCAGCAGGCGGTTTAAGAATACACACCGGGTATTTGGATTTTTAAAAAATCTGTAGGATCCATACATTACAGACTCTCTCTACTATTTCCATTTTGCCACTTTGTGAGCTCTGTCATCTTTATCATATTGACAGAACCATGATCTTATGAACTCAGGTGACAGAACAATGACACTTTAGGTGACTGAAGGTCCTTGTAAAGTAATTTCTGGAGAAGAAGAGTAGAGAAATTGTCTAGAAAAGGAACAGAAGGAGATTTTAACTGAAAAAATAAAGCTTTCTATGGGCTGAAACAAGCAATGATCGAACATAGAAGAATTATTGTGAATTAGGATGCAAGGGCAGATGTCTGATAGAGCTGGTTAGAAATAAGAATAAGATACATGACTGGGACCATGTGAGAAATGATTTTCTCATCCTGAATGAGGCACAAAATCAAAATATATAAAACATTTTCACAAATGACAAATATTGTTCAAATCAATCAAAATGTTTTCCTTAAATAATTTTGACATGTTCCTTGTATTAAACCTTGTATTTCAAAGATAAATATAAGTTTAATGTTTACCTTGTCATAATCTTGAAACAAAAAAAAATCTTTTGAACCAAAACATCAATTTTTTTTTTCATTTTGCAGCATACTGGTTCATCATTTTTAAATGTTTTTAAATCAAGAAACACTTCAAACCAACCCATTTGTAAAAAAAAAAGCCTCAACTTTGACCAACTGGCATTTTGCAGTAAGAGCAACAAATTGTCAAAAAACTCCATCTTGACCAGCTCTGTATCTTATTTTTTCTCTTTGTAACTTTTTGACAGATGTGTCCTGTGGGGGACATTCGTTTCTGGGAAGACATTCATTACTTCTAAGAACTGGTAAAATTTCCAGTATTTAAGGGTCACTTTTACTCTTTTAATTTAAAGGCTATGCAATCCTTACTTACCCATGTAGAACAATAATAATTTCAGGTGTATAAAGTTCAAAGTACTCAAATGGAGGCAGATTCATGTAGACCAGGGGTATCAAGCTCAGTCTGTACCGCAGGCTGGATTTGGACCACAGGCTCCTTGATGGGCTGGATTCAACGTGGAGCACATGATGTCAGTGGTGGGACAGTGACAGCAGGAACAGTAGTGGCTGTGGCAGGGATGACAGTGGTAGGGCAAGCAGAAGAAGGACTGGTGGCTGCAAGGTGAGTGAAGCTGTGTCAGCTCAACCTTGCTCACCCTCCTGCTGCCAATGGCCATATCGACTGGAGCCCAGGGGCCCTGGATTATGCAGCAGGCCTCCCACTTCCTGTAATGCACTGGCAGTCTGACAGCCTAGATGAAGCTCTGCATGCCAGATCTAGACTGTACACTAGTATAGACACACAGAATTCTCTTGAAGTCTTTGTAATATATGTTGTCTCCACCATAATGGTAGGTAAGTATAGCTCTCATTGTGCAGCACTCAGTGCTGTGCTAGGTTTTGGGCTCCCTTTGCCAGATTGTAAATGTACTTTATGTCTCACTTTGAACAGCAGAATATATAAATAACATAAAATATTTTTAATGTCCAAATTCTGATGACCTGATGTAAACCTCATGCATACCTTACTGGTCTGAGCTACAGAAGTAAAAGATCCAAGGTTTCTCATATCTGGGCAGAGGTACGAGGGGCATTAATCAAGACTATTTTAACTATGTTACTTTTAGCATATGGGAAGTTTGGATCTGAACTCTCCAAATCTTGGATTGTTTCTGATTGAGCTCTTTAGTCCATTCTGATATCTGGTCCAGTGCAGGTGTTTTCTACAAGGACCTGGATTTTTGTATATCTCTTTTGCTAACTTACAAATGACCCAAAGATAGAGTTGCACTTTGATAGCAATGATGCAAAATTTCAGCTGTTGTCATGCCACATGCATAATTTTCCACAAATAAATCAAGTCGCCCTTATTTTTTCCCTTACCTTTTTTAATTTTATGCCCTCACCACCCCTGTTTTTACAATACTAGAAGAGAAAAAGAAATTCAAAGCCTGTGCCCTGACAAAGCAGAAAATGCCTAAGGCAAGTGTTGATATTTGTGTGAGAAGGGATTCCAAAGATAGAAACCTCATTGAGTGACCTTCTTACTGTGGCTTCAGCTGATGTTTTCTCTTCCAAATTATTATAATTAAGAGAGCACCCATTAAAAGATTTTCATTTGTCAGATGGATGATGTTGTTTCATAATGTGGCCAAATAATGTACCCATTATGAATCTCAAGTCCAGTGCCAGCAAATTATCTGCACCTTTTCTTGTACAGAAGCTGAAGCCTGCTATGGAAAGTCATTTAATGACAATTTGGGAGGAAAGCAATGCAGGGTTTAACCAATATCTTCCCACATTTGATGTCAATGAGTTTCCATTTTACACTCTGATGCTTCGTTTCTTAGTGATTAGAGTTTAAAAATGCGATAGAGGTGAAGCAGGAAAATATTATCAAAAGACCCAAGCCAAAGCCAGACGTGTTGACCTCTGGGTGTGTGTGGAAAAGGAATGTAACAATTCTCAAATGTATGCTGAATAATTTCATCTGTGGGGATCCTGCAGGATGCAAGATTATCACTACCATATTTGCGCTTCCTGCTTTCTCCCTAAACAGAATTTCTAAACAGCTTAATCAGACACAACTATTGTGTTAATGTCGTTACTCATGTTCTGGAAATTATTTCATTTTTGTGAGGTTAAAATTCTCTTTGTTGTTATTGTGTCATTTGCACCTACCTAGAATGAGATCTTCTTTTCTTCTTCTCCAGAATATTTTTCCCTTTCTCCTTTTAGACATACTCTTTTTTTCTATTTTTAAAAAAATGTTATTGCCTTTTTTTATTAAAACTTCACAACCATCATAATCATTTTTAAATACAATGTGGAACAAAGAAGTTTTCTTAAAATCTCTGTATCAAGGTTGATTTCTAAGTACTATCTTGCTAATGCAAATTATTCATCACACTCCAAATATTTGGCTCTGAGGGGATAGATTAAAGTTGTATGGTTCTTTCTTCTGTCTCTTTATGTTTAGCCAGTAGTCCTCTAAAGCTAGGGCAAAGCCTTCTTACAACATCATAAGACAGAAGTTAGTACATCAAACTCTGAATCTAACAAGCCATTCAAGCCCAGCAGCATTAGGATTAGCAAAAGCAGCAATTGGTACCAAGCCTGCTGTTATGACGCACAAGCAGGGAAAGGGGAAAATACAGATGTTTAAAATGAGCAAAGGGACAGGTATTATATTGGTCAAACTATGTTTAAAGTAAGGTGAGAGTGGTTACATCTCATATGCATATAGGAAGTCACCACAATGAGGATAATAGTAAGTTTATATTTCTGCTGACAATGGTTAGGTTTTCAGGCTCTTTTTCTTAACTGGAACTGCTTGAGAAATGCCAATCAGTCTTAGCGAATAATTTTGAAAACATGCATTTTTAAAAAAAACCTTTGTGATTTTTTCTCAGTTTTTTGATGGAAAAAAATTGAAACCCAAATTGTAAATACTACTTCTGCTACTTTTAATATAAACTATTACTAAAACTCCAAAACTTTTGCCAAAAATGCCATTTCTGTTTTTTAAAGCAAATAACTAGAAAAGGTTTTAAAAAATCATTTTAATTTGAGTGATAAAATACATTTGTTGTTAACTAAAAAAGATTGTTCTGTTCCTTTATGAACACATTAAAATCTTACATACTATCAGATGTCTGTACCCTCCCACAATGTGGTAATACTGGACTACATCCTTTGTTTGCTTTAAATTGCCATAACTCTTCTGTGTTTGCCCCATATTTAGACTATCTAGGTATGGGTGATTGTGTTTGGTGGGAGGAAAGAAAAACAGATAACCTTGAACAAAATCCCATCTGTTCCAGAACTGGACCATTTCTGAGGTTTCAAAAAAGTGTGTATAACTTTCCCCCCATTTTTTTATTCCTGTGCTTCTCTTTGTTCTGGATAGAAGCAGAATTGCATAGATCATGTGCAGAGGGTTCTTGACTGGGTAGCTGTGGCATAACTTGAAGATATAGAGGTAACTAAAGTGTTGTAACAGGATGTTTGTACCTTTTATTTGTGACAAAATTTCTACAGCAAAAGGGCAATTTGAGCAATAGAATTCAATAGAAGTTGAGGTGTTTAACAACTCACTGTGGGTGCACCTACACATGCATTTACTTTGGCCCAGATTTGCTCTGGTGTAAACTAAGCTGGAGTAAGGGCTTTTGGGTAGGTGTCTACACATGCAGCGATTAGGGAGAAAATTTGTACCTAGTTCCCTGCAGCCCTGAAATAGGCCCCTGCAGCCACTGGGGGGAGCTCCAGCTCCCCCTGGGTGTTAACCCAGGGGCTGGTGGGAAGCACTGGGCCAGGAGACAGCTGTTTCCTGGACCAGGGGGAGATGCCCATTGCTGGGGTGGGGACAATGTTTTCCTGCCCTGGCAGCAGGGAGCTCCTGGCCCTTGCTCCCCAGTCAGGGGCACCGGCCTTGAAAACAGTTGCAGGGCAGTTTCCAGCTCCCTTCCCTGATCCACCAGTGGGTCATGTAGCAGCTAGCTTGCTGCTAGCTGTCCCACTGGTGGTTTGGGGCAGAGGTCTGGGATGTACTCCACCCATGGAACACTTTCCAAGCCCCATGCCTTGATCACCCAATTGGGGCATAGGCCTGGGACCTGCCTCTGACTAGGACAGTTTCTGGCCAGCCTGGGGCTGCATGAGAAAGTTTGCATGTACAGTCTGGATCTGGCTGGGGTATCCAAAACAGAACGGTTCCCAGCCACCTCCAGGCTGCACATGCTTCCCTGCACAGCCTGGGGCTGGCTGGAAACTGTTCAAGTCAGGGGCAGGTCCCAGTCACCTCCAAGCTGGACAGGGAACCATCCCCATGCAGAGTCAGGGCTGGGGAGCTTGTTCCCAGAGCTGGGTGGAGAACAGGCTCCCCTACCCCCACCAGCAGGGAGCTCCCAGCTTGAGCCCTTTGGTTTCGGGGCTTGGGCTGGGAGACCCTTATCTCCCAACCCAAGCCCTGAAACCATGGAGCTCAGGCTGTGAGATAAGGGTCTTCCAGCTGTCTGCTCCCCAATCATGATGGCAGAGCAGAGGCTGGGAGATAAGGATCTCCCAGCTCCCACTGTTTGATTGCGACCTTGGGGTGGGGGGCCTGGAGCTCCCTGCTGTTGGGGCAGGGAAACATATTCCCCCCTGGGCTCCTGTGGTGGAGCCCACCTTGGCAGTCAGCTCACAGGAGCAGGGACCAATCTCCCACCCCGGTGGACAGCTGTCCAAGAGCAGATTTTGCTCCCAGTCAGGCATCTACAAAAGTGCTATGGTGCCATTACTAATCTTGTGTAAATTTGCTACTTGCATTTGCATAGCAAATTTACTCGAGACTGGGCAATTTTACTTAACTATGTTAATTCAAAGTTAAATGTCTGAGGTAGACACACTCTGTGTGTACTTGGCCCCTGACAGAATTAGGTCCCAGTGTAATGCTCCAAGAATTTTGGGCAGTTTGCATAAGATTCTAAAAAGTACCCACAATTATAGAATTCTAGCTGAACTACTGAACCCCTAGACATTTTGAGGTTCATACATCATTAGTAGTAGCTCGAAGATGTAATGGATACATTATGAGTAGGAGGCAATAGATTATTCAGTGTGTGGGAAAATCTGAATTAGCTACAGGTATGCTCTAATAATCTATTAGTTTTAAATGGAGGCTTGATAACTTTCTGAATGGAGTGATCTGTTGGGGGTAGATACCTGAGAGGGTGCATGTATGCCACCTGGACTCAGTGGCAGTGGTGGAGGCGGAGGCAGTGGGAGATCTGCAGTGGCAGCAGATCCTTAAGGTAAGTGGGCCAAAGGAGCCAGCACAGCTGCAGATGATCCAGAGGGAAAGCCCCCTGGAGCTCTCTTAAGTGAGCCGACAGGGAGCTGCACTCCTGAGCAGTGTGCAAACAGAGCACACAAACAGGTGCGCTGCTACAGAAGTATCCAGGAAGGAGTACCCAGTAGGAGAGCATTGAGGACTCATAGCTCTGCAGATAAGGTAAGGACATGGTGCGCTGCTGCTAAGGACTCAGTCCTGGTGGCACTGCCTACCCACAGCTCCTTGTAGATCTCCACCCAGAGGGACCCCTGCCCCCTTGTCTGTAAGGGTGGCCTGGCTGGGGTGGGGGGAGGGGAGACGGGGAGAGCCCCCTCACCTGTCTTTTTTGTGTCCACCTTTGGCCTTTGGAAGAGCAGGTGAGGGATCTCCAGGAGGCAGTGAGCAGGCTGAGGGGGATCAGGGAGGATGAGGCTGTGATTGATGGGTATTTACATTCCCTACAGATCCAGATGCCTATGGGATAAACCCCATGACAGGGATCCACAGCAAAAGAGTGGAAGACTGTCACCTCCAGAACCTGGCAGCAGGAGCCAGCATCTGCTTCCCCAGTGTGACTGGGAAACAGGCACAAGGCCCTGGCAGCTTTGGTGGAAGATGCAGCAGAGGAGGCTGCAGAGGAAGTAGTCACTGCTACCCCCACTGGACAGGCTGGGGACCATTGCCCAGTGAGAAGAAGAAACTCTGGATTACTGCAGTGAGTGATTCACTCCTCAGAGGCATGGAGGGGCCGATCTGCTGACCAGATCCTATGGCAAGAGAGATCTCCTGCATGCCTGGAGCTAAGATCAGCAACATCACCAAAAGGATTCCTGAGCTCATCCAGCCCTCCAACTACTATCCCATGGTCCTTGTCCATGTGGGCATGAATGATGCAGCTGGGAGTAGTCCAGACCACATCATGAATGACTTGCATGAGCTGGTGGCTGAGCTTAGGAAGTCAGGCGCACTGGTGGTATTCTCTTTCATCCTTCTAATTGGCAGCAGCTGGCGGTGCCAGGATGCCTGCATCAGGATAGTCAACCAGCGACTCCAGAGATAGTGTCTTCATGAGGGCTTTGGATTCTACAGCCACGATCAGCACTTCCAGGGATGAGGCTTCCTGGGATGGGACGATCTTCACTTCTTCCCTAGAGGTAAGTGTCTGTTCTCCCACAGGTTGGCTGATCTCCTCTGAAGAGCTTTAAACTAGTTTTGGTGGGGGATGGGGAACTGGTGGTCGAAGAGAACCCAGGGTTGGCGAGTCACAAACAAGGTACCAGACCAAACCAGGTAAGCACTAAGGGTACACTAGACACCAAGGCGAAGGAGCACCAAGAGCACCCATTGGGGGGCTAACATGTCTTTACACAAATGCGAGGAGGATGGGGAATAAGCAGGAGGAGCTCATACTTTTACTTGCTAGCACCCAGTATGACCTAGTAGGCTTAACAGAAACATGGTGGGGTGGGATTCTATTCATGACTGGGCGGTAGGCATTGAGGAGTACAGGTGGTATAGGTAAGACAGAGTGGGGAAAAAAGGCGGGGGTGTAGCTCTCTATGTTAGGGAGCAGTACACATCTTTCATCATGAAGGTAGGGGTAGAGGAGAATACTGAGGTATTGTGGGTCAGGATACAGGGGGGGGGGGTCCAGGGGAAAAGGACTTGGTAGTGGGGGTCTACTACAGACTTCCTTATCAGAATGATGAGCTAGACCTGGTATTCTCCAGGCAGCTCTCAGAGGCTGTTCAGGTGAGAGAGGTGGTGGTCATGGGGGACGTAAATTACCCAGATGTCTGCTGGGAGGAGCAGATGGCCAAAACAAACTGCTCATGTAGGTTCTTAAACTGTATGCAGGACCTCCACCTAACCCAGGAGGTGTCCAGTCCCACCACGGGTAATGCCTTGCCAGACCTGGTCTTAGCAACAGGGGAGTACCTGTGAGTTCACAGTAACCTGGGAGATAGGGACCATCCTTTGGTCAAATTCACAATCCAGTGAAGGGTGGGAAAAATAACCAGTGAGGCTAAAGTGTTAGACTTAAGAAGGGCCAATTTTAGTAAACTTAGAAGACTAGTTAGTGAGGTAGCTGAACTCAAGAGCATTGAGCATATGGGGATCCAGGAGGGTTGGCAGTTTCTCAAGGGAGTGATCCTTGGGGGACAAAAAAAGACTATTCCATTATGCAGGACAGGGGGCAAGGGGACAAAAAAGCCCCCCTTGGCTGAACAGGGAACTCCAGAAAAGACTGGGGGCAAAGAAAGAGATTTATAGGCAGTGGAAGTGGAGGAATTAGTTAGGCAGGCCAAGGCAGGACTGGAGCTTAGAGTGGCTACAACAATCAAAGACAATAAAAAGTCCTTCCACAGACACATAGTGAGCAAAAGGAAGGCACAGAGTAACATAGGGCCCCTGCAGGACAAATCAGGACAGTTGGTGGCCAACACAGGGAAAAAGGCGGAGATCTTCAAAGAGTTCTTTGCTTCAGTATTCCTAAGTACTGGCAAAGACAATTCCCCCAATTTGAACATGGATCTATAGCTGGGAGGCACTAGACCACCAATGGTTAGTACTGACTTACTTAAGGAGCACTTGGAGAGGCTGGATGGTACAAGTCAGCAGGCTTGGATGACCTCCATCCATGGGTGCTGAAGGAATTGGCCAGTGTCATAGCTAAGCTGTGGGCATGGCTCTTTGAGCACTCATGCTACTCTGGCCAGGTCCCTGAGGATTGGAAAAGGGCCAATGTGGTGCCCATTTTTAAGACGGGGAGAAGGGATGGGCCGGGTAACTAGGCTAGTCAGTCCTTCCTCTATCCTTGGGAAAACACTGGAAAAAATCATTAAAGACCACAGTTGTGAAAACCCAGAAGGGGAAATGATGCAGAAAGGAAACCAGCATGGGTTCATCACAGGTAGATTCTGCTTGACAAACCTTATAGCCTTTTACCACCAGGTAACAAACTGCCTTGACACTGGAGCTGAGGCAGATGTCATCTACCTGGACTTTAAAAATGTCTTTGATACAGTTTAACATCCTATTCTCATAAGGAAGCTAGCGGCTGTGGAGTGGACAATTACACAGTCAGGTGGGTGGCCAACTGGCTTAGGGACTGCACTCAGAGAGTGGTGGTGGATGGGTCATTTTTGGCCTGGAAGAAGGTGGGCAGTGGTTTCCTACAGCGTTCGGTCCTTGGACCCGTGTTATTTAATATCTTCATCAGCGATTTGGATGAGGGTGTGGAGAGCACCCTGTCCAAGTTTGGAGATGACACCAAGTTATGGGCCAAAGGTAACACACCAGAGGGCAGGTAACAGATACAGGCCAATCTGGACAGGTTGGATCAATGGGCAGAATAAAACGGGATGCAATTCAACAAAGACAAAGGCAAGGTACTCCACCTAGGGAGGAGGAATCCCTAGCCCACCTATAGGTTGGGGGATGACCTCCTCAGGAGCTCAGTGGCTGAAAGAGATCTTGGAGTCATAGTAGACTCCAAGATGAGCCAGCAGTGTAATGAAGCCATCAACAACGCCAATTAGCAGATGCATGACCAACAGATTGAGCGAGGTGATGCTTCCCTTCTGTGTGGCATTGGTCAGGCTGCAGTTGGAGTACTATGTCCAGTTTTGGGCACCACACTTCAAGAGGGATGCGGATAATCTGGAGAGGGCCAAGAGGAGGGCCACTCGTATGATTAGTGGCCTCCATGCAAGACCCTATGAGGGGAGGTTGAGGGATCTGGATCTCTTCAGCCTACACAAGAGACATCTCAGGGGAGACCTTCTAGCAGCCTATAAGTTTATAAAGGGAGGACAACAGAGAATTGGAGATGTGCTATTTACCAGGGCACCCCTAGGAGTAACTAGGAATAATGGGTACAAACTAGTGGAGAGTAGAATCAAGTTAGACATTAGGAAGAAATTTTTCACAGTAAGGGTGGCCAGAATCTGGAACTGGCTGCCAGGAGAGGTGGTACTATCACCTAACTTGGAGGTCTTCAAGAGGAGGCTAGATAGGCACCTGGCTGGGGTTTTCATAGTTGGTAGGGTCGGAAGGGACCTGAGCAGATCATCAAGTCTGACACCCTGCCATGGCAGGAAAGAGTACTGGGGTCAAATGACCCCAGCCAGGCATTCATCTAGCCTCCTTTTAAAGACCCCCAGGGTAGGAGCCAGCACCACTTCTCTTGGAAGTTGGTTCCAGACCCTAGCTGCCCTGACAGTGAAGTAGCGCTTCCTGATATCTAGCCTGAATCTACCCTCTGCCAGCTTGTGACTGTTATTTCTTGTCACTCCTGGTAGTGCTTGGGGGAACAGGGCAACGCAATGCCTTCTGGTCCCTTCTGACTAGTTTGTAACAGGCCACTAGATCCCTCTCAGCCTTCTCTTGTGGAGGCTGAACAGGTTCAGGTCCCATAGCCTCTCGTCATAGGGCCTGCTCTGCTGATCGTGCGAGTGGCCCTCCTCTGGACCCTCTCCATGTTTTCCACATCCCTCCTGAAGTGCAGTGCCCAGTACTCCAGCTGCAGCCTGACCAGTGCTGTATAGAGGGGGAGGATTACGTCCTTGGACCTGCTTGAGATGCATCTGTGGATGCATGACAAGGTACGGTTGGCCTTCCTGACTGCCTCCCCACACTGTCAGCCCAAGTTCATTTTGGCATCAATAATGACTCCAAAATCCTTTTCTGCCTCTGCACTGACGAGTAGGGAGTTCTCCAGCCTGTAGGTATGCTGCTGGTTCTTCCTCCCCAGGTGCGGTACCTCGCACTTGTCAGTGTTGAAATCCATCCTGTTCTCATCCGCCCACCCCTGTAACCTGTCCAGGTCCAATTGCAGCCTATTCCTCCCTTCTAGTGTGTCCACTTCTCCCCACATCTTAGTGTTGTCTGCAGATTTGAACAGAGTCCTTTTTACACCCCTGTCCAAGTCGCTGATGAAGATGTTGAACAGGGCAGGCCTGAGGACCGAGCCCTGGGGGACCCCACTGCCCACATCCCTCCAGGTTGAAAATGACCCTCCACCACGACTCTCTGGGTGCAGCCCTCCAGTCAACTAGTGACCCATTTGACTGTGTAGGTGTCAAAGCCACAGTCTCCTAGTTTTTTTAGTGAAAATGAGGTGAGAGAGAGTGTCGAAGGCCTTCCTAAAGTCCAGAAAGACTACATCCACTGCTACACCTGCATCTAAGGATTTTGCAACCTGGTCATAGAAGGCCATCAGGTTGGTCTGACAGGACCTGCCTCTAATGAACCCATGTTGGTTGCCCCTAAGCATAATCTCCCCTACTGGTGCCTTGCGGACATGCACCAGGATAACTCTCTTGAAAAGCTTACCCAGTACCGAGGTAAGACTGACTGGCCTATAGTTTCCTGGGTCCTCCTTCCTCCCTTTTTTGAAAATGGGAACCATATTGGCCCTTTTCCAGTCCTCTGGTACCACACCGGAGCACCATGAGTGCTTGTAAAGCCATGCCAGGGGTCCTGCAATGACCTCTGCTAATTCCCTCAGCACTCTGGGGTGGAGATCATCAGGGCATGCTGATTTAAATACATCCAGTCCCTCCAGAAGTTCCCTGACTAGGTCCTCACTGACCCTAGGCCTGGGTGCACCTCCCCTAGGACCTATAGGGGTCCTGGGGGGTGACCCGGTCCCTGCTCAGAAAAATGGAGGCAAAGAAATTGTTAAATAGGTTAGCTTTGCTGTCTGGTGTGATGACCGATTTCCTAGTGTGTCCTGCAGAGGATCAACGTTACCTTTTACCTTCTTTTTACCCCCTGTGTATTTAAAAAAGGACTTCTTGTTGTCCTTGATCTGGGTAGCTAGTCCTAGTTCCATCTCCGCCTTGGCCTTCCTGACTACCCCCCTACAGCCCTGAGCAACCGAGGTATTGTCCTCCCTGGTGATGGCTCCTCCCTTCCATTGGGTGTACACCTCCTTTTTAGCTAGGAGACATTCCCGTATGCTTTTGGTGAGCAATGGGGTCTTTTGCACCCTCTTGCCCCCTTTGATCCATGTTGGGATTACCTTCCTTTGGGCTTGGAGGATCATCTCCTTAAGGAACGACCACTCTTCCTGGACACCTGACTCCCTTCCCCTCCAGCTAGGACCTCAGTGCCTCCCTGACTATTCTCCTTACCTCAGTGAAATCCACCCTCCTGAAATCCAGGGCTGCTGCCTTGCTGCAAGCCTTTGCCATCTTGCGCTGGATGGTGAATTCCAGCAGGCGATGATCGCTGTCACCCAGGTAGTTGAGCACCCGTAGACCCCTCACCAGGTTGTTGCCCATGGCCAGGATCAGGACCAGAACCAGGTCCAACAAGGCATCTCCCCTGGAGGGGCTGTGCACCTCCTGGGTTAGATGGAGGTCCTGTATCTCAGCTAGGAACCTACGTGAGCGGGCAGACCTGGTTGACTGCTCTTCCCAGCAGATGTCTGGAAAGTTCAGGTCACTCATGATGTCCACATCCTTTGACCTCACTACCTCCGTGAGCTGACTTAAAAATTCCCGGTCTAGCTCTTCCCCTGGGTTGGGTGGTCTGTAGTAGACCCCCAACATTAAGACCCTTTCCCCTTGACTTCCTTGTATTCTAACCCAGAGCACTGACTGAGGTCATCTGACCTCGGTCCTCTTTCCTGCCTGGGGGAGGGGGTTGGACACGTTGATCTTTCTGGGTCCCTTCCAACTCTACAATCTATGAATCTGTGAGTTCTGTGATGTGGATGCTTATGATAGCAGGGGATTAGACTCACTTTAGTTGTAGTAGTCTCCACTTAAACTGAACTTCAAGAAATTGCTCCTCTTGGGAATTCTCAAACGTGTACATGAGCAGTTGTCTTATCCAACTTTATGCAATGGATTCTAACATCATTCCTTACATTTATGAAGTTTCATGTTTTAGTTGTGTTAGTGTCTTAGGATTGTGTTGGTTTCCTCTGTTAAAAACCTTGTACAAGAGCTAGAACAGAAATAAAATGGAGTGTAGAGGAATTGAGGATTTTGCCAGGAAAAAACACTATCTTTTCCTTGTAGGAAAACTCCCTGAACCAATGTGGGGGGAGCGGTTATTGCTATTGTTTTTTCATAAAACCAGCAGAAAAGTCCAAATTTGCCATTTCATTTTTTTACATGGGAAATATTTTTCCTCTATTTTTAACCCAAACCAGCAAAATAACTCCAGATGAGCTGTAAGGAAGTATTTTCACAAAAGATTTTCTGAAATAAATATGGCATAAATATCCACCTGGCTTTAATTTCCTGAACAGCTTTGACATTTTTCCTCTATTTCCTCTTAATCCTGCCTCATCTGAAATGCCCCTACTGCTGGGTTCCTTTCTCAACCGAGTCAAGGGTGGGGTAGGGTTAAAATAACACTGAAATGGAAGAGAGCTCAACCAGTTCATTCCGTGTAATAAAATCCATTCCACTGTGGTCCTAATTTCATCAACTAATACAAGTCAACATTGAATGTTAATGAGGAAAGGTTTCCAATTAGATACAGTCTGACACTGACCCAGCTTCTCAGTCACCTTCAATTGTCAGCGATAAAAAGGACAGTTCAATATGATATGGATCATTCACTCCAAATCTCCCCAACTCATTTATGACAAACACAACTAACAGAGCATAGGGAACTGCTGAATTGTTTTTCATTATGCTGGCACATTGGCTTTAGTCTACAGTGGTAATGATCTTTACTGGTTTTCCATACAGAGTGCTGCTAATGAGCAAGCAAAGATGGGGTGACGGGGTGATGGCAACCCAGATTTTCAAGTGACAATACTAGCAATATGATGATGCTTAAAAATCCCTATTATTTTTAGAGCCTAATTCACTGCCAGGAAGAGGAGAGAGACTTAGGAGGCTTAAGCTATTAAACAAAATGAGGACAGAAAATGAGTAGCTCATTAAAAATGAAAAGCTTTTGCAAAATACACGGGACTTGTCTTTACCAGTCATTGTGAAATATGCTTCTGTCCATCTTTCTATAGCTATTTCTATAGCTACTGCCAGAGGCTAGAAGACCTTGGTATATGTTAGAGGGGTGGAAATTTTCTATTCCTCTGTCTGTGCTTTGAAAAGGACAACGCAATAAAAGTAGTTTTAAGACTCGGATTTTGGCTCTGGTTGGGGGCTTGCTCAAATCAGTACAGAACACTCCAATGACTGTTCTACACAGCACTGGCTTGCAATGACCACTAAGAGGCTGGTACAATATCCAAGCAAGCATATGCCCATATGCTGGGTGTCCCTCTAGCATATGTGTATCCCTCTAGCATATTTAAGAGGCAATACCAAAAGTCTGTTTGTCTAAGCCCTAGGACTGACTCATTTGTGAATGCTGACAGAACTATCACTGATATTCTCAGCATTTTTACAGCTACACTTGATAACACCCTGAAAAAAGCTTAGAAATCCTATATCTTTATTTTGCCTGCTGAGGCAGATTTGAATTATAACACCAAAATATCACCTACTAACTAAATCTATTATTAGCCTGTGAGTTGTGGAAGAAAGTGGATAACATTGAAAAGTGGTAGATGATTTATAAATTCTAGCCAGGACAGACTCTGATTTCCATGATCTTTATGCACTTATTGTAATAACTGTAAATAAAGTTTGAGTGAAATGCTGTCTCAACTGATGCCAATGGCAACCCTTTCAGTAGAATCAGGATTTTACCCTGTGTTTGTCCTAAAAACACCAAATAATGTTTGTTATGCCCTTAAAGCTGCATCAGAGAACTAATATCCTTTTTATGCTTGGAAAGTTATATCAATGTCATTAGGAGAAGCTCTAAGAATCAAAGCAGGTCATATATATTAAGATGTTTACAACAGTACTTGGGATTCAGAGCATTAGGACTTCTAATGTATTGGGTAAGAAAAAGAAAAAAACCATTTAATATGAAACTTTTTGTAGGTTTTCACATGATGTACTATTGTACACAATTATTGTAAACAAAATATAGGTAATTTCCTTACCAGTCAAAATAATATACACTCAAGGAATGGTAAGCTAGCAAAAATGCATGCAAAAGAAATAAATAAAACAATATGTGCATGAACATAGACATGCAAGGTAAATGACCACAATATGGAGTATAAGAGAGTACAGTTAAACAATATGAAAGGTTGTGGGACTCCGGAACTGATATTTTCTTTCCTGTGAGTGCCTATAAAATAAGACAGATATTCTATTTTCTAACACCCAATGAAACCAGAAAATTTGATGTTGGGATCAGTCGTTGCCAAACTTATGAAGGTGTTTACTCTGAAGGTACAGTCTGTCTATATCATTTTGAAATCACAAAAATCTACCAGCTATGGAGTTGCCACACATGATTTAAATTCTTTTATTTCATTTATGTTTACAGATACTATTTGGCACAAAATGAATACCATGTATCAGAGTATTTAAGCTTGACAATGGCAAAGGAAAACTTTCTAGATTTATTATTAGCAAAAACTGGAACTTGAAACCTTCCCATGAACATGAAAAACAGAAGTCCCAAACTCAAACATCCTCAGCAAAATGAACTAAAAAAAAAAAGAGTTTAATAGCATTCAGAAAATTACAACTATTTCCA
Organism: Crocodylus porosus; assembly: GCF_001723895.1. NCBI lineage: Eukaryota > Metazoa > Chordata > Crocodylia > Crocodylidae > Crocodylus > Crocodylus porosus. The sequence goes on along the minus strand of NW_017728950.1, from coordinate 56,916,464 downwards.
GGTAAGCCTATACTGCAATGTCACCCATCCTAGAACTGACAAAGAGCAGCACATACTTTGCTGTCCCACTTGGAGGACCTAATCTATTTTAACTGTACCTCAAACAAGAGGAAAAAACATATGGGATTGATAATGAAGGGCCATGTGGCCTGTGTCAAGCTGAATTTTTTAAATAGCATGAAAAATGGCCAATTTTAATGTTTGGAATCTATTTTGCATGTATTTTTCTTGAATATGTTAAATCAATATGGTTTTTTTTTTTATGGCATATATTGGCAGCTGGTGTTGATGTTCAGAAGTGTGGATATTAAGGAAAAGACAATGTTGGATCATATTCCGCTGCAAAAAGTTCATGGGCTGCATCCATACGTGCAAGCCCAGATGGTTCATGGCACCACAAACAGCATACATTGTACGTTAAACCATGTATGGCATTGCTAATTTGCAGTGCAGAAGCAAAATTTGCTACCATGGTATTCTGAAAACAAGTGCACCACCCCAGAAAAAAGTGGCACAAAGCACGTGAAAATAGAGTGCTCCAGTACAGATGCGGAGATGGGGGAGAAGGTCACCCTGGGTTGGCTGCTTCCCTGTCTCTGTGTGTCTCAGTGCAGCAGCTCCACTGTGGAGCCACCACATTGAGGCATGTGGAGACAGGAGAGCCACCAAGCTGAGGGAGTCCAGGGAGCCCAGGCAGCTGCAGAGCCAGCTGCCCCCGCCAGCCACTGAACCCCTGCTCAGAGGCACACAGACACAGGGGAGCAGCCAGCCCATGGCTCCCCCATCTCCACGCACTGTTCAGCCCCTGAGTTGGGGCGCAGTGTGCCTTAAGATGGAGGAGCAGGCAGCCTGCTGACTAGCCCCACACCGGGGCACCCTATGCCCCAGCCTGCCCCGCAACCCCTGCAGCACCCTATGCCCCTGACCCTGGCCAGAAGCTGGGAGGACCTGGGCACATCCTGCAACAAAGGGGCTCTTGCAGGCCCTCACCCCTACTTGTCTGGATGTGGCCCTGGAGTGGGTTTGTTGAAGTTCAGGTAGGTTTCATGAAGCTAAGTTAGCAGCTCTTGCCAGAAACATTCATTGCTGTTCAGGTGATTCCTACTTAGCTCCCCTGTTCATTTAAGATGGGTAATAAACTTGGGTACACTTTTCTTGAGAGGGATTTCTTCTGGTTTTTTATGGGAGGCCTCTGCAATGTGCTCTGTGGCATCCTAAGGGTGCAAACAAGCATTCACAGGACTTGGACCAAGTTTAAGCTTCCTGAACCTGAGCCAGGTCCTATATGTGCAACATTTGCTACTTTCTGGGAGAGGTGTCAGCAGCTGGAGGTAAGTAAGTTTGGGAGGGTGAGTTCCCCAGGGGCAAGGGTGGACAGGGTTGTGAAGGGGTGGGGGAAGTTGGTGGGTCCATGGGGGGACTTGCTGGTCTTGAAGGTGGGTTTCTGGGGAGATGGGAATAGACTTATCAGATTCAGAGTGGCAAGAACAGCACAGCATGGTTATAGCCAGTGGTTGGGCTTTCTCAACTCCGGGCCTGTGCTGTGAATATGTGCAGATGTTCACTAGGTTGGGTTAACCCTTGCTAGATGGGGTTAACCCCTAATCAGTCTAAAGTTAATTCATCTTAAAGGTGAATTAACTTTAGATCATCTGCAACTTAAGCCCTGTGTATGCCTGAACTCTGGGCCATTTAGGTTGGCAAGGTTAGGGTGATCTAAATGTGAAACTTGTGCATGCCCTAAGATGACAGGCTGGCTGAGTCAGTACATTCTCATCATTTTAAAAACAGCAGATAAGTGCACCCTACTTTGGAAAGGTCAACTTGCTCTGCCTCTTATCTTGTAGCATTTGGAGGCATAAATTTACTAGCTGTACTGTAACCAGACTGTTGGCTTTTTTCTTCATTCTTAATACACTGTGATATTAGTGAATCATTGAGATTTGGGCACATGCCAGTCCATATTTTTTTAACAGCTGGAAATTTGGTCTCAAATTTCATGCTTACCATAGAGAATCAGAATCTGCCAATAAAATTGTCACTGAAGAAATAACTAGGGAAGAATGTAAGAGCATTGCTTGGGCATGCAGGAATTCAGTCAGGAAGGTTAAAGTGCAGTTGGAGTTGCAGCTAGCAAGGGATGTGAAGGGTAACAGGAAGGGTTTCTACAAGTATGTTGGTAGCAAAAAGAGGTTCAGGGAATATGTGAGTCTCTTACTGAATGGGGAAGGGAACTTTTGACAGTAGGTGCAGAAAAGGCTGAAGTGATCAATGCTTTTTTTGCCATTTTCACAGCCAAGACTACTGCAATGGGCAGCAGAGTTTGGGGAGGAGGTGAGCAGCCCTCAGTGCTGAAAGAACAGGTGAGGGACTATGTGGAAAAGCTGGATGTGTACAAATCCATGGGGCTGGATGGGATGCACGTAATGGTGCTGAGGGAGTTGGCTGATGAGATTGCAGAGCCATTACACAGCATCTTTGAAAAGTCATGGAGATCAGGAGAGGTCCCAGATGACTGGAAAAAGGAAAACATAGTGTCCATATTTAAGAAAGGGAAAAAGGAGGATCCGGGGAACTACAGATCAGTCAGCATCATCTCAGTCCCTGAAAGAATCATGGAGCAGATCCTCAAGGAATCTGTTTCTAAGCAGTTGGAGGAGAAAAGGGTGATTAGGAACAGAGTATGGATTCACCAAGGGTAGTCTTGCCTGACAAACCTTTTTGTCTTCTGTAATGAGGTGACTGGCTTTGTGGATGTAGGGAGGCGAGTATTTATGGTGTCCTTGATTTTGGAAATACTTGTGTGTTAGCTGCTTGTGAGGTTGTGGGAGAGCAAAAGCAGAATGTCTCACATAAGGGCAATCTGCACATGCAATTGTAGTTATGGTATGGCATGGCAGAGTGGAAGATCACCATAGGAGGATGGAAGGAGGAAAACGTCGGTATGTCTACCAGAAATGCTGGTTGGCCTATGAGCCCAGTGTGGCTTCACATGGCCAAATACAGCATAGGAGGGAAACTGAATATACTTATTATGCCTACTGTCCTCAGTAGAGTACTAGCTAGTGGTGAATTGGTTACACTAAGTGTTTGGGCCAAAATGGACATGTTTTGACTGAAACTAGGTGGAAGGCAGGTTGCAGTTGCACCTTTTTAGACCAACTAAATAAAAGATGTACAGCATAAACTTTCATAAGCAGAGGGCTTACTTCACAATCCCTTCACAACATCTAATGAAGTAAGCCCTCTACTTATGGAAACTTATGTTATACATCTTTGATTCAGTTAGTCCGTAAAGGTACAGCTCTACCCTGCCCTTTGCCTAATTTAGACTAACATGGCTAACTACCAGTTGAAGATGCTATCTTTTCATTTCCATTGTATTTCTTAGATTGAGAAAAACATCTTTAGCTGCTAACTTGGCTTCATAAAACCTACCTGAATTTCCATGGCTAAATTGTTTTCAGGGCTAAGTGTAGTTGAAATATTCACTCAGCTGCAGTAGATACACTGTTACTAACTCTTATGGTGTATTAACAACTCACTAATTGAGGAAAGATGAGTGACGTAAAAAATTTAAAAAACAAAATGAAATAATGTTTATGATAATGCACTCTGGTTGATGATCCACACAGTTGTAAGGTTGGGATTTTCAAATGAAGATGATGCCCACTAAATTTCACTGACATCCTACACTGCTTCCTATGAACTTCTTTTTGATGGGTCACTTTCAGGGACTGTGAAGGTAATAGCAAGCTCATGAACCTCTACTAGCACAGCCTTGAAGTGTGGGACAATGAAACACTTAGCACTTTCCCCTACCCAAAGTTAAAGTCACCCTGGTCAAAAGAGTAAGACTCTATCATACCCATGGATGAAGAAGTTCATTCATTTCATTATATGCAATGGAAAAGATTAGACTAATGTTTTAGGAGCTATGATGTTGATACAGATTATGTTTCAGTGAACATTGTAGTATTGTTTATAAGGAGTTTAAAATGCGAATCCACTAAGTGATAAATAATATGTTGGCTTAAACCAATTTGGATATGTGGATTTGATTCTCCTCTCACTTGATCAGGAGCGATTCCCCTGAAGTCAGCAGAGATACACTGGTATGAAACAACTGTAAGCAAGATCTGACATGGACCACATGTTTTCTAATGGCTTGCTCCTACAAGGTGTTGGGCACAATCAGTTGAAAATTTTCTGTCTTCATTTACAACAGAAAATATCTTTACCACAAAATAGAAGTTTTCTTGGGAATTTTGGGTTCTTTAATTGAAAATCTGAAATGTGTTTGTGTTTCATTTTACAACAAAAACATAACATTTTGGGGAAAAGAAGAAATCATTTCCTAATCAATTTTTGTGACCAGGACTGTTCATATAAGAAGCTGACCTGTATCTGCTCCAGAGCATAAACTGCTAACAAGGAATTCGCACCAAGGAGGTCAGAAAGAAGAATTAGCTAAAACCAAATCTTTGTCCAAGCAAGTGGGGAAATAAATGGGAAGTGAATTTATGTTATGGGAGCTGTTAATAAATAAGGTGGTGTTAAGGATTTGTGACCAAAAGTGGCTGAGGTTAAGCAGTTAGCTATACATATATAGATATCATATATCATTTATCTATCTATATTTATAGATATAAAATCAAAAAACCTTTATTTTTCCAATAAGTTAATTGATGAAGGAGGAGAAGTTGAACCTGGTATTTGAACTTGTCACTGAGAGAGAGCATCTAGCTTCTTTGCACCTGCAGGGCATTGAAAATCTTGTCTAACTTTATTCCACCCTTGCAGATGATCCAATAAAAGATATCACCCAGAAGAATCTTTGCTTCTCACACTAGTTAGTATCTAGCCAAATTCTGGGTATCCATATATGAGTTTAAGAAATACATGCACATCTAGAAAAATACTTGCTTAGAATTGTTTCATTATTTGAGAAATAACATAACACTGGGTTATCAAAGGCACTGAAGGAAGCTTTGTGCCAAAGGCTGAGTAATAGTGCTTGCACTGTTGTCATGTGATGGGGTGACTTGTGGGGAATCTCTCTCAGTAGAAGAGCTGGCCATATGGCTTCCATACCAACTGCAAGGCAGTGCCTGCGACTCCCAACGTTGGCATAGATACTGCACTAGGATCTGAGAACACGCTGCTTTCTTGGCACTTATTTTTAACGTAGTTTTGTCACTAGAACTGACGTGACTTGCCTTCAGTGACTCATCAGCTTATAGTTAGAATGCTTCATAGCCCTGTAACCTAAACTTCCCTTTCTGCAACAGGGACCGTTGCTCCTTGTTCTGTTATCTGTCACCATTGAGAGCAGTCTAGCTCCATCCTCTTTGGAACCTCTCATCAGGTAGCGGAAGGCTGCTATTAAATCTTTACTCAGTCTTCTCTTTTCCAGACTAAATAGGCCCAGTTCCTTCAGCCTCTCCTCAGAAGTCATGTGCCCCAGCCCCCTAACCATTTTTCATTGCCCTCCGTTAGACTATCTACAACTTGTACACATCGTTTCTGTAGTGAGGGGCCCAAAACTGAACACGCTACTCTAGATGTGGCCTCACCAGTGCTGAATAGAGGGGAATAATCATTTCCCTTGACCTAGTGGCAACACATCTCCTCAGCCCAGTGTGCCATTAGCCTTCTTGGCAACAAGGGAACACTGCTGGCTCATATTCAGCTTCTTGTCCACTGTAACCCCCCTCAGTCCTTTCCTGCAGAGGTGCTGCCGAGCCAATCAGTCCCCAGCCTGTAGTGATGATTTAGGATTATTCCATCCTAAATGCAGGACTTCACACTTGTTCTAACTGAACCTTATGAAATTGCTTTTGGTGCAATCTTCCAATTTTCAGAGGTCTCTCTGAATCCCAGCCCTACCCTCCAGTGTATCCAGTACTCCCCACAGCTCGGTGTGATCTGCAAGCTTGCTGATGGTGCACTCCATCCCATCTGCCATTCATTCATGTTCATTCAGTTCTCTTTCCCTCATATCAATGACACAACTTCAGGAGAGTTGTGCGTTCAAGTGGATCATTCCACCTCCTGAGATCAAGCAATAGGCTCTGGTTCCAAGTTTTCAACCCAGTTTAGTTTAGAAGAAACAATCTTGCCTCCACAGTGAACACAACCAAAAAGAGCTCTTAACACACTTTGTGACTCTTCTCTCATTAACTGGTATCAGCTCCATCTGGCTCCCAGCCATCCAGCCAAGCAGACTATTAGTTGTTGACAACCTGCAGCTGGGTTCTCAGCCCTTGAGGGGCTGAGTACCTCCTTACAATGGTTTAGTATTTCTAGCAATCCAGCCACTGGCTCTAATAAGTTGCCTTGATGAGGGGGTGTATTTAATTTTTGGGAAAGCGGGAGTCTTATCAAAGTAACCTTGGTCCTCCTTCATGAGTTTTTGATACTTGAATGGAAATCCTGAATCAAAACTAAAATAGAGTGATGGTTGCTGCAGCATAGTTAAAATGTATGTGTAATAGTAATATTAGGCTACTTTGGGTGGTGGACGTAACCCTGCTCTCAGTGGAGTCAATGGCAAAATACCTTGTGATTTTAGTCATACAGAATGTTTGGACACAGTATTATTTATTTTGGGGTTTCATCTTAAAAGCATAGGACTTCCCAGCCTTCTGTTCTGTAAATGAATCACTGTGATATGTCTCTGATGCTTCTTGTTACACAGATTAAAATTGTATTGAGTTAGTGAGTGAAATTATTAGAAGTTGCACAAGAATTTGTCCATTTTACATAAAATCGTAGTAGCAGTTAGTACTTGAGAATTGGTTGCAGCAGTTCTCATAATTAAATATGCTTTTAATCCTGTACTCAGCAATATAAAATTTATATTTATGGATGATATCTTTGCCTCTAAGTATTTTTAGTACTTTGGTGCAGTAATGAATAAAATGAATAAATATTTGCGATAGTTACTTTGTAAATTATATGGAATTCTTAGGAAACATAAGGGAAAAGGAAGTGATTTATTTTATGCTGCATTTGTAACAATGCACACTTTTCTTATACGTTAAGTGATGTCAGGATTAATAGCTGCATAGATATGAGTCTCCACAGAACACTACACAAAATGGTACTACACAAAACAGCATCAGTAATTCACTCAGGTGGTGCTTTTCCATCTCAGCCATATCAAACTAAGCCAATGACCCATCATAGCTTTATGACACATATGCTTGTGTAAAACATTTTGGATAATGTCTTAAAATAATGTCCAGGACACTTTTTCTACAGGTGGCTGGCTTTAATCTGCCTACACCTAGACAAGGAACAGGTGCATATAGGAGTTCACCATTGCAGTGAGAAGCATGTGCAGCTGTTTGCTACTGTTGGGAGCCATTTAAGGAATTCAGTATAAGTAACTTGGGGTGGGGCTGTCAGGTCCATGAGGGAGCAGGGGATTGCCTGACTGGCGGGGTGCTAAAAATAGCCCAGGTTGGGTGGCGGTGGGGGAGGTGGGAATAGCAGAGCCCCAGGATTGTGCTGCAAATTCATATAGTATTCTGAATTTTGGGTTAACCTTTTCTTAGATTGGGTTAACTCAATCTCAATCTAAGTTAGTTCACTTAATCAGGCAAACTAACATAGATCAGGTGCCCCATTTTGGGGCAATTTAAGCCCTCTGCACACCTGTACAACTGGGCATTTATACTGACCTAACTCTGGTTGATGCATGTAATGCCTGTATGTACCTTTCATCTTTAAAAATCCCAATTCCACAGTAGATAATTGCTCTCAGCATTCTACGAGAAATGTCATTCTGTCTACCTAAAAATGCTCTTTGCAATTCCAGTTGGGTACAGCCTTTTTTCTGCTTCATCTCTTAAACTTGTGGTGGTGTGCTCTAATTCATCTCCAGATCAGTTGCTCCCTTGTGGGGACTGGAGTAATCTTTCTGTAGTTCGTTAGAAATCCCTGTAGAATTTTTTTTTGACAAAGGTGCTTTAAAATGTACCTTATTGACAATATTCAAGAGAGGAAGTCAATGACCTCATTGGCATTTTATACTTGAATCTGATTCTTAGCCTATAACCATCAGGTTTTATACTGTAAGGTCTTTGGGTTAAATTCTGCTTAGAAGAGATACACAATGTACTCAGTGAGAACGCTGAATGTCTTAGATTACTGTTTGGCATTCACTCAATAGCTTGTGCAGATTGAGTTTTCTGTTAAGTCAAGAGTCAATTGTTTCTCTGAAGAGTTTTCTGTCTTTATTTTATTTTATTTATGCCATTTAGATGCCACTCTTACCAACAAAGGCTCAGGGCAGCTTATAGTAAGACAATAGAGCAACTTAAAATGACAACCACAATATCAGTATAAAACAGAGACCTACCAAACAACATCTCAGCCTACCTTTGTTTGCTAAATGCCTACCCTAACAGGAGGTCTTGCACTGTTTCACAAAGATGCCTAGGCTTTGGTTCTGGCAGACCTCAAGAGGGCTGGAGGTCCAGAGCTGAGGTGCAACTGCTGAGAAAGAGCTGCCATGTGTTTTTGCCAGGTGGATTTGATGTACTAATGATACTTGCAGGAGGTTGAAAAGCCAGTCCCTTAGGTAAGTAGGGTCTGGGCCATTTAGGTCCAAACAAACACCCTGAATTGTGGCTGGTGGACAGAAGTTATGTGCTCCTGTCAACCCATCCCCATCAGAAGGTGGACATCTACATTATGCACCAGCTACAGCCTCCTGACAATTTTCAAGGACTTATCTGTAAGGAACACATTGCAGTAGTGTAGCCCTCAGGTTATGAAGGCATGGATTATGGTGGCCACATCCAAATATGAAATAAAGGTGAGAGACTTCTCACCAGTTAGAGTTGGTGAAAGGTTCTTCTGGCCACTGCTGTCACTTGAAGATCAAGGTGCAGCAGAGAATCCAGGAGTGCCTCAAGGCTGCAAACCTAGTGAACTGAGGCGGTTGAATTCCATCAATGATAGGAGTCCCAATCCCCCCAAAGTGTTTTATGCATTTGTCTGGAAGTTGCCTCACCTGGATTCGGTTTCAGTTGGTTTACCTTCATCCAGTCCCCAACTGCATCCGGGCACTGGGAAAAGGCTGAGACTGTAGAGCCAGGTCAGAAGAGTAGTAGTAGAGCTGGGTGTCATCAGCATACTGATAATACCACACTCCATATCTCTGCTCAGTCTGACCAGCAGCCTCATATACACACTGAACAGGAGGGGTGACAAGATGGAGTTCTGTGGGACCTCACAGGAAAGTGTCAAAGGTGATGACAATCATGCACCAATCAGCACCCTCTAGGACCTCCCTGCTAGGAGAAAGTTGAACAAATTTAGAGGGGTTGTCTGAGTACCCACCAGATGATGAAAAAGCTTTATCAGTACCTCATTGATGACTGTACTAAAGGCTGCTGAAATATCTAGTCAGATCACCAGAACACAGTTACTCCTGTCAATCACCAGGCAAAGATCATGGACCTAGTCCATGACCAAAGCCATAATGTGTGACACATAACATGTGGCAGATTACCAGTTTGTCATAGGGCTCTGCCATCATTTTTTAACTATGGGGTTTTATAAGGAAGTGCTCAGCCTTCAAGAGCTGAAACCCAACTGCAGCTAGTTAGTAGCTAATAATCTGCCTAACTGGAAAGCAGGAAGCCAACTAGAAATTGTGACTAGTTGGAGCTACAAAGAGGGTTAAAAAGCTCCCAGAACAGAGCAGGGGAGAGGAGGCTGGGGTGATGAGAGAAGTGTGAAGCCAGGGTTTCCACTCTCTAGGTCTGGAGAAAAAAACACATGTTTTGGGTTTGTTTATTTGCACATGTGTTTATTTAGGTGGTTTGCTTTTTTTGCTGTGGGGACAAGGCTGCACATATGAAAATAAACTGACTGCAAACCTGAACTCAGAGCTGCTTAGCTTTCATGAGTAAAGACCTGCTGAATATGTAATTGTATGATTTTTGCAGAAAAAGTGAAATCATGTGCTCTCCATGAAAAATATTGGACTTCGTGATTTTTGGAGGGCTCACCGCAAAAAAAAAATGTAAAAAGCAAACTGCAAGCAGAGAAAGAGGTAGGAAGCCCTGCAATCCTGAAGCATGGGGGCAGGGAAAAGGGGAGGAGAGGGAGCTCCCTAAATCAGAGGCTGAGCCCATGACATAGGCTCAGTTCAGGAGCCAGTCCAGGGCCAGTCGGGGAAGTGCGAGGCCTTTTGTGCTGGTTTTTAAAATGGCCAGTCATGCTGCTACAGCATGCTGCGGCCTGAGGAGCATTTTTCAGCATGCCCACTGAGAAGAAATCCTCCAAGACAGCAAATACATCTCAGCACTGGCATGACCAGCATGTGCCTTCCGCAGCTGGGGGGTGGGCATGGCTGTGCTGGTGGCGGTGGGAGCATGACGGTGGTGGCAGGAGCCCAGCGGCGGTAAGCTGGGAGCTCCTGTAGATGCTCCTGCCACTGTCAGTGGCAGGGTGAAGGTGGCGAGCACCAACCAGGGATTGGCGACCACCCACAGGTGCCACCAGCAGCATTGGCAGTGGCCAGCGGCGATCATGGACCACCCACAGACGCTGCTGGTGGTGTCGATGGTGGGGTGGCATGCGGTGACTGCCTGCAGGTGCCTCCAACCACGTCAGTGGTGCCTTTTTCCAGGGGGTGCACCGCCACACTTAGGGGCACACATGCACCTATGTGCACCCCTACATGTTGCCCCTGAGCCCTGGACTGTGTAAGACGGTATCCTGCAGGGACCTGGCACACAGATGGAGGTGGATTGTTCTGTACCACCTGCAATATGTCCCTGGATGTGTCAAGGAAAACCAGTATACATCAACACTTAGAGTCTGAGGTGCACATGAAGTGAAAGGTTGATGTAGGGGCTGAAGAGCAAAGCAAGAAACAAGCAACCACATCCTTCCCCTTTAAAAGGACCATAGAAAGCAGCTTGGAAAGGCAAGAGGTAGCATTTTCCCTTGTGGAGGCTTTCATGGCAGTGAACACCCTATGGGAGAGACTTGACCACCCTGAAGTTAAGGAACTACCTGAACCAAAATGTGAGAAATGCTGGCAGTTTTCTGTATGCCAGCAACCTTCTCCAAGACTGTGTCTCTGCAGTGATTGCTTTGCATTTACAGTCCACAAAATCTGCATTGGCAGAGTATGAATTCTTCTCCATTGTGGCTGATGAAGCCACCGACCCTCAAGATAACTATGTGCTGAACATTTTATTTGTACCGGGGAGCTGGACAGTCCAGAACCTTCCTGTATTTCAAGCAGAACTGATCCACCTCATGTCTATCAATTTTCCTACCATGTCTCAAGCCATAGTGAAGGTAATTGTCACCTATAGCTTAGAATTTAACAAGATCTCAGCATTCCTGTCCCACAATGTCATGTACCTGTGTAAGACTTTCTCTGATGTGCTTCAAGGAATACTGCCCAGTACAGTTCATGTCACTTGCAATATACACCTTCTGTCTTTAGTAAGTAACATCTGATCACCCTGATGAGGATAGCCTGTTGTTCTCCTTCAAGAAAGCCTTCAAGAACTGTCCAGGCCATAAGGTCCAGTACAGGGAGTCCATCGCCAGTCAAAGTGGGGACTCAAATGCCACCATGTTGTTGCCACCAGAGCCTGTGCTCACCAGGTGGAATTTGTGGTTCAATGTGGTCCAGTACCACACCAAGTATATGCAGTACTACCAGCAGTTTGTGATTGAAGAGCTGGAAATCACACCCAGCACACATGCGTGAGGTTAGTGATCTCTTAAGGCAAAGAGACATTCAAGATCAAGTAACATCGGCGGCTGAAAATACCACCTGGTTCATGGAGCTTTTAACATGGTTTGAAAGCTGGCAGGCTGTGATAGACCATGCACACAACAAGCTGATGGATTTGATAAACTGGGTTGAAGATAGGGTATTGCAAGAACTGTCAAGCTATCCTTGTGAAAATCAGTGAAGACAGGAACTGTTCCAGGTAATAGCTGTAAAGCTGAACTAGTACTGCAGGTATGACCCCTCACTTGCATTGCAGTTCAGACAACTGGCTGCCTCCTTCCTTAGTGCTGTTTGTCTTTTGGACCCCTACCAGGTTCCTGTTCTGAGTTGTGATCCTCAGCTACTGAAATAAATCCCAGGATGGTGGAAAGAGCATGACAAGAAACATGCTGCTTAAATGAATTTTGTCAAAGAGTCCTGGATGCCTGTGCCTATGTTCTTGGACTGTGTTTGTGCCTCGTTTCCACAGCTCTATGCTCAGGCAAAAATGCTGCCTCACCAGTCCAACGAACTCAGTGGACACTGAGTGTGCCATCTCAGTGCATGGACAAGTGTTCATCCCATAGAGACAGAGAATGCCTGCAGCAACTGCGGCTGGATGCAGCATGCTCACATTTAATAGCTTGCATGAATGGCCTGTCTCATGGTTAGCATTCAGTTTCAGTAAACTCCTTTTTACAGTGTCCTTTAATAAAGTGTATATACTTGGTATTAATTTAAAAAGTTCATATAGTTGGTATTAGTTACAATTCATGTTATGTATAGCTTTGTTTTAATAAGATATTTCAGTTTAGAGTTTAAGAGCTTAGATTGCTTAGTAATATGTCAATTAATGACTTCTGGGTGTTTAATCCCATGATTAAGCCCATGGAAGCCATTAAGGGAAACATTGTTAAGCAATTAAGTTGTGGTTTTGGGCCACTTGGCAATCTGCAGGGAGGGGCAGGACTGCTGGGGCCCCTCAGCCAAACAGAGGCATGGGGGACCCTAACTGTACTCACCCTACAAAAATGGCAGCTGGCCCTGGGATCTGTCCACAAAATAGATTGACCACCTCCTTGAGTCTGATAGACCCCTATTGATGAGGAAGCTGAGCGACTAACCTGCTTCAAGCTTATTTCATTTTGAGGAAAATAATCCACAGGAATAATCACATCTGACAAGTTACTTTTCTTCCGTTATGAAGGCATGGATTCTTCCGTAGACTTGTGAAGAGCAAATTGGTCTGTGAGCACCTCAGTGGGAGTCAGATTGCTGCTGGTGCGTGAACCACACCAAAGCAAGAAAGAGGCAGAAGTGTGAATCCAGCCCTTTTTCTCTTTTTACTTCAGCCATTTGAGTTAATTGGCTACACAGGGATGTTACACCTAGAAGGGCTATAAGAGTAGTTGTGCTCCCTCTGCCTTCAGCTCAGATCTGGAAGGTTATTAGGGTTGTAGTTAAAAGCTATAGTGGAGACATGAAAAATTTATTCTGGGGTTCTTCTTTATCTTGGAGGTAGACAGATGCTTGTACTGTGACATACACATCACCTTTTGCTGTCAGTGATGTTTAGCAGTCCAGGTATTGGTCTACAAGATCAGGAATGCTTCATGCTTTCCAGAATTCAACTATTGTTTGGTATGTTGTAGACATGAAGATATATTGAACCCCATACTTTTTGCTATCCATTACTAGGGATCTACTAAATTCACAATTTTGTGGAAGCCATGGAAGCTGCAGTTGTCCATGAAATCAACTTAAAAAAACATTGAAATAAAATGCTGGCTCCCCAGTGGGAGTCAGTGGTTCTCACTACATTGCATTCTGCCTGGGAGAAGAAGGCAACAGTTGGCAGGGTGGCACAAAGGGTAGACCCAGCAGCTGAGATGGCAGCTGCCCCCTCAGGCCCACTCTCCTCGCTGCAAGGAGCGGTGAGGAGCAGGGCCACTGGGAAATGCCTGTGAAATTGGCTCTTTGTGCCATGACCAAGCAGTGAAAATTCCTGTCTGGCTGCAAATTAAGCAGGTCCCTATCCATTACCAAGTGGCAGAAGGATTCCAGACATGACGGAGAATCCATTTTCAATGCAAAAATTACCTAATATAATGTTTACTCTATGCCATTGGGTTCCAGGAATGGGGTACTCACTCAGACCTCCATACCTTTGGGGTTCTGTCCTTGAGTCAGTATTTAGCAGAGACCAGTGGGGTGGTAAATAGCTTTATCTTTATTAGGAACAGGATTCAGCAACTCAGATTCACAGCTTGCATGGAGAACCACAACAGCCCACCACCAGCAAAACCCACCCACAGGGCGTCGAGGGGAGAGAGTGAGTCATCCCACTGCTGGCCCCTTAAAGGTACATTACATATACCACATCCCCCTTATTTACTCTGGGAGTTCCCTCTTAAATAGTTGAATGTTTATCAAGGGCTACTTTAATTTGGAACACTTCAGGATCATGGAACCAGAGATTGCTAGCATTTCTAGCCTTTACTGCTATCCCATTAGATAGTCTTTGTACTTCACAGGTAATCTCACCACACGTCCACTCTTAGTTTGCGTGGTGTCAACAGGTTCCTTTGTGGGTACTGGTGGATTCTCTGGAATGTGGTGAAACTCTTGCTCCTGGTGGTCTGATTTTTCTTCTGAAGTTTGTTCTGTTGAGGTACTTCAACAGGTTCTGCCAGTACTAATGAGTAATCCTTTCATACGTGTCTTCTGTTCCTCCTGGAGACATTACTGCTGGGGGGGTTTACTATGTAGGAATGCGGCTCATCCCTTTTTGCCCTAATGGAAGCTGGTATTCAACCTGTACTTGATTGCACCCTTACTTTCTCCCCCTTTTGTAGAGGTGGCAAGAATGCAGCTGTGTGGTCATAGTACTCCTTTTGGCACCTTTGAAGTTTCTGCAGCTTGTGGGAGGCATCTGACGGTAGTCTAGGAGTTAGCACCGCTGTTGTGGCAGGGAGGGTACTGAACAAAAGTCTCCCCATCAGAAGCTGCAATGGAGTATACTCAAGACTGGTAATGGGCCTGTTCCTCAGATGGATTAAAGCCAGATATAGATCAGAGCCATCCTGTAAAGTTTTAAAAATTGACTTGATGGTCTGAATTGTGCATTCAGCCTGACCATTGTGCAGCAAAACCCCCAGTATTTCTTTATTTTTTATTTTAAAATGCATTCGCTCCCCTTCCCCAACCATTTCTGACTTTTTCTTTCCCACTCTATTCCCTATACATAAGTACAAGTGAGCTCAGACTTAGGATAAGCTTTAAACATTTTTATTTTGGTAGCAAATATTTGGTTTTAGATATTGACTGTTTTATATTGTATTATTATTAGTTTTGTATTGATCCTTACTGTTGTATATTGTATTATTATCATTTTCGTATTGATTTTTATTGTTTCATATGGATATTGTATGGTTTAGGCCTGTGTTTGTAAGTGAATCAAAGTCATGTCAAGTTTTACTTTTATATGTCAAGCCTCCATCTTGTGTCCTCTGCCTGGGCATCCCATGTTGCAACAATATGATTCATTGTACCCCTCCCATGTAAATTGGTTCCCTGATGAATGAGAATGATTGGCCATGATTGAAATACAATGGTAGCAGGCCTCTACTAAATGGCCTGTAATGACTGGGCTATCACCTCGCATTGATTCATCCAGGAACCATGAACCTCACTCAGGAACAGAGACAAGACTAGCATTTGAAAGACAAAAGACCCTGCATAACCAGCAACTCTCACCCTTACAGACACCTGAAACTGCACATCCCTGCATGAAGCACACATGCTCAGTACACCAGGGGCTAACCCTTGCCTGGGCATGCCTCCTATCACTAGGGTTACACAAGGTCTGCCCCTATAAAAAGGGGCAGTCAAGACAGACCCAGTGGGATGCCTTCTCCATCTGGACCAGCGTAATGCCACACCACCTATCCACCCAGAGGCCCTGCTGGCGACCCCACCTATGGACAACACCTACTGGTCAAAGACCCCTTTCCACCCTGGGATAGGTAGATATTACCTGCACACCTCCTCCTACAATTTGGACTCTCTCTCTCTCTCTGTCTCTCTCTCTCCTCCTGGACTTCAGTGGACTTCAGGGCCTGGACCAAGCCTCTCTAACCCCCACTGCCATTGTGTGTGTATATGTGTGTGTGCGTGCAAGGGAACCAATAAGACTTTGTGTCACCATCTCCCCTGTTCAATAAAACCACTGTCATTCGCAACCCTGAGTTGGGTCATGTTTTACTGAATCCCAGTCCCTTCCCTATCTTACATTCCAGCCCTGTTCTCTCTCTGTCTCTCAGCTTCAGCCCCCCCGCTAGTTTCCATCTTCCCTTTTCTGCACCTCTCAGCCTCTCCTTGCTTTCCTGTTGTCCCTGCTGCCTTTCAGTCTCTTCTGCCACTTTTCCTGTGATTTTCTGCTGTCCCCCTTGTTGGTGACACTGGGCATAACCCTGGGTAACTCAGAGGGATGGAAGACCACGAGTGTCGATGAAGTCCTTCTGCTCCAGGCTCAGATGAGCCAAAGC